>NC_136065.1:327002355-327602355 GCF_964261635.1 Lissotriton helveticus | reverse complement strand
TCAAGCCATAACCAAAATACTTTTTGCAGGTGTTTCTGAATTATTTCCCCTTATTATTCACAGCACATAAAGACTCAGTTGGAAGTTATTGCGTTGATGGCAGAAGAATCCGGATGTAGGATTTTAGAAGAAATCTGCGATCTCGCAATGCTCTTGGCTAAGTCAACAACTCGATGGATTCCTGCAGCGTAAGAGTCTTTCTTGCACCTTCCTTGAAGAATAGTTAAACACAAACTTATCCTGGATGTAGATATCCTGGTTGGAACCAAACTCGCACATCGCAGCTAATACTCTGAGAGCCAAAATATATGCCCCCACATTTTCCTCTTACTGTTGTTTACATTTGAAAAAGTTATCGCATTCCAGCATTATATCCGGCTTGTCAGAGAAGTGTTTGTGCAGTGAAGCAATAGCCTCCAGTTACACATTCCACTGCCCATCATCACATGGCACAGATATGGATGGTAAACAACCAAAAATGTGTTGGGCAGCGTGACCACAATTACTAAACTATAAGGCAAATTTGCGAGCAGGACTATAACCATTAGCGTCAATGACAACAAGACGTTTCTCAAACAATCTAAAGCATTGGATCCATTTTATCGTAGGTTTACTACCAGGTTGACTTACAAATGGTGGCAGTTGTGTTATTTGTTGTGGCGTAGTCATGACAACACAGTACAATGAGCTGACAGACACCAGCAGCAGAAGAAAAGTGCAAGAAAACGTTGACATTTTTTGCTAAATACAGTTGAAAAAGAAACGAAAATGTCAAAAAATTATTTTGAGATGAAGTGTCACCGACATCAATCATTGAAATCAACCATAAGAAATCAGGATGCACCCTAGAAGCTATAACTGTGATCCCTTCAACGCGGTGGAAAAAAATAGAGCAAAACTAATATAGTCCCCAAGCAGGCATGTGATGAGAAGGATGCCTAGCTTACATTGCCCAAACCGAGATGGCCACCATGATGAACAATTGGGAGCGAGCATGTGACCCCATCAGCGGGTGTTCCGCTTGCATAAGCAATGAGGAAATAGTCAAAAATTGTCAAGAAGGGCGATTGGGAGTGTTAGACCTGTCTGGCCTATTGCATAGCCCCTCCTATTATTTATTTATTTTGCCCCTTTTTGCCCCTCATACCCTTTTCATCTTTTTGTGTCCACTAGATTTTTATGGTGTTGGCCTGGGGGATAGATGCTCTTTTTGCCCTCATAGTTTTTCACCTTAGGCCTAGGTGCCTTTCTTGACAGGAATTCATTCAGATCTACAAAATGGTGGTTTTCAACTGTCACAACTGTCACACCTGAGATCTGATCCATAGGATAGAATAGGGCATTCCAGAACCTTCTGGTCCCTTCTGGACCTCTGAGGGTCAGCCTATATAAGGCGGAATGCTGGGCAGCCATTTTGTCTTTTTCAGAGTAGGCTAGCTGGAGTCAAGGCTGTAGCTTAAGGCAGGGGTAGGATCATCAGAGGGTTGACCTCCCAGTGTAGGGACGCTCCTTACTGATTCACCACCCTTCTTCCCTTGTAGTTGCTGACCTGACCCTGCCTGAGGAAATCCTGGAGACCCTGGGCACCTGTTCTCATCCGGTCCCAGAGGAAAGAGTGGGTGAGGGAGGTTGTACTGGAGTGATGCTCCATCCACTGCCCAGTGAGGAAAAGGGTCCTGGTGCAGATTAAAGGAGAGGGATTCCTGTGTGCCCTTATCAGAAGCCAAGAGAATTGAGAGAAAAGGAGGACTCATCAGGCATTTCAACCGAGCCCCCCCCACCCCCCCTCTGTTGTTACCTGTGGTGTCGCTTCGCCTCATCAGTGGTAGTGGGGTTGTCCCGGTCGGGGGCTAGAACCAAGTGCCTGGCGCGGTGACGCCGAGTGAACTGGCCGCGTAGTGAAGGTTGCCCCATCTCTCTGAGGCTGGTGACTGAGGCATTAGGATCGCGCTGTGGAATCTCACCCCTGCACTGCGCAGGCCCTGTTGAGTGAACGCGGGTCCTGGAGCATGGGCGGAACCGGAGGAGGAGGTCCCGCGAAGCTGAGCAGACTCTGTCCTTGAGCCGCTAGTCACCCGCGCATGCCCGGACGAGCCGCTTCTCTCACGGAAGGCGGAGTTAGCTCCTGTGGAGGAAGCGGGCGTGAGGCGAGCATCGGCTCTTCTCCGCTTGTGTGCCCCTCTTTCCCCACTCTAGCTTCAACAAGGAGGAGCTGTTTTAGCGTGTGAGGAGGGTCGAGGGGCCGACAGGCCGTGCCAAGTGCCCTGGTGTGGTCCTTGTTCCCCCCGACGATCGGAGACTCAGGCCCGGTGGGCTCTGCATCGAGAAGTAAGGAGTGATTGAGAGGGGGAAGTTGAAGGCAGTAGATTTTTCCATAAAAAGGGCAGAGGAGCAGAAACTATCGGTTGGCCACACAAGGAGTGAGCTAAAGGGGGCAAAACCCTTCAAGACTTCCACAAGGGTCATCTTAGATCTGTTGTTAAATGCTGACTGTATAATATTGGTAAATAACCCTCCTTGAGACAGCTCTAGAGGAGAGCTTGCACAGAATAAGTGGAGTGGGAAGTTCTAGCCATCTCTTCTTGGTGCCGTAGGTGGGGGGGGAAATGGTAATAACCTCTATTAGAGGATCCAAGTCTAGCTGAGCTTGTAAGGTGTGCAGACACTGCCCCCTGAGAACCAATGTAATGTACTTTTATGCTGAAAAAGTTGAATTGTGAGATATCTTTGCAGCTTTGTGGAAATTGATAACTTTACTGTTCGAATGTATTGTAATGAACTGTGCTAACTAAGGATAAATAATAGAGAAGAGAACAAAGTAATATTTTTATAAAGCACACGTATTTTCATACAAAAGTTGGTGTAGTGTTTCTTTTTGAGTGGAATTGCTGTGAGTTACTGCTGGGTGGTATGCAACCTTTACACATGAGCCTCTATTAGTGACTGTCTTACCCTAGGCCAGGCTACGCTAGGTGACCTGACAACTCTAGGTCCAACATATTGGTGTCTAGCGGTGGGATGAGAGCTGTGGTTGCGACTACTCAGCAGTAACTAAGTGTAATCCACTAACCTACACCTGGAGTTTTCTCCTGGCAGACTTCCTAATTTTTTACTTTTGCTTTTTCCAAATTTATTCCTGGTGGTGGGGTGGAGGTAGCTTCAGGTTGCCCTTGTAACTCTATTCTTTTTGTGTGCTTGACCTTGAATTGCCTTTAGCAAAATGGAATTTGCACTGGAAGAACTGGACACTTATTCTGTGGCCCAGCTAAAAGACTTCTGTCAACAAATGGGAGTGTTCTTTAAGCATGGTGCCAAGAATGGGGAACTCCAGACCAGTTTGAGGGCTTGGGTGGAAGTGCGCAGAGAAGGGAAGGAGGAGGATGAGGGGACAGACCGGGACACGGTCATAGAGGTAGAGGGATTATTCTACCCTGAGGTGGGAAACCTACTCCCAGGACCAATGACCTCCTCTAGAAGGGGCAGTAGTGTCTCCGGGGGAAGCTTGACCGAAGCGGAACTCACAGACAGGAGGGAAAAGAGGCAACTGAAATGGGAGTTGGCCAAGTTAGAACAGGAGAGGGAAGAGCGGAGGATGGCTCATGAATTCAAACTAAAAGAGTTAGAACTCCAGGCCCTGCAACGGGGACCCTCTCCTACTCCAAATGGTGGCAGCGAAACCAGAGAACCAATCAGGGAGTCCAGACCCTACTTGCCTAAGGACATAGTTGCCAGCTATAGTCAGGGGGATGATATAGCCAAATGGCTGGCTGCCTATGAGGTCTCCTTAAGAGCCCATGGGATCCAGGAGAAACACTGGGGGGGTGGGTTGTACGAATATATGCCTCCTACCGGTCGGGACACCTTGTTAGCCTTAGAACCGGAGGAGCAGACCAACTACCCCACCATGAAGTTAGCCTTGATCAGGAAGTTTGGGCTAACCCCGGAAAAGTATCGCCAAAAGTTCAGGGGGAGCCACAAGTTAAGCACCCAGAACTGGGTGGATTTCCTGGACTATGCGAGGAAGGCATTGGAGGGCTGGGTACAGGTCAGCGAGGTGAAGGACTATGAGGGGTTATATGACCTTTTTCTTAAAGAGCATCTACTCGAGAAATGCTTTCCCGAGCTGCGCCAACACCTGGTGGACAGCAAGCTGACTAACCCCCGGAAGCTTGCAGAGGAGGTGGACATCTGGGCAAGTACCCGGGTGTCCTCAAAGGGGACTGGAGGGGATTCCCAAAAGGCCGGACAGGGCGCCCCTCAGAAGAAGGAGGGGGAGATAAAAAGCGGGAGTTCTCTAAAGGTCCCCAAAACAGTTTCCAGGGAAAGGGAACAGGTTTCATCCCTAAGGCTAACCCGCCCAGAAACCCTCATCCTGGCCAGAGCCAGCAGCCAAGGGTTGTCCACTGTTTTGAGTGTGGTGGTGTTGGACATTATAAGGGAGATGTCAGATGCCCAAAGAGACCACCCCCTCCTATCGGAGGAAAAGCCCCGGGAGTAGCTAGTGTAGTGCTCGGGAGGAGTTGCCCTTAGATAAGGGGGGTGAGTGGGCGGGTGTCACCTTAGTGTCCCTGGGAGAACGGGAGATGGTTCCTAAGATCCAGGTGCCCCCAAATACTACCAAGTATGGGCAGTGGATCACCATCAATGGCCAGAGAGGGGAGGCTCTGAGAGATACAGGAGCCAGTATGACTATGGTGAGAAGTCAACTGGTGTCTCCAGAGCAGGTGATTCCCAATGTACTCCACCCCGCCGCGATGGCTGACGGCAGAATGGGAATGTCCTTTGTGGTTCCTGGCACTCAAGAATCACTCCTGCCTCGCACTCCTTTATATTTTCCTTAAATAATTAGTCTATTCGAGTATATCTTGTTCATCATGTTTTATTTTCAATTATTGTCATTGTTTTCAATGATCACTATTTCTTTCTTATGTATTATTTTCATACAGTGTTTTATGCATTTTTTGATTCCCAATGCATTTCAAGCAATAAAGCCCTTCCTCAGGGGATTTTTTCTCTTTGCACGATCGTCAAAAGTTTTCAAAACAGTTTCGTAGTTCAAAATCACGATCTGCAATGGTCAATGCGTTCTCGTCTTTTGGCGGGTCTACGGGTCTGTCGCGTTTGTTTGCGAGTCTGTGGTGCGTGAATCGTTTTGCTCAGACGTATAATTAGAAACCAATTGGAACGTGATTCCGCACTCAGGTTATTACGTGTAAATAGTGTGTTTAGAATTTTCTTTAGAGTCAGTGGTGCGTAGGTAGGTTACCCTACTGAGCAGTTAAGGTACTTCCAATGTGAATGTCCTTTGTGGTTTCTGGCACTCAAGAATCACTCCTGCCTCGCACTCCTTTATATTTTCCTTAAATAATTAGTCCATTCGAGTATATTTTGTTCATCATGTTTTATTTTCAATTATTGTCATTGTTTTCAATGATCACTATTTCTTTCTTATGTATTATTTTCATACAGTGTTTTATGCATTTTTTGATTCCCAATGCATTTCAAGCAATAAAGCCCTTCCTCAGGGGATTTTTTCTCTTTGCACGATCGTCAAAAGTTTTCAAAACAGTTTCGTAGTTCAAAATCACGATCTGCAATGGTCAATGCGTTCTCGTCTTTTGGCGGGTCTACGGGTCTGTCGCGTTTGTTTGCAAAGAGAAAAAATCCCCTGAGGAAGGGCTTTATTGCTTGAAATGCATTGGGAATCAAAAAATGCATAAAACACTGTATGGAAATAATACATAAGAAAGAAATAGTGATCATTGAAAACAATGACAATAATTGAAAATAAAACATGATGAACAAGATATACTCGAATGGACTAATTATTTAAGGAAAATATACAGGAGTGCGAGGCAGGAGTGATTCTTGAGTGCCAGGAACCACAAAGGACATTCACATTGGAAGTACCCTAACTGCTCAGTAGGGTAACCTACCTACGCACCACTGACTCTAAAGAAAATTCTAAACACACTATTTACACGTAATAACCTGAGTGCGGAATCACGTTCCAATTGACGGCAGAATGGGCCACTACACCGTGGCCGAGGTTCCCTTTGAGTGGGAAGGGGTTGCAGGTTCACTTCGAGTTGCCGTAAGCCCTGCCGTGCCAGTTGATTGTCTGCTGGGGAATGACATGGAGCACAATGCTTGGAGAGAGGTGGAATACCGGACGCATTCAGAGATGCTAGGTACACCTGACTGGGCCTGTGTAAGCACAAGGTCTGCGACTGCCCGGAGGGGGAGTTCGCCTGGGTTGGAGCCTGGAACAATGGCCCAACCCGCTGCCAAAAAGGGACAGACCCGAAGACAGGAGAAGCCTGCTTCGGCTTCCACACCCCATGTGACAGATCGGCCACCTGCGGTGGTGGACCAGGATTCCGTGGAGGGGGAAGTAGTTTCCAAGGAGGACCTGCCCATCCCTGCTGAGTGGCATGTAGAGGGAGGGCCTACCAGAGAAGAGTTCTGTAAGGGCCAGAAGGAGTGCTCTACCCTTGAGGGACTGAGGCGACAGGCTGAAGCCCAGGCAGCAGGGGACGTTGCGGGACACTACCACATTTACTGGGAGGATGGACTCCTCTACAGTGAACCCAAGGTACCTTTACCTGGTTCATCAAGGGCCTTGGTAGTCCCGCAACGGTACCGAGCCTTTCTGCTGGAATTGGCTCATGAAATTCCCTTGGCAGGACACTTAGGTCAGGACAAGACCTTTGCTCGGCTTGTCCCCCACTTTTACTGGCCTCAGATGAAAGTGGCGTCTAACACCTACTGTCGGACGTGTGTAACCTGCCAAGCCAGTGGGAAAACAGGGGTGAAGCTGAAAGCTCCCCTGGAACCACTTCCTGTCGTTAGCACCCCCTTTGAAAGGGTGGGCATCGACATTGTAGGGCCATTGGATCCACCAACAACAGCTGGTCACAGGTTTATCCTGGTTCTGGTGGATCATGCCACACGGTACCCAGAGGCAATTCCTCTGAGGACTGTCACTGCACCTGTGGTGGCTAGGGCCCTAATGGGGATCTTTACCCGAGTGGGTTTCCCCAAAGAAGTTGTGTCCGACAGGGGGACCAACTTTATGTCAGCATACATGCGGGCGATGTGGAAGGAGTGTGGAGTGACCTACCGGTTCACCACTCCCTATCACCCCCAGTCCAATGGACTGGTAGAAAGGTTCAACAAGACCTTGAAGGGCATGATCAGAAGTCTGCCTGAAAGCCTGCGGAGGAAATGGGACGTCCTCCTACCCTGTTTTCTATTCTCCTACAGGGAAGTGCCACAGAAGGGAGTGGGCTTCAGCCCCTCTGAGCTTCTGTATGGGCACCCTGTACGCGGACCTCTCAGCCTGGTGAAGGATGGATGGGAAAAGTCTCCCAGGAAACCCCCCCAGGATGTGGTGAGCTACATGCTGGCCTTCAGGAGCCAAATGGCGAAGTTGTGGAAGCAAGCTTCTGACAACTTGGAGGCCAGCCAGGCAGTAATGAAGGAGTGGTATGACCACAACGCTCACCCGGTGGAGTTGGAGCCTGGCCAGAAAGTGTGGGTGATGGAGCCTGGAGAGTTAAGTGCCCTCCAGGATCGCTGGACAGGCCCCTTTGAGGTGTTAGAAAAGAAGGGTAAGGCCACATACCTGGTGGACCTTAAGACCCCTCGACAGCCCCTACGGGTGCTACATGCTAACTGACTCAAACCCCACCATGAGAGGCCCGAGGTCATCTTAATGATGGTGACTGATGGAGGAGCGGAAAGTGAACCTCTCCCAGACTTGTTCTCGTCTCAAGAAAAGGATGGGTCAGTGGAGGGAGTGATTCTCTTTCCAACCCTAACTCCTGAACAGCGGGAGGACTGCCGCCAGATACTGGAGCAGTATTCTACGTTGTTCTCCCTTGTCCCGGGAAGGACTCACCTGTGTACCCATGATGTGGACACAGGGGACAGCCCACCAGTGAAGTCAAAGACCTACCGGCTGTCCGACAAGGTGAAGGCTAGCATCCATGGTGAGGTTACCAAGATGCTGGAGCTAGGAGTTATAGAACCTTCCAGCAGCCCCTGGTCCAGTCCGGTGGTTCTAGTGCCAAAAGCCGCTCCACCAGGCACCACTCCAGAACTGAGGTTCTGTGTGGATTACCGGGGACTGAACTCAGTTACCAAAACTGATGCTCATCCGATCCCGAGGGCGGATGAATTAATTGACCGGCTAGGAGCTGCCCAATATCTCAGTACCTTTGACCTCACTTCAGGGTACTGGCAGATCTCCTTGACAGATGGAGCAAAGAAAAGGTCAGCCTTCTCCACGCCTGAGGGACACTTCCAATTTTGTGTGATGCCCTTTGGGCTCAAGAATGCCCCTGCTACATTTCAGCGGCTGGTGAACCAGGTCCTCTCCGGAATGGAGGAATTCTCCGCTGCCTACCTGGATGAGATTGCTGTCTTCAGCAGCAGTTGGGAGGACCATTTGCAACATTTGCAAGCAGTTCTCCAGGCCCTGAAACAAGCTGGCTTGACAATCAAGGCCAGCAAATGTCAGATTGGGCAGGGGTCGGTTGTGTACCTTGGACACTTGGTGGGTAGGGGAACAGTGCAGCCCCTCCAGGCAAAGATTGAGGCAATCATGGCCTGGGAACCCCCCAAGACCCAGACTGAGGTCCGAGCTTTCCTGGGCCTCACAGGTTACTACCGTCGCTTTGTGAAGGGGTATGGCACTATTGTAGCACCCCTCACAGAGCTTACCTCAAAGAAACAACCTCGACGGGTAGTTTGGACCAAGGCTTGTCAGCAAGCCTTTGAAAAATTGAAGCAGGCAATGTGTGCAGCACCGGTCCTGAGGGCCCCAGACTTCTCCAAGGAGTTCATTGTCCACACAGACGCATCAGAACATGGCATTGGGGCAGTGTTATCGCAACTCAATGAAGAGGGTCTGGATCAGCCTGTAGTCTTCCTGTCCAGGAGACTGCTTCCCCGGGAACAGAGGTGAAGTGCAATTGAGCTGGAAGCTTTTGCGGTGGTGTGGGCTCTGAAGAAGTTGCGGCCATACCTGTTTGGCTCGCACTTCCTGGTTCAGACTGACCACCGACCCCTTCGTTGGCTGATGCAAATGAAGGGGGAAAATCCCAAGTTGTTGAGATGGTCCATCTCCCTACAGGGAATGGACTTCCGGGTGGAACATCGGCCTGGGGTGGACCACGCCAATGCAGACGGTCTCTCTAGGTATTTCCGCCTTAGTGATGAGGACTCCCAAGGGGTTGGGTAGCCCTCCCCACTTTCAGCTGGGGGGGACGCGTGTTAGACCTGTCTGGCCTTTTGCATAGCCCCTCCTATTATTTATTTATTTTGCCCCTTTTTGCCCCTCATACCCTTTTCATCTTTTTGTGTCCGCTAGATTTTTATGGTGTTGGCCTGGGGGATAGATGCTCTTTTTGCCCTCATAGTTTTTCACCTTAGGCCTAGGTGCCTTTCTTGACAGGAATTCATTCAGATCTACAAAATGGTGGTTTTCAACTGTCACAACTGTCACACCTGAGATCTGACCCATAGGATAGAATAGGGCATTCCAGAACCTTCTGGTCCCTTCTGGACCTCTGAGGGTCAGCCTATATAAGGCGGAATGCTGGGCAGCCATTTTGTCTTTTTCAGAGTAGGCTAGCTGGAGTCAAGGCTGTAGCATAAGGCAGGGGTAGGATCATCAGAGGGTTGACCTCCCAGTGTAGGGACGCTCCTTACTGATTCACCACCCTTCTTCCCTTGTAGTTGCTGACCTGACCCTGCCTGAGGAAATCCTGGAGACCCTGGGCACCTGTTCTCATCCGGTCCCAGAGGAAAGAGTGGGTGAGGGAGGTTGTACTGAAGTGAAGCTCCATCCACTGCCCAGTGAGGAAAAGGGTCCTGGTGCAGATTAAAGGAGAGGGATTCCTGTGTGCCCTTATCAGAAGCCAAGAGAATTAAGAGAAAAGGAGGACTCATCAGGCATTTCAACCGAGCCCCCCCCTCTGTTGTTACCTGTGGTGTCGCTTCGCCTCATCAGTGGTAGTGGGGTTGTCCCGGTCGGGGGCTAGAACCGAGTGCCTGGCGCGGTGACGCCGAGTGAACTGGCCGCGTAGTGAAGGTTGCCCCCATCTCTCTGAGACTGGTGACTGAGGCATTAGGATCGCGCTGTGGAATCTCACCCCTGCACTGTGCAGGCCCTGTTGAGTGAACGCGGGTCCTGGAGCGTGGGCGGAACCGGAGCGGAGGTCCCGCGAAGCTGAGCAGACTCTGTCCTTGAGCCGCTAGTCACCCGCGCATGCCCGGACGAGCCGCTTCTCTCACGGAAGGCGGAGTTAGCTCCTGTGGAGGAAGCGGGCGGGAGGCGAGCATCGGCTCTTCTCCGCTTGTGTGCCCCTCTTTCCCCGCTCTAGCTTCAACAAGGAGGAGCTGTTTTAGCGGGTGAGGAGGGTCGAGGGGCCGACAGGCCGTGCCAAGTGCCCTGGTGTGGTCCTTGTTCCCCCCCGACGATCGGAGACTCAGGCCCGGTGGGCTCTGCATCGAGAAGTAAGGAGTGATTGAGAGGGGGAAGTTGAAGGCAGTAGATTTTGCCATAAAAAGGGCAGAGGAGCAGAAACTATCGGTTGGCCACACAAGGAGTGAGCTAAAGGGGGCAAAACCCTTCAAGACTTCCACAAGGGTCATCTTAGATCTGTTGTTAAATGCTGACTGTATAATATTGGTAAATAACCCTCCTTGAGACAGCTCTAGAGGAGAGCTTGCACAGAATAAGTGGAGTGGGAAGTTCTAGCCATCTCTTCTTGGTGCCGTAGGTGGGGGGGGAATGGTAATAACCTCTATTAGAGGATCCAAGTCTAGCTGAGCTTGTAAGGTGTGCAGACACTGCCCCCTGAGAACCAATGTAATGTACTTTTATGCTGAAAAAGTTGAATTGTGAGATATCTTTGCAGCTTTGTGGAAATTGATAACTTTACTGTTCGAATGTATTGTAATGAACTGTGCTAACTAAGGATAAATAATAGAGAAGAGAACAAAGTAATATTTTTATAAAGCACACGTATTTTCATACAAAAGTTGGTGTAGTGTTTCTTTTTGAGTGGAATTGCTGTGAGTTACTGCTGGGTGGTATGCAACCTTTACACATGAGCCTCTATTAGTGACTGTCTTACCCTAGGCCAGGCTACCCTAGGTGACCTGACAACTCTAGGTCCAACAGGGAGCAATGCCACAAATGAGATGAGGCTGGTCCAATCAGGTGATGCCATGCACGTGACTTTATCAGAGGATACACAGCCGACAGGTGCAGCATTGAAAAATGCCAAAATACCTTATAAGTGGACGAGACACTGTCGACCACAGACACGTAGTTGCAAGCTACCCACACGGCAAACCTAAAGAGAAAACCAAGGTCCTGCAGACGTACAAGGGGCTTTGCAAAACAGTCAACAGCAGCAATTTACAGAAACTCCGTTAAATCTGTGTACGGTGGACTTCTGAAAGTCAACTCTTCGCCCAAATGTGGTGAATAAGGGTGCATGAGGCACAAGATGGTTTCCAATGAATCTACTTTATTCACAATACAACAAGCCATGGCGCGGCATGTCCTGACAGATCAAGTCCCAACACCTCACTGAACGCTGAAACAAGATTCTTGCTGACCATTCATACCATGCATGGAGAGGCACATTAAATAACAAGCATTTGCAATGCAATAGGTCTCGCATTAGGAAAATTTGAGCTATTGGTATTGTAAATTACACATTTTTTATTTATGTGTTGGTTTAGTAAATAGCGAAATTAATAGCTTTGTCATTTACAATGCCAATACTGTTAATTTTTGCAAATGTGACACCTATAGCATTTGTAATGCAACATGTTTTGTATTTACGTGACTTGGATGTATTGATATTACAAATAACAATGGCTTTGATTTTTTTTAATAATTAATACTTAAATAAAATGTATTGTAATTTATAATGGCAATAGCTTAAACTTTTGTAAATAACTTTTGTGAAGATTATGTTCAGTGTATTTTATTGTGACGAAAATCCAAGAACAGAAGTGAAATATTAACATCTTTTTATGACATTTGTAATAAAGCTTGAAACATTGAGAGAACATATTTGAACCAGTTGTTGTTGAATGGTTGCACAGATTGATGCTGTGGTGGCGCTGAGTGATGTTGTGGTGGCGACGAGTGATGCTGAGGCGTTCAGTGATGATGTGGTAGCGCATAGTGATGTTGTGGTGCCCCTGAGTGATGCTGTGGTGGTGGTGCTGAGTGATAGATATAGTGAGTGCGATAGATAGCGTGAGGGCGGATGTGGCGGTGGACGTGGTGGTGGGTGTGGTGGTGGTGGACATGGTGGTGGTGGACGTGGGGGTTGTGGACATGGTGAAGGACGTGGTGGTGGAGGAGGTGGTGGTGATGGACATGGTGGTGGAGGTGGACATCGTGGTGGATGTGGTGGTGGTGGACATGGTGGTGGTGGACATGGTAGTTGTGGACATGGTGATGGACGTAGTGGTGGTGGTGGTGGTGGTGGACATGATGATGGTGGATGTGATGGTGGTGGATGTGGTGGTGGACGTGGTGGTGGTGGATGTGGTGGTGGACGTAGTGGTGGACATAGTGGTGGATGTGGTGATGGACGTGGTGGACATGGTGGTGGCGGATATGGTGGTGGTGGATGTGGTGGTGGTGGATGTGGTGGTGACGTGGTGTTGGTGGACGCAGTGGTGGATGTGGTGGTGGTGGACGTGGTGGACATGGTGGTGGTGGACGTGGTGGACGACGTGGTGGTGGTTGGTGTGGGAGGGTTAAAATCTGAAGCACTCCATAGGCGACGAGAATCGCTTTTACAGAAAGTCAATGAGACAGGTATAATCTTTCAAAGATATCCGTAGTTTATTCGTGGATTTATTTTTCCTTATTACTTCATATGAAATGTAAATGTTCAATCCTTGTAAATACAGTCCGATTAAATCATAGGACAGTTCATCACATGTGTTGATGCTAATTACACTTTGAAACGAGCAAAAGCTCTTCATCAGGGGGGATTTTCTGGGAAGTAAAACAACTGAAATACGTGTCTGAATCCAAGAAGACAGATTGCGAGCAAGACAAAAACATTCAACTGTAGCAAAATGGTACGTCTGGGGTGAAGGAAACAAAACTACAGCAGTAAAAGACTCTAGGAGAAGGTGCTGAGTAGGGTGCACCGTTTTGCGCGAAGCGTGTGGGTGAAAATACTGAATCTAAAAATACCTGAGTGAATTCACGTGTTCCGAGGCATTTATGTGCGGAAAACAGGAGAAAAAGAAATGTGCTTAGGACACACAAATGTGAGGGTTAAGAACTTGAATGGATCTGTGACACTAATCAGTGAGTGAGCTCAAAACAAAGAGAAGGAATCTTGCTGAAAAAAGCAAATGTTATTGTTATTGTTATTGTTATTATAATTTTATATCGCGCCTAATCACCTGCAGGTCTCTAAGCGCTAGGAAAGATGGTGACATACAATAACATGGCAAGGTGGAAGCAGAGACCAAAGCTAGATTATGCTATGCCCAGGCTTCTGCTGAACAGTAGCGTTTTTAGGCTCTTTCTGAAGCGTAACAGATTTCCTTCCCCACGCAGCATCCCAGGCAGGCTGTTCCATAACTGGGGAGCCAGCACTGAGAAGGCTCTCCCTCCCTTCGTCGCTAGCCTGTAACGAGGGCAGGTCAATAACTGGGAATCTGAGGACCGAATGTGTCTTTAGATGTGTGACACGGACAAAAAAAAGTGACCTATGGACGTGGAAACAAGCATTATTAAAATGTAGCCTAGCCTAACAAGAAACAGCGCGGCAATCGGTGCAAGTGATGCCGCACATTAAACCTGCTGGTTACCGAGTTAAATACGGGTGACCGAAAGTGATCGGTGAAAACACAGTGCTCTGAACAAGTGAATATGTAAGAGTTAGCGCGGTTAAATAGTTCAGAGAAATATGGCCGTCGGGCATACCTTAGTGCTTGAAGCTCACATTGCCGAAGCCAACCATGTCGGTGTTTAGTAAACGCCGTTGGGAGTGAAGTTAGCGGTGTGGTGACTACAAGAAGTACTCCAAGACCCGGAATGCAGCCCCGGGGTCACAAGAAGTAGAAAACAGACAACGCGCTGCCGCGGCGTCTAAGAAGAAAGTGAGAGCTGTGGGGAAACGTTAAGAGCATAAACGCGGCCGTGAAATGGGAGCCGCGAGCGTGGAAAAAAAATGGACACAAAAGAATGCATGTGCCACGAGCGCCGTGAGGGAGCTAGGCAAGCATGCCAGCATTCACGAGCAGATGGTCCTGTGTACCTATGGACGTGGAAACAAACATTAGTAAAATGTAACCTAGCCTAACAAGAAACAGCGCGGCAATCAGTGCAAGTGATGCCGCACATTAAACCTGCTGGTTAATGAGTTAAATACGGGTGAACGAAAGTGATCGGTGAAAACACAGTGCTCTGAACAAGTGAATATGTAAGAGTTAGCGCGGTTAACAAGTTTTGAAAAGGGCCTTCCACCACGCAGCTGCATTTTTAGTATTGTTGGAACCGTTTGAGCTAGAAACAAAAAATATTGTTGTTAAAATATGCAGACGATGTTGTAAATGCGGAAAATCTATATTTATGCGAAAATCACGCGACCGCACAATGGTATAATTTCCGTAGCCTTGCTTTTAGCCTACATGTATCATTCGGGCAAGCTCAACGGGCTTAGGGACACATACTTCCCCAGAAAGATACTACGACTCGTGCTAGAAACAAAAACTTAACAGAAATATTGAAAGAATACTCAGTATATTATACTACAGTATACTAATTATAATGGTATACCACATGAACAGGAGAACAGTAATGGAATTAGTAATACGAATAATGACCATAATAAAACAGTACGCAGCACAGCTCTGCGATGCACACTAATGGTGGCACGGCGCTGTAAACATCTCAACATAGAACTCAATTGTAACTTTGAAAGTAACTCGCATCACGGTGACAGTGACAACAGGAATAACACTGACACTCACAATAATCACATTAATAGGTATCATACAGTGTGTAGTGATGCGGTGCTTATATTCAATAACCAGTTTAGGCCGTGCCGTGGTGATATGTTATGTGCAAGGGAGTTATTGGGAGGGGGAGGGGGGGCGGGAGTGTGTGCAGGAGGAAAGGGACAACCTGAGAGGAGAGAGGCAAGATAACGGACAGAGCCCGACTGTTGTGCTCAATAATAACACGGAACTTGAAAAACGGGTTTGTGGGAAAGGAGGAAAAGTAGAAGGTTGGAAGGGAAAGGAAAATGCAGCGGGGAGGTGACAAAAGTAACAAAAGGGAAAGAAGCGAGGAGAGCGAGAGAGTACATATAGAAGGGAAGGAAAACCTCGAAGACTTTGGATAAAAGGTGAACAACAGAGAAGGAAGGAGGTGAGGAAATGCACTGGGAGTGAAGGAAACAGTGGGAGGAAGGAAGGAAACGGCGAAAGACGGAGTCAAGCTAGGGAGGTGAGAAAAGAGAACGAGGTGAAAAGACGAGTGAGAGAATAATCTAGAAATAAGGAAACAACCCAAGACAGAGAGAAGGAAGGGGGTTGAGTAGAGTGGGGAAAAGGGCAAGAAGGGCTGGGGTGAAAGGCCAACGCGAGAGAGGGGCGGGAGGTAAGAGATGAGTGAAGAGAGAAAGTAGGGCTCGCAGAACAGAGGGTGGTAGAAGGAAGTTTCCAGAGGAAAAGATATTAGAAATGGCAGGAGGTGAGAGAAAAGAGACCTTGGTAGAAGGAGGGAATATGGGAAAGAGGAGCTCAGTGGAAGTCGGGGAAATTAGGGTAGATTGGAGTAGATACAACTATGGAAAGACGGAAAAGGATGAGGGAAATGGGGGGCAAGGAATGAGCATGTGAATGAAAGAAGAGTGTGTAAAGAGTTAGCAGGGTGAAGGAGTAGAGATGGGAAGAAAGAGTGATGGAAGTAAATCAGGAAATGAAGGAACCAGTTATGGATTTAATATCACAATTGGATGTATGAATTGAAGCCTATAGTGCTGGTGGGGGGGTGGGGTGTAGCGCCTTGATGCCTGGAAAGGGCTTGAACTATTAAAAAGTGAAGAGACAGCTTGTGAAAGGCAAGGGCGTCCGAGAGGTAGAATGCGAGAGCGCCATGGCACGAACTTCAGGATGTTAGGGAAACAAGCTCTTGGCATTGCTGGGTGGGCGGGGGAGCAGCAGCCTGGGGTGTGAGAGACAAATGTTGGTGTGCAAGGCTTCCTTTCAAGTCGGGTGGGGGAGCAGGGGAGCCAGCAAGTGGGTGGGAATAGCTCTCGGCATTGCTGGGTGGGCGGGGGAGCAGCAGCCTGTGGTGTGAGAGACAAATGTTGGAGTGCGAGGCTTCCTTTCAAGTTGGGTGGGGGAGCAGAGGAGCCAGCAAGTGGGAGGGAATGACTGAGGCCAAGCGTGCGCTGGTGAAGCGTCACGCTTCAATACTTAACATGCATTGTGAGAAATCCGCTTGTTTAAGAGAGTTTGGTCACATGTAATAGGTTCAGAGCAATAAATTGCTCGACCTAAAAACGGTGGAGCAGGAGTAAGACTAGCAGGGGTGAGAGAGTTTTGTGAAGTAAAACATTGGAAATGCAAGCCCTCTAATTAACAGAAACAATACAGCTTTTTACACATATGCATGCTATTTGTAAACACCTGTGAAGTACTTACTTGTGGCACCAAGAAGACTGACGTCAAGCCACGCAGCTACTTTGAAGTTATTGGTTTCTTTGTGCCCGTGAAGCACACGATTTTAAGAATACCTGCAAAGTACTTTGGTGCGGCCTTAACACCAAGCCAAGCTGGCACAGCTTTCCTAGCCCCTATCACAGTTACGTTGGAAGATAAAACCTGAACTACATTAATGTCCCTAAGCAGCAGGGAGTCACAGCTACACAGGGAAAAACAGGTACAGCCTCATAATAATAATGATGAAATATAAAATGTGTGCTTACAGTGTGCGCTATAGTACAGTGTGCAGCAGAGAAGTGTGCCACACTGAGGAGAGCGTTCGCTGCTATTGCTCTACCAAGGCTTGTGTGCACTAACATTAACATTTGAGCAAAATACATGGCGTTGCTTTGGGCCTGATAATGGTGTTGCTTTGGGCCTGGTAATGGCAGTGCTTTGGGCCTAATATTTAAAGGCCATTGCGGTTGCCAGGTTTGTCCGTCGTATTGAGCTTCCTGAAAAAAAGCGAGGAATGCTGGCTCTGCTGGTATCATAGGAAGAGAGCAGCCTCGGCAGGGTCACCATGGGAGTAAATGAAGGACCATTTACAGCTCCGGGTTGGGAAGGGAAGACTTACCTTGCCGCGCCGGTAAAATATATGGAGCCCACTTAATTACTTTTTGATTCCAGTGGGCTGGTTTTTACTTATCGACCTGGACAAGATGAAAGGCTATACTGGCTCCTTCGGTATTGAATCATGTGACGCACAGATGCACTAGCGTTCTAGCAGCAGGTACAGTAACTCTAAAGTATCCTAACATATAAGATACGGCTAGATGAAGTGTTCGCATCTAACATGGGGCAGCTTCAGATATCTGCACCAATAGCTATTTTATGGGGAAAGATGGGCATTTTACAGCATATGCTAATGGATATTTACAAAATAAAAACAAACAACAAATAAAAGTGTTCAAACCCAAAATAATAGACAATAAAAATATGTGCATTTAAGAGCCCAGGAGTGAGTGACTGCCAAGGGCATTCTTCACACGGCTACCACACAAGAGGGTGGGTGCATTTAAAGGGGAGCTGCCTGTTTTGGGACAACCGAGCTAAGGAAGCACAGAGCTATTTGTCGTGCAGCAGTCTCTGCATAACCTTGATCCAAAGCAAAGGGTATTTAGTCACTGTTTTCTGCCGGCTTGCGGCACTGATGTGAGAGTAAATTCACACAATGTTTATACTTTAAAAGCCTGTGAAGTACTTAGCTGCGGCTCCAGAAAGACGGACACAAAGCCACGGAGCTCCTTTGAGGTGATTTGTTTTTGTGTGCATATAAAGCATACAATATCAAGAGCACCTGGGTGCAGCTTTAATACCAAGCAGCAAGTTTAAATGTAATCTCTTAAAAGACGACCAGCACACACTAAACAGCTCTAATTAAAAAAAAGTGTGTTTTTGGCCTAGAATGCAAGTGATCTGCAGGGGCTGTAACTTTTTGCATTTCATGAACATCACCCGCTTAGCAAAATACAAAAAGAGCATAGCATAAAAATAAAATGTAATCCAAAATAATAATACCAAGCGGACCAAAACTAGGCAACATCTGGAAATATATATAAATGATAACCCGATATTCACACAGTTGGTAGGGGGAAAACCTTTTACAGTCTTTACGCATTGCACTGAACATTAAAACTGATTGCTTTTGCTGGCGAGAAAGTGTTGCTTACAGTTGTTAAATATAAGTTATAATTACAATAAAATTAAGAAAAAGACTATATAGCAATCTCAAATTCTAGCAGCTATATGCAGACAATTTTGAACAAAAGCGCCTCCTGAGTTGGGCTTATCTCGAGGAAGCGCATTCCTCAAAGGCTCCGTGAAAACGAGCTGAAACGCGAGAATAAGCCCCCAGTAACAACAGGATGTTTATGGGCTGTTACCAGAGCTTTTATACACATTAAACCAGGAAAAATTAGAAGTTGATCCCAAAGACTATTTAAACCTATGCACAAAACAAAAAAAATATAAAACACACACTGATTTGCAGCAAGCGAAATAACCTACAAAGTTACATGCAGATTTAATGGTTAAAAAGAAACAACGCGATTAAGATGGCACCTCCTTTTTAGCCCCGGTCACAAAGTAATGTTGGAGAATAAAACGTGAATTAGCTGAAAGTTCCCCTTAGCAGCAGACAATCACAGCTACTCGGGGAAATAGAGGATATATAAAATATGTGCATGGAGCGCACGTTCTACCTAGGTGCTCTAGGCACTTTAATGCGTTGAGGAAAGATACAAGGTCCGTAAAAAAAGGTACGAAGGTTCTGGTGTTATTGTAAGGTGGATGAGAGTTATACTTCCCTTACTGCAGCGGCTCTAGTGGAGAGTCTCAGTGGCACCATTAAAGTATAGTGTACACGGGTCAGTCATTAAACCACAAAAAAGCAGAAACTGATCCCAAAGACTGTTCCAACTATAACTACTGTTCTTAAAGTAAAATACCGCACTGGCAGGGTTCAAGGGGCCCGGTGCCACTGCACCTACTGCAACAACGGTAGGTACGCCCTTGCTCGGCAGTCCTGGCAGCCGTCTCTTCGGTAGCGTAAATGGCGTCTATTTTAAGAGAACATGGGAATCTTCAGGTCACGCACTTTCAGTAAAACGCAGTCGGTTCTCGAGCTGCTCTGGGCCCGTGGCGGGGTGAGATGCGCCTGGGGCCTACTCGAGGACGGACCTTGCCCTGGCGCTGAAGGAATGCAGTCGGCCTTAAGAGGCACTTCGCAGTGAGATTTTTTTCCATTTCTCGCAGAGAACAGGCTGGGCTGGGCAAAGTCTGCAAATAAAGCGCCCTCTCGCATCCCTGTGAATTTCACCTTCCCTGTGTGAGTGGGCTGGGCGCCAAGAGGCACTCCCCGCTGTCCTCTTTATGCTTTTACTTCCCGAGGCAGGAGGCAGCTGCAGGGCTTTCTGTTCCCGCTGTTCAGGTCCACCTTCGGCGCGGCCATGAGTGATTTGCCGACCTCAGTAGAGGAGAGCAGCGCGCCACCAGGAGGTGAGTGTGTGCGCGTGCCCGTGTGCTAGTCCCAGTGAAAAGGTCCGTCAGTGAATGCCGTGACGTCACTACCGTTCTCAAAGCCCACTCTCTGACAGTGTGGAGATCTGTCTGATGTCAGTGGGCGTCGGCTGATGAGGATGTATTGATTGGGTGAAGAGGACAGAATGTGATTATAAATTCAACAGGAGGAACAAGCCGTGAGCTTGCACTCTCCCGAACTTCCGGTGTCGGGATGTGCACGCTCACGGCTGTCGTGGGGCGGGACTTCCGTCTTATGCGCCCACGGAGTGGATGGCCGGCCCAGAGGAGCGGTGGCAGCAGAAGTCAGGAGTGGCAGCTGAGGCTGCTGATGCGGTAAGGTAAGTGGGGCTTAGTCGTGGGGGTGTGTGTCTGTGTGTGCGTGTCTACGTGTGTGTGTGTGTGTGCGTGCTTCCGTGAGTGTAGCTGTGTGTGCGCGCGTGAATGAGAGAGGCTGACGCTGTGATTGTGGAACGTAGAGCAAAAGATGTGCACGGCTGGGGGGGGGGGGGCTGGGCATGCGCGTCCACAAGGTGCAATCGGCGCTCGTGCCCCGGTCTGTGGTCCCTTCAGCGCTAACTAGGCAGCAATAGGTCTTTCGCTGACGCGAGACCTAAAAAGGATATCATTAAGAAGTGTCAGAATAAACAGCATGACGCACAGGATGTCAATTGTCTAACAAATCTAAACGGGGCTACAAATTGTCCATCCTGAGCTCCTGTACTAGGAGGACCTGGCATGGCTTGCAGCAGTCCTTCCAAGTCTGAAACGTTGAGCTGCAAATCCAACTCAAAGTGAAAGTGCTGTTCTTATGGAGGCCACGCTGTGTGTGATTGGATGGTACTCCCCATGCCTTTTGTGTGAGGGTCTCTAGCACTTGAGGACAATGGCCCATGAGGGCCACAGCTGTCAGTCAACTACCGCTGAGTGTGATTAACATGGCAGCATCTCATGCTTCACTGCCTGCAGTAGGCCTCACATAGCAGGTCCAAGGAGGCAGAAGGGTCCCTCTGCCTATTGGGCTCACCTCTTGTTTGGTGCAGAGTCAGATGTAAAGAGGCAAAATACCATCATTTTTTATGCCTGAGCACTCAATCCCTCACTTCCAGCAAACAGTGGAGCCCACATATCACATTTACCTTTCATGGCACTGGTGCATTTTCTGCACAATCTTCTGGAGAATTACAGGAAAGATAAACAAATCATATGGGTGAAACCAGTAATAACAGTACAATTTTAAGAGAAGGACACACACACACACCGTGGAGCTGAATAGCAGTGTCACAGTGCACAGATTCATAATACCAGCAAAAAGTGTCCAGAAGAAAAAGGTGAAAAATCTAGGGTTGCCATGCAGAAAAGGTTGTTTTCCTACAATGGCATTATGTGACGTTGCCCTTAACCAGTGATGAAGTGCAGCATTTATCAGCATGGAGTCAAATCACGTTCTCTTAAAAAAGAAACAAAAACACACCTCTTTGCACCTTTTCTAATGTTTGTCCCACTATCTTTAGCTTGCTTTTTCTTTCAAAATATACAGCGGTGAATAGTCCCTTTCTACAAATCAGTCTGCATGTGTCCTCCTTTTCAGGTTTGACTTAATAGTGCTTGTGCCTATTCGGGCAAAATATTGTGTAGAATATTTAACAACTGAAGGGCTCTGTGGAATTATTTTGCCACCAGTTAAACCAGAGGTGGTATGCAAACACCAGATCTCATAAATGGAGTTTACCCTATTACAGGCTAACTGATTCCCTATTATTTGTGTTATACTATTATACTTTATGATTTGTTTGATTCTCACGCATGTATTACCATTTTTTTTGTCAGACCAAATGTTACACTAGTTCCTGTCTTGTAAAGCGCTCCGATACCCACTAGGGTCACATCTTTCACGCTATAAAAAACTTTCTAAATAAAATAAATAAATATTAATTATATTAGGGGCCAACTAGTGCTGGTAGAAACAAAGTGTGTTTGTACAGAGTGGTCTTTCATTTAGGCATTTCTTGAAATAGTTTTGCGACACTTATTAATGAGCGGCTGGCTCTCTTTATTTACAGAGTCAAACTCTCATGTTACAGGTACTATCTGCTTTCATGCAATTGTCAAAAAAGTAAATTAATGGATGCTGCTAGCTGAGCATAAAAAAGGAATAAAAAGAGGATTAAAAAGAATTAGTGTGGAAAATGTAAATGGAAAACATGGTTTAAGTTCGCCATGAAAATAAAGGGAGAGGGGCAATTTTGTCCAAACAATAATTTACAGAGAGGTAATAATCACAAGCTACCAAATAACCAACACTATGCAAATCTCATAAAATGAAGCAATCCAAATAATAAAGGTTTATGATGCAAAGATGGTTGTTAGGATGTTTGGACAGATTTGTATGTAGATGGGAGCGAGACTGTCTTGTGACAACAACCGAACTGATATTTTGGGAGACAGATGTGGCTCCACCCGGTTGTAATTCTAAACACAGGCATCTCTCTAGCATCTCCATTCACCATTAAAAGGATTCTTCTAGTAGAAGTAGGGGGGCAGTAAGCTTCCACCACAGCCACAACAGATGATGTCGCACTAAGACCCTCATAACAAGGGCCCGACATGATTGCGATACACACAGTAATTTCTGTTGATGCAAATATCGCAGTTAAGAGTTTGGTGGCTAATAACGCAGTCCTGCAATTTTCATCTCATACGTTTTGGCAGGTTGAACCTGACAACATTTATTAATTGGAAAATGCCCCATAATTATCTGTACATACAAATGTAGGTGCAATAAGCACCTAAATCTGCATGTTAGTCCCCTTGTTCGGGGACAACTCCTCATTTGGAGTCATTTATTAGAACAAAAAAATCCTGACCTTGTGGAGTTCGAATTTGTTGGGGTGCTAAATATGGCCCAAAAACTGAACAGCTTGTAATAAGTGCCACAGTATCAGACCCCTAACTGGGTGGAACCAATGGTCTGGGCAGCAAGAAGCTGACTTGTCCTATAGCTTACGTCTAAATAAACCCCTTAAAAAGTTAATGAAACACACAAAATATAACATACAGTGAACAGCGCCCCTTCTGGTCTGTTTACTTCTAGATGCCACCAAACAAACCCCATATCAGAGTAGCTTCTTGAAGAGAGAATCTTGCAATGGTATAACATACAGAGAGCGATTTACTCCTAATTGCTTTTGAAATTATTGAACCCAATCTACATTGTGGGGTATGAACCCCAAAAGAATATCTACAAAGCAATTAGTTATTCTACTTTAATGCAGTTCAGTGGATTAAGCTAGCGATAAACCGCATGAGGCAGTTCAACAATAGCAATCTGTTGGTTAAACGAATGCAGCAATTTTAAAGTTTTAATTAACCAAATTGATTAATTGACTATAAGCAAGTTGATTAATTGACTACCAAGCGCCTTGCCACATACGATTCAGTCCCTATGGATCACACAAGGACATCATTTACAACTGAAATTAAACACAGAAAACAATTCTTTTTTTTTAAGTTTGAAAAGCTTTATTAAGTTGAAGCAACAATGTAAAACATCAGTACAATAGCACAAATTAAGAGCAGTAGGAATAAAATAATTGTGGAGAATAATGTGCCTAGAAACAAGAAAGACCCCCAAAAAGGGGAAAGCGCTATACAAAGGAAAAAATGCTTTTATGACTTTTCATTTTGTGGGGAGGAAAGAGAGAAAGAAAGAGGGAAGAAAGAGAAAAGGGAGGGAATAGAAGGGGAACAGCAATAGAAAAAGTTATGATAAGAGAAGTAAAGAGGTATGAAATATGGAGAAGTTCACAGTAATAATAATAACAGTAATAATAAATATAACAATAACATATGATCAAGAGGCACTCTTAGATATAAAATCTGTTAAAGGGGACCAGAGTAAATCACGTTTTATCAACAAAGGAATAGAAGAAGCACATGCCCGATCTAGTCTATGATGATGGCAGAGCAAATTCCACCAAGCATTATAAACCACGTTTGTAGTGTCTTTCCAATTAGTTGTTATAATTTGAAAAGCAATAGCAATACAAAGATCAATAAACTTACGAGTATGGAGTGGGACATCCCAAACTGGGGCAAAACCACCCAGGAATACATAAGAAATAGAAAAGGGAACATTAGTAGATAAAATCTTATTAATTGTAGCCCAAATATGGGACCACATGCGTTGGACCTTGGGACAGAGGAAAAACATGTGAATAAAGTCACCAGGAGTGCATGAACAGGACCAACATTTCTTGGTATCTAACAATTTAAATTTAAACAAAACACAGGGAGTATAGAATAATCTATTGTAGAAAAAATAAAGGGTTTGTGTGGTACTAGCGGAACGAGAGGTGGAGTGAAGTTTGGACCAAATAGAATCCCGAGTAAGTGAGGGGAAAGTTTGATTGAGGTCCGATTCCCAGATAAGTTCAAGATTAGTTTTAGGCCTATCCGTAAGTGAGGGAGAGAGTAATTTGTAAATAGCAGAGGCCTTAAGAGGAACCTGAAAGTTAGGTGGAGAGGCAAGGAGGGGAGGTGAAGAGGACGAAGGGATATTGTGTAAGATAATAGTGGATAGTTTGGGCAGAAGTTCATGAAAGCGAGTACAGAATTTGTTAGAGATACCAAAAGTATCGCGAAGTGCTGGAAAGGTCAATAAGGAATTGTCAGAAAGAAGATGTTGGTAAGTGAGAATTCCTTTATCAATCCATTCCTTCCAAAAGAGCGCGCGATTGCGTAATTTAAGAGACTTATTATACCAAAGTGGGGTATTCATATGAAGAATAGATGGTGCAGAGAATGAACGAAAAAGGGCAAGTGTTAAAGCTTTGGAGTGTTTAAAAATAGGAGAAAGTAGCTTAGGAGGTGGTTGTGTGAGATTGGAGGCAATGAGGAAGGTAAAGGGGTGAAGTTGAGCCAATTCCAGAGAGCTCCAAGCCGTAGTAGGGGGAGACGAGGTTTCAAGAAGAAAGGGCCAAATTTGCTTGAGAGTAAAAGCAGAATGAAAGCGTGAGATGTTGGGGAAGTTAACACCACCAAGATGTTTGGGTTGTTGAAGACGGAGGAGAGAGACTCTGGCCTTACGCTTATTCCACAGGAATTTGGAAAAAAGACTATTGATAGACTTAAAAAAGAAATGGGGTAGAGAAATAGGAAGCATGGAGAGACAGAAATTCACAATAGGAAGGAGCATCATTTTAATAGTAGAGAGACGACCCCACCAGGAAAGAAAAAGAGGGGACCAACGTTCTATAAGAGAAGAGAGCTTGTTAAGGATATCGGAGTGATTAATTTTGATAGTTTCTCTAATAGTGTTAGCATATAGAACGCCAAAACATTTGATAGAACCAGAGTTCCATTGGAAACCAGAACCCTGAAACATGTGAGGAAGACAAAATTTATTAAGGGGAAGGACTTCAGTTTTATCAATATTTAATTTGTATCCAGAAACAGAGGAATAATCATGTAATAAAGAGAAAAAGGCAGGAAGGGCAACAACAGGGTTGGAAATGTAAAGCAAAATATCATCTGCATAAGCAGTAAACTTAATCTCAACGTCTTTATAGAGAAAGCCAGAATAGGAAGGGGATTGTCTAATTTTTTCAAGGAAAGGTTCGAGTGCCAAAACAAAGAGAAGGGGGGAAAGTGGACAGCCTTGTCTGGTACCTCTATGAAGGGGAAAGTAATCAGATTGCATACCATTAATCCATATAGAAGTAGAAGGGGCAGAATAAAGCAACTTAACTAAATTAAGAAAAGTGGGACTGAAACCGTGCCAACGAAGGGCGCCAAACATAAAGTCCCAGTTGACACGGTCAAATGCCTTCTCGGCGTCCAGAGTAATGGCAACCAAGGGAACATCCATTTTAGCAGAAAGATGAATAATATTCAGAAGGGTTCTAGAATTGTCCGTAATGGATCTTCCCTTAACAAAGCCAGATTGATGAATGTTAACCAAATCGGGGACAATAGAATTAATCCGCAGGGCCAGAATTTTCGCGTACAATTTACAATCAGTATTAATGAGGGAGATGGGTCGATAATTTTTACATAGGGAAGGGTCTTTATCTTTCTTTCCTGCGAAAAAGAGCCTTTAGATTCACCAGAGGAGAGAAAGTGATTAATTAACTGAAGAAAATGAGGAATCAAGATAGATTTAAAGTGGAGAAAGAAACGAACTGTAAAGCCACCGGGGCCAGGTGTCTTATCTTTGGGGAGAAGAGAGAGAGCAGCAAGAATTTCCTTTTCTGAAATCGGGATATCGAGAGAAGAAAAATCCAACAAAGGATTGGGAGATTTGGGGACAGAGGTAAAGAAAGAGTCTAATTGCTCTGCAGAGGGAGAAGACTCGGGAGTATAAAGAGAGGAATAAAATTGAACAAAGCAATCCAGAATGTTAGCGTCAGAAGACTGAAGCAAGCCGTGTGAATCTTTAACCGAGACTATTTTCGATTTCTGTTTTTTAATTTTGAGATAATTTGCCAAAGCCCTACCAGCTTTATTGCGACCACCATATACCTTTGCATTAAATTTAAGAAGATGATTGGAGGCCGATTCCCAAGAATGTTTATTAAATTGCAGTTTAGCAGAAATGAGAGAGGAAAGGGAATCAGGAGAGTATAGTAAAGATGCTCTAGTTCTTTAATGCGTTTTAAATATGAGGAAGCTTGGGATAGCGCTTTCTTTTTTTTACGGGAAACAAAGTCAATAATCCAACCCCGAGCAGTGGCCTTGAAAGCATCCCAAAGAAAATGAAAGTCAGAGGTGGAGTGTAAGTTAGTAGTGAAAAAATCATCCATGAAATGAGTAAAGTGGTCAATAAAAACAGGGTCAAGTAAAAGGGAGTTGTTAAAGCGCCATCTGCGGGTCTGGGGCGTGGGAGAGGGATAGTCCATATCTAAAATAACTGGAGCGTGATCTGAGATAAGGATAGAGCCTATTTCTGAGTTGGTCATAAATTGGAAAGCATGGTGGGAGAGAAAAATATAATCAATACGGGAGAGGGAATTATGCACAGGAGAAAAAAAGAAAATTCTAGAGAGTCAGGATGGGACAACCTCCAGGAGTCTATGAGGCCTCTGGAGGAGATAGCTTTGTGGAAGGACTTTTGCATTTTATTGGGAATGTAGCGAGCTTGAGATTTGCGGTCCAAAAAAGGGTCCATCAATTGGTTGCAATCTCCCCCAACAATCAGATCATCATTTGCGTTAGAAGAGAGGAGGGAGGAGAAATCATTCCAAAAGGAAGAATCAATACCATTCGGACCATAGACATTACAGAGAGAGAGATTAATATCATTAATAATGCAGTCAAGGAACAGCCACCTGCCATTAGAGTCAATAGTTTCATTTAAAATTTGAACAGACAGCGCTTTATGAAATAATATAACAACACCATTTTTGTGATTAATAGCAGGAGAGCAAAAAACATCCCCAACCCATTGTCTGCGTAACATCGATAACTCTTGAGTAGAAAGGTGTGTTTCTTGTAAAAAGGCAATTTGACATTTTAAACGAGCAAGATGAGATAAAACACGTTGCTTCTTGATAGGGTTACGAAGACCCTTAACATTCCAAGAAATGAGTCGGAAACCTTTCATATGAGGAGATTAAGGGAAAAGTAAAAAGAGAGAGTAAGACAGGTAAAAAGGGAAAATATATAGAAAGAGTGGCAAGGAGAGGTAAAAACAAGCCGGATATAGTAAGAAGAGGAACAGCGGAGGTAGTAAAGAACCCCAAGTAAAAAGAGCAAAAGAAATAGGAGGGAAGCCAACATAGGGAGATGAAATAAGGAGAAGTGAGGCAATATAAATGGAGGAGAAAGAGAAGAAGTGAGTAATAACATGGTGCCAAAAGGAAGAGGAAAAAAGAGGGAGATTAAGGTAGATAGAGTAGAAAAAAACACCAATGCGTCTGAGAAGAGGAAAGAAGAATAATAAAGGAAAGAGGAGTGAAGTAAAGGATGCTGAGAGAGACCAAAAAGGAGAAGAGTACCAAAAAGGAAAAGAAAGGGAAAGGAGAGGATAAAAGGAAAAAGGAAGTGGGTGCAAAACGATACCCAAAAAAAGACATAAAGAAGAAGGATGGCAAGGGAAACCAAAAAGGTACCAGCCATACAGAACAAGTAACGGAGAAAAGAGACAATAAAGTGGGAGCGGGAGCAGCAGGGACAGACGACCGCACAGAAGGGAAAATGTCAAAGAGCCCGGTCCGAGGAACATAAAAGAGAAAGGGAAAAATAAGAACAAGGAATAAAGGAATAGAACCCAAGACCGAGCACGACAATATAAACAAATGGAGAAGACTTACCGAACAGTTAGGCAAGAACAACAGCGAATTGGAATATTGGAGACGAAGACAGGACAATACGATGAGGGGGCAAACAACCAGAACATATGACGTCAAACCTAGAAGACAACGGAAGACAAGAAACCAATTAGACCTTACAGAATAAAACACAAAAAAAGAAAAAGCAGATCAACACCATTATGAACAATATGCAAAGCACAGAGAGGGAAGACATGAAGAAATCAAGGGACGCCTTGTTCCATGGAGTCTTCTCTGCGAGAGTGGATGAATCTGCGGAGATCTGCCGGGTCCTCGAAGCTATAAGACCTTTCTTTGTATGTGACCTTGAAGAAACAGGGATGAATAAGTCCGTATCTAGCATTCATGGAGCGTAGTGTAGGCCGCATATCCAGAAATTCCTTTCGACGCATCGCAGTCTGTTTGGAGACATCCTGAGAGAAAAAAAGTTTATGTCCTGACCAAAGTAGTTGCTTGTGTTGCTTGGCTGAATGCAAAACAGACATGAGGTCAGAATAAAGAAGGAAATAAGCAATAATGCCTCTAGGTTTTGAAGAAGAAGAGGAATTTTTTGGTCCAAGACGATGTGCCCTTTGAATATTCAAGTCAACATGTTTAGGCAAACCAACTATTGGTAGGAGTTGTGACTTCAAAAAGAGGATGATGTCGGACCCCTCTGAATTCTCCGGAACGCCGTAAATACGCAGGTTATTGCGTCTATTCCTATTTTCCAAATCCTCGGTCGATTTCTTGAGGACTTGAACTTCTTTGGTGAGGAGATCCACCTTAGCGACGACATCCTGAGCATCACTGATTGTTTGTTCAACATTGGTGACCCTTTGATCTAGGCTGGACCATTTGTCGTCTAACCTCTGCAAAGTAGTAGTAGTATCCGCAATAAAGGGACGAATTAGACGAAGCTCATCCATAAGGTCTTCAAGGGTAACTGGAGACGGAGATTTAGAAGGGGACGGGGGATGCGCCTTAAGACGCTTGCCTGTTGTGGTAGGGTCCTTGCGTGTCGAAGAAGCTGCGGTGGAGGCTTTAGTGTTGTGTACCTGCTGCATGGTGACTGAGGCGAAAAAGCAGCGTGGGGTAAGGAGAGAAGCAGCCTACCAGGCAGTGGGGGGAATAAAAGGTGAACTGCAGAAATGGAGACAGGAACACCCCCAAAAATAAACAATGTATCTTCGTGGCAAAGAATAGCGCACAGAGCTGAAGTAGTGGAGCACCAGGCAGGCGAGCACAATGTTAAATCAAAGGCATGAGCAAGCACCAAAAATAGTGCCAGAAGACCAAAAGACGCCTCAGAAATAGACAAGAGCCTCCTGGAACAATAAAGTAAAGTTCATGAAAAAGTCCCAGGCAGCTGAAAAAGCAGTGGAAGAATAGTTGAGGAAAAACGAAAAAACAAAACAAAATGGCGGCCGGAACTGAGGAGCCGACATTTATGCATATTTCAGACACCAGGGATGCATTTTCGCAGTCAGGAACATACCCATGTGGTGGGGGACAGTTCCGACATCGAATTCCGCCGTTTCCGAAATGAAACGCTGTCTGAAAGCGGGACCTCCGTAAATGCAGCGCCGCCGAAATCGCGGAGCTCAAGGAGGGGCGGCCATCTTGTCTGCCGCGTCGTGCGCTCTCCAGAAAACAATTCTTAGAGATCATAAGCAGCTAAAGTAAAAAGGCATAAATTGAGAATCTGAATCAGTATTACTCTGCAGCCTTTCTGGACATTCATTCATTTAACCTGGACTTTCGCATGCATTTAAAAAAAGCCCACACCACAGAGAAATTAGCCCCCAGCTTGGCAGCACACACAACTGCCCGGTAGCCAGTCCGGCCCTGATCCCTTAGTTTCATTTGGAACTAATAGCATAGCTATCATGGACGTCATTTAGGGGTCGCCAGTGGTCGCAGCATGCCCCTTGTGACCCCTGGCACTGCTTTTGCGACCCCTGCCTCAGCAGCGGCAAAATCCGTGGTAGGAACAGAAGCAGCTCCTTCTAACGGATGTCGGTGGGGGCTTCACTCACGTCGTTTTTTTGTCACATTTTTATTATATTAATAGTGAATAATATTACATTTTTTGCTATTAGTGTAATAAAAAATTTATCATAAATAGCTGGAATATGACTTTCCCTGGCAGCTGAGGTAAGTAAAAAAATGCTCTTAAATTAATGTAGGTTGTGTGCATCCTTGCAGTTTTGAGGGTGTTTATGTAAGAGGGTGAGTATGTATGAATGTGTGTGTGTGTGTGTGTGTGTGTGTGTGTGTGTGTGTGTGTGTGTGTGTGTGAGTGAAAGTGAAGGTCATGGGGCAAGTGAGTCACTTCCGCTACCCCAGGCATTTTGGTGTATTGATGTCATGCTTGCTATATACATAAATGATCATAATTTAGACTCATTTGAGGTTCGAGTAATTTTCACAATTAATTGGGTTAGGTTGGAGTTCACATTTCTCACACTTTAAAGAATAATGATTAAAGAAACCGACCCGATTACAACAAAAGAAAAACAGGCGTGAGACTCCACCTTTTATCGAGACACACTTGCCCCATGTGGGTATCACAGTTTGTGGGTCTCACTTTTCAGTTCTTCAGCTCAAAAACGGACTGTGTTAAGCAAGTTGGCTCGTGTGTGGTTTCGTGGTCTATGCAATTTATAAAATTAGCATTAAGCAAAACTAAACGCACGCTGTAACTCACCTGCTCTTCGTGAAGTGACCTGGTTTCACCTGGACACATTTTACATGTGCTTCGAGAGTGTGGAAAAAATGATGCAATTGCACGTGCACTAATTCTATTTTTGAAAGTTACAAAACTGCCTTTCTGATAGCAACTTTTCCCATTCATCGTGATCAAGAATAAATATAATCTAGTGACCAATGAAACCACATTTCATTTATTTCTATTTAATTGCAATAGTGCTGGAATCTGAATTACCAACATTGAATTAAGCTAAACTCGTCCCTGAATTTGCCTGCAATAAAAGTCATTTGGTAATGCTAGAGTTTAGAACTACAATGAAAGTTCATTCAAAACAACGTAAGTACAGAGCAGTATTTCTGTGCAGCACACCCGGTATATAAAACAGATTATTTCCCAGCTGAAATTGTCCAGATAAATAGTCATGTTTTTCTTCTATATGCATTACTCGCATTTCTCACATTTTTAGGATTTTGTCTCGAAAGAAACCACAGTGGAAAGGACTTGCTAAAAACATTTTCTCTGCTCCAGGAAACCGCTTCGCAAGACGCGTTTATAAGATTTCAAAGTAGGAAACTATTTCGGAACATGAATGTATTTTTGGGGATAGCTGTACCTGCTTTCCAGGGGAACCCATAGTTTTCAGCTGTTTTCCATAGAAGAATGAAGGTGAGAAGCGGCAGTCCTGGGGTCTCCCGAGGTTCAGCGCGAGCACAGCAGTCCCTAAGCATGTGGCGTTTCAGCTCGCGCACTGCGCAGGAACTATGTCAACAGAGGTATGTGTGAGGAGAGTCCCCTCGGGCTACAGCAGCCTCCTGCAAGCACCGGCCAGATAGGGAGAAGACAGGGCGGGAGAAGCGGCGAAGAAGAAAAGCTGTCATGTATTCCTATAGGTTCTGAATCGATCCCCCTATTCCTGACCCTATTCTGGTTAAACTAACTATCAATTTAACTAACAGTCAGCCCATGAGGCAAGAAAAGCCCCCATGATGCAGATACCGTTATCTGACGCAGTCACACTACGGCACAGGAACGTGTTATCTGATTAGGTCATAACGCTTGAGATCTAATTAAACAAGCGACATTCCTCCAGCCCCTGATAAGGCATACGACGTTCTCATAACAAATCAAACCTATGACAACCTGGAAAATCCGTGCGGCCATTGTTTTGATTTCACAGAGAACTTTAGTAAAGAATGTGCTAACGAGCAAGTCGTATGACATCTTTATTGACGTATCTATGTCCATCCTTACGTCAATCTCGGCACCTTTAAGGTATAAATATTGCCGATCTTGCCCTATGCAAACACACGCGTGGTGACAAGACGGAGCAGCCACACTTGCCGAAGCCGAGAGCAGAAGCAGACCCCGCTGGCGCAGCCCCGCCTTCCTGACGCGCTGAGAGACGCGCTGCTATCTCAAGCCGAGAGACCTAGCACCGGCGCTTCCGGGTAGCCCTCGCAGGCAGCCTGGAATATCGAGACCAGAGAACGAGATACCATTCCTCATTCATCCTAAATTCCAGGTACAGAACTGAATAACCCCTCACAGAGAATTCTTTAGTTATTCACTTGGCAAAAACAAACTTAACTTAAACTGTAACTTTCTATTCCCGCCCACGCATTAGACTTAGGTCAGGTACACGGGGTAGGCGTATTTAGAAACACCAGTTGAGTACGTTTAGTCAAATGTATATGTGTATGTAAATATATTTTAATCATTTCAAACATCATATGGCTCAGAAACCATATCAATGTTTTTACAGTATTATTTTATACTATTGCTTTTAATGTATGCACTTTACTTAACTATAAGTATTGCAATAATATCGATCCATTTCTCATGTATGAGAAAAGAGACTGATCAATAAATAACACCTTTTTATTGAACACGCCCGTCTCTTCCTTTTCTCTACATTCTGATGACACTAAGAATGCACGTACTGACTGAGTAAAATAATTGCCTTGTGCTCACACGACTCTCGAGATTGACTCTTGATTAGGGGAGAGCAAAGTTGTCATGTTCTATGGTTGTCAGAAACTAAATCCCTTCTTGTCTAATCAGGGAAGTTAATTCCTCCTTGAACATTCGAGAAAGTTTCTAGCGAACTCTGAGCTACGCTGGCAAACCCAAAAATTAAGTCTAGTATCGACAGTAGTAGACCTAGTTAACGTCTGGTCTAGGCCTTTACTGCTGTAGGTATTATTCCAATCGCAGAGCCTATTGGGAAAATAGGAGCTACACTACATGGCGCCCAACGCGTTTGGAAAGGGCGATAAAACTAACGTAAGACATTTAGAGTAACTCAGTTGTGCTTTCTCACTCAGACCCCTTTTCCCATTGTACTCCAAAGACGTCTGGAGTGGGTGAAAGGTTATATCCTCCAAAACCTCGCAGGAGGGAACTCCTATGTATGGTTCTTGGTATAGTCAACGTTGAAGGATACACTGTTCCAAAATATTGTGCATCTAATCTCTGTTTCCATAAAGAAACCTGATCTGCAAACAGCTATAATACCATCCGGTCAGTCAAATGACTGAAAGTGATGATGAAAGAGAAACAGTTAGATTAGCAACTGAACTCGCAGATGCTGATGCTACCATGCAAGCAGCAGACCCGAATATAACACTCATTCCGGTCATTAAAAGGAGATCTATAACCTTAAAACTTATAGAAAATGGACTGACACCTAGAGGTGGCACAGTCATATTCGTAATTGAGGCACACGAATATCGGCAGACAGAGGTATACTATACATGGATACATTTTCCAGCAGCAAATGCTGTAAGAAAGTACTTCCACTATTACAAAATAGAGGTTCCACCCGACATTTACACTCCTTTCGAGGAGGTGGAAGTACCACTCAAATTCCAAGAGCATTTGCTCTTATTTGATGGCGCCCTAATACATAACAATCACATTACAAGGCTCGGTCCTTTAGGAAGACCAGGAGCAACGTGGCCGGTCTTAGCCGGATACACACCACATCCAGACATCGAAAGAATGCCTGCAGCAGAGCTGTTAATACAGCTAAAACAACTACTAAAAATTCATAGACAATTAGTTCAGTATGTAATGCGGACTTCAACAATTCAGCCAGCGATTAAACTTCCACAGCTGACCCCTCACCAGGGGAACACAAATAAAATTACACCACAGAACATCCAATCCTGCCTAGGTAAAGTTCCAGCTAAACGGGAACAAATACCATTCTGGTTGGCACAGAAAATTACCCAAATAGAGGCGGTGTTTCCTGACACCACCCCGCTAGAAAAACACAGGATTCTGACTATATGTCTCCCAATGGGAATCGCACCACACATTGAGGACTGTGACACTTGGGGTACAGTCTTTGCTTCCATCTACACAAAAACGCACGGTGTTCCATCCATTTCGGTAATACCAGATGTGCTAAAACAAATTCAAGATGAATACGGTCCAGAACCTGCTTTAACTCTTGGTATGAAATTACTAAAAGACTTCAAGCAGGTCTCGGCTATATTATTAGCCAACATAAAAGGTGAAGCAGCAAACGTGGCGATCCGCCAGAGGTTAAAAGAGACAGATATAGCAGACCAACCAGCTGAAATTGCCAGAATCATAGAAAAATCCTATGAAGAACTAGGCAGAGATAGTCTAGGTGGAATACCAGTAAAACCGCAACTGACTACAAGTCCAGAAAAAATATTTTTTAATAACAATTCACCAAAAAAGAACTGGGATGGAAACAAACAATCCAATCCTAAAGAAAAGAAATTCCAGTCCAGAGGAAGGTCTCCTAGGCGAAGAGAGAAATCTCCAAACCAAAGACAGAGGTCACCGCAGAGTGACCCCTCTGGGAATAGATATAACCTTAGAAATAGGGATAATATTAAAAAACCTGATAGATATCAAGACATTGATACACGTCCCTCTCAATCTTTTCAGACTTCCTCGCAGAAATCGGAAAGAAGAGGACGATCAGAAGAGCACGCCAAGTCCAAAGACAAGGAACCTGCTCAGCTAAAAAAGAAATTACAATTTCCAAAAAAGAAGGTAGCCAGTATCAAGGTAGTTAACAATGCCGAGAATACTGAGGACACAACTGAAAAACGGAGAGTGGGCGCAGACAATGCTAGACAGCGCAGCAGAGGTGAGCATAGCTTGCAAAGTCCTTATGAATCATCTGGAGACAGTGGACACGAATGAATATCTTCAAGTGGAAACTGCAGACACCAGAGTTAGCAAACCCCACAAGATATACGAGATAACATTACGTATAGAGGGAGATAAGACTAGGAAAATAAGGGGACTATTTTGGGATAATCTCTCCAAGGGCTATGATATCCTTCTAGCTGAAAAAGACTGGCCACCAGAATTTGTCAGGGAGTGCCCTCATGGCGAAGAAATAATTATGCCTGCCTTCTCGAATCAAATCCCGATTCATAAAAAATACACACTTGCTAGAAAGTGGGCAGTGGCCTTAGCACCTGCTTTATATAAAAATCATGTAGGATGGGATGAGGATTCTCCTCCTCACAAAATCCAGTTAAAATCACAACCTACTGCACAAAGGCAGTACCCAATTAAGCAAGAAGCTAAAAAACAGGTAAATGAAATACTAGATCAGCTAGAATACCAGGGGGTGATTGAAACTTGCACCTCACAAATGAACAATCCTTTGTTTCCGGTCTCCAAACCAGACAATTCATATCGTCTAGTTTTGGATTACCGACACCTTAACACATGTTGCAAAACATTTGCAGTACAAAACTCACACAGTGCTGCACTAATGAATAACATAGTGCGCAAAAAATACAAAACAACCTTGGACATCTCCAATGGATTCTTTTGTCAAAACATAGCACCAGAGAGCAGATATTTAACTGCATTCTCAGTAAATGGCACTCAAAAGCAATTCTGTCGGTTAGCCCAGGGGTACAAGAACAGCCCGGGGGTATTCTCAGCGAGAGTAACAGAATTACTACAACTATATGATAATGAAGCATTATCTTATGTCGATGACATTTACTTAACAGATGATGACTTGGAGACTCACTTGAAAAGGGTGAACACCATAATACTTGGGTTCGCTGCAGAGGGTTACAAATTCAACTTCAAAAAATCCAGAATTGCCCATCTGACGGTCCTATTCTTAGGATATGAGTTATCAAGTGAAGGCAAAAGCCTGGCAGACAATTTCCTAGAGAAATGTGCCGTAATTCAAGCTCCTAAAACACTAAAAAACCTACAGTCAATTCTAGGCTTCCTAAATTTCGGAAGAACATACATTGCAAATTACGCAGAAAGGGTCAAACCCCTTTATGATCTAATTAAACCAGACTTTAAAAGATCCAGTTGGACTCAAACACACACAGAAATTTTGAGATCCTTACAAACAGACATGCTAATTAAAACAAAATTAGAAACACGTGATAACACACGCAATCTTGTGATTCGAGTCATCCCAGGGAGATGCGGATTCACATACCTGACCTCTAATGAGGGAGAAAAGGTACCAATTGCATTCAAATCACACTTGTACACTAAGGCTGAAATGAAATTTAGCCCAACGGAAAAAATTCTTACAGCAACACAGACAGCTATAGCAAAAGAACGAGCCCTGGCACAAGGTAAACGAATAGTAATCGTGACACCAATACCAGCCTTAGAGGCGGTAACAAAAGCAAGTATTCCAAATGCTAAAGCACTCCATCCGAGATGGATACAATGGGCTAACTCTCTTGCTGCAACAGACGTGGTGTACGAATTTGACCCTTACTTAAAAACACAAGAATTTCTCCAATATGAATTTGAATGTCCTACGCCAACCGAAATTCTGCCTCTAGATCACTACGGCTGTATAATATATACAGACGGATCAGCACAACCCGCAGTAGGGGGTAAACAAGCTTACAGTGCTGCGTGCGCGATTGTTAAAGGTCGTTGGCACGAAGGGAAATTTAAACCAACCCTCACTAAAACACAATCCCTAGGAGATTGTACAGCTCAGCGAGCTGAACTACTAGCATTCAAGATGGCGCTTGAAAATACCGATCGAGAATTCCCCACACTTATAGTGTGCGATTCGTATTATTGCGTTCAGTCTTATAATGAATACTTGCAGATCTGGCTTCAGAACGGTTTCAAGGATGCGAAAGGTGGCACAATCAAGCATAAAATGCTCTGGGAACAAGTAGCTCTTTTACAAAAAGAACTACCAAAGACTCACGTGATACATACACTGAGTCATCAACGTGATGGCGTTCACGTTGCAGGGAATTCATTGGCTGACGAGGCCGCGAAGGCAACAAAACAAAAATAGACAGCGAAATATTACAAGCTGTCAGCGCTTCAGAAAAGGATTCGATAGAACCACTCCCTAAAGGCTTTCCAGTAAAATACTCATACATAACTGATGCAAACAATGTTCCTTTTGCTCAAATCCCTGGAGTGGGGGAGAGGGCAATTCCAAACATGGAACATAGGTTAGGACTAATAATAGCGGCACACGAAGGGCTTGCTTCTATCCATGCTGGCGTCTCAGCCACAGTATCATTATTAAAACAGAGATACTGGTGGCCACAAATGAGAAGACAAACAAGGAACTATGTTCTAGAATGTGAAATATGTCAAAAAATGAAAGTATCAACGGTGAGACGTCCAGCTCAGACGCCCCTTCTAATCTCGGATAAACCATTAGCCTGTGTTTATCTAGACCACTGCGGTCCCTTACAAAGGGATGGTAACTATAAATATATCTTGGTTGCAGTGGACTCATGCACGAGATTCATATGGATGTGGCCCCAGCGAACGGCTGACGCCAGAACTGTTATAAAAGATTTGCGAGTCTTTATCGGCACATACGCAATTGGCATGCTGCATTCGGACAATGGTCCTGCTTTTAGCTCTCGGGCTTATAAGGAGGCCATGGTCAGCATGGGCGTGCAATTGCGGTACTCTTGTCCATTTCACCCTGAGGGGAACGGAATTGTTGAAAGAAAAAACCGTGACATAAAGCAATCTATAACGGCAAAGGTATTAGGTTCGGGAGCTGGGTGGGTCAAACATCTAATAAGTGTCCAACGTAGTCTAAATAACTTGCCAAGAAATTCTCTGAAGGGATTCAGTCCGTACGAATTATTATTTGGAACTAGGATGATGATATCTGACCTTGATAGTCAGACTTCAGTGGTGAAAGAAAAAACCTTTGATGTCAAAGACCGTTTGGCTATTTTGCAGGACTTAAACAAAACAAGAAAAGACCTGAGCAACATACAGTTGAAACAACAGCCAACAACCACTGAAGAATCACCACCTGTCCCAGCAAGACCTGTGTGGATTCCAAAAGTCGGGGATCTAGTCAGGGAGAAGATCGCGGTAAAGAAGGAATTTGGGCCTTCCTACAGAAAAGCAGTTCCTGTCTTGTCTGTCAACGGGACAAGATCAGTTGTACTACCGCCACTTGCTGGAAAAAAGGAGAACCGAGTTGTATCAATCGACCTGGTAAAACCACAACATGTGGCCGATAACAAACGGTAGGCCAAGTGGACTCCCAATAAGTAGCAGAACACCAAGGTTTGCTACCAGCACAGAGGTCCTATCAAAAAGGCTCATCACATTCGAAACGCCTGCAGAAGAACAAGAAGGACTATGCAACAATGCAATAGAACTCAGACCTCTGAAAACCCAAATAAAGACATTTAGCAGAGACACACCAATCTATACTGAAGTACCAAGTGAAAATGCAAAAAACAAAAATCCTGAACCAATTGGAACAATTGACAGAACTGCATCCGGTTACTTCATCAACTTCGATGATTCCTCTGACGGCTTCAGTGAATCAAAGACACAGCCATCATCAAAATCCTTTAAAGACAAAGCGAAGGAACTTTTGAAACAACTGAAAGAAACATATCTGATTTCTCCATGGATTGAATTTTGGGTGGGTTTTGGTGCATTTATCCTCATACTTTGGCTCATCATGGTATTTACTTTGGGACGCTTCATTGAGGGAAAATATGCTAAAATGGACACAGCAAGTCAGAACATCAACTTGATCCTCAAACCACACACATCTTCACACGTCGAGAAAAGAGAACTTTCTTCAGAACTTTCTTCAGCCAACTTCACAGCCAATCCGATACCTGGTGGGGTAGCCTGGGACAACACTGACTATGAAATTTATGGTCCGGTCGAGATCCTGAAATATCCACACCAAATCAAGATCTCCTTGAGTGATTTTGCAAAACCAAACTCATTTGCTGATGATTGGGACTTCGAAAGCATTAACAACATGATGTCTGACTTAGTAATGTCTGCTAAATTTACAAAACATGATTATTTGCAAGGTTCTACAAATTATGATAGTATGTATTGCTATAACCATTATGGTAACCATTTTTTACATAAATCTGCACAACCTAGAAATGTTTTAAATTATAATCAATGGGAACATTGTGCTACACCTCCAAAAGGGAGCTCTAGAACCGTGTATGACAAATATTCATATTTTTCAGGTTTTAACACAAGTAATGCTGAAACATTTTATTTTAAATTGTCAAACAAGACAGGGATGAAAACCATGATAACCAACACAAAATTGATTTATTCAGACTCATTCTTTGAACAAATGAATACTTTTGGATTTGATTATTGGGACAAAAATGTTGATTTGAAAAGTGTTTGGGGTACAAAAGAATGGCAAGTACAGGGTATAGAAGCTTTGTTTAGAGCCTGCATGATCCCAGAACAAATGATATTTTTAAATGACACTGTTCAACAAACCACCTGTCTTGGCTTAGCCAAAATCAAAGATTTAAATAAACCGTCTATTCCAAAGCCAACAATGTTTAGCAATAGCTCTGATACAGATGAAGAGATAGACGCAAACCAGATATTAAACCAAAACAGAACACATCCTGATTGGAAACAATGGTTGATCTGGCCCACAGATACAAATAACTGTCAAGACAGATTCCTGAATAAAACACAAGGTTTCAAAATGACCAGGCCAGACCCTAGATATCCTCAAAGACATCACCCAGGGATAATAACAACCTACAGTGTGGGCAAATTATGCCTTCAGTGGCTACAAACTTCCACACTGCCTGAAATTAAGCAACACCTAACTTTACTTACTGATGGTGCTGACTTGCGTGATTTCATTCTGGGACCACGCAAACAGCGTCAAAAGCGTTTCATAGCAGCCTCTGTATATGCAGCATACAATGAGGCCTGGAAGGTTACTCAAATTGAAACAGCAGAAAGAATACGGGAAATTGACCATATTAATTTGGAAAAATCACTTTCTGTAGTGGACAATGGGTTAATGACTCTGTCCTCCAGAATTTTTTCATTGGACAGCATTGTGTCTTCAGCAATCGATATATTATCGCAAGACTTACTGTTATTACAACATGGTCAGTCACAATTGCGTTCTATTTGTACAGCTTGGCTGGACGTTACAAAATCTGCGTTCAGGCTATGTGCCTTGGCGTTTAATCAACACAACGTCACTATTCCAAATCTTTAACCTTACTGATAGACAAATCGGTATGGCGCAAAAGGGTGCTGATTATACAATCTTGAGCATTGAAAAACTAGAAAGATTACCAATGACAATGTCAGAACGACCTGTCAGTGAATGGATAATACACGGAATCATAAATATTCCAATCTCAACCTTCAGGTTTCAATACTGCCAAAAATATATACAGGCTGGCATGTACGAGAAATTGGGAAAGGGGTACCTTAAAACAACTTGGAACCTGCCCTATTCACATGCATGTGTCAGTAATAAAGGACAGAAAGTGTTTCTTAGTGGCAACAATTGTGCTATGTCACTAAGCGGCACGCTTCTGTGTAACGGTATTAGTTTGCACGGAGCCTGTGAAGGGAATTCATACAACCTTTCATGTCACCAGCAAGGCGCACCTGCAACTGAAATAGAACCATTCTTTCAAAGACTCTATAATGGGAGTTACATTCTTATTGTAGACCGCAGATGTTGTAGTCTTAGGCCCGGGACTCCTTATCTAGTCACTACGACGGCGAAGGTCAAGTGCTGTGGACGTTCTTTGTTCCCCAGCTCCTTTCCAGACAGGGAGGCAAGGGCATGGCCCAATTTGAAAATTACTTCTATTCGAATAGATACTTTAAGCAGAATGAAAACAGTGCTTCTACAGACGCCTACAAGGCTCACGTCATCAAAAGAAACGTATGATCTACAAGTCGCAAGGACGACTGCAGAGATACATACATTATTATCAACTAATTCCCCCGTACATTTCGCGGAAATCCTGAGCGAAATCTTAAATATTTCTGATACCAATGGGATCTCAGGGGTATTTAAGACAGTATTTTCGATGGCATTAACACCATTCAAAGCCATACTGGGTATTTTTCCAGATTTCGTCCATTCGATTTTTGGCAGACTTCCCCTGATCCTGGGACTAATTGCAGGAATCCTATTCTTAGTCCTTATTTTTCGTTATGGCAACCCATGTCACAGATCAAACTCTCGCGACAATGGAAGAGACGATCCTAGCCATTGGATACCGGGACCGGATATCAAAAATCCTGGGACTCTCCCGGCTTAGAGACCTGAACATGACTTGGTTTCTATCATTTCGACCGATGTGGCAAAGGTGTGTTTTACCTGTACTAAGGTGTCTGCTATGCGGAGAAGAATGCGTGTTAGACACCTGTCTGACGCTACAATCGGATGCGCCAGTGGATGCAGATACACTGTTGGTTCCTACCAAGGTTCACGCTTTGTGCTGCCCTCAAAGGCTGCCAATCCTGATGACGGCATTCCTGGAATCTTCACCACTACGATTGAAGAGTAGTGAAGTTCAAGATGAAAGCAGCATCGAACAGGTACGACCTTCTGTCAGCAATGCGAATCAGAATGCCAATGGAGGCAATCATGCGCATGAATGCATGGTTACACCTATTTCCGACTTAGTGGAACTTTCCCATGAAGCTGTTGACAGTTTTTTCGAAAGCCTGAATGATATGATGTTCTCTCCAGAACAGAAATAGAGACTTTTGAGCAAGCTCGCACACGGCGTTCCCTGAATTCGGCCTTCAACTTTAAAAATAAAGTCACATGAACAATTTTTCCCACCAGTTCACGGACAGCAATTTTTTAGCAGCCCCAAATTATTTTTTACAAAATTTTCGGGACACTTATCTTCTGCTTAAAGTAAGAAACTATTCCTAGAGAACTAAGATTTCTATTTTTAGATACTTTATAAACTTTAGTTGTCCGCTGGTATGTTCACAAATATTTTATTATGTGATGAAATGGTCTCGAACTTCCTTTCTATATAGCTATATTAAGAGCCATTTCATGTGTATTTCTCAAATACCAAATTAGCAATAATGCATACAAATGCGTGTTTACTTTTGCATTTAATTCATAGCTTAAGTGCATACAATATATATGACTGCAATTTTTCAGTATATTTGAAAATTTCAAAATGCATTAATGTATTTTGGGGTGGTAAGGTATACACTATACTCTATAGTATGTTGTACTATGTTATACTATGCATAGATTAGTAAATATGACCATAGTTAGCGTGGAGTGGGTGTCATGTATTCCTATAGGTTCTGAATCGATCCCCCTATTCCTGACCCTATTCTGGTTAAACTAACTATCAAGTTAACTAACAGTCAGCCCATGAGGCAAGAAAAGCCCCCATGATGCAGATACCGTTATCTGACGCAGTCACACTACGGCACAGGAACGTGTTATCTGATTAGGTCATAACGCTTTAGATCTAATTAGACAAGCGACATTCCTCCAGCCCCTGATAAGGCATACGACGTTCTCATAACAAATCAAACCTATGACAACCTGGAAAATCCGTGCGGCCATTGTTTTGATTTCACAGAGAACTTTAGTAAAGAATGTGCTAACGAGCAAGTCGTATGACATCTTTATTGACGTATCTATGTCCATCCTTACGTCAATCTCGGCACCTTTAAGGTATAAATATTGCCGATCTTGCCCTATGCATACACACGCGTGGTGACAAGACGGAGCAGCCACACTTGCCGAAGCCGAGAGCAGAAGCAGACCCCGCTGGCGCAGCCCCGCCTTCCTGACATGCTGAGAGACGCGCTGCTATCTCAAGCCGAGAGACCCAGCACCGGCGCTTCCGGGTAGCCCTCGCAGGCAGCCTGGAATATCGAGACCAGAGAACGAGATACCATTCCTCATTCATCCTAAATTCCAGGTACAGAACTGAATAACCCCTCACAGAGAATTCTTTAGTTATTCACTTGGCAAAAACAAACTTAACTTAAACTGTAACTTTCTATTCCCGCCCACGCATTAGACTTAGGTCAGGTACACGGGGTAGGCGTATTTAGAAACACCAGTTGAGTACGTTTAGTCAAATGTATATGTGTATGTAAATATATTTTAATCATTTCAAACATCATATGGCTCAGAAACCATATCAATGTTTTTACAGTATTATTTTATACTATTGCTTTTAATGTATGCACTTTACTTAACTATAAGTATTGCAATAATATCGATCCATTTCTCATGTATGAGAAAAGAGACTGATCAATAAATAACACCTTTTTATTGAACACGCCCGTCTCTTCCTTTTCTCTACATTCTGATGAGACTAAGAATGCACGTACTGACTGAGTAAAATAATTGCCTTGTGCTCACACGACTCTCGAGATTGACTCTTGATTAGGGGAGAGCAAAGTTGTCATGTTCTATGGTTGTCAGAAACTAAATCCCTTCTTGTCTAATCAGGGAAGTTAATTCCTCCTTGAACATTCGAGAAAGTTTCTAGCGAACTCTGAGCTACGCTGGCAAACCCAAAAATTAAGTCTAGTATCGACAGTAGTAGACCTAGTTAACGTCTGGTCTAGGCCTTTACTGCTGTAGGTATTATTCCAATGCGCAGAGCCTATTGGGAAAATAGGAGCTACACTACAAAGCAAAAGTCTGCTAAAAATACAACGTGAGATCACGCTCCTCTCAAAGACAGACAGGATGTGCACGCTCACGGCTGTCGTGGGGCGGGACTTCCGTCTTATGCGCCCACGGAGTGGATGGCTGGCCCAGAGGAGAGGTGGCAGCAGAAGTCAGGAGTGGCGGCTGAGGCTGCTGATGCGGTAAGGTAAGTGGGGCTTAGTCGTGGGGGTGTGTGTCTGTGTGTGCGTCTACCTGTGTGTGTGTGTGTGTGCGTGCTTCCGTGAGTGTAGCTGTGTGTGCGCGCGTGAATGAGAGAGGCTGACGCTGTGATTGTGGAATGTAGAGCAAAAGATGTGCACGGCTGGGGGGGGGGGAGGGCTGGGCATGCGCGTCCACGAGGTGCAATCGGCGCTCGTGCCCCGGCATGTGGTCCCTTCAGCGCTAACTAGGCAGCAATAGGTCTTTCGCTGACCCGAGACCTAAAAACAATATCCTTTTGGCCCATAGGAAATGAATGGGGAGTTATTCCTTATTTGCGATTAGCAATTTGCTAATCGCAAATAAGGAATGTGTAGGAATCGCATTTCTTTATGCAATTCCTACATGAATCCCGTTTTGCAAGTCCTTAATAGCGATTCGTTATGAATCGCTATTAGGGGCTCGCAAAACGGGAGATTGATGAATCAGGCTGTATGTATTTAGGATTTGCAAATAATTTAGCGAATCCTACATTTTCCTTAATTGTAAATGAATGGTAAGACATTCTCCATTTGCGATTCTCAATTAGAGAATGGCAAATTGAGAATGCAATTTCTAGGGTGCCAGGACACCCTGTTGCACCCCTGAAATGTGCATGTGTGCACATGTGGCACCCATGCATGCCCTAAGTGCATGTATGTGCGCCATATGGCACTTTGAAAAGTGCAAAAAAGTGCATTTTTCAAAGAAATTGCAAATTACCACCAACTTGAAGTTGGTGGTAATTTCCGATTTCTTAAGGAGAAATCGCACAAATTGAGTGCTTTTTACATCGCATTTAAGGAATCGCAATTTGCGATTCCTTAAATGCTTTTGCAAAATAAGGAATTGCAAATTTTGCGATTCCTTATTTTGCGAAGGCCTTTTGGGATCATACAGCCAAAAGGCTTTTTCCCGCTCGCAAACGGGCCGATTCTGCGAACGGGAAATGGCTTCATACATATGCCGGTTAATAATTTTGCTGCTCATTTGGGACTTAGATTATGTCTGATCCTTGACTACTCTGTATAACTTTGCATTTTAAGCCTTCATTGCATTTACTTTGTATCATTTAAATTTGAGAATTTTGTAATAAACCTTTTGACTTTTCTCTGTTCCTAATCTCAGTTATTGAGTTGTCTAAGTGATTTAAGATTAGTACTCTGCTAAACTGACATTTGGTGGTTTTTCTGTGCCCACACTTCCCAAAGAGACACTTTGCTGCCCTGTAGCTGGGGTGGCACTTCCTCCCCCAGCATGCACAGAGAAAGAGGAGGAGCCGCAGTAGCCTGATGCGCTCATAAGAAGAAGAGCCATCCTGCTGCGTGGGATGCACGCAGATCAAACCCAGGTATGCACCTGGGCGAAGACCAGGTCAAGGCAGGACCGTCTTAGCCTGTTTGAGACAGGAAGAGGAAGGGCATGGCCGTATTATTAACATCTATAAACTCTGCCCAGTGCTCAACGTTCGACGTTCACATCTTCTTCCACGCCTCAGAAGTTTTAAAGTAAGACATCTTTCTTATTATGGGCAAAAGGAAGGCAAAAGGGATCAGTAAGATGGCTAAACAGGCAGTATCTAACACAGCAAAGCACTGTGGGCCAGATGTAGCAAGCCAGATTGCGATCGCAAATGCTGAAATTCTGCGAATTTCAGCGTTTGCGATCGCAATTCAGCTGTGTGCAATGTAGGAAGGCAAATACCTACACACAAAATAAGGATTCACAAAAATTGTGATTCCTTATTTTGCGCAAGCATTTAGAGAATCGCAATTTGTGATTCCCTAAATGCTATGCTAGTAGGCATCGCAAATTGCGATATTGCCTTAAGGAATCGCAAATTACCACCAACTTCAAATTGGTGGTAATATGTGATTTCCTTTAAAAAAGCACTTTTTTGCTTTTTTTAAAATGCCATGTGGCACACATTCATGACCTTAGGGCATCTATGTGTGGCACATGTGCATACATGCACATTTCAGGGGTGCAACAGGGTGTCCCTTTGGAACCCTTGCACCCTTGAAATTGGGCATGCAATTTGCGAGTACCTATTGGGTACTAGCAAACTGCTGAGCAATTCCCCTTCATTCCTATGGGCCTCTAGACCCATAAGAATGAATGGGAAGGTATTCCTTGATTGTGAATCGTAATTTGCTATTCGCAATTAAGGAATATTAAGGAATAACAAAAAATATTGCAATTCCTACCTACATGGCATTTTGCGAGTAAAAATTCCCTAAAAATCGCTATTAAGGACTCGCTGAACTGCTTTTACCTACATCTGGCCCTGTGTTGCTAATGAAATCGACAATCTAATTGAAGAGGTGGAGACCCTAATTAGCGGCAGGAGCTCCTCCAAACAGACTGACCAAAGTCAGAAAGTTCCCGACATTTTTAAAAAGAAAGAACCGCCTGAACCGCTTCTATCCAGGAAAGCTCCCATTATGCTCCTGGCTCATAGGGAAGGCAAAGATGCAGCCCATAGAGACAAAGTAGGTGGCGATGTTGGGGTCTGTAACCCTTTTTTAGCGCTGCCATGCAATACATTAGCTAATGGAACTGAGGAGCACTCTCCAAGCTTAGTGGTACCTGAAATTGTATGCTCAAATCGTTTTACCCCGTTGTTACACTTAAGTATGAAGAATGAGAATGTTGATCAATGCAGTCCTGCCATAGAGGCAGTCAGGGGCACCAATACATGCTCTAACTGTGCATGCCAGAATTAACTAAGCCAGCTCAAAGTAATTATCAGAAAATTTGGGGGGCGGAGCTTGGCTTGCGACGAAGATGGTCGCCTGAGCCTCGAGCTCCAAAACACTGACCAATAATCCTAAATTTATCCGGCTTTCCCACCACTGCAAAACTGTTTGTGACCGACGCCCAGTCACCGGATAGTTACCGCTACTCGCAGATCCAAACCCGACCCTCCAGGACTCTTCCTGCCCAAAGATACGGCAACAGCTGGGAGGCGGGGCAGGAGGCCGCTGATTCCCGAGCTCGGGTGAGGAGCGAGGCGGGATTGCGTCCCTGTGCGTGCGGCGTGGACCTGCTTAATCGGACCGGCCCCCTGTAACTCTGGTGCCGGGCCCGGGCCGCTTCTAGTTCGGGTTGAAGGATGCAGGAGCGGAGCTGCTACCGCCACTGAGGAGGCGCCCGAATCTGTTGCTGTGGCACGAGCGAGTCCGTTGTACGACCAGACAGTGGTGGTGGCAATGGGCCCCCCTCCGCCCGGCGAGAGTGGAGCGGCCTTAGCCGCAGCGGGAAGCTTCGAGGCGATCAGCAGTGGGAGGATAAGGCTGAGGACACTAGTAAAAGAGAAATGGGAAGGGGGTCGAACTGCTATGCACAGCTCGAACGGCGAGGGAAATTGAATCTGGAGACCGAGTGCCACCGCCATTTTGTGAGCAGCCGGGAGGATTGGGTGATTCGGCTGCCAAGAAGACAAGTGCTGGGTGTGCGCCCTGCAGGCCGTCTGAGCACTGTGAAGGTAGGCACTGGCAGAGGTGCCTTGAGAGGCGTGGCTGTGTGGGGTGTGCACCCGGGGACGTCAGGCCAGTGGCGGTGTGGACGGGCATCCTTTGCCCGGCGGGGTGGCGGCGCCCGGCGAGGAGGGAGCATCTGCAGCCGTCATACCTTCCCCACAAGTGCCGCTAGGCAGACTACAGGTGTGGAGACCTAAAGCCGGGCAAGACTACCGATCTGTGCGCTTCTGGTCAGTTCATGTGTGCCAGCTGTAGCAAAGGACTGTGGGGAATGTTGAGCCTGCAGGCTAGCAGAGAGCTGAGTGAATTAGCAAGCACTGTAAAGGACTGAATGTCACTTCGTGTGGAGGCGTACTCTTGGGGACGATGGGCCACTGGAGAAGAAGCCTGGAGGTTCAGGTCGGGCTAAACTACGGCGAAAGTTGAGGAAGGTGCTCTCAATCGGGGTCGCAAATTCCCCACAGATAGTGTCACGCCTAGCAGGTGCAACTCTAACAAACAAAGCCCCTGTAGTGTAGAAGAGACCGAGCACAGCTCAATACAGCGGCAACGGTGGATCAAGCCCTGTCACCCTAGGAGACACCCGGGGGTGACGTGGCACAGCTGGACAGCCACTGGCAAAGAAGCGGCACTGCAATAGGAAGCGACACAGGTGGCATCAGGCGGTCCCCCCCCGCAGTTGGTAAACTTTATTGCGCCGCTGATTATCCCGCATATCGGATCCTGGATTGTGGCCCTGAAGACTGCTGCCCACGCGGGGACCTGTGACCTGGCATCTAACTGCCGCTTGCTAGAGAGGTATCACGTAGCGCTATTCGTATAACTGCCCCACACAAGAGAAGGTGATGGGCAGAAAGGACAAGACTCATTCCAAGCTGTCCTTTGAACAAAAACGGTATAAGTCACATGACTCCACATCGGATGAGGCGAATAGACCCATACCCCCTTCTGAAGATGAACCGGACATCCGCAGCCTGCTGTTATCAATGTAAAAGGGGTTGCAAAGCAGCATCTCTTCTCTAGGCGTGAAAATCGACGCCCTCTCATACCAGATGGACCGAATGGGGGAACGGCTGGGCAAGCATGTGGAGAGACTCGACATGTCTGAGTGTCGGATCACGGAAGTTGAAGAAGCACACACAACACTGGATACAGATCATAAAAAGCTTGGGAGAATTATGCAGGTGCTGCAGGATAAAACAGAGGACTTGGAAGCCCACTCGAGATGTTGCAACTTACGGATCACGGGCCTGCTGGAGAAGTCACACACTGGCAACATGGAACGTTTTGTAGAGAAGCTACTGGTCGACCTACTAGGTGCAGAGGTGTTCTCGAACATGTTTGTGGTGGAGAGGACGCACCGCTTCCTGGGCCTCGCCCCCAGCTGGAAGCCCCGCCACGCCCAATCATAGCAAAACTACTAAACTATCGGGACAGAGATGCTGCACTGCGCAAGGAAAGGGACAAGCCGACACTTCCATACGAGGGGTCAAACATTTCGCTCTATCCGGATTTTACCTCCGAGTGCAAGAGGCACGTCGGTAGATTGTCCCCATGAAGAAACAACCCCGGGAGTTGGGTTTGGACTATGCAATACTGTACCCGGCCAAGATACGGGTGAACAGGCAAGGCCGTTCCCACATCTTTATAGACCCGAAGGCTCTGCAGAAGGCGCTTAAAGACTGGACTAGGGAAAACCAAAAGAGCCCGTAGCGACAGCTCCTGGACGAGGCTGCTGGAGGATCACTTGAGGAACAGGACTGAGACCCGACTGGTTGCAAGCCCTTGATAAGTATTATGTGGTATTGGGGGGTTGAGGGGAGGAGGGGAGGAGGGGAGTATGGTAGGAATGTAAATATTGCATTTTGCAATGCTGGGGAGGACTTTTATAGACACTCTGATTTGTATAACTACTTCAAGACTTCCCACTATAATCAGGTATGCAAAAGTTTAAAAGTAATCCGGAGATCTTATCATAGCCTCTGCATTAGCCTTATGAGCTCCCTATCGGGATGCACGATACCAGTTGGTCCACAACACCAGGTCGCGGTGTGTCACACTGACACGTATTGCTACGGACCGCAGTGCAGTGGAGGGTACGATGCTAGTAGTTGGTGAGTGGAGGTCGAGACAGGAGACAACTGGTGTTCGGCTGATAGTTGTATAAAGAGCGACCTCAGCCTGCAAGTGACAAACATCACCACTGTTAATTGAATTAAGGGTGGGAGTGGGGAGGTGAGGGAGGTCCCTGTCAGGATGCTGCACGACTGAGTTGTGGGTGGTCAGCTGTGGGTGGGGGAAGGGAAGGGTGGGAGCGTTGTTTTTGTTAAGGAAGTCAGAGAGATCAGCCATATTGTTGTGTTTTACACAGTACATGTATAGGCCACAGGACTCAGGACACTATGCTACGCACAATAGACAAGATGGCAACGACTAGGGAGGCCATGAGCCAGGAACCTGTAGATGCCCTCAGAGATTTGTCATGGAATGTGAGGGGCCTCAACGACCATCGCAAACTCCACAAGGTGCTGAACTACCTCACTAGATACAATATAGATGTTGCTCTCCTGCAGGAGATGCACCTCCCGCTGCAGAGCTCTATGATGCGTGCCAGGGGGCTTGTGGGGAATGTTAATGCTGCTGGCATCACAACTCACGCAAAGGGTGTAATGACATGGGTTAACCCCAGATCAGAATACAAGTTAAGACTGCTGACAGCAGATTCAGGTGGCAGGTTTTCGATCTCTAGATGCCAGGGTAGGGGGCTGCACCTGCTTCTTGTTAACGTCTACAGCCCTAATTATGACTGTCCAGAGTTCTTTGCTACATTAGCAAACACTGTGAGTGGGTGCGGGACGACACAAATACTTTGGGGTGGAGACTTCAGCCTAGTAAGGCACTCGAGCTTAGACAGATCAGGAGGCCTGTTAAGAAGGCCGGCGTGTCACGTCCCATGGAGGAGGGCAGTCTCGAACACTGCCTTGAGATGTTCAGGGTACCGCACAAACTACATCTCCCATGATTCCAGGTACGCGCGCGACGCCTCTGGCTGATGACGTCACACGCGGAAAACAACAAGACGGAGCGGGGAAGATGAGACCTCGCCGTTGATTCTGGGTTTGAAGAGAAGACACGGTAGGATTGTTTCCCCTCACCGTATCCAGCGTATCCTTTGTGGTGTTCTTTAGTGGATTTGTCTTCATTTCGTGTGCTCGATGCGAGCAGTCTGATTTCGAGTACGGAGCTTGGTTGAGCTCAGGGAGTCCTCGGCTGAGGCTCCGATTCCTAGTCTCCACGGAGGCGTTTGTTTTTGCTGTAACTGGTTTCCTTTGCTGACAGTTGACGTGCACTCCCGCTGAGAGTGCCCACACGTCCAGGTTGTGGATATAGCCTGGATCACATGAGAGACATTATTCCTGCGCATGTTGATCTTTACTTTGATTCCTTGAGACAGTTGCTAAACACTTCCATTCAGTAAGGGGATTTTACACTTGGAAGTTGTGTTTGGGAGATTCTTATCTTTTCTATTGGTTTTGGTGAAACCTTGAAGTAAGGGTTTCTCACCGTCAGGAATTCGTGTTCTGCCAGTTATTCCAAGGAAGAATGCAGCAGTCCACTCATGTTGGGCTAAAGTACTGATAAAGAATCGTCCTTCTGGTGAAGTTAACCAGAAGCATTTCGGAGGATACAGATGTATAACAATTGTTTTCTATGTTTTTGTGACCTTACAACAGGGGGTTTATGAGCTTCGCCTGGCTGGCTAATTACCATTTTCCCTCTGTTGAAGCCTTAACAGTTTTATCATTTGGTACGTGTATAACCTACAAATGTTTCTTAAGCAATTGTACTTTTTGGTTCAAGATTATAACTTCAAGGTCCTTGTATTATAGATCTGATATACAAAGTTCTACACTTCTGATTGCCAGGCAAAGCCACTTCCTTCCTCTTTCCAGGTAATGGAACATTCATAGAACGATACTTAATAATCGTGCCTTGTTCTCATTTCAGCTTCCTCTCCCCCGCTGCTCCCTTCCTACCCTTCCTTATTTCCCTCGCTTGACCACTTCTGTGAGTCTGTTCTTAATCAGACCCAGGGGCTGTCGAGAGGTGGACACCTTATAGCATCGCTCGATCCTGAGGACACTGGGACCTGACAGAATCAACGGCCCAAGATATTTAAGTCCTCCCGATCGGGCGATACGATGTCCACCATGGATGATATAGTGGCAGCCCTAGCATTGGTGCAAACTGAGTTACAGGCTTCTAGGGCTGAGACTGCTGCCTTGCAGGCTCAGGTTGATAGGATGAATCGCAATCCCTTTGATGCAGGTACTCCGCAGTCCACTTCCCTGGTAGTGGAGGTACCCGCCCCGATACCCTTGGCTGCCCCCGAAAGATTCCATGGAGACAGTAGTAAGGTGCAGGTATTTCTTACACAGGTGTTATTACATTTTTCATGTAAACCTAAAGTTTTTAACACCAATCATTCCAGGGTAGCATTCCTCATTTCATTCTTAGCTGGGGATGCGGCACAATGGGCTGTACCATTAGTAAAAAGAGATGACCCCTTATTGCGGGATTGGGAAGCCTTTAGAACAGACTTCGAGAAAACCTTCAACCGCAGATCAGCCACCCTGTCTGCAGACAGGGAGTTGTTAGGTTTAAGACAGGGTAATAGAGATTTAATAGCGTACCTCAATGACTTCAGAAGGCTCATAGCTGAAACAGATTGGCCAGAAGAAAAAAGACATGCCATATTTTACACAGGATTGACAGAGGAGATGAAGGACGTACTGGCTCAGATTGATCCCCAACCCAGTACTTGTGAGGATATGATTAGCCTGGTTCTCAGATTGGATCATCGCCTTAGTGACAGGAGGGGTGAAAACAGGCGAAGGGATAGATTAACTCCACGGTATGAACATCCCAAAGTCCCAGAAGGCGCAGCCGTTTCTAAGCCGGAACCTATGGAAACTGGGGCAGTACGATCTCCTTTGACTTCGGAAGAAAGAGAATACCGAAGAAAGAGAGGCCTATGTTTGTACTGTGGTCGGAAAGGGCATTTTATCAGGGAATGTCCTACGAGAACAAAGCCTAGGTACGAATACAAGAATGTGTCTGTGGTGGCCTCCGAACAGGGGTCGGGAAACGAGAAAGCTTGAATGGGAAAGAAGGGAGCCCTTCAAGTAAGTTCTTTATCCCTTCATTGGACGGAGATGGGAGAACGGAAGGTCTCCATTTCTTTGTAGATATTGGGTTGGAAATAAACGATAACTGGTTGTGGATTAAGGCCATGTTGGATTCAGGAGCCACGGGTTGCTTTATGGACCACACAAAGGCAATCAGCTTAGGACTTGCATTACAAGAAAAAGAAACCCCAGAAGCCGTATTTGCAGTGGATGGCAGAAAGCTAGATTCGGATCCTATCCGGTTACAGACCAGGGATCTCCGTATGATCATGGGAGTGGAACATCAGGAAACGTTGTGTTTTAACATCATACAAGCACCACAATACGGAGTGATCCTGGGATTACCATGGTTGCGACAACATAACCCGGTAGTGGATTGGGAAGGACAGACACTCCGATTCTCATCGGAGTTTTGTCAACAAAACTGCTACCCTGTGGGACCCAGACCCGCTGCTGGTTTGGCTTGTATCCATCATATTGCTACAGCAATTGAACATGATGTGGAACTCCCAGTCGAATATCGGGACTTGGCTGAGGTATTCAGTGAAAGAAAGGCAGAGGTATTACCGCCGCACCGAACATATGATTGCCAAATTGACTTGGTTCCGGGGGTGAAGATTCCGGCGGGACGTGTTTATGCGCCCACAGAACCTGAAATTTTACATCTCCGAGCATACCTGGACAAGCTGTTGAAGCTTGGATTTATTAGAGAGTCGAAATCCCCGGCTGCGTCTCCACTGTTTTTCATTCCCAAGGCTAATGGGGAACTCCGGGCCTGTGCGGATTATAGAGCTTTAAATGCCATTACAGTCAAAAACAAATATCCTCTCCCTCTCATTAATGTACTGTTGGAGCAAGTGAAAGAAGCTGTGATTTTTACAAGGCTGGACCTAAAGGGAGCGTACCACCTAGTCAGAATGAGAACAGGGGACGAGTGGAAGACTGCCATCAAAATCCGTTTTGGCCTTTACGAGTATCTCGTCATGCCCTTCGGGCTCTGTAACGCGCCTGCCGCCTTCCAGTTCTTTCTGGACGATGTACTCAAGAAATATCTGGAAATGTTCGTCGTGGTTTACATAGATGATATCTTGATCTATTCATCTACCCCGGAACAACATGTGGAGCATGTGAAAGCCGTTCTGAGTACATTATTGGAACACCACCTTTATTGCAAGCTCAGCAAGTGCGAGTTCAACACTAACTCAGTGGAATTTTTAGGCGTCATGCTCACACCTAAAGGACAGGAAATGTCCGAAAGAAAGATTCTAGCCATTAAGAATTGGCCCAGACCTAAAACAGTGAGGGACATCCAGTGTTTTATCGGTTTTGCTAACTTTTATCGTCGGTTTATCGAGAACTTTTCTGCAATGGCATCCCCTATGACTAGACTATTGAAAAAGAAGGTGCCATTTATTTGGACCAAGGAGGCACAAAAAGGGTTCGATGACTTGAAGAAGGCTTTTGTTTCTGCTCCAGTGTTGGTGCATGCAGACCCCAATAAACCGTTCATAGTGGAAGCAGACGCTTCTGATTCTGCGGTAGGAGCGGTACTATCTCAAAGGCATTCCGATACAGGCCAACTACATCCAGTGGCATATCTCTCCCGTACCCTGAACCAGGCTGAACAAAACTATGTAATAGCCGAAAAGGAATTGTTGGCGATAAGAACTGCATTTATGGAATGGAGGCATCATCTTATGGGGGCACGCCACATAGTAACTGTATATACGGATCACCGCAATCTGCAATACATGTCAGCCGCCCGGCATTTAACACCAAGACAGATGCGGTGGATGATGCATTTTGCGGACTTCGATTTTATTGTGACATACCGTCCAGGAAAGGATAACAGAAAGGCGGATGCCTTATCTAGGCAGTACACCAAAACAGAACCGACGGAGGTCCGGGCAGAATCCATAATTAACCCACAGAAGGTTATAGGAGTGACATGTACCCAGATGTTTCTACAGAGTGTTTTTCGTAATGTGCAAACAGCAGAATGGAAGAAATGGATAAATGAACATAAGAAGTGGAAGATGGTTCAGGGTTTACCTATGAGACAGAAACAACTGTTGTTACCCATTCAGGCATTACGGAAGCAAGTGTTCCAGTGGTGTCACAGTGCACCATGTGCAGGTCACAATGGAACGGGAAAGACACTGGAAACAATACAAAGACAGTTCTGGTGGCCTAAAATCAAGACAGACGTGGCGGCCTGGGTGGCGGATTGCGCAGTATGTAGTCAAATGAAAACGTTGCACTCCAGACAATCCGGACTATTACAGCCTCTTCCCACTCCTGAGTTACCCTGGGAGAACATCTCTATGGACTTCATAGTGGGTATGCCGATAGACCAGGGATGCACGGCCATTCTGGTAGTAGTAGACTACTTAACAAAGCTGGCACATTTCATTGCATGTAAAAGGGTTCCTTCTGCTAGTTTGTTAGCTAAGCTAATACTCACCAACATAGTGCGATTACATGGATTACCCAAAGTGATCATCTCAGACAGGGGCAGTCAGTTTACTGCTAGATTTTGGAAGACATGGTGTAAGGCCCTGGGGATAACATCTAGCACATCCACTAGCTTTCATCCCCAAACGGATGGGCAAACCGAAAGGGTTAACCAAACCCTAAAACAATATTTGCGCTGCTACGTGGATGTCACCAAGGAGGATTGGGTAGAAAGGTTATGGCTAGCTGAAATAGCATATAACAGTGCTGTACATGGTTCCACTAAACATGCCCCTTTTTTCAGCACGTATGGTTTTCATCCCAATTTCACACCCTTCCAACATCCTGTTTCAGCTTCCCTGGTTCCAGAAGCACAGGAACGAGTACACAATATCCAGGAGACATGGCAGAGAGTCAAGGGCCAGTTAACCCAGGCCAAAATGAGGTACAAGGCATATGAGGACAAGCACAGACAGACTGGACCAGTGTATAAAAAAGGGGATTACGTATGGTTATCCACCAAAAACATACGTTTCAAGCGCTATAGCATTTTTAACCCTAAATACATTGGTCCCTACAAAGTGGTCAAATTGGTAAATCCTGTGGTTGTCAAATTGGCTCTTCCTTCCTCTTTGCGGATCCATCCTGCCTTTCATGTGTCTTTGGTGAAACCCGCACATTCTAAAAGAAGAACCCTTCCTGTAGCTGTGGCGGTGGATAAGGAGGGGGAATATAAGGTGAGAGGTATTGTGGACTCCAAAATATATCGCACCAGGTTGTGGTATTTGGTAGCATGGAAAGGGTACGGTAATGAGGAGAATTCATGGGAGCCAGCATCTGGTGTACATGCTCCTAGATACATTAGACAGTTCCATGAACGTTTCCCGGACAAACCATGTCTCTGTCAGTGTTCTTCGAGAGAGGGATGTACTGTCACGTCCCACGGAGGAGGGCAGTCTCGAACACTGCCTTGAGACATGTTCAGGGTACCGCACAAACTACATCTCCCATGATTCCAGGTACGCGCGCGACGCCTCTGGCTGATGACGTCACACGCGGAAAACAACAAGACGGAGCGGGGAAGATGAGACCTCGCCGTTGATTCTGGGTTTGAAGAGAAGACACGGTAGGATTGTTTCCCCTCACCGTATCCAGCGTATCCTTTGTGGTGTTCTTTAGTGGATTTGTCTTCATTTCGTGTGCTCGATGCGAGCAGTCTGATTTCGAGTACGGAGCTTGGTTGAGCTCAGGGAGTCCTCGGCTGAGGCTCCGATTCCTAGTCTCCACGGAGGCGTTTGTTTTTGCTGTAACTGGTTTCCTTTGCTGACAGTTGACGTGCACTCCCGCTGAGAGTGCCCACACGTCCAGGTTGTGGATATAGCCTGGATCACATGAGAGACATTATTCCTGCGCATGTTGATCTTTACTTTGATTCCTTGAGACAGTTGCTAAACACTTCCATTCAGTAAGGGGATTTTACACTTGGAAGTTGTGTTTGGGAGATTCTTATCTTTTCTATTGGTTTTGGTGAAACCTTGAAGTAAGGGTTTCTCACCGTCAGGAATTCGTGTTCTGCCAGTTATTCCAAGGAAGAATGCAGCAGTCCACTCATGTTGGGCTAAAGTACTGATAAAGAATCGTCCTTCTGGTGAAGTTAACCAGAAGCATTTCGGAGGATACAGATGTATAACAATTGTTTTCTATGTTTTTGTGACCTTACAACAGGGGGTTTATGAGCTTCGCCTGGCTGGCTAATTACCATTTTCCCTCTGTTGAAGCCTTAACAGTTTTATCATTTGGTACGTGTATAACCTACAAATGTTTCTTAAGCAATTGTACTTTTTGGTTCAAGATTATAACTTCAAGGTCCTTGTATTATAGATCTGATATACAAAGTTCTACACTTCTGATTGCCAGGCAAAGCCACTTCCTTCCTCTTTCCAGGTAATGGAACATTCATAGAACGATACTTAATAATCGTGCCTTGTTCTCATTTCAGCTTCCTCTCCCCCGCTGCTCCCTTCCTACCCTTCCTTATTTCCCTCGCTTGACCACTTCTGTGAGTCTGTTCTTAATCAGACCCAGGGGCTGTCGAGAGGTGGACACCTTATAGCATCGCTCGATCCTGAGGACATTGGGACCTGACACGGCGACAGCGGCTAGAGTCTTAGAAAGGGCTATGATTAGCCTGGATCTCATTGATGTATGGAGAAAACTTCATCCTTTGGACGGCGGTTTCACACACTACTCTGCTTACTACAACCTCCATACGCGTATTGATTATTGGTTTGTATCGTCGCCTCTCAAGTCCCAGATCCGCTCCTGTCAGGTATTACCGCGCACTCTCTCTGACCACTCTCCCATCTTGTTGATCTTGTCCAACCCTAAGAAAACAATGCCACCATTCACATGGCGTTTCCCCCCTTACTCACTGCTTGTCCCCCCTTTTAAAGAAGCTATAGCAGAAGCGATAGAAAGACTCTTTGCTACCAACATTGGGTCAGTGGACAGTTTCCAGACCATATGGGAAGCATTTAAAGTGTATGTTAGAGGGGTGGCCATGTCTAAGCACTCAGGTGTGCTTCGTGATATTCGACAGAGACTGTCGACTCTGGAGCGTAAATTGGGTGAATTGGAAGCCAACCAGCAGTCCGGGATATGGACGGGGAGATACCAGATTATCGGGAGCACATTAAGTTACCCTTCCTATCAAACACGCATAGAGAGTTCTTATCTCTTACCATAGAAAGAGAAGAGATTCTTGAAGCACTGACAGGAATGAGGGCGAATAGTGCCCCAGGGACGGACGGACTCACAGTGAACTTTTATAAGACCTTCATTGATCTTCTACTCCCGCACATAGCAGTTATTTGACGACATGTGCGTATCTGGACAGATGCCACAATCAATGAGGGAAGCTATTTTGGTAGCCATCCCCAAACCAGGTAAAGCCACGGAGGAATGTGGGTCTTACTGACTGCTCTCCTTGCTAAATGTGGACACTAAGTTGTTTGCAAAAATCTTAGCTAACCGTCTGGCCCTTTTGACCACGGAGCTAGTAGCCCCGGAACAGGCAGGGTTTGTTCCAGATAGAAACTTCACTTATAATCTCTGCGCGGTCTTCGGTGCAATACAACATGTCCGACAGAACACGAAGGCTATTGCTGTCTTCTTGGATATGGAGAAGGCTTTTGACTCAGTGGAGTGGCCCTTTATGCGACATGTGTTGACCAGAATGGTACTTGGCCCTGTTTTTTTGCAAATGATTGGGGTGTTATATAATGCTCCTACCGTGCGAATCCAGCTGGGGGACCTGTTCACAGATGCCATCTTCATTGCTAGGGGAACTCGCCGGGGCTGCCCCTTGTCGCCGATGCTGTATGCATTCATTGCGGAGCACTTGGCGTTTACGCTTAGGGAATACCATAGCCATAGAGGTGTCCATTTTCCCACTTACGAAATTGTGGTATCAAAGTACGCAGATGACACCCTGCTTTACGGGAGGGAGCCCAAAAACAATCTCTCTCCGGTCCTACAGGAGGTGGTACACTATGGAGCACTCTCTGGGTTAAAGGTCAATTGGTCTAAATCCATAACCACCCCGCTCACTCCATCCACTTTACCGTTTGAGATGGAGTACCCGCTACTGTGGTCTGCTGAAGCGGTTTGGTATCTTGGCATTAGATTGCACACGGATTGGGAAATTGTTTTCCGTGAAAATTATGGCTGTAGCCAAATTAGAGGATGATGTTGAAACTTGGATTGGGCTGCCGCTGTTGCTAATCGGGATAGTCTCTATCATGAAGATGGTAGTACTACCCAGATTCCTCTTATTGTTTGCAAATATACCGATAGTGCTACCTCGTTCCTTCTTCGCCAGACTTAACAAGTCACTCGTGAGGCTGGCTTGGGCGGGCAAGCAGGCTCGAGTTCAATGGCGAGTCCTCACATTGCCATACCAATTGGGGGATTGAGTGCGCCTGACTTAGAGCTCTATTACAAGGTGGCGCAGGGTGTGCAGGCACATAGCTGGATCCACAGTGCAGATAATATTCCATATCTCAGGCTTGAGAGGTTGTTCGCTGACCCTATGCCTCTCCCTGCCGTCATTTTCGAGACGGCGGATCGCAGAACTGGGATTTTAGACTCCCTGAACTCAACGCGGCATGCCTGGCATTGCTTATTACATCAGCAGGCGGGGCACTGTTATATTCACCGGAAATGCCTGTGGATTAAGACGTCTGGCTGACCCCCTGCCACGATAAAGGTGTTGTTAGTGCGCTCCGAGCGCTAGGCATTCATAAAGTGGGAGACCTGTTTTCAGAGGGTGTTGCCAAAACATGCGACAAAGTCACGACCACTATAGATGCATCCTCCCTCCTGCAGCGCTTCCAGTTCCACAGAGTGCATGGTGCACTGCACCAACAACTTGGGGAGAACATGGACAAGCCCCCTGAGGTGCGAGAACTATTGTATCTCATTAAAACTAAATCTCCCTGCAAACTAGTCACCAACATATATAAATTGCCAATGTCCCAGAGGGCTAATCACTACACCAAAGCCAGACTGGCCTGGCAGCGCGACTTGGACATGGTAATTGATGATGATATGTGGTTATACTGTTGCACTAACACGAAGCGCATATCACTGCACGGCAAACACAGACTGATTCATTTCAAATTCATCAACATGGTGTACTATACGCCAGAGAGATTGTACAGGTATGGTCTGAGAGAGGACGCAACATGCGACAGATGCCGCTGCTCGTCTGCGGACTTTGTACACTTAGCATTGGGTTGCCCAGGGGTTTTCCAATACTGGGAAAAAATATTCCGTGAAATAAGCACTATTGTGGAGTTGGAGATTCCCCCGGACCCGGCTGTGGCGCTGCTGGATTACTCTAAAAAATTGCCGAAGGCAGCTCGTAGGCTGGTAGATCTGGGCCTGCTGATGGCAAAGCGCAGAGTGGCAATGTGCTTGCTAAGGGGTCCCTTGCCTACAGTATCGCAATGGTCACGCGATGTTCTTTATTGCTGCACCCAATCAGAAAACTTCAGCAATCTACTCCCCCGCGGAGCAGACCGAAGAACTTTTGGGGACTCTACACCACATACTTGAAGGGTGGAGGTGGGGGAACAACTGCAGAGACACCGGTAGGGGCAGAAGTGGGAACCAGTGCTCCAGACCCATAGTGGTTATTGCTAATTAGTGGATCACGATGTGCTTCACTGACAGGGGAGAATGCAGAGTTCAGATTATTGGGTAGGGCTAGATTAAAGAGCGGGAATCAGCGAAAGGACACAACGATGGCGGGGGCAGCTGGGGCGGATTGGCGACTGCATCAGGGCCTTGTAGTGTACGTGCATAAATGTTAGAGTCCTAACGGAGAATGGCTGAGCTGACACCTTTTAGTTTGTTTGTTAGGGGAAAAAGTATTTCTGAGATTCATTTAACTTTATGGAAACGCAGCAGATACGCTTTGTACACTGACCGGAATAACAATTTTTAAGAACAGCGCTTCCCAGCCTCCGGGATGTGGGTGGCGTTGCTGTGATATGTGCCTTATGTAAATACCTACCCCAATCCCAACGTGGTTGACGGGTTTTTGGTCCTGTAGTTTTCTACAACATTATGTATATACGCGGCTGGCCCCAGGGTTGTAGGCGTACTGCTGTGTTTGTCAGTAATATTTTGCATAATAAAAAAAAAGAATTATCAAAAAATTTGCCATTGAAGTTTCCTTAATGAGGGCAAATATGGAAACTGCTATTTATAGAATGGACACGTCACACCCATTTGAAAGAAGAAAAGAGGGTCTTATGTGTCAGGAAAACAGGAGGGCACCAATTGTAACAGGTTCCAGAAACACTGGGATACATACTACAAAGCAGTTTGATTCTCTGGTCGGCCCTAACAAAGGCCAGGATCCTACGAAGGCCAGATGGCACATCCTGCGTGTGGCAGATAAACAGACCTGGTAAAACCATCAAAAAATGTGGTTAATGGTGGCAGCAATGATAGCTAAAAGAAATATCTCTAGAGGATGGGGGGAAAGCCTCCCCCTGAGGGTAGGGCAATGGAAGTCTGACTTAGACTGGCGCAGTGCTGCCAAAAAGATTGTCTACGAAAGTAGACGCTGCCCACGGAAATGGGGAGAAAACCGATGGGTGGAATACATAGGCCTCAGGAACATGGTGGTGGGGGGGGGCAATGACAACGGGTGAAGTGAGCTGAATACCACCTAAAAAGCGCCTCACAAGGGTAGTATTTGGAATGCACATGGAAATAGTTGAATGAAGATTTGAAAGTAATCTTGTTTTGTATAATATCAATGCTCCTGTGCCTGAAACACTGTATGTTGCAACTAACAATGTTTTTAAATAAAAGAATTATTTTAAAAAAAAAACAAAGGTCAGGATCAATTGTCTCATCTTACAAGCAGTGATTATACACAGTTTAGCTTTAAGAGCGCTATTTCACACCCCAATGGATCCCGGAATTAGAAACCCCTGAAAAAACCCCGGTATGGGCCTCACCTTGGGGGACACTAGGACAGCACCACCCCCTCAGAAGACACTGGGCAGGAGAATACAAGCGAATGCTCAGGAGGGAAGGCAGCCCATCAATCAATCATATATTTGTAGAGCGCACTAATCACCCGTGAGGGTCTCAAGGCGCTGAGCGGGGGTGGGGGTGCAGCTACTGCTCGAACAGCCAGGCCTTGAGAAGTCTCCTGAAGGTCAGCAGGTCCTGGGTCTGTCGTAGCTGTGTGGGTAGGGTGTTCCATGTCTTGGCCGCGAGGTAGGAGAAGGATCTGCCGCCAGCGGAGGTTCTGTGGATGCGTGGGACGGCGGCGAGGGCGAGGTAGGGAGAGCGCAGCTGGCAGTTCCGGGTGTAGAAGGTGAGACGCTTGTTGAGGTATGCTGGTCCGGTGTTGCGTAGTGCTTTGTGGGCGTGTGTGAGGAGCTTGAAGGTGATCCTCTTCTTGACTGGGAGCCAGTGCAGGTCCTTCAGGTGGGGAGTGATGTGGGTGTAGCAGGGTATTTCGAGGATGAGTCGTGCAGAGGCGTTCTGTATGCCTTGGAGTCTCTTCTGGAGTTTGGCCGAGGTTCCTGCATAGAGGGAGTTGACGTAGTCCAGCCTGCTGGTGACGAGGGCCTGTGTGGGAGTTCACTAGGCACATACAAGGGAACCCTAGCAAACGCCCTGAGTATTACCCTGGAGGAAGTAGAAATCAAATGTATATAATACATTTATCAAAATTCCACCCTCGACAAAAGAAAACGGTGAACCCTTAATAAATAAGGTCACTTATTAGATAAAGTAGGTTAGGCAATGCTGTTGCTGTTCCATTATAAGAACAGATATAGTAGCAACGAGACAATGTCATTTCAACGAGCTGGCCAATGGTAAACTTGGGGATGGTCTAGTGAATACCACACCTCCCAATGGATCCAAGATCCAGTTTAAGCATACTTTCCATGGTAGGAGGGAGGCACATGATCTGAGGAGCATTAGCCTCTTAGCCAGTACAATTGACAACGTCCAAAGTGGCTCTAAAAAGAAGCTGCCAAATGGGGAGGCAGTAGTTGGTAGTGCATGACAGGAAGAAGGATTGTCACCCTGACGTGACATGTTAAGTCTGGTGAGGGGAGGCCATTGCCTTGTGTACCTGTAGCAACAGAACCACACATTAACCCCAGCTAGGCTAGTGACGAGGTAAGGCAATCCTTCGCTTATACACAGTTTACAACCCCAGGAAATTCCAGAAAATTGAAGATATGGTCCTGGAACATAGCTGGCCTCAAGTCCAAATTAAATAGCGAGGAATGGGAAACAGTCTGTTCTCCTGGTAAACAGATTTCCCTCGCAGAATCATGGCCCTTCTATTATAACAGCCCTTGATTCTCTGGATAGGGCAGAGGGCGCTAGACAATTAATACTTGCAGGGAACCTGAACACTACCTTTGAACTTCTTGAAGTAATGTCAAATATCAACGAAGTGGAGAACGAGGAATGGGGAATCTCTAGATTGTTTCATGTAGGTCTTGCTAGAAACACAAACGTAGCATTCCAAGTAGCTTCATTTACACTCAAGTATAGCCTTCGAGCTTGTAATGGGTGCTCGACATCAGATAAGGAACCAAGATATACTTTCAAAGGTACAACTGTGGATCCAGAATAGATTATATTCTTTTGAACATACTTCTTAGGTGTCACTTGATTGACAAGAAAGTAACCAAAAGGTTAGATTGTGATCATACCACCTTGATACTAAAACTGGATCATATTTTCATTTCCACACAGTTTCAACCAAAGGGAAAATTAGTTAATTCAATTGTTCTTAGTAACAACAGAAAGAATGTTAAGCGGTCCATGATCGAGAGGAACGAAGATATTCTTGCTGAAATATATTCTATTGTAGCACAATCATTAGATGACATCAATAACCACAAAAATGAGACACAACTAACTCTAAATACATTTACTGGATTTATGGGAAAGATTATAAAAAATGTCTACAAGTCTGGGAAGAGTTAATTCAATCATAAGCAACAATAAAGTGGAATGGTTTGATGAGCACTGCATGGCAGCTAGGGTGGAATCGATTGGCACTATAAAAAATGGTTGTAGGGGTACCATGGTTTCAAAAAGGAAATATTATAAAGTAGTCATAAAAAAGGCCAAAAGGAATTAGGAAGAGGGGTAATGGAGAGATGTAACTACAGCGGCTACCACTAAGGAGAGCAAACAGTTCTGGCACATACTAGCCAGGGACCAGGAGCTAAATTACAGAAGAATATTTTCAAGTTCATCCCACACCTGGGTAAATCAATTAAGCTCACTTTATGCCGAACAGGAGGAAACTGAGAAGGGGGCAAGTGCTTCAGTTTGTCAAGATATGCACAGAGAGAGACAGGATATAGTCCTGACTTTCTTTAGCCAGGAGGAAACCAAGTTAGCCCATACCAGGTTACAAAGGGATAAATACCTGGTCTAGATAAAACCCCCGGTGATCTCTTTCTCTCAGAAACAGAAGTATGGAGTGTCATTCTCAATCAAAGTTTTAATGCTATATTTAAAGGTGCAAAGGTACCTGATTCCTGGCTGTGAGTGGAGGTTGTACCCGTATATAAGAAGGGAGGCAGAAGTGAAACCGTGAATTATAGGCCCATCAGCCTGATCGATACATTACAGAAACATTTTTGCTGGCACTTGTAAGTGAAGTTACAAGATTAGATAAGGGAGGCCCAGTTTTTGTCACCCCTACATGCTGGGTTTAGAGAGAACACGAGCACTATTGATCAACTATTTAGGTTCCTAACAATACTATGGAAATATGTAGTTATCATGCGAAAACACTGATATGTAGTGTTCGTGGACCTACGTGCCACTTTTGATCTCCTCCCCAGAGAAAAAATGTGGGTATCCCTGGAGCAGTTAGAGGTCCTGAGTTACCTACTACAAACAATAATTATGCCCAAATAAGATGGGGACCAAATGGTGAACTAACAGAGTGTGTAAGAGTGAATCGTGGGTGCAGCAAGGTTGTGCTTTGGCACCAACTCTGTTCACCCTATACATTAATGGGTTGATCGAGACTCTAGCTGACTACAATGGTGAGCCCCACAAGGTTGTTAAACACACAGTTGCGTCTTTACTATTCGCTGACGACACCCTACCTGTATCCAAGACCCCGATGGGGCTACTAAACCCATTGGCTCGATTCTTAGCATCTTGTGGGGAATTTGGGTTAGAAGTAAACGTCACAAAGACTAAACTTATGAAATTCACAATACTACACAAGGGTTTCAGAGGCAAGGCCAAATTTGGTGATACTTTTTTGGAACAAGTAAAGCAATTTGATTACTTGGGGATAAAGTTCACAAACACTTTATCACAGGTCCGCCAAATCACTAAGAGCCAGCTAACACTCCAACATGTAAGGATATTATTAATCTCTTCGTAGTCAAAAAGGTGAAAACATCCAACTATAGGCCAGTTATCAAAGCCATTGAAATCTATCAAGTGAAGGGTATCGGAGCTGCGCTGTATGTCGCAGAGATATGGGGATTTAATAATGTAGCGGTTGTTGAAAAATTAGAGAATATCTATGTGCAATCGGTTCTTGAACTATCCCAGAATGCAGCATTAACACCCATTCGCTTGGATTGTGGTCTTAAAAACATAGCATACATGGTAGTATTTAGACCTCTAGCTTTGTGAATCTGAGTTTGGTCTAATAATTCACCAGATGTGATCTTACTGGTTTGTTACAATATGTATAGCTGTGACTATGTGATTTTACTGTTTTGTTATATATATGTTGTGCTATTATTTTTGTTTCTCAAAAAACGAATGAAGCATATTACTACCTACCTCCTACCTGCTCTGCTAATCTAATGTTGGGAAGGGTGCTTTTTAATGCATGATCAACGTGGAGCAGAACTGTCTGAGGTAAATTTTGTTGTGAACTAAAATTTGGGTCTCCCACATGTGTATATGGATGTGTTCAGTTTACTCAAATGTGTTTTTGATTGTTTGTTTGCGTGTTTGTGCACATGAGCGCACCGCAACTGTAGAGTACGCTCTAGGCATGTTACAACCTTATTACTAGGTTGAATGACACTCCCAGGCCGGGCAGACATGGAACGTGGTTTCTCCTGTAACCTATGCTGCGTGTGTCACTGTGATTGGTGGGTAAGGAATGTGACCTCCTAAAATCTTGATGTGGCTCTGAGCCAAATGGGCGGGTGCCACCTTTGGTTCATTTTTCCAGTGATTGCTGACTAGATGTGGAATAACTGGTTTTGCTTTATGTGCATGTTATGCATCAGGGTTTATTGGGTTATGATAGCACTTTCGCTGCTGTGTGTGCAAAGGTTCACATTGTTTTTTGCTTTTTCTATGCATATATTGATGTACCTGACCTAGGCGGGCAGAAAACAGATTAGTTTAATTAAGGAATTAAAAGATGCCCCTGTGTTACTTGCTGGGCAAGACACCGTGATGAATGAATGGGTACTGCATGGAATTTGAGAGCGGAGCACACTGATGCATAAAGTTCAGCACTAGGATGAAGGGATACCCCGCAGAGGGTTCACGGATTGAGAATCTACCTTCTTATAATGTGCTAGTTTGATGTTTGAGAGAGAGAGTGTGTGCACAGTTACCATGTCTGGAATATATTCTTTAGGTCTGAATCACAAAGGCATGTAAGAGTACATGAAAGAGTTCTCTGGTAGTAATAATTCCTGCACTCAGTAATGCTATTGTCAATAGTCCCCATGTCTTTATTTAAGCAGGATGATACATTGGTATTTGTGAAGTTGGCTATCCTGGAATTCAATCTTCTTGGAGACCACAGTAGGTTTAAGCTATTCAGTAATGTCTTGGAGCCTCCTAAAGCTGCCCACTCTACCTGAGCTGGCATTGAGGGCACTCTGCCACAATATTCTTTCTATTTTATGACTACTGAGCATGCCTAGGCAACATGATTGCTCAGTAAAAGTTTAGGATTTCGTGGCAGGCAGTAATAATTAACTTTACGCCAGCATGTTGCCTGTACACAGAAGCTGAAGGAAAGAGATTGTAAAATTCGTGCTCGAAGCCTGTGGAGTGAAAAGGACGCGGCATGTCTTCGCAATGCATCTCTTAGGCTCAGGCAGTTGTTTGGAGCCCTCTGCGGTTGGCTGGAGCTCCAGTTTTAACATGAACAGGTATTCATGGCATCCAAGGGATTACAACGCCATAATTAGAACAAGGTGGCATTAATACCAGTGCAAATAAAACAACTACAGGTCGATATCAGAGTCAATACAAGACACAGCCAAATGGCCCAGAGCAAGGTCTAAACAGAGAAGTAACCTAAAGGGACGCAGCAAGAAGAGAAGGAGCACGCCTGATCAAGTGAATGGAAGAAAGTGCTGAGCCAATATAAATACACATTTGTGCAAGGCAAAGACATATATGTGCAGGTTGTTTAAGTATGGCCTGTACCACCATTTACTTAGAGGTGAATTCCTGAACTTCAAAGTTCACACCCATGCAGTGGTGAGAAGTTTAGGTTTCACCAAAAAGCCATTTTTCTTTAGTCTCCAATCCCTTGCTTAGCTGAATCTCATGATTCTATGATTATGTCATGGGTTGACTAAGGAATAGTCTGCCTACGAAAGTGTCAGGACGGTCTCAAGCTGAACAAATGTCTCAGTGTCCTCTTCCCTACTTGCTCTTGGATGCAAATCCTAACTAGCAGTTATTGTTACAATGTTTAACATTTTGGGTCAAACCATTGAACAGGTTTATTTATAATAGCCACTAGATATTCATCCGCCAATAATTTGCACCTAGCTTTGATTACATGCACATCTCAGGATTGCTGAATTCTGCACATTGTGTGCCCAAAGTAAACCACATGCAAATTACTGTTATTTGTGTTGCAATAATGCGTTAAATTTCTATGAAAACAAGGTTTACAAAGCGAGAATTCTGAGGCATCCAGAACAGCAAAAAGCTGTATTTTTGACTCATTCGTCGGCACATGCCTGGAAAGTATATGTACTGCGGGCTGTGGAACCCTGCGAGTTTCTCAAGAGTACACCAAGTGTTCATCCTGTGTGTTTCTCAAAGAGTGCACCAAATGTTCATTTCCTGAAATAACTCTGTGAAAAAAGACATAGTAATGAGGCAAAAGTAGAAGACGTAAACTCCTTGCCATGGCATTCTATCAGTTATGGTTAAATTGCTTTACAGAGGAAATGTGGTTTTGTTTTTGCAAATCACTTTGGAGCTGTTTAATGAATCTGCCTGTAATTTACAGACACTTAACACACCCATGCTGGTTTCTTCATTTTGGTTTTATGTGCACATAACTATACATTTTTAATGCTCATAAATCATTTGCCAAGGCAACTAATCATTAACAGTGACAGCAATGACTATCGAACGTTATGAAAAAAAAACAAAAAAACACTTCTAGTAAAGGATTATAAGGGCCGTGAAAAAACCTCGAAAACAATCATTGAAATTGTATTGTATTGTATTGTATTGTATTTAATATTTAGACCGCGCATCTGTCACCCTACGGGTATCCTGGCGCCAGAAAGGAAAAATCAGATAGAAAAAACAATACAGAAATGTTTGTGTCAGGTGGAAACGGCAGTCAATACTGTTTGATGAGCCTGAAGTAGGTCTTTAGGTTTTAGCAAAGAGCCATGTCTTTAGACTCTTTCTAAATTCTAGCAGGGTATCGGTCAGTCTAATATTTTGAGGCAGTTCGTTCCACAGCCTTGATGCCGAAGTTCAGAAAGCTCTACCACCTAGCCTTGACTTCCTAATCCTGGTGGTTACTGCCAGCCCCAAACTGGCGGAACGCAGAGACCTGGCTGGTTTGTACCAGGTGAGCCTTTCCTGTAATGGGATAGGTCCCGTGTTGTGTAGTGCTCCACAGTCAAAGTGAACTATGAAGTCATAAATCCAACCAATGCACAACTCATGCAGCCAAACACAATGTTACAAATGGGCAAATCTCAATATTTCACCAATATCGAGTTTTAAACATCATTTTGCAAAAATATTGTGTCTAGAATACCGACGATTACAATATTGTGAAGATAATTTGTAAAATATTGAACATTTTTCATGGGTGTCTGTGAAATATGAGCTTCATCAGCATGACAGCTGCAAATCACTCTGTGGAGCTTTACAGCTGCCCATTGTTTAATCAATGCTCTATTTGTGAAATGTAAAAAAACCTGAACATTTACATTCCAATCAGTGCTCATTGATGTTAGCTGTACGTTGCAAAGAACAGTTGCAATAATCTTGCCCTTCTACAGACATAAAGTGTTGTGTATTATAGAAAAGGTGTTTGTTTTCCTTCTTAATTGCATAATAAAATATTTTTCTCTATATTTTACCACAGGCAACCAAACAACTAAGTCCACTAATTAAGTTGCTTTTTGTCAATAAACATTTGCCTGTTTGAACAAAAAAACAGCATTTTCCATCAAACTGGCTCCTCCAAAAATGTAATATAAAAAGACATAAAGAGCAACATGTTAAATATGGTCATATATTTCATTCTCATGAATTCTAGTTACATTGACAAATAATTTTGACTCAGCCTTGTGGTTTAAAATGTCCCATTGATAGTAGTATAGGACCCCATTGTGTATGAATTTATATGTTATCTTTTTTACAATTAATTAAATGATTGTTATGATGATATGCTACATTCAATTTCAAACCTGGAGAAGTTAGTATGTGCACCAACACCCCATGGGTGTCAGTGCAAACTGAGTGATATGAGAAAAGCACTATTTGCATGTGGTCCCACAGAAAGTTTGGAAAGCTGGATATTTGCTTTAAAAACACCTTATGTTTTTAATGGGACAAAAGGTGTATCAGTAAATAAGAATACTTTTTTCCATTCAAATGTATTCTTGCAAACTAGTTTAAAAATCAAATCGAAAATACATCACTTCATTGTTTCCTTTTTTTAAACTTTCTATAAAGCTACTGAACTAATGTACACCTAACTAACACCTAGGACTAAGCCTGGCCACATTCTAGTGTCTGGTGTATGTTTGGCCTTAATCCGTCCAGCAGTTTTTGCTGCTGTGAAAAACAAATCCCAATTGGTTTTGAAGCCCCCTTCACCAATTGCACATTCCTCACATAATCAGCCTTAGGCCCCTCTATACAGTTGAAAAAAAATGTGTACAGGTTTGTCAAACATGGGCAATGTTACAAAAGAACCAAACAGTGTTCTTTCAATGTACAGTACAAAATGTCCATCACTTGAGTCACTTGTACCAACTCACTAATACATTTTATATTCTAGCTGAACTTTGCCCTTAACCAGGCCCATGAAAACAGAGTGTCTGCTTCCTTTACTTATAAATACTCATAAATTAAAGTTGTACTATTCAACAAGATCTGCTTTTGTATATTAAATTATACATCTGAGTGGTTGCAGTGTTTACCATTTTCACTTGCTTATATTTGGATTCTGTTCTCCAGAGCAGATAGTTTCTCACACTTCATGCAAATTATCCATATGCTTCTTCTGCAGCACCTATGCTGGAACAGTTTTGGATTTTTTTTACTCCTCTCTTCTAGCAGTGCGACTCCTCATCTCTATTATCTTTATGTGTTCACACTCACATCTTGGAAACTCTTCGAAAGGCTTAGCTTTCGGATGCCTTCACACTGTGAATGTTCCAAATAAAAAAAAAAACCTCTGTGTCCCCAGTTTAATTCAAGTTCATAGAGTTTGCAAGTGACCCTCATCGGATTTCATAATTATCGCCTGGGAGTGAGCAAACCTCCCCTGACAAAGCTGGATTTCTTTGCAGATATATCTAGAGTGCAGATAACCTTATCTTCCTTGTCCTCTGTTGTAGCCTGTAGAAGCAATGTTCTCCCCTGCATCTCTGTTCTTTAAGATTCTGCGGTCTTTCTTCTCACCTCAGCTGGCTGACTCTCTTCCTGCTCTCTACTACCAGCCATGATGTTGAAATAAGTCAGAAATAGCCAGTGCACTCTGCCTCCTACTGAGCACTGATACAGATTGAGAATATGCACAAAGACAAGATCTAGATTTCAAGAAAGTATGAAAACGTTTTGGGGGATTGGTATTTAAGTTTCAGCCAATGAAATCCCTTCTTTAGGTAAAGTTTTGTAGACGCAAGTGAGGGGACCCAAACTAAACCTATGAAACCTAGAGGTTCATGGACCTTGATGCTTGGTCCACCATCCTTGGACAGAGGCCCACACCATCCCAAAAGTCCTTTTGTTAAATGGTTGTAGCTAGGTTTGTAAAGTTAATAAATATGTTTTCAAGCTCTGGGTCCACAAACACCTAGACCGGTGTTTTTAAAAAAACATCTTAATTGTGGGGAGATTACCTTTGGACCCTTCCCATATTGGAGGGCGGGGGTCAGGGTCACCTCACCCTGTCGCCTTACACTGATTAAATTAAAAGCAGTAAAAAACTGTCTCGATTTAGAATTAGAATTATTACTGTAAACAAATTTGCTCAGAACGTATCTTTTATGTATTGAAAACAAATAATTTTAACTTTACCTGTCAAACTTACTTCCTCTTTCTTCTAAAATGCTGTCATTTCATTACATAAATTCAGAAATATACTTTAATTTTTGAAGAGATACATGTCACTACACAACAAGTAGACTTCTAAAAGTTTTTTTTAATATTTCTCCATGTGATTATATTTAACGTATTGTTTGTCTGCAATGCTCACACATTCAAGACAACACTTTAAAGCAAAAACAAACGGTCATTACCACAAATTACTGAGATCTCTAGGAGGAAAACTTCATACATGCCCTATGGCAAACTCTCTTTAACTTACACAAATGCATGCATTTGGCATGGTGCATCATCAATTACATTGCTTCGATACTTATATTATAAAGAAGGATAGCACTCACTCACTCGCCCACCCTCACCCACCCACCCTCACTCACCCTCACCAGCATAGCATAACAAAACATAGCATAGCATAACAAAACAAAGCATAGGATAGGAAAACATAGCATAGCATAATAAAGCATAGCATAACAAAACACAACAAAACATACCATAGCATAACAAAACATAGCATAACAAAACAAAGCATAGCAAAACAAAACAAAGCATAGCATAACAAAGCATAGCATAACAAAGCATAGCATAACAAAGCATAGCATAACAAAACATAGCAAAACAAAACATAGCAAAACACAACAAACCATAGCATACATAACAAAGCATAGCATAGCATAACACAACATAGCATAGCATAGCATAACAAAACACAACATAGCATAGCATAACAAAACAAAGCTTAGCATAGCATAACAAAACATAGCATAACAAAACATAGCATAACAATGCATAGCATAACAAAACATAGCATACCAAAACAAAGCATAGCATAACAAAGCATAGCATAACAAAACACAACAAAACATAGCATGGCTTAACAAAACATAACAAAACATAGCATGGCTTAACAAAACATAACAAAACATATAATAGCATAGCAAAACACAGCATAGCATACCAAACACAGCAAAACATAGCATAGCATAGCAAAACATTGCATAGCAAAACAAAGCATAGCATAGCATAACAAAGCATGGCATAGCATAGCATAACATAGCATAGTATAGCAAAACATAGCATATCATAGCATAACAAAACATAGCATAGCATACCAAAACAGCATAGCATAGCATAACAAAACAAAACATAGGATAGCAAAACAAAACATAGCATAGCATACAGCATCACTCGGCACCACCACAGCATCACTCTGTGCAACCATTCAACAACAACTGGTTCAAATATGGTATCTCAATGTTTCAAGCTTTATTACAAATGTAACAAAAAGATGTTAATATTTGACATATGTTCTTGGATTTTCGTCACAATAAAATACACTGAACATAATCTTCACAAATGTTATTTACAAAAGTTTAAGCTATTGCCATTATACATTACAATAACTTTTATTTAAGTATTAATTATTAAAAAAATTAAAAACCATTGTTATTTCTAATATCAATACATGTAAGTCACGTAAATACAACACATATTGCATTACAAATGCTATAGGTGTCACATTTGCGAAAGTTATAACTATTGGCATGGTAAATGACAAAGCTATTAATTTCGCTATTTTCAAAAACAAAACCTAAATAAAAAATTTGTCATTTACAATACCAATAGCTCAAACTTTCCTAATACGAGACCTATTGCATTGCAAATGCTTGTTTGTTCCTGGTTCCTTCCCTTTGCCATCATGGCCACTTCTCCTTGATTAGCTTCTGTTTTTCCTAATCCTTTGTGTTTCCTGTCATGTGATGCTTTTTGTTTTTCTTTATTCCTCATATGTCTGATCAGTTTAGAAATTGAGATAAAAGAGGGTTCCGACTTAGTCTCTTGCCATCTATGTGAGGTAAGGTCCGGACTCTCCACTAGGGAGGCGATGGAATCCATCACGGGCTCACTCTCTGTGAGGTAGATAGGCTCTTTTCTCCAAAGTCGCAGGTACTTATATGGGTTCTCTTTCAAAGGATACCAATCCATCTTGGTAGCGCCCCTGGAGCTCTCGAGAACGTCCTGTTTTACTGATATTTAATCATTGGAATGATATTGGCTGGTAAATAAAAATAAAATAATAATTGTAAATCTAAATACGAAACACAAGATTAATGACAAGGTTAATGAAGAGAGGACATAAAGAGAGAAAGAGGAGAGAGGTGTACTTTCGGTAATATTTCGCACCATATTTAGATAGAGTAATATATCTGCTACTGGGGACCTCCTCTCACAGCCCAATTATCCCAAATACTCCCAAATGTTGTTTTCTTCGTGAGCTGTGTTGCCCTGTCCATTTTTGCTATTCTTGGGATCGAGTTTACCCATTCATGTTCGAGGGGGGCGTTTGACGACATCCTTTTATGCATAGCTCTCTAAGCACCAGTAAAATTAAGATAAAGATAAGCACCTTATGTGATTTAGACAGACAGCCAGTAGATTCCTCCTCTGGTATTACCCCAAAAATAAACAAAGCGAGACTCACCTCCACTTCATGACCCACCAAATCTGACAGGGTTTTCCCTACTTTCTGCCAAAAGGATTGGATGGAGGGACATCTCGGAACATATGTGTTTCATCGGTATTGATTTCCCCGCACTTTTGGCACTTCCTCCCCGTACACAGACTCATCTTTGCCAATCTTCGGGCGTCCAGTAAGCCTTGTGGGTGGTAGAAAGATGTTTTTTTCTTAAAGGTGCGGCTGTCACACAATACCACAAAAGAGCTATAGATACTTGCCATAGTGCTTCTAAATCGTATTTTGGCAGTTCCCTCATCCAGGTCCCCGTATGCCATGAAAGTGAGTCTTTTGGCGATTGGACCAGCAGCCAATACCATGCCAATACCTCTTTCTGTATCACAGGATGCAGGGCTATTTTGGCCTTGTTGAGTTCATTTTGCTTTCCCCCCTGTCTCAAAGTATTTGTCCAACTTGATAACTGACAGAACTTGTATCTGGAGACAGATCCTTCTGTGATCTCCTGGAAGGCATGCCAAGATTTTAATTCAGTTCCTTCCAACAGTTGGCCCCATCGTCTGATTCCCATTTCCCTTATCGGAGTTGCCAAGGAGTCTTGTAGGCAGGCTGGAGTTCCAGGAGATCGCCATATAGGGGCATAATGAGTGTAATATGGAATCTGCAGAGTTACCCTGATTTGATTCCACAGTTTACAAGCCCACTGAAGAGTCTTTAATCTTATTTTTTTTAAATATTTGGGGTCTCCAAATTTGTAAAGAAAGAAGCTCGATAAGTCTGGTGGGCCAAACGTCAGGGCTCTGAACAGCGGTGAGAGGTTAGGGGAATCTTTTAACAACTGCCTAAAAACTTTCAAGTGGAATGCTTTCTGGTATTGGAGAAGGTCTGAACTCGCTATACCCCCATTTTCTTTCTTTCCTGCATTTCTTCCATGCAATTCTAGGTATTTTCTTCCCCCACATGAAACTAGAAAAAAGACCTTGCACTTTTTTAATCCATTCCTTCTTGAATTCTAGTGGCATTGAATGAAAGATAAAAGTGTATTTGGATAGAATGGACATGTTTAACAGATTTGATTTGCCTAGAAAAGATAGAGGCAGGGTATCCCACTGCTGTAATTGTTTCTTGATTTTTGAAGTGACCAGATCAAAATTCACTTTTGCTAGTAAGTCCAAATTTTGGACTACTTCGATACCCAAATATCTAATCCTCTTTTTGATAAGGTTGCCCTGGAAGCTTGTGTTCCACTGCATAATCTGCGTAGCCTGATATTTTACTGAAGCTCTCTAGATTTTTCCAGATGGCAGCATTTACTGGCTGTAAGTGACCTGTGAATATCATTGGATCATCGGCATATGTACTGATTTTCATTTCCCACTCATTCCAGGAGACTGGGATAAAAGATGTACATGCTCTTAGCTTGATAGCGAGTGGCTCTATATATAGGTTGAAAAAGAGGGGGGAGTGTGGACTCCCCTGTCTGGAGCCCCTTCCAATTTTAACTTGCTCAGATAACGTTCCGTTTACTAAAATCCGGGCTGGAGGGTTTTTATACAGGGCCTTAATTGCTGACTCGAAAACTTCCCCCATATTAAAACGCTGGAGCACTTCATAGAGAAAGGGCCAGCTGACCCTGTTGAAGGCTTTTGCAGCATCGCAGGTTATCACAGTCAAAGGTTTATTATGTTCTGTAGCTAGATATCGTGCCTATTAGCTCATGGGTCAAATCCTGTAACTACCTCCCCTTCATGAAGCCCTTCTGATCGTTATGAATTATGGATCCTGCCATCCGCTCCAACCTTTTAGTCATAATCTGGGTATATATTTTGTAGTCGCTATTAAGCAATTAAATCGGCCTATATGATTCACATGCTCTGGGATTCTTGTTAGGCTTAAGGAGGAATATAATAGTGGCTAAGTCCCAAGACGAAGGGCGCTCCTGTTTTAAAATATAAGCTGAGTTAAAAAGCTTGAGTAGAATTGGGGCCAGTTCTTCCCTCAGCTGGGTGTACAGTTCGTTTGGGATCGCATCTGGCCCTGCGGCCTTGCCCTTTTTCAGATTCTTGATTGTACTGTGAACTTCTGCCATTGTGAAGGGAGCCGATTATTCCTCTCTATATTCATCATTTAGTAATGGGAGGTCTATATCCCTAAAAAATGTTATCTGATCTTTATTTGCAACTATTCTGTATTTAGGTCCCGAAAAAAATGAACAAATTCCTGTTCAATTGCCTCATCCTCTGTGATGATATCCCGCGTAGATTGATTTTTTAGATCCTTGATATTATTTTTAATCCGGTCGGCCTTGGCCTTCCTGGCCAGGAGCTTGCCGCTGCCCACCCCATATTCATAGTTGGCAAGCTTACTTGCTTCCCATCATTCTTTTACTCTAGATTCCAGGTAATCTGCTAGATTCATCTTTGAATGGGCCAGATCCGCTTCTAGTGAAATTTTGATGTTATAGTCTAAAGCTTGGCCTAGGTTGACTTGGATTGCTTTAATATTTTCTTCTAAGGATATAAATTCCTTCTTTGCTCTCTTATTTTGCATAGCATTTTGACTGATAAAAATACCCCTAAGAGATGCTTTATATGAATGCCACACTTTGTTTAGGGGACTGTATCGAGATTAAAGAAGAAAAATTATTTTGTTAGTTTTTTCAAATGATCAATTATTATAGCGCCAGGATGCCCGTAGGGTTGCAGAGCGCTTTACAAATACTATAAATAAATAAATAAAATAAATTGAGGTTTCAAGAAGAAGGGAACTATTTAGTGTCCATCATCGCTCTGAAGACTAGCCTTGAAACTGGAGCTGCAAAAAGACAGCTGAGTGGTCTGATAAATGCTCCGGTATGTGCGAAACCACCTTCACAAGATCATTAATTGAGCGAGATATCAGAAAATAGTCGATCCTGGATCGTTGTCCGTGTTTTTTGTTATAAAAAGTGAATTTCCTCTGTTCTCCTCCCCTTCTTGAGCCTTTACGCTTCCAAATGTCAACTAGGTCGAAATAAATGGATTATGGATTTCAGGGCAATTCTCATTTTTGAAGTTACTGCAACAACCTTTTTGGAGGTTGTATCTTGGACTGGACCCAAAAATACATTAAAGTCGCCCCTCCATAATAACTGGGTCATTAAAATGAAGTAAATGTAGCATTAGAGTAAGTAAAGGTGAGGGATCATCCAAGTTGGGGCCATAGTATGTTACAAAAACTAACCATATACCCTGAGGGTCAACCTTTGTTTCAGCAATAGCACATTGTGCAGATTTTTTAAATAATATAGCCACTCCCTTAACTGTGGCTACCTGCAATGTGCATATGCAATGGTCTATCCACATTTGAGATTTTACAATTTCCAGCCATTCTTCTTTTAGCAAATGGGACTCTTTGATAAAAATCACGTCTACCTCCCTTGTCTTCAAATATTCTAATATCCTCTTTCTCCTTGGAATTACTCTCAAACCATTAACATTCCATGATAGCACTTTTAAACATTGAGTATTATCTAATCCTGCCATGGAATGTATACAAAAATGAATTACTATGCTGTGATTTAGCACGAAAACATGACTTCTCCTGGGCTTGTGGAGTCCAGAGAGAGCACAAAATAAAAATAAAAACAGGTAAAAGAAAACCATAAACGACTGGACCAGACATAGTAGGACATTTTTTTTCTTCTTTTTCTCCCGCTTGCTCCCCCACCTTTTGTGCCTTATGTGATTCTAAAATTCCTACTGGTGACCCTACCCACCCCCCCCCGGAACCCTCCCTACTAACACGAGGCATATTGATACCTCCTGTGAGCTCTCGTACCTCCTTTTGGTTTTACTAGCTATCAATTATGTAGGCTGTGCCTTAATCTGATCTATAAAAGGTTTTACATCGCTAGGATCCCTGAAAGTGTGCATTTTATTATTTCTCATAACCTTCAAGAGGGCTTGTGAAACCTTTGTTTGCTGTGGCTCCTAGATCTCTTAGCTCCTGTATATGTTTCCCAAGCTCCCATTGCCTGTCTAGAGTTTCTTCTGAAACATCTGAGCGAATACGAAAGGACCAATCATTTTTCTTATATGTTCCAATTTTTAGTGCTGCAGCAAGGATACTTTCTTTCAGTGAGTATGTTTTAAAATTCACTAATATCGTTCTTGCTGTTTTCCTCCCAGGACGGGCCACAAAAGGATCTCAATGGACTTTTTGCATATCTTCTTCTAATTCCTCTAGGTCCAGATTCATATTGCACTCCTTTAGGAGGGTGGTTACAAAGGCCTTAATGTCTCCTCCTTCGAGACCCTCAGGAACATTTAAGATTCTGATATTATTTCTTCTCACATTATTTTCAAGAGACTCTAATTTATCTCTGAGCTCTCTCTCATTTTTCCTAAGTTTCTGTATCTCTTCATGGTTAGTGTCCACTTTTTTAGAAATCTCATTTTTTGCCGCTTCCATCGCCCCTACCCTATCTACCATACTATTAATTTTCTCTTCCATGGTCTCATAGTACCCTTGAATTCTCTGCTGATTAAGTTCAGATGTCGCAAATCTCTTCCTCAACTCTGTCATCATCGCTGCCATTGTATTTTCTATTCCAGTTGAGTTGGACTCGGTAATGTCATGAGGGAGCGCATGTGGGGTCAACTGTTGTTCAGAGGCACTGCAAGAATTTTGTTTATCTATAAGGCTGTTAGTTTCTGGGGGAGAGGTAGAGTTTTCCCCAATATTAAGTAAGGGAACATATCTGTTTTTTAGCACAATCTACTTTGGCATCACTTCTTTTGTACCGGATGCCATCCTCCCTTGAATATTTTGGCTTTTCTGCTGAGGTTCTGAGGTTACTGCACACGTGTCAACCGTGGTCAATGAGCCCTGGACTTTTACTTTGAAATAGGAGCAGAGCAATGGGGTGACCTTTATTTTTTCTGGTACCCTCTTTGTTTACCTTTTTATGTTAATATTGGTTTTACCACTGAGAGACTCTGTTACTGCTTTATTTGTCGTCTTACTTGGTTTCAAGACCTTCAGGCCATTAACACACAGTTCAGGCTGATTTGGTGAGAGGGCTATCTGACCTTTAGTGAGTGAAATTTTATCGGAGGGGCCACCAAGCTCCTCTTTACCCCAGACCCCTCTACTTCTTAAAGTATACCTGTTGGTCTCTCTTACTGTTTTGTTGTGGCCCCCTGTCTCCCCTTTCTCTCCTTATTTGCCAGGCATACTACGTTCCGCCCTTTGATGGAGCCCCTTACCGGGATCATCAGAGGTTTTCTGCAGGCATCGCCCTGCCTCTGCGGAGTTTCCACACTGCATCCTCCGGTACTTGTGCGCCCGACAAACTGGAGCTCAACACCACCTTTCTGCAGGAACTAGATCCTAGCAGCAACGCAGCGGCTCCAGCTGAGCTGCGCCACAGCCTCCGCCCAAACTCCTTCCAGTGCTTCTTCGACCGCCGCTCCGCAGAGTCTCCCCTGCAGAGTTACCGGTCATCAATCGGCAAATGTTTGGAAGAATAACCGTAAAAGACACTCCTTCATATTCCTTGATTATGCTCCACAAGGTATGTCAAAACCCGCAATTCGCAGGCACTCCTAACCGCATTAAATTACACCTCCGGTGCACGGGAGCTCGCGACTGAAACTACCTGAGGGCCGCCATGTTCCCCAAGCCCCCTCGCCTTCATGTGATGCTTGAAGTCATTTCCAGTTCTTTTAGTATATAAAGTCACCAGTGCGGTTGGAGGGTGTGTCACAACATAGTTTGTTACTTTGGTTGTTTACTTTCTCCCTCCACTTGCTGATCTTGACTTCTGGTTTCTTCAATACTTGGAAGTCTTTGTCAAGTAAGGAGTTTCATTTCACCTTTGGCTTTTTCGTCCTGAAAAGATAGCAGCTTCTCAAGTGGATTTACCTACCACTTATTCATGTATGTTGTGACATCATGGCTTCCAGAAGCAGTCACCTGTATATCGGACAGCGTACGATCTGGATCTTGATATGAATAGTGTAATATAAAATGAATAATAAATAATTCATGCATGGTTCATACTAAGCTCTTTGAGACTGCAAATTGACCTTATGTTTTAGTGCATGCAACTGGTCACAAATGGGGCTGGCCTCATTGAAGCTCATATGACGGATGGTGACTTAAAATAAGCACAGTACCTATCAGTTACAGGTCATAAAAAGCTGAGCCAAATGCTAATGTCCATTTAATGTTCTTCATTTTAGATACTACTCAACTTTATGTAATGTTACTGTCTACAAATGGGAATGCTCAGTTGTGACATTCCTAAAATGTTTTTATATTGTGCATAACACAGAATGATTTGTGCCTACTTCCTCGATAAATGCACTCTGGCAACTATATATTAAACATGCTGGGCACCTTACGTACAAATAAGCTATGTGGTGTGAGAGAATCAATTTTTTCATCCAACATGCACCCGCAGGCCTGTGCTAATCAAAAAATCAAAGGAGGGAGTGAAGAGGAAAAAGGTAGAATCGTCCTCCTCTTGATACTGTTATCCAACATAGGAATTCTACCATGTATTATGTGAATATATATGCACCCATTTGTGTGCTACTATTTTTATTTTTATTTGAAATGTTTAGTCATACGTGAAAAATGGTGCAAAAGAATCAGAGCTCCTTCTCTCAATTTGTGGGAAGGGCAATGTTTAAAAAAATTGTAAAGTATCCCTCACACACTGAAACCTGATTCAGTGTCATGCTTCATCATTGGGGTCTTCCTGCCCCTCTACAGGACGGGGCGTGCTACGACTTACGTAGACGCATGAGCACTTTATTCAGTGATTGGTGAGTATGTGTAGTGAGTGGGATCGTGAAAAAGAAATGTGAGATGGGTAAAAATTCTCTGGCTAGTGGAACGAAAATACTTTATTCTCTTCCCTGGCTGAGAATAGTAAAAGTGAAGAGGTGTAGATGGTGTACTATAATGAGTCACCTCCCAGAAAGTCGACATGTTTCAGAAGCCATACCCTTGGCTTTCTTCCTCAGGACCAAAAAACCGATGCCTGTTACACCTCAATGGGTGATCGAATAAATGTACATATGCCTGATAGTCACAAACACTGTCCTTTGTTCCCTGTTATGGGAGTAGAAAAATATACCACTTGTATATCTTAGGAACCTGAAAAGAAAAATATTTTGAATGAATCATGGCTTTCATCATTTATCTTTATCTATTCACAGCACCATCACATGGAAAGTTTTAAGGTTTGTTGTGATATATTCCTCTTGTGCAACCCTGTTGTAGGTAATGGTACCGTTTGGTAAGTATCCTCTACTCATAAATCATCTGAAAGAACACTCCTTGTGATGTTGAGTGCCCAGTATCACATTTCTTCAACATTCTTTCAGACATATGTATCTCCTAGCAAGATACATTTTATGTTACGATACATTCATACTTAAAGGAAGTGTTTGTACACTCCTATTGTGCCCAAAAGGTTACAGATTGATGGTCACAGCAACTGAGCACTCGCATTAATACTCCCATGATGAGCCTTGGAAAAAATGGGAGATGTTTGGCAAAAGTCTGTGCACGCGTCCTTTTTAACTGTGATCTCATGGTGTGTCTTTTTATATAAAAAATGGTATTCATGCTCTCAAAAGGAAGTGCCATAATAATACATACTTTAGAATTTAATCGTTATCAATCCATAAGCTCACACGAGCGGTGTTGGGCGCCTTCAAATAGACACTGTAGGTATTTGAAAAGAACATAAGGAAAAACAAGGTTTTAACACCAGGGTAGTTTTTAAACAATCAAGTGTGGTCTCTTTGGCCTTTTTAAGGACATGCCATTGCCCTATTTACATGATGGAAGAAGCACGATCACCAAAGGAAGTACCTTCTCGTGGCTCATCGGAACCTAACTGAGGTTTGCCGGAGCCCAGCTAGTAATGAGGAAGGGGCAGGGGAATTTGGAAGGTGAAAAATCAGGGGTAACTAAAGGAACAACAATTGGTGGGGAGAGTGGTGCAAGAGAATGAAGAACAAAGTGTGAATTGAAGGATTAGGAAGTATTGAGGGCAAAGTGTGTAAAAGGCATTGAGTCACCTTAAGAACGAGAAAGAAAATCTGACAAATAGAAGGATGATTTTCACCTTTTCTAGGTTTGGCCGAATGATTACAAATAAATCAAATTACAAAGCAAGTGTTCGTTTTCAAATATGTTTTATTCCAACCATTTTATGTGGAAAAAAATGTTTTGAATCAAATTGATTCCTAGAATTCAGCATCCGAGTGAGAGGGAATGTTAACCAACCACAGTGTTCACCAAGGTCTGGGCTACTTGGTCTGACTGTATACATGCTTGAAAACACAAGGGTTGCAGAAATTCTGTGGCTTAGCCTATGATTAGCAGGGCTAAGGACATCAAGGTGCTACTCTAGGTTAAACTTTCAGAATCTCACATGTTTTCTTTCTCAAACTCTGACAGTGCACAAGGAGTTCTTGAGCTTAGGTGGGGCCTAAGTACAACTATAATTTACGAGTATTGATAAGTAAAAGAAGGAGGCACTCTGTGTTCCTGGGCCTGGGTAAAGGCAAAATTCAGATAAAGTATAAAAAGTAGTTAGTGAGCTGGTGCAGGCGCCTCTAGTTATGAGCATTTTATACTTTACATTGAAAGAACACTGTTTGGTTTATTCGTAATTTTGGCCATGTTTGACAAACCTGTACACACATTTCAAAACACATATACATGAGCCGAAGGCTGATTATATAAGGGTTCTGTAAGGGGAAGGAGGCTTAAAAACGCATTGGGAATCTTTTTACACAACACCAAATTCGGTCAAGCTTAGTCCGAGCTGTTAATTTGTACATTATTTCAGTGCCTTTGGAGAAGGATAAAAAAGAAAAAGTGGCAACAACATGGTGATGTATTTTCAATTTGGTTTTTAAACTCATTTACAAGCACAAATTTGAAAGAAAAAAAGAATACTTATTTGCTGAAATGCCTTTTGTCCCATTAACAACATAAACTTTTTTTTAAACCAACTATCCCATTTCCAAGCTTTCTGTGGGACAATCTGCAAATACTGCTTTTCTCATCTCACTTGGATTCCACTGACATGTTAGTCAAACCAAATAATGCCCTTGCCTAGTCCGAGGTCAGTGCAGCCACCAAGCGCTCCACCCAGAGTACCTCTTTTGATCCACCCTCCTTAACCATAAAATGGAGACCGAGAAGAGATTAGGAATGGGATAATTTCTTTCCCTCTCCTCCCTATTCTTCTTAGGAACCAATCCCCAGCTTACTCCAAGGCAGAGGTGGACCATGCTACAGTAAGTGCCCTCCACCTCCCACCTCTTCATTGCACTCCGGTTATGTTAAAATACTTCTGCAGCCTTACATCCCATGCTCCACCAATTGCAGGGGTATTTGAGCAGTTGCCAGCTGCCAGATCCTCCTCCAACCGTTGCTCATACATTGCATGATGATCAGTGCAATTCACTGCTAATCAATTACCGGGCTCTCAATGTGATCAGGAGGACGATCTGTGCAGCTGCCATTGCAAAAGGGCAGTTATGCCTGCCTGAACTCCGCCCAGGGTAAAATAAGAGCTAAAAAGCAAGCACCTCCATGGGCCCTCCCTTCTCTAAAGAAGAAAAATACACAAAGCAGCTCAAAAGAATAGTTCTTTTCCAAGTCTGCTTGAAGACAGAGGGAATACAGCCTTCTTTCTGTATGTAAAGTGGTACTGTGTCCCTCTAACTGCAATTAATGGCTGGATGGGTTTCAACTGCAGGTATTCACAATTGTAGTATTTATATAAATGGGTGAATCATAATTCATTAGATCACTGATGACATATATATTGTCACCATTCAAATTTTCAGTGGCATCATTGAAACACAAATCAGTACTTTATTCACATCTATTTGCTGACATGGAAAATTGAGCCCTTTTCTATGTATTTCCATATTAGTGACAGATGGATTTTTACAGTAGTGTTACACCCTTCAACTGAGATATAATGGCTATGATGATTATGTATTACTAATGGATTGAACTACAGAAGTCTTTATTTTTTATATACAATGATGGCAGCAAAAATGTCATAATAGATGACAACACTCTTGGTGTTACATGTCACATTTGCATAGGCATCTATCAAGGGGGATTTAAGGATTTTTTACACCCCCTGTTCGCATAGGGAGAGGGCAACGGTATATATGGAGATTTAGAGTGGCAGGAAAAGAGGAAGGGGTCGGAGAGATGAGGTGAAGTAAGAAAGAGAAATGAGATAGAAAGACAGGTGAGACACAGAAAGAGAGGTAGAGAGTGACATAGGGGTAGTGTGCTATAGATGAGCAAGCAGCGCTGAAATTTTGCAGTCGTAAACAACAGGCCATATCAGCCCGTTGGTTCGCACCATCTTTGACCATTGACAGACTAGCCTGTAAAAGACTTGAAAGAAGATTGATATTTAATTCTCTTCCAGAGGATAAGGCGAGTTATAAACCTGCCATCAAGAGCTGCCACAATTCTGTCACTCTCTGTGAGGTTCTCAGGAACAGGACCCTCCCCGTGGCTCACCTTCCAGGAGCTCTGATTCTGACGGAACAGAACAGAAGATCAGAGTGGCTAGATGGGGAAGGGAATTAGGGAAGGTACACCATGAAGGGACAGCTGCAAAACAAAAGAAAAATCAGCTGCACAGAGCTTGTGTGGGAGCAAGCTTTGAATAAACAAGACAACATTCTTAAATCATAAATGAACTATACATGCCTGTACAGCAATATGTGGCTCTACCCTTTCTATTACAACATAGAATAGTCATGTACTCATGGCATACATTGCCACATTTTAACATTCTTAGTATGCCTGGAAATTAGCATATATTTGTCCACCAACAAGAAAGAGTGTTGAACTTTCAGTTCTCTCATATGTATCCACAGTATAAGAGAAAAAACATTTGGCTAAATATTATGGTAGTTACACCCTTAAATTTCTTTTAGTACACAATTATTTATGCAGCTTAGTAAATATGCAGATGACTTTGGCAAGTGCTCAAATTCCAGGCAATATATGTAGTGGATTTGTATTTCAGACCCCACCTAAGCTGCATTCACAAATAATGAGCTCACCGTAATAATTCATACACAATGCTCACAAATAAGTGCTGACTTGCAAGTGTCCAAGTCCAAAATCAAGGTGATCTAAACAGAGAGTCTGATATATGCACAGTTACCCAGAGTACTGACTAACTTTGTAGTTGGTGTAGTACCCGTCTTAGGTTCTGAGCAATTTTTAAACTCCTGAAGAAACACACGCCCCACACAAGCATTCCCCGTACGTGCCCAAACACCAAACCGTCACTCCTGTTTTCATGTCAGCCCTTCTTTCTGAAGGGTAGGGTAATACTCCCCTTCCTATCTTTAATATATTCCAGACTTTCTTTAATATTGTCCAGAAAATTTCCATTCTATTGCTGGACCCCGAGGTTCCTATTATGCTATTTCAAATCTTATTCAGAACAGCAGATGGAAGACTCCCAAATGATTTCAAATAAAACTCTTTAAATTTTGAGTCACTTGACCAATCTACTGCTTTCATTATGTCTTTTAAAAGCATAACTACTTGGAATGCGTTCCAGGCCATGGTGCCTCTAACAGAATGTGCTCCAAACAGAGAAACATCTATTGCAGCAAACTGCAGAACTCATTCACCCACCTTGCTAGCATGGAAGACGCCACTCCTTGATGCAGTGGTTAAAAATAAATTACCAACTGCTTTACTCCTTGAAATATTAATGCCTTAGTTCTGAGTTCACATTCTTTAAACATTTCACATACACTTTCGGATTTGTTGCAAACGCTGGGTATGAAACTGACCTAGAGTTAGTCTTTTTCCTCCTGGAAATTATAAAAGCTGTCCCAACTGGAAACAATCCCTACAAATGCTACCCATCACTCTTAAGACAGCTGATATCCTCCTGCATAATATCGGACTTAACAATGACTAGTATCAGACAAATCTTAAAGATATACGTCTTTGTTATTTGGCCAGGATAAGAAGAGATCAAAAACTTTGTTCACATTCAATAGCCACTTTTAGTTTGATGCCCTTCATCAGTCTCCACACCAAATAATTACCTCCCCTCTGCGCTCATTCCACATACATATGGCCACTGAAATTGAGGATCTCAAGATGTTCATTGTCCAGTAGGCCTTCCTTTGCTCTACCTACTTTGATAAGAAATGTAAAATGTGACCTATAGGTACAGAAGCTGGATGTGTCAAGGGCAGTTGTGTCTTTCTTCTTCACAGCCTAGTGGCTTCCCTTTTAATGTCCAGCATGGTCTTTAATTTTAATTTCTGTTCTTTCTGATGTCAATTGCCGCAAGGCTGTGTCCCTGATTAATTCTCTCAGAGCTTTGATGTTTGTTCTGGCGGATAATAGACCAACACATCAAGCTGGGCACCTGCTGGACCCAATTTTTGCTAATTGGGAAGATATAAGCGTATCGGCCCCGATTAAGATTTTGTGGTCAGATCACTATGTGATCCCCTTCACATTCAGAAGGCAGCCCAAAAGGGTGCCGTTGCAGAAATTCGCCGCAGTTAAACGTAGGGACTGGAGGAAATTTAGCCATGAGGCTTTCAATCTAACCCTAGAACAGGACCCCCCTAAGCTCAGTGATAATTTGGTTGAGGCATGCAGGAGGTATGATGATTGGGTCGAGAGTGCACTCGATAAAGTGGCCCCCTGGACTCAAAAAGCTATGGCACGGAGAACGAAATCCGCTCCATGGTTTACTGCCGAGTTGCGTGCCGCTAAAGCTAAATGTAAGACTTTGGAACGGAGGTGGAGAGTGGAATATGCCCCCTCATTACGTGAAGTCTATAAAAAGGAACTAAAGTCCTATCACTGTCAGATTAGGAAATCTAAAAGAGACTATTATCATAGGAGGATTGACGGTTCAGAGAATACCTCTAGAGAGCTTTTCATGATCTTGAAGGAATTGTCTGCCCCTTTAGTGAATTCAGGGGATGCCCCCTCATCGATAGAGTCATGTAACGAGATAGCGGATTTTTTTGTGGGGAAGGTAGGAAAGATCTATGCTTCGTTTCAGACTATCTCAGAACCCACAAACCCGTCAGTTCCCTGTCATGTAAATCAGGCAAAAAAATATCTTGGGGAATTTGTGGTCCCCAGAGCGGAGGAGCTAACCAGTATTTTACTGGACATTCACTCTGGCTCCCCCCTGGATGTGGCCCCTGCGAGGATCCTTCGCAAACATCTCACCCAGGTAATGGAGCACATAGGTAATATGGCTTCACTATCTTTCAGTGAATGCTTGGTTCCAGACAGCTGGAAACTGGCACAAGTTATCCCTATAAAAAAGAAAGCCCATATTAGTATGACACAACTGGATAATTTAAGACCTATCTCTCTCCTTCCCTTTTGCGCGAAGGTAGTAGAGAAACTAGTTAACCAACAGTTGGTGGGCTTTGTTGAGGAAAATAAACTCCTCCACGTGTCTCAATCGGGATTTAGGGCCAAACATTCAACGGAGACCGCCCTTCTTTTATCTACAGAACTGTTGCGGAGCAGGGTGGATGAGGGTCACACGGCCGCCTTGGTCCTATTGGACCTAAGTGCGGCGTTTGACACCGTATCACACCCCGTACTGCTAGGCCGCTTAAGCGAGAAGGGAATAACTGGTCCTGCACATAAGTGGCTGGTCTCCTTTCTCATGAACAGGAGATTTCAAGTGCTCTGCCCTCCCTGTAAGTCCGCTATAAGATGTCTTAAACAAGGGGTTCCACAGGGCTCGATTTTGAGCCCTACAATATTTAATCTGTACATGGAACCCCTTGCCAAACTGGTAGAGTCATATGGGATTGATATTGTCTCATATGCAGATGATACCCAACTGGTGATCAATTTGTCCCGTGATCCAGTTGTGGAGGCTGAGAAATTTTCGACCTGTTTGGTGGCACTTGATGGGTGGATGAAGCAGAACTACCTCCGCCTTAATGGTAATAAGACAGAGGTTCTTATTGTTGGTTCCTGCCCCTCTATCTGGACTTCCGCCTGGTGGCCTGCTGAATTGGGCGCTGTCCCCGCCCCGGTGGACTCAGTTAAAAACTTGGGTATACACCTGGACTCTAACCTTGACTACACTAAACATGTTAACAATGTTGTTGGCAAATGTTATGGCATTTTGAAAGTCTTGAGGAAGATCCTCGACTTATTGCCTCCCAACTCCAGGAAAACAATGGTCCACGCATTAGTTACCTCCCATTTGGATTATGGGAACTCCCTCCTTTGTGGACTCAGTCAAAAAGGCCTTATACAGCTGCAACGCGTTCAGAACGCCGCTGCTAGGCTGGTTCTGAATCTCCCTAGGAGGGCGTCTGGGAAGAATGCCTTGCGATGCCTACATTGGCTTCCAGTTAGGGAGCGCATCAAATTCAAAACTATGTGTATCACCCATCGCATAGCTCACAAAAAGGCACCTTTGTATCTTCAGGATTTGCTTCCCATCTATCGTCCCTCGCGCCATCTTAGGTCAATGGGTTGTATGCTATTAGTGGTCCCTCGGATCCACAGAGCTAGGATGGGGGGTCGGTCGTTTAGATACTTGGCCAGTAAGGACTGGAATGACCTGCCCATCGACTGGAGGATGGAACCATCTGAAGCTAGGTTCAGACAGAGGCTGAAAACCTTTCTTTTCCCCAAAGCTTATTAGTGTAGTTTTCTTTCTACAGCATCTTGGGCTGTCCCTATGCTAGTCTGCTGTGTGAGGATTACTGGGTCTCTCAGCGCGGGGACGCACTGTTCTTTGTGCAACCATGCGCTTAATAAATGTTATTAATAATAATAATAATAATCTTTTCACCTCTTTTTCTTGCTACTTTCCTCATCTCCATCTCAATCTTTAGTGAGTGGGTTTCCACTAGGGATGTGTGTGGTTTTCCATATCTTCCTCTCGTCAACGTTTTTACCACTCTGTATCTCTTGATTCCTTTCTCACCCTCATCGCTAATGTTTCTCTCTTTTTCCAACTCCTCTTTGCCACTGTCTCTCACTAGAAGACAGACAGTAAGGTATAGCTCTGTTCACTGTCTGCCACCCCCACGCTTCTTTGTTTGTATTCTTTCTTCTACTTCTCCCACTATTAGCTTGTATCTCTTGGTCTCCCCATTCCTCCAGTTTCATTCTCTCCATCTCAGACATTTCTTTCGCCTATCACCAATGCATTTTCCCCCTCCTTGTCTCTCTTGCCTTCTCCTTTCTCTAGGAAATCTTTTTTTTCCTGGTTACAGAGCCCCATTACCCATGACCATCCAGCATTCCACATCCCTTTTCTCTTATGGCCAGTGTAATTGCCTCTTTTCCACGGGCCTCATCTCTGATATTCTAACACTGAGATCTATCCACATCTGCACTGCTGATGCACTTCAGTTTTTAATTGTAGAACAAATGCATCAGGAACATAACCTCCAAACACAGCTCTACTGATTTAACTCATTTTTGCTTTGCGTTATTCAAGCTTTTAGGGTATATCACACAAACATTGTGGTCTAATTAGCTCACAGTTGTGCAGGTTGTGCAATGCACTAAACCCAAGCCAAAGGGTTAAACCAAAGCAAATGATCTTCAAAGAAGGTCTGAAGACCAACCATCAGGATCATCTACCTCTCCACATGGGGGTAGTGATAGAACATATTCGACAAAGACTTACCACGTTCCGATACACACTTCTTTCCCCCTCTGCAAGATACCCATACTTATCGCCCATGCAGACCACTCTGAAGTAACCACAATGAAACATACAGCACTTTATAAAACTTCATAATAAATACATTTACTTCTTCCACTTTCTATAAGCACACTATGGTAACAGAGAGCTAAAAGTTGCTTGATGCTCTGTATAAAATGACAATAAATATGTTCAAACTCAGCAGTGCACAGTGCACAGTAACTCATCTGAATCAATTGCCTCCAATTACAGTGCAATAGAATCAAATAGACCAAACAGCAAAAAGTTAGAAAACAATTAGCAAGAAAAGGAAATACTCTAAATCAAGCATTGAGAAAGCCATTAGGTACTACCTTCTCGACCTATTGGCTTTGCCAATTATTTAATTGCTTTTTGTTAATAATCGTATAATTGTCAAAAAAATAAAAGATGGCAGCTCAACATGATGACATATGAACACACATGCTTTACCATGCATGATCCTGCATATACCATGGCGCTGGGAAACATTTTGTTTATTTTTTCCTTAACCTGTTCCAAGATGTTGAATACTACTTGGAGCATTAAATTAAAATAAAATAATTTAAAGATTTGTGACAGCAAATGACAGTTGCAGCGAAACCAAATAAAATTACCACACAACTTTTTTTTACAGGGCCGCAACTGTGGGTTTGGGGTACAAGGTAGGAGCAGGTGTGGTAAAGTGAATGGGAGGAGCAACAGGGAATGGGTACAGAATAAACAGAGGAGACCGAAATAAAAAATAAAAAAAAAGTTGAGTTTGGGTAAGCAATGGGCAAGCTAGGGAAGGGGACAAGAGAGCATCATGGAGCTCATAGTTGGCAGGCGCAAATTTGTGAGTGGTGAGGGCAGCACTTGAAGGAGAGAGCAGGAAAACATTGGCACTCTCTTGGAACACTGAAAACGAAAGAAAGATAGTAGGGGTATATTAGCAAGGCAGGCAAAATTAAATTATCGCCGCTTTTGTAGATGGCTAAAAACTGTCTGTAGGTGGAAACTAAAAGAGGACAGAAATTGAGGAAGGGACAAAACCTAATAATGATATACAGGATTGGCAGTAAAAAGCTAGCAATGAGGAAGGGGCAGGGGAATTTGGAAGGTGAAAAATCAGGGATAACAAAAGGAACAACAATTGGTGGGGAGAGGGGTGCAAGAGAATTAAGAACAGACCGGGAATTGAAGAATCAGGAAGTATTGAAGGCAAAGTGTGTAAAAGGCATAGAGTCTCCTTAAGAACGAGAAAGAAAATGTGACAAATAGAAAGATGATTTTCACCTTTTCTAGGTTTAGCCAAATGATTAAAAATAAATAAAATTACAAAGCAAGTGTGCATTATGTTTTATTCCAACCATTTTATATGAAAAAAATGTTTTGAATCAAATTGATTCCCAGAATTCAGCTAGAATGGTATCCGAGTGAAAGGGAATGTTAACCAAACACAGTGTTCACCAAGGTCTGGGCTACTTAGTCTGACTGTATACATGCTTGTAAACACCAGGGTTGGAGAAATCCTACGGCATAGCCTATGATTAGCAGGGCTAAGACATCAAGGTGCTACCCTAGGTTAAACTTTCAGAATCTCACATGTTTTCTTTCTCAAACTCAGACAGTGCACAAAGAGTTCTTGAGCTTAGGTGGTGCCTAAGTACAACTATAATTTATGAGTATTGATAAGTAAAATAGGCAGGCACTCTGTGTTCCTGGGCCTGGGTAAAGGCAAAATTCAGATAAAGTATAAAAAGTATTTAGTGGGTTGGCGCAGGCGCCTCCAGTTTTGGGCATTTTATACTTTGCATTGAAAGAACACTGTTTGGTTCATTCTTAATTTTGGCCATGTTTGACAAACCTGTACACACATTTCAAAACACATATACATGAGCCTAAGGCTGATTATATACGGGTTCTGTAAGGTGAAGGGGGCTTAAAAACCCATTGGGAATCTTTTTACACAACACCAAGAACTGCTGGACGGATTTATGCCAAATTCGGTCAAGCTTAGTCCTAGCTGTTAGTTTGTACATTATTTCAGTGCCTTTGGAGAAGGATACAAAAAGAAAAAGTGACAACAATTGGGTGATGTATTTTCAATTTGGTTTTTAAACTAATTTACAAGCACAAATTTGAAAGAAAAAAAGAATACTTATTTGCTGAAATGCCTTTTGTCCCATTAACAACATAAACTTTTTTTTAAACCAACTATCCTGTTTCCAAGCTTTCTGTGGGACAATCTGCAAATACTGCTTTTCTCATCTCACTTGGATTCCACAGACATGTTAGTCAAACCAAAAAATGCCCTCGCCTAGTTCGAGGTCAGTAAAGCCACCAAGTGCTCCACCCAGAGCACCTCTTTTGATCCACCCTCCTTAACCATAAAATGGAGACCGAGAAGAGATTAAGAATGGGATAATTTCTTTCCCTCTCCCCCCTGCTCTTCTTAGGAACCAATCCCCAGCTTACTCCAAGGCAGAGGTGGACCATGCTGCGGTAAGTGCCCTCCACCTCCCACCTCTTCATTGCACTCCGGTTATGTTAAAGTACTTCTGCAACCTTACATCCCATGCTCCACCAATTGCAGGGGTATTTGAGCAGTTGCCAGCTACCAGATCCTCCTCCAACCGTTGCTCATACATTGCATGATGATCAGTGCAATTCACTGCTAATCAATTACCGGGCTCTCAATGTGATCAGGAGGACGATTTGTGTAGCTGGCATTGCAAAAGGACAGCTAGGCCTGCCTGAACCCCACCCAGGGTAAAATAAGAGCTAAAAAACAAGCACCTCCATGGGCCCTCCCTTCTCTAAAGGAGAAAAATACATAAAGCAGCTCAAAAGGATAGTTCTTTTGTCAGCTTGAAGACAAAGGGAATACAACCTTCTTTCTGTATGTAAAGTGGTACGGTAACTGCAATTAATGGCTGGATGGGTTTCAACTGCTGGTATTCATAATTGTAGCATTTATATAGATCACAGATGACATATATATTGTCACCATCCAGATTTTCAGTGGCATCATTGAAACACAAAACAGTCCTTAATTCACATCTGTTTGCTGACATGGAAAATGGACCTCTTTTCTATATGTTTCCATAAGAGTGACAGCTGGAGTTTTATAGTGGTATTACACCCTTCAATCGAGTTATAATGGCCATGATGATTATGTATTGCTAACGGATTGAACTACAGAAGCCTTTATTTTCTATATACAACGATGGCAGCAGAAATGGCATAATAGATGACAACACTCTTGATGTTACATGTCACGTTTGCATAGGCATCTATCAAGGGGAATTTAAGGATTTTTGATGCCCCTGTTGGCGTAGGGAGAGGGCAAAGGCGCATATGGATATTTAGAATGACAGGAAAAGAGGAAGGGGTGGGAGAGATGAGGTGAAGTAAGGAAATAGAAATGAGATAGAAAGACAGGTGAGACACAGAAGCAGAGGTAGAGAGTGACATATCTGGTAGTGTGCTATAGATGAGCAAGCAGCGCTGAAATTTTGAAGACGTAAACAACAGGCCTCATCAGCCCATTGGTTCTCACCCTCTTTGACCATTGACAGACTAGCCTGTAAAAGACTTGAAAGAAGATTGATATTTTATTCTCTTCCAGAGGATAAGGCGAGGTAAAAACCTGCCATCAAGAGCTGCCACAATTCTGTCACTCTCTGTGAGGTTCTCAGGAACAGGACCCTCCCCATGGCTCACCTTCCAGGAGCTCTGATTCTGACAGACAAGAACAGAAGATCAGAGTGGCTAGATGGGGGAAGGGAATTAGGGAAGGTACACCAGGGAGGGACAGCTGCAAAACAAAAGAAAAAGCAGGTGCACAGAGCGTGTGTGGGAGCAAGCTTTGAAAAAAACAAGACAACATTCTTAAATCATAAGTGAACTATACATGCCTGTAAAGCAATATGTGGCTATACCCATTCTGTTACAATATAGAATAGTCATGTACTCATGGCATACATTGCCACATGATAGCATTATTAGTGTGCCTGCAAATTAGCATATATTTGACCACCAACAAGAAAGAGTGTTGAACTTTCAGTACTCTTATATGTAGCCACAGTATAACAGAAAAAAAATCTGCCTACATTTTATGGTAGTTATACCCTTAAATTTCTTTTAGTACACAATTCTTTATGCAACTTAGTGAATATGCAGATGCCTTTGGCCAGTGCTCAAATTCCAGGCAATATTTGTAGTGGATTTGTATTTCAGCCCCCACCTAAGCAGCATTCACAAATAATGAGCTCACCGTAATAATTCATACACAATGGTCACAAAAAAGTGCCAACTTACAAGTGTCCAAGCCCAAAATCAAGGTGATCTAAACGGAGAGTCTGATATATGCACAGTTATCCAGAGTACTGACTAACTTTGTAGTTGGTGCAGTGCCCGTCTAGGGTTCTGACATTTTTTTAAACTCCTGAAGAAACACACGCCAAAAACAAGCATTCCCCGTACGTGCCCAAACACCAAACCATCACTCCTGTTTTCATGTCAGCCCTTCTTTCTGAAGGGTAGGGTAGCACTCTCATTCCTATCTTTAATATATTCCAGACTTTCTTTAATATTGTCTAGAAAATCTCCATTCTATTGCTGGACCCCGAGGTTCCTATTATGCTATATTAAATCTAATTCGGAACAGCAGATGGAAGTCCCCCAACTGATTTCAAACAAAACTCTTTAAAGTTTGAGTCACTTGACCAATCTACTGCTTTCATTATGTCTTTTAAAAGCTTAACTACTTGGAATGCGTTCTAGGCCATGGCACCTTGTTGTAACTTTCCTTCCCTCCCATCTCCCTTTTCCCCCCTCTCTCTCTCTGCTGTATTGGTATGACCCGCGCTCCACCCTGGAGTGCGAGATAGAATGTTGGTGATTGATAAAACCGCCAAGCCGGGAGCACCTGTATTATCTTATGACAATAAACTTACTTTGGAACCCACGTCGAGTAGTGTCTTAATACTACATTCTTTGGCGACGAGGACGTGGAGCTGAGCCAGGGTCAGTTGGTGTCTCTCCCCTGGACAGATTTATGCTTGGGCGGAGGAAAACCGGGAAAAGGAAGACTTACCCGGAGGGGGTTGAAGAGTCGGCACAGCAGTTTGCTGGTAATGAAAGGGAGAATGAGCACGAAGCAGACGATGTTGTAAGAAGCGGACGACTTGTAGCGAAAGCGTTCCGTTTCTGGCATTGAAGGGGCGTCTCTTGGCACCGTAATAAGTCCCCTCTGTGGAGCGGTAATCTGCCATGCTGTCTGTGTAGAAGAGAATTCAGTGTGTGACAAGACGGAGAGTCTTGCTCCGAGGAACCGTCGAGTCGTTGACAGGAAGTTCCGGTTCTGCCATCGGGGGTGAGAAGTAGGACTCAGAAGCACTATCTCTCCCATCACGATAGTGTGCAAACCGAGTGTCACGCCGGGCACAGGAGGGCAAAGGCGGAGTGCGAAGGCAAGGACGGCGTCAGTGAGTAGAACCTACCTTCGGTAGACACTCCTCAGAGAAAGTGACGGGCGGCGCTCTGCGCACAGTGATACCGGAGCCAGTGGTGCGAAGTAGTAGGAAACAATGAAGTAAGGCATAGTTCTCCATTTGCCGTAGAACTGCGCAGGTCTATGTTGTGAGACCTTGAAGCTGCGTGAGGTGAAGTGAGCGGTGCGTGCATTAAAAGTCGCATTTTGAAGTAACGCAAAAGGAACTGTTTTGTGGTGAGCGACAATTGAAAGGAGCGGAGCGTGTATTAAAATCGCAGTTGATGCATCGCGAAAGGAACTGATTTGAGGTGAGCAAAAAAATTATTCGAGGCATGAGTTAATGACAGCGTTGGGAAGATGCTTGCCCTTGACTCCCAGAAATAAGGGAGGTGTGTAAAGGAAAGTCTCGGGGGATCCAGTAGGATTCACTCATTCATTTGGGTGAAGGAGACTAACCGTGGGGGACCAAGGCTGGTCTGCATTATTGTGTTGAGCCTCTGAAATACTGAGAGACGCGTGGAGCGTAACATTTGGTGCCGAATCCTCATGACACTGTATAGAGGCAGTGCATGGCAGCAGTGTGAAGAAAAAAGTGGGAAATAAAATAATAAAACCAGTGAAACAGTGTGTGTAGCGAGCCACGGTTCCTGTGAATGAAGTTTAGCTGTGGCAGCATAGTGAGCGGCTTAAACTACTGAAGACGATCTGAGAGGGGAGCTTTCTTTCCCCCTTCCCCCCACCCCCCCCTCTGTGGCCACCTGAGTAAGGATCAGTGGCAGAGCGTAGAAGTTGGAGTGTGGTGAGTTCAAAGGAACAGAGGGAGTGAGGCAAATCCACAGGGTTCTGTGTGGTGAACTTATTCTAAACGGCATGTAGAAGCGGCACAAGGATATCTCGGAAATGAGGCAGCGTTGGCTAGTGATGTGAGGAGATTTTGAAGAAACTGAGGGAACGATGCAAACATCAGGGCCCGGTGAAGTAAAATAACTGCAGCAGTGTTGAAAAGTTAAAAAGAAAAAACCAAGGCAGTATCTCTAACGGGTGTGTGGAGACTTCAGGAGTGTAACAAAACCTCAGGGTTCTAGGAAGTAAACTTAACCACAGCAGCGTGTTGAAGCAGCGTGAGTAAAATTTCAGAACTTTGACAGCGCATGGTAACGGTTTGAGGAGATTTCAGAGGAATACATGGGGCGTGGCAACCCACGTGGTTCCGAGTAGAAAACCCCAGAGTGGAAGAGAAGTGTGGCAGCTTGGGAAACCTTGAGGGGCTGATTGTGCAAGGAAATCTTGGGGCAGAATCAGTACAGTTGTGAAGCAGCTCGATGTGAGAGGAACAAGTATCTCTTTGCAAAAGTGAATGAAGATTTTCAAGGGTCCTAAACCCAATTACGACGTGAGCAAAGCAGTTTTAGGGATTACGGAAAGTCAAGTGCACCGTTAATCTAAGGGACTCATCCAAGGAACTTGGGGTTTGTAGCGTGTAAGTGTGAGAAGTACCCTACACCCTGTATCCCAGCACGAGGTAGTGGGCATCTCAGGCACGTCACCTTACATTTCACGAGCCTCTTTCATTACGCACTCAGTCACAACAGCTCAGTAATTACCATCTATCAACACCCTTCTGTCTTTAGTGGCCCTTTTACCTTACATCTCATTTCAGTAGTTCCAGTCAGAGTTTTGGCGTGAGATTCATATTGTTCTAACGCAAGTGCTTTATATCCATAAGGGCCCTAGGGCGAGACGTGGCAAATAGATTAGCAGAGCTCCGTAGTGATCAGTTAAGTGTACTGTGGTGCTGTATTAGTGGAGGGGTGGCATCTTCCGGTATAGCAGCACACCATGGAGTGGGGCCGAATGTACAATCTCCCTCCGCCTGAGCCGTTCATGGAGGAGGTTAATAAAAACATTGCAGAGTGGAGGGAGTGGAAAGTGTATTTTGAAAACTATTTGTCAGTCCTGGAGGAAGAGGTAGCATCTCTGTCACCGGTAGCAAAAGCGGAAATTCTACTCCACAGTTTAGGTAAGTGTGGAAGAAAAATGTATCACAATATGGAGAAGGTTTTCATGACAGGTACTGACAGAAACATATATGAGAATATTCTGAACGTGTGGGATGAGTATTATATACAAGCCACAAGTGGTAAGGCACTTAGGGATGAAAGGTTCAAAGAAAGAATGGATGGCAAAGAGGATGTCAGAGCCAGCAAGATATCTCAGAGATGCACGGTTAAAATAGAGGAAGTTGAGACAGAAATGATTACTGACTCTGGTTCGAGAAATAGCATGATAAGCAAAAGAGATTGGGACAGAAAATTTGCAGAAAAACATGGTAATGAACTAAAAGAGGCCAACTCCGTCCTGAAAACATATGAAGGGGAGGATATACAGATTATTGGTTACAAAGTCATGGATGTAGTTTATAAAGAAAACAATACTTGGAGTACTATATACATAACGAGTGGTGTTATCAACATGTTAGGGTGGAGAGATCAACAGAAGTTGAGGATATCATGGGAAAAAGAAATAAAAAGACACAGGAATGAGCTGGCATGGTATCAAAGCAAACAAGATACTAGAGGTGAAACGGTTAATGTTTGCAGTCAACCACCTGAGAGAAATACAGCATTTGAAAGAGCTGCAAAGGAAAAAGAGTGGGGAAGAGAAGATATTAGGGATGAACATTACCAAAAGAAAAACACATATCAAAGCCAGGTAGAGGAAAGAGAAATACGTAAGAAACCAGAGAGAATGGACAGTAGGAAACAAAAAGTGAAGACGGATGGAAAATTGGGAAGGGTGGTGGTGAGTGTAAATACCACAACCAAAGAACGAGGACGGCAGATGAATGAAATCAACCAGTCCGTTGGTAATGAGTTGCGGCACAGGATGATGCCGGATGGGTCCCGACCCAAGTGGTCAGAGGAGCATATGGACAATTGCGATCTAGAAAAAGTGAGAGGTACAAGTTACATCGAGCCTAAAGGAGGGAACAAAAATGTATACATACAAGGGATCGAGTATGGAATGATGGAGAGGGGGAATAATATAAAGCCGAGAGAACTAAAAGGATCCCCACTAAAAGATATGGAAGGGAAGAGGGGTCCAGTCTATGACCTTTGGAAGAAGCCGAAGTGCAAGGGCTCAGTAGACACGTGTGATTTCTTGTATGGCAAACCTAAGAAGGATCAGGTGGTCACTCTTAAGCCTGATGAGACTCATGCAAATGATCGGGGGCTGTCTAAAACAAAATGCGACAAAGATTGCAATACTGGTCATGGCCAAGGTAATGGGAGCAGAAGAAGGCCCAGTCCCGGCATGGTTAAGGACATGGAAACGGAAGCTTGTTTCAGCAGTGGTAGCCCTAGGGGTGTGTCCTGGCCCAAGCTACTGCCTAGAGAAAAGGACGGTACAGCCATTCTAAATCTTCTGGCAAGGGATGGTAATTCCAGCAGAAGGAGTTTGGAATCCCAGGGAGAAATAGACGGTGTAGCAAGCTCGGACATGGGAGAGCTAAGTGTGAAAAGGTGGTGATTCCTCGTGTTCACCAATATGGGGATGCCCTTAGTGTTACGTACTGCATACATTGATTAACTTTACCCATACCCTAATGGTGCACCCCCTGTTGGCTCCAGACGGTTCGAGTTGTTTAACGTCTGACAAAGTAACCTTATAGCTGTCCCCTTCCTTTTCTGAATGTTAAATGCACCAGACTGTTACAGTTTATTGACGTTGGAAATGTAACCTGATAACAATTTTAAATGCACATGACAGTTACGGTTGATTAACATTGGAAATGTACCCTGATAACTTTACTTATTTCTTTCTGAATTTTAAAAGAGTCTTATCTATATTCTGTGGATGTATGTGAGAATAGGGCCACTCACTCTATCCACATAGAACATGCCTTGGGATTACATACGCATTTTCCCCCTTGCTCAGCCTGCTGGGGCTATTCACAAATCTGTCCAGAGATACTTACCACTGTTCGTGTGCTTATAGGACTGTTCTTATGCTTAATATATATAGGGGTCTCTTGCATCTGACCCCAGTTTTGCTGTGCTGTATACCTTACCTCCATCTTTCCTTTCTCCCCTTTCTTTTCCCCGCACCCACCTTTAGCCGCCCCGCATCCTATGAGTGAACCTTCTCCCTCTCCCCTCCCTACTTTTCCCTAAGGAGGGAGGTGTGTTGTAACTTTCCTTCCCTCCCATCTCCCTTTTCCCCCCTCTCTCTCTCTGCTGTATTGGTATGACCCGCGCTCCACCCTGGAGTGCGAGATAGAATGTTGGTGATTGATAAAACCGCCAAGCCGGGAGCACCTGTATTATCTTATGACAATAAACTTACTTTGGAACCCACGTCGAGTAGTGTCTTAATACTACACACCTCTAACAGAATGTGCTCCAAACAGAGAAACATCTATTGCAGCAAACTGCAGAACCCATTCACCCACCTTGTTAACATGGAAGACGCCATTCCTTGATGTAGTGGTTCAAAATAAATTATCAACTGCTTCACTCCTTGAAATATTAATGCTTTAGTTCTGAGTTCACATTCTTTAAACATTTCACATACAGTTTTGAATTTGCCACAAACGCTGGGTATGACCTAGAGTTAGTCTTCTTCCACCAGGAAATTATAAAAGCTGTCCCATCTGGAAACAAGCCCTACCAATGCTACTCATCACTCTTTAAGACAGCGGATGTCCTCTTGCATAATATCAGACATAAAAATGACTAGCTTATCAGACAAATCTTAAAGAGATAAGTCTTTGTTATTAGGCCAGGATAAGAAGAGATCAAAAACTTTGTTCACATCCTACAGCCACTTTTAGTTTGATACCCTCCATCAGTCTACAAACCAAATAATTATCTCCCCTCTGCGCTCATTCCACATACATATGGCCACTGAAATTGAGGATCTGAAGATGTTCATTGTCCTGTAGGTCTTCCTTTGCTCTACCTACTTTGATAAGAAATGTAAAATGTGACCTATAGGTACAGAAGCTGGATGTAGAACAGCACTCCATACACCAGATACACCATCTAGTCCATGCCTACTTGTAGCTCTTGAGAATTCCCGGAGTCCAGGATTCCTTGATGAGTTGCTGTAACAGCTCAGAAACCCAGCCGAACCCTCATCTTTTCCTGAATTCCTTCATGGTGGCAGCCTGAGAAGAACCTCCACAATCAATGTATAAGCCTGTGCTGACGACATCTCAGCCGATCTTCTTTTAGTGGAAGCAGCACTGGCTCTTATACTGACGATTCTAAGAGACATGGCTAACATATCTGTGACGGCCACCATGGTGTGTTCACCATCATCGCCACTGGAGAAACACCAGGACAACAGAAAACGACTCCACCTACAAAGATGCCATGACTAACTACCACAACCAAATCAGAACCACCAAGAGGAACTTCATCTACAACAGAATCCTCGCAACTCCACCAATTCCAGAGAACTCTTGAGTGTCATTCAAGAATTCACCAACCCACGCAGCGAAATCGCAGACATCACCTTGTCCCAAACTCGTAACCTACTTCCACCTCAAGATCAAAGCGCTCTACGACAACTTAGTCAACCATCCTCCAGACGCCACTGCCGGCCACCCCACCCCCCAGGGGTTTCAGCCAACCCACCATCTCCAACTGGACACCAATCACAACCGAAGATACCACCTCGACCATGAAAGGCATCCACTCGGGGGCCCACACTGACCCCTGCCCTCCTCACATCTATCACAGAGCCGCAGCCTCCATCGCATCCGAACTACAACACACCATCAACACCACCTTTAAAACAGGCACCTTCCCAGACGATTGGAAACGCGCAGAAGTCAGGCCCCTGCTCAAAAAGTCCACAGCGGACCCCACCGACCTTAAGAACTACCGGCCCATCTCGCTTCTCCCCTTCACAGCAAAAGTAGCAGAGAAAACGGTCAACAAGGAACTGACACGTTTCATCGAAGAGAACACCATCCTCGACCCGTCCCAATCTGGATTCCGAAACAACCACAGCACCGAGATAGCCCTACTTGCCGCCACAGACGACATCCTCACCCTCCTGGACCAAGGCCTCTGCGCAGCCCACATCCTACTCGACCTGTTAGCGGCCTTCGACACCGTCTCTCACCGCACACTAGTCACCAGACTGCACAATGCCAGCATACAAGGAACAGCCCCGACTGGATCCGATCGTTTCTCACCGGAAGAAGTCAGAGAATCAGATTACCACCCTTCCTCTCCCACCCCACGGAAATCACCTGTGGAGTCCCACAGGGGTCATCTCCGAGTCCAACCCTCTTCAACATCTACATGACCCCCCTAGCAACCATTGTTCGACAGCACAGCCTCAACATTGTATTCTACGCCGACGACACACAGCTCATCCTCACCCGAGACCCCACCACCAGAAAGGAATGCAAGATGTCACCGTCTGGATGACCAACAGCTGCCTTAAACTCAACGCCGAGAAGACAGAAGTCCTCATCCTCGGAAACATCCCTTCAGCACGGGACAACACCTGGTGGATGACAGCCCTCTGAAGCCCACCTACCCCTCAGACTGCACCAAGAACCTCAGCATCGTACTCGACTCTTCACTCAACATGAACTGCCAGGTCAACGCCGTCACATCCAGCTGCTTCAACACCCTTTGCATACTTCACAAGCCCTTCAAATGGATCCCCCAGAGTCAAGGAAGACAGCCACCCATGCACTCATCACCAGCAGACTGGACTATGGAAACACACTCAAATCCCTACTCCGCAAACTCCAGACTATACAGAATACCGCCGCCAGACTCGTCCTCAGCATCCCACCGACATGAACACATCAGCCAACACCTGCGAAAACTCCACTGGCTCCCCATGGAGAAAAGAATCACCTTCAAGATCCTCACCCACACCAACAAATGCTTACACAACAACGGATCGAAATACCTCAATGAAAGAATCAACTTCCACGCTCCCAAAAGAAACCTTCGTTCTGCCAACCTTGCACTAGCCTAAACCCCGCGCATCCACAGAGCCAGAGAAGGCGGAAGATCCTTCTCTCACATTGCGACCAAGACCTGGAACAAGCTACTGGCAGACATCAGACGCACCCCCTCCGATAACACCTTCAGGAAGTTCCTCAAAACCTGGCTCTTCAGTTAACAGACCTGCAGACTCCTTCCCCTCCCACCCCCCCCCCCCCCCCCCCCAGCGCCTCAAGACCCTTATGGGTGAGTAGCCCGCTTACAATTACCCTGATTGATTGACTCCCTACTGACATGTACTGCTGTTCTCAAAATTAGCCGAAATTAAGGGAATGCATAGTTCAGCTGAGGATACCTTTTTGCTGTCAAATATCCTGGATTTTGTTTCCAGCTGAAGTACCAGTACATTTAGTAATTGAGCATGGATGCAGAAAGATCCAAATGGTATTGAATTCATTAATCATGAACCCTCTCTAATATTATAGGTTTCAAAATCCAGTTAGTGGAAACTGTGAAATGATGAGATACCCAATCCGCTATCTCATTGCACAAACTTGAAATATGCTTTGATATAACCAAGATCTGATGATGTTGGCAACATTTCCAGAATTTTCTCACTAATTATGCTAGACATTTTGATTTTTCTCCTGCCAGGTGGTTGACATATCACATTGCTGAAACATTATCCATCCTCTACAGTGTAGAGCATAACGCTATGTCCTTGGTGAATGATGTCACTGTGAACAATCCCCCCAAAAGCTCTAAATAATTGATGTGGAGACCCCACTCTTGTTTTAACCAGAGTTCAACAGTCAAAATGCTGCCACACCTGGAACCCTCCTGGGCATTTGACTCTACCTCATTGTCTGGTTTCGTACAAAAAAACGCCCAATCATTCTAGGATTTCATGTGCATTAACCAACACTGTAATTCCATCTTGGCTTCCTCTGATCATGGAATCAAATCCGGATAGGATAAGTCCTTCCTCAAGTTCAGAATTTTCTTTATCCGTGAAGCTTGGTAGTGGAGTGGACTGGGAAATATAGCCTGAATTGACGTTGACAATATGATCGCTATCCTGGCAGTCTCTCTGTGGCCTAATGGCTAGTGCCGTCGACCTTGGAGCCGGGGAACTGGGGTTGAGTCTCGGCAGGAATGTGCAACATCCTGTGATTCTGGGCAAATCACTTAATCTCTCAGTGCCTAACAAAAATGAATGTGTCTGCAACGTAACTGGTGCTCATGTAAAGCGCTCTAATACCTTCGGGTCTAATTCACGCCAAATAAAACTCCACCCAAAAAATAAAAAATTAGATATAGAAGTATGTGACAGAATTTATCTGATTTCCTTCTTCATTATTCAAATACTCCTCTCTGTAATTTCAGGACCCCATTAATTAAGTCCACCATGAAGCCCAGAAATTCCACTTTCTATGTTGAAACCACTAAAGACTTGTTCCAATTTGTTAAAAAGCAAAGAACAATAGGCATGGAGATATGCTTCTAAACTCTTTCAATGTCTTGCGCAACAAAAGATCATATCGTCCAGGAATATTATCATTCTATCACCCTGGAGCAAAGAAATGCCACCACCAGCTTGAACAGCTTTGTAAAGCACCTCAGGGCAGAGAACAACCTGAACAGCAGAAAGGAACATTTCCAAGTTTGGCCTCTCCATTGAAATCCCAGTAAACTACAGCCAGGGTACCAAATAGGCACAGCTAGATAGGCATCTTCTAAACCAAATATTGTTATACAGTTCTCCTGCCTTAACAAATCCCTTAGAAGGTGAATCCCCCCCCCCCCCAATTGAACAGCTTTGCTTTTTAAGTCTATAAAAGATCCAAAAAGAAGAAAAAAGAGTACTTATCACAACTTATTAGCAGCAACAAAAGAAGCATGTGTTGTTATGGACAGAGAACTGTTTCTGTTGGTCATAATATGTTATGTTTACTACAATGCTCATGGGAGCTGTAGTTTGTTTATCATTATTGATTAATATTATATTCTTTACTGTTGGTGAAATAAAGAAACAGTAAAGCATAAAGGGAACTTCTGTGACTTGCAAAATATTCTCCTTCATACCTTTGAGCATCTGAAGTCAATCTGGTTTATCCATGTTAAATTAACTCTTGAACACATTGGCTTTGCATGTTTCTGGCAGAATCCAACTTTAAGTAGGCACTGTAATTGTAGCAGATATTAACAGAGAATATTCAAGAGTATGGCGATGTGAATTAGAAAATGTAAAATAAGTTATTATTTTGAGAATAAACATTATTATCTATAAGGATGGCGCAATGGGTACAAAGAATCCTGAGAGTGCAATTGTCAGTTATTCTGTCTCTATTGAGGCTTCAAAACCTTATTATTTAGGGTGTAATATTTATATGTTAAATAATTTATGTTGAAGTGGTTGTTACCTGTCTGTTGCAAATTCCAAGTAGTCACATGCAGTTAAGCAATGATTAATGATTGCAGTAGAGGAGTGCTTTAGCCCACCACGGTGATATTTCTGTTACTTTGAACATGTGGCTGTATAAGAACCTGACAGGTTAATATCCGTGGTGGATAAGTAGATTGATAACTAGTTCTAAAATACTCACTACTTGGCGGTTGCACATTATCCTACTGTTTCACTTACAGTATTTTAAGTTTAACCACTGATGAGTTTGGGTATACTTCCTGAATGGATTAACAATTTTATGGGATTGACCTTTCAATGGAAGTTGTCTTTATGTAGTCAAATTTTGACAATTATTGAAAATATAATTTGCAATGAATTCAACAAGACTGTCATGCAAAAACAGTTTGCATCCAGAGATGGTATATTTGTATCTAAAGAGTTAATAAAAATAATCCTATAAGAATATATAACTTACATTATGTTTATTGACTATGTCAAATCTGTAATAATATATTGTTGTTGAAGTGAAGGTCTGCCATTAAAGATGCGATGAAGATTATGAGATCTCATGGAAAAACCTTTAGAACTACCTGCTCATTGTCCCAAAATGGTTCCAATTTACTGCTGTATTGTTAAAATTCAAGAATATATTTCAACTTAAATTACATATGTAAAATAAGTCAAAACTCTTCTCTAGCATTGTCTTGTTAAAAATAATTGGTAAAGATTAGTTGGTGTTTATACAAAAACCTTTAGAGGTTACTTGCCTTATCCTGGTAGGTTAAAATTGTCACAATTTTAACATTCGAGAGCTCTTTTCAGGCAAGTAGAGCCACTGTAGCCCAATCCGTTCTACAGGTCTACCTCACTATAATAACCTTGGGTCCACAAGTCCTACCAATGTCCTTAACTCCTTACTTAGGAGTGATAATCAGTCTAAAAGAAGCATTCTTTTCTACCAATGGACTTCCATTCACACCGGATGTGGCGCATACCTGAACACACAGATACTTACTGTCAGAAATTGGGTTACCGGTTGATGGGGTGAAACTCTACTGAAGCAGAAACCACAATGCTTGTCAGGGTAAAGTCAGAATCAAACAACAAATTAACCTATGATCAACCCTCTTGCAGCTTGGCACAGAGCAGTCAGGCTCAACTTAGAGGCAATATATTAAGTATTATGCAACACTTCAATAAGTAATTCAGTGAAAACAAAACACCAGGAATGCCCCATGCCAATTTAGAAAAATAGAGTACATTTTATTATATAAATCAAGAGCAAAATGACCAAAACCTAATAAGTAGAACTGAAGATATGCAATTTCAAAGATTTAAGTGAAAATAGTGCCAAAAAGCCCAAAGAGCTACTCTCGGCCATTTGATTGTGTGAGACTGGGAGAAAGTCACAAGTTCAGCCTGACTGAAATGGAGAGCTGATAGGATACAGGGAAGAGGTTATTCTAGCTGAATATTATCTTCTCATTCCAGCGCAAAGAGTCCCGTTCATGGGGGAGGGGGCCACGAGAAGCAGGGATGCGCTGTGGAGAGCAGGCCTGGCTTCGCGCACAGCTGTCATGGTAGTGCAAATATCCTGTTGTTGTCACAGCTGGAGCTTAGGAGTGATGGTTCCTGTTAGAAATGGGGGTCTCTAGTTGGCAGAGATTTGCACCTTTGACCAAGTAGGGACCCTTCCTTCTAGTCAGGATATGGGACTTTAGATAACCCTTTCTCACCCCTTTGGTAGCTTAGCACAAGCAGACAGGCTTATCCCAAAGGCAATGTGTAAAGTATTTAAACCCAGACACACAATAATACAGTGAAAACATGAAAACATTACAAATAGATAGCACACCAGTTTAGAAAATGAAAGTATCTTTATCTAAACCAAACAAGACCAAAATGACATAAATCCAATATACGCAATTCAAAATGTGACTTTTAAAAGGTTTCTAGCAATTCTGTCCATAGAAAAACTACACAAAGTACCTCAAATTCGTCAAAATTCACAGGGCAAACAGTTGCAGAGAAGGGAAGCATCAGAAAACACAACAATGCGTCTGTTCCTGAGTCCTTGGGGAGGTGATGCATCAGTTCTGCTGCACGCAGGAGAAGTGATGCATCGAATTTGGACTGTAAAGGTAAGTGATGCGTCGAGTCCAAGATGGTTCTGGTCTACGAGTGATGCTTTGGAAAACTTGCACACAGGAATGATGCATGGAAATCTGGACGCGCTGGAGGTCAATGCGGTGGCAGAAAATGGGTGCTGCGTTGATTCTTTTAGCCGTACAGCAGGGCCTGTGTTGAAGCCAGTGCGGGGGTCTTGGACTTCGGAGCTCAGTGCACAGGACTCATGCGGAGGTTCTTCGGGCCGCTGGCAGGCACTGTGTTGATTTCTTTGGCTGCATGGCTTCTTTGGCTGCATTTCCTCTGCTCGGTGGTGTTGTGTCAGACCAAACAGGCTCTAGAAGGGCGATGCATCAAACTTCTTGGTTTCTTCAATCTTTTTCAGCTCCCTGCAACAGGAATAACCTCCTGAGGCCCGAAACTGGAACAGGCACCTCCTGGTAGGTCAGAACTCCTCGCAGCGGAGTTCAAGTAAGCTGGTGGAGAAGTCGTTGTGCCCCTGAGACCTCAGAACAGGAGGCAAGACCAAATTAGCCCTTGGAGACTCTTCACAATCAGATTCACAGCAAAGTTCCAGTCATTGTCCTCTTCTTAGCAGAAGCAGCAACTGCATGCCAACCCAGCAAAGCAACACACAGCAAAGGGGCAGTCTCCTTCTCACAGTTTTTCTTCCTTGGCAGAGATTCCTCTTGATTCCAGAAGTAATCTAAAGTTCTGGGGTTTTAGGACTGATATTTATACCCCATTTTCTCTTTGTGGTCTTGTAGAGTCTCTGAGCTCAGTAAAAACCAGTTCTATCTTCCTTGGTCCAGCTTTACTACAGGAGGTGGCGACAGCATTGTGCAGAGCAGACACAGATTATTCATGTGTTAGTGAAAACTCCTCCCACTACTCTAAATGCACAAAGGTCTATCCAGCCTGGATGTGAGTCACCCAGGAAAGGTAGAGGACATCTCAACCCACCTTGTGACTGTCTAGAGGGAACCCACATCCCTAGCCCTTAGCACTCCAAAGCCAGACAGTGAATACTCAAACAGGCAGAGGCACACAGCATGGTTAAACAAGAAAATGCCCACTTAACAAACTTCCTGGTGTAAAAGGGGGATCTCAAAACAGAATGCTTTCGAGTACATATGAGTAGCATCTGTGTTAGTGAATTGGGTAATTTAGGGATTTGTGGCCATCCATAGGATTACCAGCCTGTGGTTAAATGTTATATTGGCTATTTGGAATTATGAACTTAAGATGTCTATTAAATGTTTTCAATTATATATAAAAATCAATTTGGAGAACTACATTTTGGCTTAGTGACATTTAAATAAAATTGAGAAGTTGGCTCTGTGGAAGGATTAACTAATATTTTCCTATCCATGTATTGGTGATTTTAGTATTGATTCTGACACATTTTCTTTTTGTTTCTACCACTTTCTAAAAGTGGCATTTTCAAACACATAATTTATAAACCACCTTTACTAAAAGGTGTGCTATTAAATTCTGAGTTCAGAGAGACTAAACTCCAAATCTCTATCTTGTCCCAATGAAAAGTTACACTTGTAGGTTGATACAAGGCAGCCCCTGTGTAAACCTATGGGACAGACAGCCTTTCAAAAGTGAAAAACAAAATGCACAGTATTTCACTATCAGAACATGCCAAATACACCAGCACACATCCTATGCTTTGCATACACTGCACCCTGCACATGGGGTTACCTTGGGCCTACCTTAGGGGTGACTTACATGTAAGAAAAGGGAAGGTTAGGGTCTGCAAGTGGGTGAACTTCCCAGGCCAATATGGCAGTTAAAACTACATGCAGACAGCAGCGGCAGGTCTGGGACACATTTGAAAGACTACTTGTGTAGGTGGCACAATCAGTGCTGCAGGCCCACAAGTAGCATCTGATTTACAGGCCCCGGGTGTTGCATTCTTGCGTCCACTTTCTCAGGATCATGCTGATGCTCAAAGGGGGCCCACCTCTGAACCACCCCAAGTCTGGACTTGTAAAAGGCACACAGACTTTTGAGGTAATTGAGCGAGGGAAGGAAAGGGTAGGGACAGCAGGGAAGGAGATCTGTATTGGAAACAATAAAACAACGTAAGACCTCCAGAAGGACTGTTTGTCAACACTCATTTTTTTTTTACGTAACAGATTTTTCTTCTATACCACAACCCCTACCTGAAATAAAGAAATAAAGGGCTGTAACATCGGAAGAGAGCAAAGGGCGATGGCTGAATCAGAACAATGTCTAGGCAAAAGAGAAAACAACAGGACAGGCAATGTTATAGATATACATATCCTATGTCTTACCTCACCTCGAGCCTACAACATACATCCTCATGTAGGTATCAGATCAACCACCTAGCAGGGTAAACGTTCTATGATCCTTATAGCCTGGATCTACCCTCTTCGTAAGAGCTCACTTCAAATGACACTTGGAAGAAAAGAAACCAAAACAAATAAAATAGGCGAAGAGTTACTTTTGACTCCTAAAATTATAACTGATAAGTAACAATCTTGTTCAAAGTGATGGCACTTCACTTATATAAAATATGAAATATACAACAAAACAGATCAGGTCTGACGATGGTGTGTAACTGTACCAGTGACTGAGAAACAGATAGAATGCATGTGTACCTCACTGTCGTGGGTGGTTATAGGCAACAAATAGCTAGAAAGAATCCCATCAGACCACCCTTGATGGTGGAGTTTACGTCACGTGGGAGTCAGTGATCATACCATCACACACATGGCCATATAGTACCATGGTGGGAAAGGATGTCAGTAAACTAGCCATAAAGTTTGCCATTAAGTGGACATAATAAAGTGCAGTGCTCAAGTGGTTTCCAAGGCGAACTTTTGTTATTGCTAGTGCGCAATTTAATGGGGACAAAAACGAGTATTTATCGCGGCGCCCTTTGCCGTTTGCGCATGCGCGAGGGAGCACTGTCTCCTATCGCGTTTTTCCTCGGTACATGTTACCGCTTCGGAGGTTATTTAAATGCTCGTGGCCTCCATATCGACACCTCCCCTTCCGCTTGGCTTACACATCGGGGCACCGACGGACAGGTGAGTGTCTGATTGTTGTGTCTCTCTGTGGACTATAGACCACAAAGCTGTTCCGAAGAAATTTTAGCCTCAATGGAGTGTAGTTGGTCCCAGCTTTGTGTGTGGTTGGGCGGTTTGAGGGAACTCATATGTCCCACATTCCACCACCATATTTAAGAAGCCAGTGCCTCTAGGTAGCCCATTTGATTATCATTGGACCACTTTGATATCTCCCCTAGCATTTACATTGGTTGGAGATAGAGGATTTAGATGTTCATATACCTGTATAAAAAGTATTACTTAAAGACACTCCCTAGGGTCTGTATTAAGTCTCGCAATATGAGACATTTTGCAACAAAAGCGGTTGATTAGTTTGTCACTAGAGAGGGGTTGTGGGGATTTTGGTTTGGTAGAGGGGTATACACCACATGTGAGTTAGGTTTAGGGTGTAGAGCGATTGGCTTAGGCACCGTAAAGTTTTACTTACTGTGCTTTCTTTTTCTACACCATAGAGCGGGGCCTCCTACTCCCGAGCGTTTGCCGGGTGAGGTGAGGTCTTCACCCACACAAGGCTGGGTGAGTATTACTTAGAGGAAATGCCTCTAGGTGATCTAGCTATTTAGCTTTTTCTCTTGTATGCGGGATACAATGTATTCATGCAGGTGTGTTCCTGTATATGGTGTCTCTGTATCCAGGTGGTTGTGTAGGTGTAATTCTATGTCTGTGTACAATCATCTTTTGTTTGTTGACAGGAAGAAGAGAATCTTCTCCCACCAGTGGACGCCCAAAACGTTTGAATTTCTGGTAGATATGTATCAGGTTTTTCCCCAACACATTATTTGTGGTTGTAATTGCAGTAGCTTTTTCATATCTATGGTCCTGAAGAAAGCTGGGATAATGTCCCACAGGCTGAAACATGTCGACCGTCCTGCATAGCGCCAAAGGGTAGACTTTTCACCAGGCGTTTTTAATGTTTGGCACTGAAGTTTCTGTATGTACACTTTGTCAGAACTGAAGTAGTCAATTTTATTTTATTTCACTATATCACTTGAGCACTGCACTTTATTATGTCCACTTAATGGCAAACTTTATGGCTAGTTTACTGACATCCTTTCCCACCATGGTACTATATGGCCATGTGTGTGATGGTATGATCACTGACTCCCACGTGACGTAAACTCCACCATCAAGGGTGGTCTGATGGGATTCTTTCTAGCTATTTGTTGCCTATAACCACCCACGACAGTGAGGCACACATGCATTCTATCTGTTTCTCAGTCACTGGTACAGTTACACACCATCGTCAGACCTGATCTGTTTTGTTGTATATTTCATAGTCGGAACAGGGGTGGTAACAGACAGGTCGGTAAATATGCCCCTTGACCCTCCACACACATTTTTTGTTTTTGTTGTTACTTCACTTATATAGTCTTGCAAGAGTTGAACCATAGTAACCTTCATGCCATATTCAATAAGCTGATACTTGCACATTTATTACTTAATAACTGAACCTTCTTGGGCGCTTAACTTTCCGTGCATGAAACCCAGGAAACGTAAGGTTTCTCCAACAGGGAAGTAACGCAGCCCTTGTACCCTTCAAGGCAGCTCTACTCCCCCGTAAGAGACTGCATGCGTGCACGTCTCAGCCAACAGGGGAGTCAGAATCAAGGAAACACAAAGTACTCACCACCTCGTAATTGGGCAGTATCTGGGAGCCGTGAAAAGAAGACGCCGGTGCTCCCGTAAGCTCCCCTGCACGAGACCGCTATCTGCATGTCTCAGCCAACAGGGGAGTCGATTACCCAACGATGCTCCCGGCACTGTTTAGATAGTCAAGAAAAAGGCGGGCGATCAACCTGGAAGTGCGTAACAGCAAGCTCACCGTCCCCTCAGTAACACAGGAGTCCACAAATGAGGCGTCCGATAACAGGAAAGACTGGAAGAATAATCAGCAGCGTTCTACAGCAGTGGTCGTTGTTATCCGTCCGTGAAGGGACGTCCGTATCACGTGATACGTGACTCGCGTGGTGACTAGGGAAATGTAGTCTCTTGCCTTGTCGTGTATGACGGCAGAGAGCATAACCCAGCTAGGATCCTGACACCGGGCACACACAGTTCATTCTACTTGGGACATTTTACACAGAGAGCATATGCACTTTAGCACTGATCAGCAGTGGTAAAGTGCCCAGAGTTCTATAGTTAACAAAAATAGGGCTAGAAAAATAGGATGAAAAAGGCAAAAAGTTTGGGGATAAACCTGCAAAAAGGGCCTGGTCTAACACTCCCCACACGTTCTCGATGGTGTAGCACAAAGGGTTGGGTTGACAGAACTTTGCGTTGGCGGGCTCTGCGGTCGACAAGGTTTTGGCGACAACCGGCTCGTCTGTGGTCACGAAGAGCCTCAAAAATTAAGTTCAGCTCCACTGAGCCCACACCAAGAGTCCAGAACCTGAGGGGCACCACTTGGAGGTCAGAGGCTGGCTCTTGCTGGACCTGGGTGCTGGTTAAGGTGGTTGGAAGCCTGTTATGTCCCTGTGGCTCTGAAAATGAGGCCAGGAGACTAGCCCTTGGAGTTTCTCTGGGAGTTATGGGTTCAAGTGCAGGTGCAATCCCTCTGACTCAGGCAGGAGGGCAACAAGGCAGCAATCCAGCAAGGTAGTAGTCCAGCAGGGCAGCAGTCGGGCAGACTGGCAGTCCTTTCAGCAGTGCAACAGTCCTTCTTCCCTGCAGAGTCCTGACAGGTCCAAAAGTGTATTAAAGAGATAGTGATTGAGGTCTAAATGTATGTAAGACACCTCCTTTGAAGTGGGAGAAGCTTCTAGAGGTTTCCCTTTAAGAAATGAACATGTTTACTGCCTCCCCTGTCCTGGCTCCAGACTAACTACAGGAGGTATACGGCCCTTTCTGTGGAGGCAGGACACAGCCTAGTTAAGTGTAAGTAAGGCTGTGCCCAGCTCTGCCCTCTGATCCTGCCAGTGAGGGCCCATCCAGGCCCTCCCAAGCTTTCTATTGTGGGTGGCTCTCTATGAGAAATACACAAAGCGCAACTGTCAGCTACACCCAGTCATGTGGCCCAGAGATGGCTGCAGGCACTAAATGGCTAAGGCAGGAAAATGCCAACTTCCTTTAAAGGGCTTCTTCAAAATTGTACTTTCAAATCCGACTTTACAATAAGAGAGGATTTATCATTACAATTCCAGACACCAAATACGAACTGGTTACCTGAACCTATTTTGAAGTTACAGCTTAATAAATGTAGTAAGGTAACTCCAATGGCATCCCATGGAAGAAGAGAAGTAGTGAAAAACAAACGTAAGAGTTTTTAATTCCCAGGACATGTAAAACTCACAATTGCATTTTCTATTTTTTAGATATATTGTACCCTGCCCTGTCGGTGACTTATATGTATTAAAAAGGAAGGTTTGTGCTTGACAAACGTTATTTTGCTAAGTCGAAATGAAAGTTAAAACGGTGAACACAGGCTGCAATAGCAGTCCTGAGACATGTTTAAAAGGTTACTTAGTGGGTGGCACAATAAGTACTGCAGGCCCACTAGCAGCATTTAATTTGCAGTCCCTGGGTGTATGTAATACCGCTTTACCAGGGACTTATATGTAAATTAAATATATCCATTGGTGATAAGCCAATGTTACTATGTTTTAAGGAGCAAACACATGCACTCTAGCACTGGTTGTCAGTGGTAAAGTGTGTAGAGTCCTAAGGATAGCAAAAACGAAATAAGCAAAAATGGAGACGGAAGGCAAAAGGTTTGGGAGAAGACCACCCAGCGTCTGACTGGTCTAACACTTGCTGTTTGATATATTCAATAATGTAATGCAGTAGTGGCATTAGGTTTTACCCTTCTACCATTTATTGCTTGAAAACTCTACTATTGATTAGTGACAAATTAAACATATATGCTTACACTAAGATTGTCCTCATTCCTAAATGTTTACTTCTAGGCACAAATAATTTGATTATCAGTTACTCTGGGATACATTCTTTCCACACTATATTCAGAGGTGACTGATCATCATGCTATTTTCTCAAATCTAGTGCTTATGCTCAGTCTTCTGTTCTGATGATGACCCAAACCGCATGTAGAGGTCGAAATGGTGTTTATGGCTTTTTCTACCAAACTTAAAGAAACAATTGTTCACTATAAACTTGGTGGAGTAGATTTTATCATTGACTTGCAAAAATGTATCTGGCAGGCGCTGGTTTTTAATACACATCCTAATTTAAAGAACTGTATTGTACCTGTGTGATCACTTCACGCACCGAGCACCTCCTCTCTCAATTTTTTTCTTATTTATTTTCTTCAAAGCAATTATATTTCTCAAAAAAACTAATTTATTCAACAATGCATCCAAACTCTTTGTGCGCATACCGCATGACAGATCTTATTTTTGTTGTTGTTGTCACTTGTTGTTTTTTATGTTCAATTTCTTAGACTAACTAATAATGCAAATGCATTACAGGTTTTTGAAAAATGTTGCCTCATTCAAACATTGCTGACAGGGACATACATAGCCCCGGTTTGATTGATGCCTGCAGGACAGTTCCCGTTGTTTCTCATTGTATTGTTGCCTCCACCAGCAGAGCGGCCTGCATGCTCCCAGTGTTCCTTGGCTGTTACCATAAGGAGCTCAAGGCATTATCAGGTACTTTTGTCATCTAATTCCAGTCATGTACCAATTGGGAATGAAAGGTGTTGCATTAATAGTGTTGCTTCTGAATCTCCCACGGCGTTGCCAACTTCTCAAAAAAACCACAACAGTGCATGAAACCTGCCCAAGAGAGTATGGGTCTATTTTAGAATCGATGCCCATTCTTTTAAGTTCATCTCCCCAGAGCCTGCAAACAGGAACATAAAGTTTGTGCAAATGTTCATGCTGGGTCTCAGGCAATATTATTAGGGATATTGCATGCTATTAGAAGTCAGCAGGATGGGAAGAAAGATGAAGGTGGGTTGTATTGACTCACGTCTGAAATATCTTTTGATTGTGTTGGGCAGAATAACAAAAGGCAATAAAGTTTTAGATTTGCGGTGGAAACACAAAGTAACCATTTTGGGGTTTGGCCTCAGAAGCATAATGAAAATCAGCACACACATTTTGGGCCTGTTAATAACAGTCTCTGCAGAGAGGATCTTGAAGGAATATCTGGTCTGAAGTGGTCCTATTCACTTTTGGTCAGGTTTGATGCACTGCTGTGGGAAGTTTGAGATGTCCTTGAAAAATACTTTGAAAAACGTATAACATTTTAAAAGGACATTTAACACAGCCAAGATCATCCGTCGGTAAAGGCTGTGGAGGCCTGAGGACATTCACACTGCAAAAATACTAAAGAGAAGGGAGTTAGAGGGAAGAAAAAGCTAAGGCTCACCCATCCGGACCGGAGGGACGCTAGTAGGTGTCTGCAAGAGGGAGGTATTCTGTGAGCAAATTTGCTGGGATACTGAACCCCTCCGAGTCCATGGGGCATAGTTAGGTCCCACTACATGAACCACGTGTTTGGAATAAATACGTAGGTATTCTTGCATGCACTAATTATAGATTGCAGCATTTTTTACTATAAATAACTCATTGCAGAGCTAAGGAGTGGCGAACACAGGGCTGGTCCCTGTGTAGTCCCGAAGAAGTGCTTGGGGTATGCACGAAACATGTTGACAGGAGTTGATAGGTACACCTTAATACATTACGTTTAGGGACCCTATTTTTCCACCCCATTTTTAATACTACCACCTAGAGGCAGGAATAAAGTCTATTGAAAACCTACTGGGCAGGTATTTTTAAACACATCACCTAGTCCACTCCACTATCACACCCGCACCTCACATAGTCAATTACAAGTGCTCCTACGTAATTCGCAAGTCGCAGCACGCCCCAGCCCGTAGAGGACTGGGATGGCCCCAATGATGAAGCATGTCACCATGGGGCAACCCTGGTGAGTGAGGGGACACCTAGAAAAAGAGCAATTTCTCCTTTTCTATCTACTATACCATCCAGACCAACCCCATTGAGCGTTGTGAATGGATTTATAGTGACTGGCTAGGCTCTCAGGTATCTGGTAACAGAGAACTTATGTTGGACATTCACACTGCCTCCGCTTCGTATAATCCTCTCATTTCCTACCACTCCCAGGCGCCACAGCTCCTCATGCAACATTATTTAGAATAAGACCATTGTATAGCAGTGGCCCAAGTGCTTTGCCAGTTACAGCGCTTCTGCTGCTGGGCTTTACTTATTCAATAACAAGAAGCCTGTCTGATGGAGAAGTCCTAGGGGGTGATGTGTCTGTCAGTCTGCAAAGCGTGAATACATTTCACACCCATATTCAAAATGATTTTCTTGTGTGAAAGGAGACCCAACCACATCACCTAAGAATACTTTTCTTTTTCCGCTTTCATAACTGAGGAGGCGTCGCTTAAGGGAAAATCCTGATGTCTGCCACCAGAGTCATCCGTCTGAAAAGAAGGTAAGCCTTGGGCAGAGCGAGTCACATTTTAAGCAAGATTCTGACATTTGATTACATTTCCAGAGCCCTGCAAAAATTATGAAGGAAAATCTTTGACCTTGTGACATTTGCTTCCAGGACTGCCCTCCTTTCTTGCTTTACATACATCTTTACACATAAGCCTTATTTAATATCATACCAGCGAACATGTTTCAGCAATCACTTTCCCAAACTCAGCATGGATTTTTACTCAAACATGAGTATCAAATATCAGAAATCCAACCATTATGTTCCCAAACATATTATTTATGATTTTAGTACTGAGCGCAGGAGTTCACCCAAAAAAAAGTGAGAATAAGCAGCCAGAGGCCCCTGCATAAAACAAACCATTACTTGGAAAAAAGTGAGTTTAAAGTTCAACAAAAGTCTAGCTTCAGCTTTCCAGTTTCTAAAAATATTTTGCTACCATACACTGACTTTTAATTTGGATAAATTATCTCAATTCCCCCATATAAAAATGTGCCATTTTCATAAGCAAAACACTCATTTTGTCTCCTGAGATCCTGGGTTTCATTTTTAATAAATGTATGTTTATACCAAAACGTCAGTTTATCATTGTCATCAAGTACCCTCAGGTACTGTTAATGACTTGCATGACATTTATCATCATCAAATACCAAGTATGCCCTGCATATGGCAGAGAGTTCAACTCAATTGTAAGCCAGTGGTAAACAGAATCTTGTCAGGAATGCCCACAGTATGTTTAGGATAGTATTATAGAAGTGATAGCCTGAATGCTAGGAATTCTGGGCACTTCCTGTATGCAATGTAGAGCTGCTCCTTTATATGCAGCTTATAAACAACATCAGCAACACTCTAAATCAGCCCACCTGCCAGGATGTTGTTAAAAAATGTGTTGAGGATAGGCCACTGTTTTACCAGGTATAGCAGAATGTTGTCAATAATCCCCCAAATGTTGCAGATAAAACACAGTTATGCCAGGGACAGCTAAATGCCCACACTATGCCATGGACACAAAATACAAGGTTCACCATGGAGCTACCTACTCCCCACATCAGCCTCCCTCCACAGGGAATCCCTACCCAAGCAAATGCACTCACTTGTCTCACACACATGAACACAACCATACATATACTTGAACACATAGATTTGAGTCAACTGGATCATCTCCTTCACCAACTTGCCTAAGACAGTGATCAGTGGTAGCTGGCACTCCACAATTCTCCCCACCCATCTCGTGTTGTCCTCTGGTATATGGGGGCATGGCGAGGAGGCCACTGGCACATGCTATGCCAAGCCATCTGGTGCCAGGCTTCCAATGGGCTCAAGGAGATACAGATCAGCTCTTTGCCTCCTGAGCCCTGAGGAGGAGGAACACCTGCACGGGGCAGGTCTTGGTGCAAAGAGTGAGGGCAGCTGGGGACAAAGGAAGTAGACAATGCTGATGGCTGGGATGCCCACAGGCCGCAATAGCTGTATCACGCTCTACAACCCTTTGTGATCGGCCTCCTAAAAGATCTAAACTGTCAACCATTGAGAGCAGGTAGCTGAACATGGAAACTGGGCTAAGCTCGTGTTTGGGTTTAGGGTGTAGATGTGTCTGGTAGATTTATAATTTTGTGCATCATTAATATTGTGCAATATGCATTTACACACACAATTTCACATCAGAAGGTTGATGCAATAATTTTGTTTTTTAAACAAATTTTGTATAATGTGTAGAAGTGTAAATTGTTATGTATTTTAGTTAGGCCACATTTCTGTGTAAAACATCTTCTTAAACAAGATGGAGGTAATCTCTGTCACTCATTCATGCTTCTTCGTCCTGTGCCCTTCCTCTCCCCACAGCCTCCACAGCGCACAGTCAATCTTAAACCATAATAGTTTATTTCATTGCGGTTATTGTTCTGCTCACAATGACCCTTCCACAGTTCAGATGTAAAATTGTTACATGTAACTACATCTTCCGTTTCTTCACTCTAGATCTAGTCAGTCAAAGAAAGTTATATTTTCAATGTTTCTTATTTGTTTGAACATCTCTGCAGAACACTAGTATAGAGGGTGCTGAATAGTTATTAAAGAAAATTGGCTAGTGCTTTGGTGTTAAAAAAGATAATGACGTTTATTTTTCGTGTGTCTAATTTGCTGAAGAAATTATACATTTTCTCATGCCGCAATGAACCTGCAGAAATGGATGAAAATGAGGTTTAACTCCATCTCCCATCAAGTACTCATGGGAAGTCCAATTAGGTTAAATTATGGGGTGGCTCGATTTTGGGGTACCGTCGATTTGCTCCCATAAGAGCAACTTGACTTCTCACCCTAGGTCCAGGAAAACATGCTGCTTTGACCATGACTAACTTCCCTCACCACTGCCTCATGACACACTGGGCATGGGTGGCTGAGGTGTAACGGTGAACAACCTTTACAACGAAACTATTACAGCGCACTACCATTACAACGCGGTCATTACAACGCAAACCATTACAACGCATTGCGCTGGGGGGCGCTCTAGGATAGGGAATAAGTTTAATTTTCTATCCAACACCTTTCCTAGTGTCCACGGGGACTGGAGTTGGAATAGAAAATTATACTTACCACTATCCAGCACCTCTAAGCGCTATGCGTTGTAAAGGTTTGCGATGTAAAAACCGCGTTGTAAAGGCAGGCGTTGTAATAGCCTGCTTTGTAACATCATACATCCTTCGTAACTGAAGGTGCTCACACGTGCATGCCTAGTATGGCCAAAAGAAGGATCACCTCTTTCTGGGTTAGTCAGGTTCCACCTCAAACACCCTTATTGATAAATTTCCAGGGCTACCAAACAGGTGTGTCCATGACCTTTATTTCTAGGTGGAAATATCAGTGGATCTTGCCACTGTACAAGGTGACACATTCTTCTATTGGTTTGCACATTTCTTCTGTTGGGCACACATGTTTTCTCCTCTTTCCCAGGCCAACAGCATGAACAGGGAGAAGTACTACAGCCTCACCACCTTTTTACACAGCTGCACAGACAAACACACTTGCTTGATGACACTGGCTTTGACCTCACCAGCAGCAATGGTGTCTGTGGATCCTTCTTGAAGCTCCACCTTCCCCAAGCTTCACCTCATATGCCGCCAGCAGCCTAACCATTAGTTGTGAATGACTTCTTCTCCACCCATTACCTTTTTACAACACCTTGATCCTTTGCCCATCTCAGTTATCCTTTTGCTCTTCTCCAAACCATTCTTCTTCCCTTCCCAGTGGCTGTCGACCCTTTAATTCTTCCTTTATCTTTTATCCTCTCCTCCTCACGTTCCCTCCCTACATTTCTTCTTTTTTTACTACCCTCTCCCATCCCTTGGAGCTTGTCACCTGTCCCTACAATAGCAGGTTACCAAACTTGAACAAAATTACCTTTCTGCTCAACCCTCTCTCGCGCTAACCCATATAGGCTGGCTATATCTCACTGCTCTGTGCTTCTCTGTCAGATGGGGTGGACCATTCTCACCAACATCTCCTTCAGATTTTCTCTTGGCAAGGATGAAACGTGACCCCTGCAGCAGAATTTCGCCATATAACATTCCCCTACCCCAGTGCCACACAACACGCTGTTTTGCCACATCAGTCCATAGGCCAACTTACCCTCATCGTGTTCTCCACCATACAGTAAATCAGACGGCTCTGCCTATTCCTCATTACTCATATCTTGTACCACTATACACAGCAAGCCACCATCTCCTAATCCCAACCCCGGTGGTGCAGGCTCTGACACCCTACTCTGTTCTCTCTGTACTATCATCATATCATACAGAGCTAGCAGAACTCCTGGCTCACTCTAGTCTCCCAAACACAGCATTCTCAGTTCTTCCAAAGCGTTGTGTTCCAAATCAGTGTTATACTTTGCTGCCATCAGTAAAGCCTGCCGACCGACCCCAAGATTCACAGTGCTAACCCTTCAATGCCTGATAAAGTGCAAAACCGCCACATCTAAATAGAGCTGGAGGATAAGCATAAACTAAGAAAAGACAATGTCATCAATCACCTTTCAGAAGGTACCACCAGGAGATCCACACCAGCAGCCATAACCTGAAAATGAAGGGCAAATATGATCCACATCCAATTATGATCTAATGTAACTCTCTGTTTCCAGTAGTCCCTTTGCCTCACTTGAATTAATCACATCTCAAGTATGGCACCTGACCTTTGTGACCTAGCTACAACATGACCCTTCAGATGAAGATCAAAGCCACAAAAGAGTCCTTTCCCTGAAGGCTTAGGGGCCACGGGGTAGTAAGCACTATATAAATGCAATTACAATACAATACAATACAATGTGTCATGGCCTGGAGTTGGTAGCCCTAGCCATGCGGCATTGGGGATCTGTAGAAAAAAAAAGAGATGGTTGGAAAGCTAGAATTAATCTCATCCACTGGTAGTTACTGTAGTTGCATTCCAGATCATTGTGTTTATGCCCACAATCCACTCCAGACACAGATTAGCCATATGACCATCAGAACTGGCCTTGCTCCAAAAGGCACTACCAAGCCTGAACTGCGATTCTAGGTACTATCAGAAAGGAATACAGGCAAACACAGACTAGTTTTAGCTTTGTTGGGCCTCGTCAATGAGGTGGAGCTGAATCATAGGGCACACCTTTTTGCTTTTGTAAGAGGAATGCCTTAGATGCAAAGGGTATACCCAGAATAGTGTCTCTTGCTCAATATGCCATAGAACTCAAGTTAAACCTCAATGAGTAGGCCAAACAAGGCCAAAACCTGGTCTGGAGTTGGTTATGCTCCCTTGTGGAGGGGACCAGGCCTGGCAGTTTCAGCTGAATTATTCCTATAGGCGCGGAACCAAGCTCGATTTGCATATTTTTGATCTCTCTCTCTGGCTTGGCATAGTTGACAAAAAGCGATGGACTGGATTGCAAAACAAATATTTAGAAGTGGCTAAGATTAATTGAAGCATTCCATTCATCACTTTCTTGTTTTTCTATTGGAGATTTGCAGAGTTTCAATGGTTGACTAGTGTGATCAATTGCTCCTTTCCTCCAGCTTAGATGGAACACAGTCTGGTTTATCCAGCCTTTATCGAGGAAGCCTTTCAGTCTCATGTCTGTCCAACTTGCTTCCGACTTACTTCTGGACTGAAGATGTGTGTGCTGTCAGCAAAACCTAGTATCTCCCACCTCCACCTCTTCTTCTTCCTGTCTTTAGTGGGCCAGATGTCTCTAGCTGCACTTGATAGTCAAAGCAAAACAAAGACGGACAAAAACGAAAAAGAGCCCTCAGCTACAGCCACCAGGATGTGAAAAAGGTTCAGCAGTATTGTGTAGATCCATAAAGGGCATGCCATGTTAGGTGGTGGGAGCAGGGCCGGCCTTTAGCATGGGTGAGCTAGGCCCAGGCCATGGAAACCAGCTTTCTCAGGGGTGCACAGACTCCGTCTCACAGTCCCAGTGTAATACGTACTGTTGGGAGCGCATATGAGCTCACGCACTAAACTTACATGTGCGCAAATTCATTTTGTTATCTGATGGACGCTGCATGTCCTCACGTGTTACATTATCAATTTGAACAAGGCATATGCGTTGTAACCCGAATGGAAATCCCTTTAGAATCAACGGTTCACTTGAAAATTTCGATCCAGCAAGGATGGGGTTTGCTTGGGATAAACAATAGGCCCGGGCGGCACCCTAAAAAAAAGTGACCCACATTTGAGGATTCCACCTTTTCGCAAAACACTCCTTCAATGTTTTAAGTATTATGAAAATCATTGGGAGGGTTATCTAAAAGAGGCCTTATTTCTTAAATTTACTAAGATAAGAAATGGAAATGTTGTCAGGACTTTTTGTGCTCAGATTAGTTCACACCTGAATATAAGTGAGGCCACTTCTGCTCAGGCTTCTTTCCCCTGCTCAGTCTGCATGCATTAATAGGCAGGCCCAGCAAGAGACTGGGAATGACACCTCTGCCCATTGATAAAAGGGAGGTAATAGAGGCCCATTCACTACCAGAAAGGCAGTTCAGGCCCCTGCTGGGCTGCTGGGGGCATCTGAACAGCAAAGACACTGCCCAAATTGGTCACCAAGCAGGCCAAAAAAAGTGGCCAACAGCTGTAACTCAGACACTGGTCCATGGCCATCGCAAGGGGAACAACAAAGCTTCACGCTCGCCTATTCACCTGTAGCGCACACCTGCTCCGGCCTTACCAGGGCTGGAATGGCCTTAGTAGGCACTAGGCGTTTTACCAGTGGGCCGGTTTTGGATCGGTGCCAGTACGACTTAATGGCCAGGGCTGGTTTGCGTTCTCAGTCCGGCTGTGGCCCTCAGTCTATAGGATCGCAAGGAAACTGGGCCATTTCTTGTTGCGATCGCGGGAAACACCAGAACCTTTCAAGATTATAGGTAAGTAAAGGCTGGTAAGTAAAAATTCAATAAAATATTACAAACATTCGTCTGTAATCATTTTAACGTGGCTGTTCTGCCATTCCAAACTCTGCTTTGCTCCATGGAAGCATGAGCATTGAAAAAGCTCTTGCATCCATGAACCGAAGCAGAATTGTTTGCAGCTTTCACTGCCCAAAAGCAATGCCAGCTCCCGCAGGAGGCGGGGTGCCGGTACAAAAGGGGGTGGTGATGGACGGAGCATCTGAACCAATCAAACACTCACACCAAGTCAAAAGATCTGGGTTTGATCCATCACCGTTCTTTAGCCCACTCTGCCACCCCAGTTCAGACATGGCTATATGCAAATCAGTCTGACCCTGTGTCTCATGGGAACAGTCCAGCCCGAACTGCCAAGCCATGCCTTCCCTGGACCGGAAACAAGCTTCCGAGGACCGGTTTCTGGCATTCCAGCCGTCTTCAGCCCGGCTTGCTTGAATCCAGTGGCAAAGTGAGCAAGGGACTCACGTCTGAGCATACCCTGCCACACTTATGGCGGCCAAAGCGGTACAAAAAGGGTTGGTGATGGACGGAGCATCTGAACCAATCAAACACTCACACCCAGTCAAAAGATCTGGGTTTGATCCGTCACCGTTCTTTAGCCCACTCTGCTACTCCAGTTCAGACATGACTATATGCAAATCAGTCTGACCCTGTGCCTCATGGGAACAGTCCATCCGTGCCTTCCCTGGACCGGAAACAAGCTTCCGAGGACCGGTTTCTGGCTTTCCAGCGGTCTTCAGCCCGGCTTGCTTGAATCCGGTGGCAAAGTGAGCAAGGGACTCACGTCTGAGCATACTCTGCCACACTTATGGCGGCCAAAGCGGTACAAAAGGGGGTGCCGGCAGGGACTGCAGGGGCCTTGAGGCTCCCATCATGATCCCCAACGAGTTGGCCAAGGATGGGGGATGGGGTCCCTGGGGCCAAACATGGGCCAAAAGGGGTGGCCACTCGGCCCCCCTTTCTTTTTTATTTATTTATTTATTATTTTTTATTTAATAAAAAATCGCTTAGCCCGGGGCTGAAATCCGCCTGAGGGAGGGGGGGGCGCTCGGCCACCCTCGCCTTATGAATAAAATAGTAACATAGGCCTAGCCCCGGGGGATATGCTCCCCATGGCTAGACACATGAGACACTTTCCTGAGGCTCAGCCAGGAAAGCGAGGAGTGTGCATACATTGTTTTTAAATTGATTGCGAATTTTTAAATAACTGTGTGCTTTTAAAAATTATATTACTGTTTTGCCCTGTATTTACCCCACGCGGTGTTACTCCCTCCCGCACTGCCACCGTGAACCCTGCAGCCGACTAGGAGCTGTTCAGGGACTCACGCGGGCCTGGGCGCCATTTTCGGACCAGTTTGGGGTGACGGTCTAGTTGTTTTTAGATGCCCGCGCCCCTCTCTCCCCTACACATGGCCACCATCAAACGTCGGCGCAGCGGGTGCACCGAAGGCGCGCCAAAGGCAAGCCCATCTGCGCCCGTCATCGCCAAGACATCGCCTCTCGCCAGACCCCCTGGTCGAGTGCTGCCGGAGCCACTTGCTTATGACAGAGAGGTACTTTTAACTTTGAACCCGGGTGGGGAGAGGTGTGGGACACTGCAAAAACAATTAGGGGTGACAGGTCTGTCCTGTACTGTGTGTAACTTTGCTGTCCCAGTACCGGGTCGAGTCCGACTTGCCAGGGGACTGGAGACTCACGTTCAGGTTACGGTTCTCCAATTAAATGTTAGATCACTCGCCAAACATCATCTGGAGGTACAGACACTCATTGCTGAAGAATCCCTCGATGTGTTCTTTATTTGTGAAACCTGGCTACGAGATGACGATATGACAGGAATGGTAAATCTCACGCTCCCCGCAGGATATTCCATCGAGACGATAAATAGGGATACCAGAGGCGGTGGTATTGCAGTAATTTATAAAGCTCAATACCCCTGCTCCTTTATTAAGGAAGATCTATGTGGCAGTGAATGTGCCCGTTTTAAGATTGCTATTAGTGCACAGTTCACACTCTCAGGACTGTATATCTACCGCCCACCGGGGTCTGCCTCGAAGTTTATCGAGGCTTTGCTAGAAGTAGCTAACTCTCTAGTGGTGGGATCGGCTAACTTTACAATTTTGGGGGATTTGAATCTCCATTTCGATCAGATCCATGATCCCACTATCCGCAACCTGTTGACTGATCTGTCCGCCTTACAGCTAGATCCGCTGATTAATGTTGCCACGCACTTGGCCGGGCATATTTTGGACCCTGTGTTCTCGAATATTCCGCAAGTGAAAGGGGATCTACCTATACCTATGGGCTGGACTGACCACTTTCTGGTCAGAGTCAGTATGGCGATTCCTGAGCCTTTCTCGATGGAGGAAGTGAAGAGGGTCTTGAAAAGGCCCTGGCATAAATTCAAGCTGAAGGATTTCCATGCTTTGTTAGGGACGTTTTCCCTGGAGGGCTTGGCTGATCCAGAGGTGGCGTACTCTGCCTTTTGTGATTGGATCGTAAGAGGCCTGGATGCTCTTATTCCAGTCAAATGGACCAAGGGGCGCAGGTCCATCTCTAACCCATGGTACAGTGAGGCTCTGAGAGCATTGAGGAAGCAATGCAAGCGAGCCGAGCGGACATGTAGAAGGGAATATAAAGAGGAAGATAAAGTAATCTATCTGGCTAAAATAAAGTTGTATCATAAAGCGAATTGTTCTGCACGTGCTACATTCTATGCAGAGGAAATAAAAACTACCCCTAATCCTACTAAATGCATTTTTAAAATTGTGCAAGAGCTAAATAATTCTAGATGTAAAATATCTAATCTATCCTCTGCACAGCAGTGCGAAACTAGCCATCTTCTTCGTTGAAAAGGTGCAAAAAATCTATAAGACCTTTTCGCAGCACCTTCCCAGTCCATCTTTTTCTGTTGACACTAGGGCTGGTGGCTCCACCTTAGCAACGATCCCATTGATCTCTGGGGAAGAATTAGCTAAACTATGCAGGAAAGTGAAAGCGGGTTCTCCATCGGACCCTATGAGGCCGGCTCAATTTATGGAGTCCCTGGCGCACTTCCAACAGCCGATCGGCGCCATACTTAACCTGTCCTTTTCCACTTCTATAGTCCCTAGGGCTTGGAAACAGGCATGGGTATCCCCCATTATTAAGAAGCCCTCACTGGATCCGTCAAAACCAGAAAACTTTAGGCCAATCTCCGTCCTCCCGTGGGTGGACAAGATTGCGGAGGCTCATGTGAATAATGCTTTATCTCTGTATATGAGCCAAAATGACATCCTGGATCCGTCGCAAAACGGTTCAGGCCTGGCCATAGCACGGAGTCTGCTCTTCTTGCCTCTACGGAACACTTAAGGATGATCCTTGATGCCGATCAGAGTGCAGCGCTGATCCTGCTAGATCTCAGCGCTGCCTTTGATACGGTCTCACATGACATCCTTCTGCACCGGCTGGAGGCGGCAGGTATTACTGGATCTGCCTTACAGTGGTTCCTGTCTTTCTTAGAGGAGAGATCCTTTCGGGTTTCGGCGCCGCCATACATCTCTCAGTCTCACTCTATTGGCCAGGGGCTTCCGCAAGGTTCTGCACTTAGTCCATCTTTGTTCAATCTGTACGTGCAACCTCTGGTAGTTGTGGCAAAAGAGTGGGACTTAGCGCTGGTGTCATATGCGGATGATACCCAGCTGGTCATCACTCTAGCTGAAGGGCCATCTACATCAGCTACTAGGTTTAGAGATAGTATGGCAGCTGTTGCCCAATGGATGGCACACAATTGTTTACAGCTCAACGCTAGCAAAACAGAGGTGTTGCTTGTAGGGAAAAACATCGCCCTCTGGAATGAGCATTGGTGGCCGGCTTCGCTGGGCACAATGCCACGCCAAAGCCCTAAGTTAAGAACTTGGGAGTGTGGATGGACCCCTCACTTAGCTTTCAGACCCACACAAAGAGAGTGGCAGCTACTTGTGTGGGCCTGTTGAGAGGCCTAAAACCTATCCTGAAGTATTTTGAGCCAGCAGTGCGTCAGCTTATTGTTCAAGCTATGATTATCTCTCATTTGGACTATGCCAGTGTATTACTCCTGGGTGCTAACAAAGCTGAGGTACTGAGACTCCAACGGGTTCAAAACCTGGCAGCGAGAACTCTGATTGGGCTCCCTCGCAGATGCCCTGTCAAAGCAACGATTGGAAGACTGCATTGGCTCCCGATTGCCTCCCGGATTAAATTTAAAGCCCTCGTCATGGCGTTTAAGATCCTTAAAACCGGGAAACCTGTCTTATTGTGCCCATTGTTGACCTGGTACGTTCCCCGGCGCAGCCTGCGCTCGCTGGGGCAACACCTGGTGAATGTACCACAAACCAAACTTTGCCGCATGGGAGGGCGCTCCTTTCGGGTGTTGGCGGCTACACTATGGAATTCTCTGCCGGCCCACATCCGTGGAATAGAGAACCTGTTGGCTTTTCGGAAAGCTATTAAAACTTTCCTCTTTTCATCATCATAGGCTGTGGCCTATATCTGGCTAACCTTGAGTACATGTCTCCTTGATCTAGCAGCGCCGGGACGCCTCTTTGCTGGGGCAGCTGTTGCGCTTTACCAAACCCCTAACATAACATAACATGGCCGAAATGGGCCTCAGGAGCGGCACCACGCAGCCCCCTCCCCTTTTAATTTAATTGTTTAAAATGGGCCAGGCCCGGGGGGCCCAAAGGGGCCCAAAAGGGTGAAAGGGAAGGGGGGCCACACAGCCCTCATCCTAAAATACACACTGCCCCGTTTCTCCACTACTCTGCAATTGCACCTCCTGGTGCACTTTTGGTTGGGGGAAGGCATCCCCTTCGATCCTGAGGGTCATTAGGGGCCAACTAGCCCACCTGTTACGCCAGTAAGCCCCACATAGTGGGATTTCTGAGAGGTGTTCGGAAGCCATGCCACTTTTTACACCACTCTGCAAATGCACCTCTTGCCACACTACTTGAGGACCTCAGGACTAAAGAGGACTCCATCTCCCAATTAGCAGTGCGCCATGAGGCATGTTTGGAGAGTGGTGGAGATAGTGGGCATGGCCTCTGCCCACCTCTTAGCAATCCAGCAGTGAGAGGCTTACTGGAGGTACTGGAGGAAACAGGTAGGCTAGTTGGCTCCTAAAGACCCCCAGCAGTGAAGGGGCTTCATCCCCCAATAAATAGTTTTCCACCTTCCTGGGACGTCGCCCGGGGCCAACTACCCCTCCTGTTACCTTCAATAGGTCCCACACAGCAGGATTGCTGAGAAGTTGTCAGAGGCCACGCCCCCTTTCTTCACCACTATGCAAATGTGCCTCCCGGCGTACTACTAGTTGGGGGATAAAGTCCCCTTGGGCCCAGAGGGACCTTGGGGGCCAAGAAGACCTCCTGGTACAACCTGTAAGCCCTACGCAGTGGAATTCCTGAGAACCCAGCCACCTTTCTCCACCACTCTGCAAACATGACTGCTAGTTAAAAAACCTTAGAAAATCACAAAAAAAACAGAGGTTACAGGGATGTTATAGTTAGGAATTAGCATTTAACATACCTTAGATATTCACTGAAAAAACCACAGGTTTCAGGGACGTTTTAGTTAGGTATTAGAATTTAAAAGAACCTTAGAAATTCATGGAAAGAAACACAGGTTACAGGAACGTTATAGTTAGGCTGACAATTCACTTATACAAAACCTGTGAAATTCAGTCATTATAGTTAGCTGAGCTATTTATAGCTCGTGCCCTCGCAATGCACTGCTGCAGATGTCACATATTACATCACTGATGACTGACATGGTCAGTGACATCACTAATGACATGACTGATAACATCATCCACATATTCTATGCTGCACCTACTTATACCCTAATATAACCTTTCATACACCCACTCCAAAATTCAGACTACCATTCTGGAAACCATAGACACCAATACCAGTTAGTACACCCACTCAGTGATTCATAGGTCTACTTCCACATCCACTCACTCACCCAAACAGCCACTCATACGCCTAATCACTCACTAATACAGCCACAGATATATGCACTCATACACCCATACAGACTCACACATCTCCACTCACCCATCGAGTTACTTACAGACCTAGTCAGACACCAAAAGAGTCAATCACACTCATCCAAACAGCTACTCTCACAATCACTCACACTTATATACTCCAACACTCACATATAGTGCCTTTCACATATGCAGTTACTCACCCATATACCACTGAGATATCCATTCACTCACCAACACAGCCATACGCACACTCACTCACCCATACAACTCATCGCAGATGCTCTCATGAACCCATACACCCAGTGATTCACCCACTCACACATCCATGCAGGGAATCACACACCCACAGAGACACTCAAGCACCCATATAGGTACTCAGACAACCAATTAACAACACATATAGACACTCATATAGCTACTTACCAACCCATGCAGCCACTTACAAACCGACTGCCAGACTGATACAGACATTCACACAGATAAGTCACTCACCCATACATTCATTGAGACACATAGAATCACTCACTTATACAGTCAGTCATGCACCCACTGAATCACCCATACAGACACTCATACACCCATTTATTCTTCAATACACCATGGCATATATATATATATATATATATATATATATATATATATATATATATATATATATAGCTTAGCAGAAGCTTTAACCTCTCCTCCCAAGCCACAGCAAACACTACGCTTTCAGCAAGCAAGAACGGAGAAATGCTCTTTCATGCTGGAAGCAAAGCATTCTACTGTTTCCCTGCCCAATGTCAAGCGAGGTAGGGAAACATATGAATTGCTTTCATACAGAGGGAGCTGCATGTTTAGCACCTCCCTGTGTGTGAAAGCAGTGCCTCACCCACAGGAGGCGGGGAGCCGGCAGTGACTGCGGGGGCCTTGAGGCACTCCCCACGGTCCCAATGCAGAGTACCATGGCTGGGCCCTGGGGGATGAGGTCCTCTGGTCCGAAATTGGCTGGAGGAACTTCCTCCCCTATTAAAAAAAAGAAAAAATGAAAGGCTGGGCCCCAGTGGCCTAAATGTGCCCGGGGAAAGGTGCCACATGACCCCACTTCCCCATTTAGTAATGGCCAGGCCCCAGAGGATGGGGTCCCCGGGGCCAAAGTCAGCCAGGGAAGGGGGGCCTTACTACCCCTCCCCTATTACAAAAATTAAAAAATAAAAAGCTGGGCTCCAGGAGATTGTGTCCCAAAGCAGAGAACCATGGCTGGGCCTTGGGGGATGGGGTCCACGGGGCCGAAATCATCCAGGGGAGGGAGGGCCCTTCCCCATTTGGTAATTGCCTGGCCCCAGGGGATTGGGTCCCCAGGGCTGAAATCGGCCAGGGGATGGGAGCTGCGCTGCCCCCCAATTAAATTTTTTTTTAAATACAAAGCCGGGTCCCTGAGGCTGAAATTGGTCCCTGGAAAGGGCCTCTCCCTCACTTATTTAAAAATTAATTAATTAAAAGGCCAGGCCCGAGGGATGGTGTTCCCGGGGCCGAAATCGGCCACTCAGAGGGGACCGTGTGGCTCGGAGGGGACCGTGTGGCCCCCATTTAATTATAGGCAGGCCCGAGGGGATGGGCTCCCCGGGGCGAGAAAGGCTGGGAGAGTGGGGGTCCGGGCTGCCCCCGACCCTATTAAAAAAAATCCAAGAATGAAGAGCAGGGGCCCTGGAGATTGGACCAGGAGAGGAGGGCCGTGCGTCCCCCTTCCCCATTTGGTAATGGCCAGACCCCAGGGGCAAAAACGTCTGGGGGAAGGGGACTGCACTCCTCCCTCCTCTATTAAAAAAATACAAAAATAAAAAGCCAGGAACAGATATGGCTTCCCCGGGGCTGATATCGGCCAGGGGAGGGGTTCTGTGTGGCCCCCTTCCTTATTTGATAATGGCTAGGCCCGGGGGGATGGGGTCCCCTGGGGCACAAATCGGCCAGGAGATAGGGGCCACGTCCACCATCCGCTTAAAAATAATTCAAAATAAACATGAAGGCCCCAGTTTATTGGGCCCCTGGGGCCAAAATCAGCCTGTGGAGGGGCGCACACACCCCCTCTCCTATTTCAAATGATTTATTTTTAAGGTTGGGCCCTGGGAGACTGGGTACCTGGGGCTGAATTCAGCCCGTGGATGGGGGCCGCACACCCACCTCCCCTATCTAAAAATGTATTATTTTAAAGGCCCCGGGGTAGGTGTTCCCAGGGCTATAATCTACACAGGGAGGGTCACTGTGTGCCCCCCTCCCTCATTTAATTATAGCTGGACCCCAGGGGATGGGTTCCACGGGGCCAAAATCGGCCGGGGGAGAGGAACCACGTTGAACCCTCCCTTATTAGTTATCCCTTCCCTAATATTTAAAAATGAAGTGCTGAGGCCTGGGAGATTGGCCCCCCTGGGGTTGAAATTGGCCAGGGGAGGGGGGCAGCACACACCCCTTCCCCATTTAGAAATGGCCAGGCCCTGGGAATAGGGACCACAAGGCTGAAATCGGCCAGGGGCGGGCGTCACACTCCCCCTTCCCTATTAATATATATATATTCCGCTATGGAGATTTCTCTTTAAAAATGTCGCATAGTGCATATTAGCTAACCACGGTCGGAGCGTCCCAGTGGGAGTGGTAGCAACATTTTGGAAAAATGCACGCTATACTGAATACATTAAAATGGAATGTATTCAGACAAAGCACGCCGTGAAGCGACGGCCGATATATTTAAGAAAGATTTGGGAAAATATAGATCCACAAGCAGAATAACACCTAATGCGCAGTGGACCCCAAATCTTTATTTGTGAAATTGGAGAGACTGTTCGAACGTGAGATTCGCAAATGATGGGAAGCAACTTTGCTTCAAAATTATCTCGAAGTACACCGCATCCCGCATGGGCTCCGCATTTATACTGTTCCTGCATACAAAAATCCGGACCCACAAATACTCGATGAATGGGCAAGCTATACCGCTGAGATGTCAAGCGGGATGCTGAAGATTCTAATAAAATTTGTGTGGAGCGCCAGAGCGAAATGCCAAAAAGACATTGAAGAGCTAGAGGCACTTATTGCGCAGGATCCGGACACGAAATCAAAAGATGATCTGCGGGAAAGTATGAAGAAACTGTTGCTCGCATATGAGGATAAAATAAGAAGACACAAACAAACAAACTTCCATGGAGACGCTTGGGACTACGAACAAGGACGCATCCTGACATTCGCGCGCAATTTTGATGCACCATGAAGGGCACTCAGGAGCACAGCAAATAAGAAGTACGTGGCACACCAAGAGACAGCAGCGACCTTGGAATCGGATGTCACAACAGACACCGAGCAATCAGGCAATGAGAGGGCGGCACCATGAGAGCAGCTAACTACACAGTCCCATTTTTGCGAGGAGTTTCAACTTATGTGACAAAAATGGCAGAGAGGACCCAGAGACAAGAAAGATGTGAAGAGGCGGCTTCAACAGAAGAATACGAAGGAATAGCCTCACAAACGCACAGCAAGAGGAGCAGCAGAAGATAATTACAGCAGACGACCTTACCATTGTCAATCTAACACCAGACAAATTGATCAAAAACGAAGAAATTATTCTCAAAAAGGAATTGACATTTTGTCCATCTCATAATTTCGAATTCACTCAGACTAGGATTGACTTGTTTCTCTTTACACGAAAATTGAAGCTTCATACATTCCATAAAATCAGGAGCATATCTAGCCCAAGGGATAGCATTGAAAGCAATATGACATCAATGGATAACCTAGTTGGGGAAGACCTACATGTGTTACAAACACTCACAAACCAGCAATTTCAAGACACGCAAGAACAACAGACAAGTGCGATAGTGTCTGTAGAGAGTTTTGGCACTACTTAGAAAAAAGCCAAGACTAATTTCAAACCACGTTCAGCATTTATACCCAACACGCCCTATGACGCTATTGACACGTTTGAAGAAGCAGTCAAAAATGATCTATCTAAAACGAGAACAACTATTTCAACAAAGTTCAAACACAAGCGAGCAAACCTAAGGAGAGAACAGCAATTGGTGTTGGAGAAGTTAAGAACTAATATAAATCTGGTATGTAAGCCCTCAGACAAAGGGGGGAATGTCGTACTCTTGACAAGAGAATTCTACTGCACTGAAGCCTTAAGACAACTGAAAGACAACACATGTTGCAGCAAAATACCAAAGGATGAGTGCATCAAAAGCATCACTGAATATCATGAGCTATTAGACAAATGGTTCGCGCAAGGAATGATTGATAACAACAAGCATACATTTCTGATCTGCCAACAATGGGTAACTCCGACATTTTATCATCTGCCTAAAATTCACAAAAATCCAACAGCACCCCCAGGCAGACCCATAATCTCATCGAAAGGCAGTTTGACAGAAGCAATGTCACAGTACTTGGACTTTTTCTTAATTGACTTTGTCAAAACATTACCATCATACATCTGCGATACCACACACCTTATTAGGACAATTTCACATATCAATTGGGAACCTGACATGTTAATGATTGTTCTAGATGTCACAGGCCTATATACATGCATATCTCATCAGGATGGCATAAATGCAGTGCAATATTTTCTAAAATGTCGTTCTATAAAATTTCTGCTACACAATACTGTGCTCATTGAATTTTTAAATTTCTGCCTTACTAACAACATTTTACTTTTTCAGCGACAGCATTACAGATAGATTAAAGGTACGGCGATGGAGACCTGCTTCGCCCCCAGCTATGCAAATTTGTCCGTAGGCTGGTGAGAGAAGCAGGTCACCTGGGCCGATGAGAACCACCAATGGGTCACTTTGTTTATCGGGTGTTACCGATATGTATCGATGACCTTTTCATCTTTTGGAAATGTTCAAGGACAGATGCTGAATCGTATATCGCATATCTAAACACTAATACAGTGACTTTGCATTTCAGTGGCCACATAAGTGACAAAGAAGTTGCCTTTCTAGACCTAAAAGTCTTTATAAGAGACGGAAAAATGTGTACTTCCCTATTTCGTAAGACTATGGCAGGGAACTCTAACTTAGAAGCCAACAGCAGTCATCCTAATCCTCTCAAAACTGTATCCCGTACGGGGAACTACTATGACTTAAAAGAAACTGTTCAAGAGATGAGGATTTCTTAGTAGCAGCACAGGAGTCAATTGACAGGTTAAAGTGAGAGGGTAAACTAGTCAACAGAAAATTCTTGAAAAGGTCATTAAGATCCCAAGATCATGTCTTCTGAAAGATAAAGTGAACCCCATTGAAAAAGATAGGTTTATCTTTTGTTTCATAACCACATACATCAGGGACTCAGAAAGACTACAACATATCCTATCACGCAATTGGCATATTTTGAAATCTGATACAGTCATTGGTAATGACATACCAGATCATCCAAGAACCACGTACAAGCAAAGCCGTTCCCTAAAGGATGTTCTAGTCCAAAGCCACTTTGAATCAATACCACGCAATCACAGACTGGGAAACCATACTGGGTTCTTCCCATGCAACAAATGCAAAGCCTGCAACAATAGTACCAAAGTGACAACATAGCAGATACCTGGTATATCTGGCCGAAAGAAAATCACCAAATTTCTAACATGTACTACACCTTTTTGTGTATATTGCTTAGTGTGCCCATGCAATCTACAATATATTGGCAGCACAATACACCCCACAAAGCGCAAGATACATGAACATGCGAGGGAAATTGAACATAATGACCCAAACTACCCAGTTGCGAGGCATTTTGCTAGTGTCCATCAGAGTAATCGCCATCTGCTTAGAATTATTTGTCTGGACCATGTCCCAATCCAAGAACGGGGAGGTGACAGAGAAATTCACTTATGCAGACTGGAATCCAGGTACATAATAGCACTACAAAGCAAGACTCCTCTAGGCATTAACATTGAGGAAGAGCTAGCGATCCATCTGGGTTAATCTCTTAACCCCAGCAAGTTGTAAACACAATTTAATTGCCCTACCCTTCTCTGCTACCTCTGTAGATCCACAAAAAAGAGTATCATTTACAATAAGCACCATATAAACTAAAGAAACCTATGCTTACATGAACTTCCTGATAACACAAGTTGACAAATATGTTTTTTAATGAGTTTAAGATACAGTGATTTTCTGGTATAATGAACCTCCCAATGAAACATGAATTGCAAGCCCATCCATGGCGTGATTTAGTATGTTTGTAATGAAATATCGAACTGTCATGGATTGAATTGAGATATTTTTCATCAGTGTATTATTATTTTTAAACCTTTGAATTGGTTTTGATTATTTGATTTATTTTTTCGTCTTCAAAAGATTTATTGCTTGGGTTTTGAAGAGACTTAAGTGTTCTAATATTTAAGCATTATGATTGAGATGCAACATATGAACAATATGCAAATGACAAAAATAAGTTTTGTCGTGAATATATTTTCCATTGTGATATGACTGAAAACAGGTCCATGACTTGAAATTTATTGCTACACTGTGTATATAATCACGTATTTGTGCTAATGGGAAGCGTCTGACGAAGATTAATTGTAATCTATATTCACTGTAAATATTCATGCACAAAGCAACTTTGTACACATCCAGGGCTAAATTTTTCGATCTCCTTTTTATTTAAAAGATTTTGCAAGTTAATTTGAATAGCAGTGCATATACATAGCACACCACTCTAAGATGTCCGTCAAGATTCATTGAACTGTATATCTGTAACAGTGCATTTTTGTGTCTATTTGCCGGTTGGAAATTATATAATTTCTTTACCCGGAAACATTCCCGAATGGTAATTCTTTAAAATGGCGATTAATGTTGTGTGCGTTTTCAGTTCGAAAAAGGCGCAAAGCCGGAACGCGTCCTGCTCTGTATACAGCAATAAACACCGTATAAACTACCTCCACTTGAGTGCGGTCTATTCTTTTGACGAGCAAAGGAAGTCTGAGCAAAGTCTCAGCAAAAAGACAGTCTTCCTTCCATCAAAAGTAGACCAGGGGGCACAGCGGATTTTTAAAAAACAAGATTAATTTTATTGAAGGGATTGGCATGACGCGTTTCAGCTTTCGCTTTCATCAGATGCAGTTCCTTTCAAATTGCCACTGACGCTGCAACCCTGGGTGTGTTTTTGTACTGGCCCATCTAAAGTAGAATGTTGCACACCTGAGCTTCGTTCGGGAGGAGTGGCTTTGATAATACAGCATGTGGAGACTGCAACTCCCAGTATGCAGTTTGTTCGTGTAGCCGTGTTGCGGTAAGCGATCCTGTTAGCCAAACTCTTTTGATACCTCTAGATGAGGCTGGCTAGAAGCGTAGTCAGGTTGGAGGATTTGCAGCGTATTGCTGGGCATAAGCGAGGCTCTTAATTCCGCACTTCCAGCCTTGCCGTCATCGTTGATTGCAGGTACGGGACATCATTGAAGTAACAATGTCGCTCCATGAATTCTAGGACTATCCATGATAGCGGAGTCTCTGTCCCTCTGGGATGCAGGGCGGTCTGGGTAAGTGCCATTGTACCCGAGACACTTGAGGAAGGGCCACCCTTGCGCCTCATGATATATATATATATCCAGGCCCAGAGATTGGGTCCCCCGGGCCGAAATCGGCCAGGGGAGGGGTGCTGCATGGCCCCCTTACCCATTTTGTAATGGCCCTGGGGGATAGGGACCACAGGGCTGAAATTGGCCCAAGAGAAGGAGTAACACTTTCCCCTTCCCTATTACATTTTTTTTTAAATATAAAGACAGGCCCGGAGATTGGGTCCAAGGGGCCGAAATCAGCCAGGGAAAGGGTGCAGCATGGCCCGTTACCCATTTGGTAAACTCCAGGCCCTGGGGGATAGGGACCACAGGGCTGAAATCGGCCGTGGGAGGGGGGTCACACTCTCCCTTCCCTATAAAAATGTTTTAAATAAAAAAGGCAGGCCGCAGGACATCGGGTCCCTGGTCCAAAATCAGCCCATGGAGGGGTGCTGCACACTCTCCTATTTAAAATTAATTATTTAAAAGGCCACATCACTAGGGATGGGTTTCCAGGGGCCGAAATTGTCCCAGGGAGCTGGACTGTGTGCCCCCCCTCCATCATTTAATTATGGCCTGGCCCCAGAGGACGGGGTCCCCTTGGCTGAAATCAGCCTAGGGAAAGGGTCCACGCAGATCCCCTCCACCAATGCAGCCTGGCCACTCACACTCACAGAATCACTTACCCAATCACATACCCAATCACAGACCCACACAGACAGTCACACACCCCCTCACAGAACCATTGAGTCACTAGCACTCACTCAAACACTCATTTTCACAGGTTACTGCATACTACAGTGTATTCAAAGATCACCAACTCCTTTCTACTTTTCATGATCGCTCGAGAGTCTTGTGAGATGATAACATTTTTTAAAATAAAAATGAACTATTTACTCATGTCTACTAATAGGGGTGATCCAATCCCAAAAAAAGATTGTCAGACAACACATATTATCAGACTTTTTAACAAGCATTTACAATGCAACGGTCTCGCCTTTGCCAAAGTCAGAGCTATTGGCATTGTAAATGACAACATTTTTATTTATGTGTTGGTTTTGCAAACAGATAAATAAATGGCATTGTCATTTACAATGTCAATAGCTTAATCTCTCGCAAATGCGAGACATTTTGCATTTGCACCCACACACAGAGACTCACACACACAGACTCACAGACAGCCAGACTCACACACACAGACTCACACACACACAGAGCCCCCCCACACAGAGCCACACACACACACAGAGCCACTCACACACACATACAGAGCCACCCACACACTCATTCACATAGAGCAACCCACACACACACACACAGAGCCACACACACATAGAGCCACCTACAGAAAAAGCTACCCGCAGAGCCCCCCACACACACACAGAGCCCCCCACACACACACAGAGCCTCCCATACACACACAGAGCCCCCCCCACAGTCAACTAGCTCAGTGCGTACTGTAAAATTACGACATGTACATTGAAAAACAGTTGAGAAGTCTCTTGTCCTGGCACGCAACGTGCCACCCACAACGCAGCTTATCGCCGATGAAATATTTCCAATCGAGAGCTTTAAAATCCAAAGGCTGACACGAGGATCGTCTTATGGGGCTATACAATAAAACGAAGAGGTAGTAAATCTGTAGTTGGGTGTCCTTTCATTACCCTCAACGTACCCGTTCTTCATGTCTACCTCCAGGAGCCTGCCATAGCCGCCGAAGAAGCGCTGGATGTCCTTATCCCGAACCTGGTAGCTTAATCTGCCAATGTAAACACGCGGCATCCTGGATTCAAGAAAAGCTTCCAGCTCTATGTATAACCTAGCACGTCCAGGCAGTTCGTCAGCTTCCCAGTCTCCGCAGCCTGTAAGAAGACGACACAATAGCCTTGCAGCGCGTTTTACTGCGACGTCTGACGTCACACCTAGACTGAAGTAATGTATCACGCAGTGAGCCCTAACTAGAGACGTGAAAATAGGACGGTCTTCGCGATTATGCCGCGTACCCATTCCAATCTACATATTAAAAATGTACTGTGTTTTGTTTGTTTCCACGTAGCTAGTCGCTGAACTCAAAACGTATTAAAGCGCCCAAAAGATAATATAGGGTGCCAGCTTTATCGTAGTTTTTCAGAAAAATATTTTGTATTGTCTTCAGAGGTACTGTTACTATAGGCTATTATGCATCTGAAAAATAAAGAATCACAGTTCCTAGTGAAGTCTGAAGATATCTTTTTTTGTTTGTTCCTAATTTCCTTTTGCACAGTGGCGATTTCACAATTGATACGAGGCCGCATTCTTATCGGCTATTTCCTTGGCGTATCTTTTCCATTTCAATAGCCGCCGAACTGAACTGGAATTTGGCGCATGCGTATCTACCTTCGCAAATCGTGGTTCGGACGAGACTATGAGTGGGGATTGTTACTAGTTCCTCATAATTTTAAGACCCATGTGTGAACTATTTACGCGTAGGTTAGAAATAAGAGTTTAAATGTTTATTTATTTATGCGTTTTCATATTGCGAGAACTTTACCCGAAGGTGACAGAGCTTTAACCGCATGCGTGCGGGCGGAATTCCGCTCGTACGCTGAGATATTCTAAAGCGCATGTTACGTGACGAGCTGGGCTCGTCATCAGCGTAGCAGGAGGCTACCTCATGACGAGCCCAGCTCGTCATCAGCGTCGAAGGGGTTAAAATAGAACCAGTTACATTACATAAGAACTTCACATGAAACCCTGCGCCAGACGAAAAAAAACACACAATTTCAAAAATGTTTCCTGGTGAAAGCCTCAAGATAAAATGCGTGTGCATTTACAAAAAGCAAGAGAGGAGCCTCCACACGACCACGTTTCTCCGAGGCGAGGCAGAAATGCCTCGGAGAAGCGCAGCCTCATTTTGGAATTCGGGGGCGTGTTTTCTTTCTCTCCTCTTCCCATTGGCTGGAAGGTAAAATTCCAGCCAATAGGAAGAGGAGAGAAAGAAAAGAGAAAGAAAGTTAAAAACACACCCCCGAATCCCAAAAAGACGGGGCTTGAACGGAGTGACGCCCCTCTCGTCCAATGGCTGGTGTCCATTTAGGAAGCCAGCCAATGGAGAAGAGGGGCGGGTTCAAGCCCCACTCTCCAAGACATCACTTTCTCCCAGCGAGACTACACACGCGCAGCCTTCGCTAGGCGAAACCTAAAAATGAAACAATACATAAATACTAACCACATAATTAAATACAACAAGAAGAATATACAGAGATGGTACAACGGATGATCCATAAAAACACAAAACAAACGTTCTAATAATATATTCCCAATCTAAAATAATTTCCAAATTGTAAAACAAAGGGCTCTACTTTTTGTATGGAAATATGTTCTGGTACTCTACTCAATTTAAAGGGTACACAGAAAGACTTTAGATCTCAAGCAAGAAAAAATAAATCTATGTTGGGCTTTGGTCAAAAGAGGAAAGGCAAACTATAAGAACATGCCTGAATTTGCATCTCAAACAAGCATTAGAAATGCAATTAGCCTCACATTTGTTTGACTTAGAGCTATTGGCATTGTAAATGGCAATGTATTTTACCAGTGTGTTATGGAGTTCAGGTGTGCAGTGTGTAGTGGAATTATGTGTATTTGATTGGATTAGTTAGTTGTGTAATTCTGTGGTGAGGAACTGTGTGGTGTGGAGTGGATTTGTAGAGTGGAATTATGTGGGTAGTAATGATGTAGTAGTGAGTACTGGAATTATGTGGAGTGGGATTGTGTGTTCTGGAGTATAATTATGTGGAATGGTATTTTGTGTTGTGGAGTGGTATGTAGTGGAGTTTCATTATGTGGTGTGGTGTTGAATTTTGTGGCACAATGTGGAATTTTGTGGTGTGGATTGGATGTATGTGTTGTGTAGTGTAACTATGTTGTTGAGTTGTATTTTATGTGGTTTGGTGTCAAATTATTAGGTGTGGATTGAAAATGTGTAGTTGAATTGTGAGGCGTGGGATTGTGTGGCTAGCTTTGCGTTTTTGGTGACGAACAAGACGAAAAACGTAGGAGCAAAGGTAAGCTCCGGATTTGGGTGTTAAAAAAAATTAGAGAGTTAAAGCTATTGGTGTTGTAAATGTATCTTATCTATGTATTATGGATTGGAGTGGATGTATGAGGTGTGTAGCGGAATTATGTGGGTGGCATTGTTAGTTGTGGCATTGTGTGAGGTGGAACTGTGTGGTGTGAAGTGGATTTGTGAAGAGGAATTATGTGCAGTTGTATTATGTGGATAGTAATTACATGTTTTTGAGCATTAAAATTATGTGGAGTGGGATTGTGTAATGCAGTGTAATTATGTGGACTGGTGTTTGGGTTGGTGAGTGTTCAGTAGTGGTGTTGAATTATGTGGTGTGCTGTTTGTGGTATGATGTTGAATTATTTATTGTTAACTGGATATATGTGGTGTGTAGTGGAGTGGAATAATGTGGTTTTGTGTTGAATTATAAATTATGTTATGTGGAATGGATTTGAGTGGAGTTGAATAATGTGGCATTGAACAGTGTGCTGTTGAGTGAAATTATGGTGAGTAGAATTATGTGGCATGGTATGGAGTGTATTTATGTGGAGTGTTTGTTTTGTGGCACAGAGTGGATTTATGTGTTATTGAGTAGCATGTAATTAGGTGGGGTTGAATTATGTGGAGTTGAATGGTAATATGTGGATTGTAATTATGTTGTGTGGTGTGGAATTGTGTGGCATTGAATTGCGTTCTGTGGAATTGTGGGACATAGGGTTCAATTATGTGTAGTTGAATTCTTGTTGTTTATTTACAGCAGCGGTGAAGGAGCAGCCTTGAATGGACTGGATTGAGTGGGGTGGACTGAACTGAAGCGTTGTTACATAGGTTCAACAATCGTCTCTAGGTCCATAAAGATGGGTATTTTTATTATCAACCAGTACAAACGCATGCGGTGTATTGAACTTTGATAGATAGATAAAAAGCTGAGTTGGCCTTTCTGACATTAAAGACTATGGCTTGTATGTTGCCCTAAGCTACATGTAGGAGAAGCATTAGCACCCTGCACTATGTTAAGGGGACTTTTGAAATCAGTCCTTAAACCCCTGAGCTATATTACAGGATTGAGTAACGTGGCCAGAGGCTACATACATATCTTTCATATCAGGTGGCTGCCTGGCCCTAAGGCTGCTGCCTATGGCGGTGAGGGCAACCTAGGAGATGAGGGAGTGGGAGGTTGGCAATTGGCCTAGCCTGCTGGCTAACAGGATGAGGTCTGACTGTGTCACACACAATAGTGGGACAAATAAAGAAGCTACTGTTTTTTTAGAGCATTATGGGACTCAGAGTTCTGCTTTTGAAATTGTTATTCTTGACTCAAAGTGCCTGCACCCAAGTGGCAAAAATTGAGATATTATGTCCCCCACATTATTGTGGCTTTGCTTTAATAGCACATAGGGAGGAAGTTGTCACTGTGGTTTTTAGATCAGTCCTTTCGGTTTAGTGGTGTTCTCTGCGAAGGTTGTCAGATAAGCTAGTGGTGACCTGGTTCTGCCTGCTTTGATACATGTTGAGTAAAGAGGTTTCTTTTTTCCCTTGAGTGGGAGTGACGGGTCCTGTGTTCTGGTAGTTTCTGACCAACTAAACGGAGACCATTTCTCCGCCAGCTAGTGAGCAGTACATACCTTTCGATCTTGCTTGCTGTCTGGAGACCCTTGAAAAATGCTGGCTGGCCCCTTTGTTCGTCTTCAATGTCCTCGCCATGACACTCATTTATCATAAAATGGCGCCTTCTTAGCTTCGTTTTACAAATGGGAAACAGTCATTTATTTTATATTCACCTGTGACTTAATGCTATTTTCTTGACCCCTTCTTTTAACACATAATTAACCTGCAACACACTTTTCCTCTCTTGCAAGTGCTCTTCGACACAAAACTGCTGCACGTGCTGCTTTCTGAAAATAAGCTGAAATCACTTGATATTCTCTTGTAATATGTTAACGTCCATTGGCAATTCTGTTAGTACTGGTACCAGTTATCCTTCTTCTTGTACGAAAAGCTGGAGACGATTAGTGCTTGTAAGGTAAGGTAAGGTAAGGTGCTAGTGTGTGACACCATAACATCCTTATATATAGCAAGTAAAATACTTGGGCCCGTTCTTACAATAAATGTGCGTCCTTTGACCCAGTCCTGAAACATTAGCATCCCTTTGTTCCGTTACAACACATTCCCATTGACTAGCATAGTCCGCAAATGTGCACACTATATTAACGTTATTTCATGCATTTTGGCTGTCTTGTAACGTTTGAACAATCCTTAGTACTCTAATTAGATGTCATATTTTCGAAAGCCAAGTCCGTCTCTTTTAATTACCGCGTTCCAAAGCGCACTCTGACATGCTATCGCTTGCTGGTGTCATTTGGGTCTCTGTTACGACTATTCGTGTTCCTTGAAGAACTCTTGTGTGAACAGGTCCTTATTTCCTAGCATTCACTCTATCGGCATGTTTACAAGATCAGCAGTTTCCGGTACCCTGCAGTTCCTCATTTATCTGCCACATTAGATGTCATCTGACATGTACTTAGACCGTGCCTGAATTTCTATCACGAGGCACGTTACAAGTTAGTGCACATCCATTTGAAATCTTCGGCGTTTTCTTCTAGCTCAGCGCAATCTTGGCAGGAAAGGTGCAACGTGCTTGTTTAGGAAAACCCTCTGCCTAAACCAATGGATGTTCAGGCCTGGCAGAGTTGGCCAAGAAGGATGACCCGCTGTCTCTTCCGTAGCATAAACAGGCCCTACAATAGGATCACTTGGCGACTATGTTTACAAGTGAATTCTATCGGCCATTTTGTATGAAGAAAATATCCAGGGACGCAGCAAAATCATGCAGCCTGCTATCTCCGAAACAAAACACGAAATACACTGTGAGCGCAACAGCAAAATAGAATATTGAACAAGTCAGGACCCGGGCCGGCAGCCAATCACAGCGCGGCCCGGGGAATGATGTCACGGGGGTGTCCCGGGCCGGCAGCCAATCACAGCGCGGCCCGGGGAAGGACGTCAGGGGGTTCTCCCGGGCCGACCGGCGGTGATTTTCACACGGCAACAGATGAGGGGTGGGCTCCCTCGAAAGAAATAAATAAAACGGGAATAAAACGGGACTAAGCAAATTAAAAGAAGCGCTCCTCAGCGCGGACCTCGGTGAGAGGGAGGGTGTGGGGGGCGGGACTTAAAAAAAGAGACAGAAACGCCCACGGATCGCATCAAGCCGCGGACCTCGGTGAGAGGGATAGTGTGGGGGGCGGGACTTAAAAAAAGAGACAGAAACGCCCCCGAATCGCGTTGTGACGGGGAAAGAGTAATTGACAACCATCTCTTCCAATGGCTAGCCTCCATTTATGGAGCTAGCCAATGGAAGAGAAGGCGGGACAAAGCCCCACACTGTAGGATCATAAGATTTCGCCATGCGTGAGCACTGCTGCGCAGTGCTACGGCCAGGCGAAACCTAAAAAGTAGCGTTTCACATGTTTCCTTTAATCTTAAAGGGCGTCTCCCTTCCACTGATCATTGTTCCATCTAAAATAAAACATGTGTGACACAAACCTCTCAAATATCAAATATCTCCATACGATCACTATGTTGAGTGAAAGGGCATGGCAATCCTCATAATAAGATGGTCAGAGTCTTCTAATGTCATGACAAACAACAGATATCTAGGTATTCATATGCGAGGTGAGGCAATCCCAGTAGAAACAAACACCCAACGATAAAATGGAATTTTGATCTTAAATATCCATCCTTGCCACATCTTAGAGGTCAGCATAATCACCAATATTCCTATACTGTTATCATGTCGGCCCATTCAAAACTCAACCACATAGGACATCCTGATTCCGCACATCATGTAAATACAGCTCCGTCTGGGTACCACACATGATGGTAGAAGAATCTTCTGTCACCCAATTTTGAATAATGTAATCACACCTGTTCGTTACTGGTAAAACAAAGCTAAACTGGAGTATATTTTATCAGATGATTTCCAACATGAGTATGCAGCGTGTTACAGCTTACATTTGCTATCTAAAATCTATGCTGCATATTCCTGTTTATACCCAAAGTATCATACTATGAACCAAACCTACATTTCTCAAGATGAGGGGAGTAGTGCTAGCACTAGTCACCCCATGTGTACAACCACAAGAGACAGAAGACTTGCATTAAAGTATCAGCTCAATTCAGAGCTGTTAAAGCGCATGTGTTCATGCTCGCAATAATGTAACTATTTTACAACTTAAATGTGCTACCCCCAAATAACAAACATGTCTGCCACATGTGAATGGAACAGTGGTTGCCAATAGGCCTCCTGGTTTCGGGTATATTATATATGGATGGCCGCTGTCATTATTAACAAATATTTTGTCATGCATGATGAAATATATACACACACACACACACACACACACACACACACACACACCCACGCACACACACACACACACACACACACACACACACTCACTCACACACACATACACATACACACACACGCACACACACACACACACACACACACCCCCACACACACACACACACACATATATATTTAATATATATACTTACTATGTGTGGGAAAGGAGTGCCTGGTAAAGGTTGTGTGATAAAGGCATTGCGTGGTAAAGAGAGCTTTGTGAAGGCTGTTTACCAGCCTTTGTAGACACAGAGGTGAAGTAATGAGCGGAAAGAATTACCTGTGTTACAACTTTCACGCCCCTAGCAAACTAGCTCAAGAAGTCTATTAATATATATTGGAATGTGTGGAATTACAACACAAACAACTTTGCCAAACTCCTGTCTGCAGTTTTTAACTGTAGGACCAACTTGTGCATATGAAAGCCACTAGGGATAAAAGCAGAGTCACCCATCTTACTTGTGTGTAGCCCGTGGATTATAAAGACATTTTTTGCAGCTTTTGCCCTGTATGCTGTCAAACAAAGGTATAAAAAATATTAGATTTAGATTTAGGGATAGGCATTCCATTGCAGCAAATATGATTCACCAACGGAAATTCTGGCTATATGATCTACATATTGTCTGACCATTGTGGCTGAGATTTGTAGGGTTGGAAGCACACTCAGGGCGTGATTCACCAAGCTAAACGTACATGCTTGGGTAAGTTTACTCCTTTTACGGTTTTCACAAAACTGCATTTTAATAGTTAGTTTACAAGTGGGGAGTCGGGCAGATAACTCTGTGTTCTGTCTAATGACACATAAGAAGGGACATAGGGGCATATGTAGGTAAATCCTTTCTTGCGATTCGAAAAATGCGATTTTCTGTGAATCGCGCTTTCAGAATCGCAAAACGGGGTGTAGATAAAAAATCGCAATTTATTAGCGATTAGCAAAAATTTGCAGAATTATTATGCGATTACTCAAATAGCGATTCTTTATTAGCGAATTCGCTAATAAAGAATCGCAAAACCGGGAAAAGGCAATTCAGGTACAGAATGATGACATCACAACCAGGAAGTGTGACTGCCCATGCTGCACCTGATTGCCTGCACCTGTTCCTGAGTCAGTTGCTGCCTGAGAGACAGTGAGGAGGGAGTTTGGAATTGTCTCTGAAACCAAAGTAGCTGAAATGGAATCCCAGGGTGGGGAAAAGCAGGGTGGGGACAAGCAGGCTGAGGAACACAGCAGGAAGAGAAAAGAAAAATTCTCAGAGAGGGAGCTTGAGTTGAGGTATTGACTGAGGAGGTAGAGAGGCAACATGACCTCCTGTTTGGGAAAGCCTCACTTTGTGTTCCTGAGGCCAGGAAAATAAAAATATGGACTGACATCCAAGAAAAGGTAAATGCCATAGGCGTAACCCATCGTACCACCGAGGACTTAAGGAAGAGGTGGTACGACATGAGGCAGAGATCGAAGGAGAGGGTGGCCACCAGATTGGCAGAGGCAAAGGCAACTGGAGTTGGGACCTCCACTGCACCAGATCCGACGCCCCTGGAGGAGTTGGTGGAGGGCACACTCATTCCTGAAGCAGTGACGGGCGTGGCTGATCTTGACAGCTTCGACACCAGAGACACCACAGAAGGTAAGATGCATGCCAATATCCCCAAAACATACCCATCCCACTCATACCCCAACATACCGATGCATGAATAGGAATCCGGTCCATGTTTTGAGGGTCACCCAGAAATGCATTATAGGAAATGTAGTCCCATGCTCTGAAAGTTGGTCCTGTGACACATACAAAGGGTACATAGGGAACAGTCACACTAGCAATGTGCAAAATAGACAAAATAGACAAGTAGGCATGTCATTTGTAGTATCAAGAACTTTATTGTAATGAAAAAGAAAAAAATGACACACAACTCATGTGTGCTATTTTTTTTTGCAGCTGGACCAACAACACAGGACACTGGCTGCAGTGGGGGAAACAGCTACAGAAGAGGACCACAATAGTTACAACAATGGCTCCGTCGGGTATAAACACAATTGCTTTAAATCATGTAATTATCTTTAACTGAAGTATGAGCATAACATTCCTACTTATTATGCTAATCCATATAAGTGCAAAAACCAAATACTGTAAGGGGTCAGTACAATATTTAAATTATTGAATTATTTTCATTCATTGTTTTCTTTGTTCTCATCAACTGACACATTTCGATATATATTAAAATTTACAAAATAAGGCGCAACAATTCAATTTAGTAAACAAAGTGACATAGTGTGAAATAAATGTGACACAGTGACAAGTGATCTATATACACGTGCGTGAAAGGATATTAAGGGGAAGAGAAAGAATTAGAAAGGCCGGTTCTTATTTTACTGAAACTCAAAACCAACAAGCTATATTGAATAGATGTGGTCTGTTGGACATGGTTAGCCGGTCTTTTGTGAGAATCTGTCGACGTTTTGACCCTGGGACACCTTATTTGTGGGTCTCTAGCGGCTCTTCTTCAGGACGGGGGTAGGTGAGGATAATTGCGCCTGTTGGTTCAATCAAAATTTAAATTAAAAACCATCAGGTTTGGAATTTGCACTAAATTACATTTATCAGAAAACTGGTAGGGGGATAAACAAATTTTTACCAGATCTTCATGAATCAGACATCCCGATGTTCTATTCTGTCAGGGGTCTCGTTTTCAATTGAATGAATATCTATGACCAAACATAATTATTAAATCTTGTTTTTTTTGTTTTTTGTTATAATTTCAAATACAGAGGAGCTATATTTCTACCCTTCTGGTATTGAGCACTCACCTATTTAGAAATAATCTTTGGCATTAGTCCATATGCATTCCTATTTGTTGGCGAATCGTTTTTAAAGGCTTGAGGTCCCTTGCAATGTGTTCCAATATTCTGTAATTAAACAGTACATATATACCATCAGTATATCGTATTCAGTTTCTGTTAAGGTTCTATCATTTATTCCTGATGCCCTCGTCAGCTTTTTTACTCACCACTAATATGGGACTTTGGTAATGTCTTCGTTTTTTAGGGTTGGGCACTGAGGCCTCGTTTCCTCTTACACGGCTATCTGTGCACACTCTCGATATTTTCTGCAATCTAAAATTGAATGCAGGGGACAATCAGTGCCAAAAAACCTCAAAAAACCTCGTGGGTTTTGATGAATAATGTTCTCATCGATGAATGACAAGCCTCGGTTATATCATTTCCACTCACCATCATGTAGGAGTTTTCTGTTTCCCCATGCGCGTCTGCTATGCAATGCGACTTTAGTCACTGAACGCGAGCTAGAAAACGCGTTGTATTTCACTTCCGCATTTCGTCTCGTGGACGTTGCGGTCTCCAGGCAACCCTGCGCAAATGCGGAATGACATCAGGCGTATGGTGTTGCCAGGTGACACGAGAGTAACACGATAAAATTAATAATAACGGAGTGCGTCTTCATTTTGAATCTTTGAGTTTAAGCAACGCATCTTCCTCATGCATGTGCATGTCAGTGTCTCTTATTCAAAAGAACACGAGTAATTCGGTGTCGAGCCCAAGCAAGCCGAATATCAGTCTTACACAGTATCCAGGCATACTGATTCAATGTATGTGATGTTATGCCAATTGGTTGGATTATATGTCCGTAACGTGACTGAAAGATCTTATTCTATATCCTGTCATCATCCGGTTTGTGTATAGGCAGAAGATTAGCAAGAAGAGATTTGGAAACAGTGCATATCTCTATTGGCAAATGACAACATTGTACCAACAATTATTATCACAATGCAATCAAACAGTGCAGAAGCCACAGGGCTGGACAAATCGCCCACGCTAATGTTGTGTTCAGAGTAGTTACATTATGTATTAACATAGGTATCTGGCAAGACAACAGATGTTGGCATTTATGATTTGTACGACACTTCTCCATTAAGCTTGACATCTATTTCTGTCAATACATTTCTCAGAGACATACGAACTTATTCTGTGTTCAGAATAGTTATATTATACATGAGTACGAGTCTCAGATAGATAAACAGTTATTGTCATAGATGATTAGTACAATACTGCACCATTGACCGTGACCTATGTTAGGGATTCAAAGATACATTACATACAGGCATAAGGACAAAGCAGAATAATGCTCTATGTATTCCTTATATTCACTCATAGCTGTCCCATTTGTCTAGCTGTCTCCTCTCTTTCATTCAAGCCCCGTTGGACACTATTCAGAGAATGTATCCACCTGCATTCTTTATAGTTCATCATCCTGGCCAAGGATCCACCCCTTGCTCCTATAGTCACTTTTTCCAGAGCTCTCCACTTCATCTCCTCTGGTTTATGTTTGTGGGTATTGTAATGCTCGACTAAAGGAGCCCCAATAGTGTTGCATCTAAGTCTGCTCATATGTTGTAAAATTCTTACTTTAACTCTTTGTGTTGTTTGACCCACGTAAATTAAACCACATGGACAACTGATGGTGTATATCACATGGGTACTATTACAGTTAGTGAAGTGTGTCAATTTGTATGTCTTTGAGTTATGAGTAAAGCTTGATCCTTCTTGGCAGAGATCACAGACCTTACAATTCCCACATTTATGGTGACCCGTCACTGGAGGCAGACTCAACATACTCCTTAGGTCCTGTTGTTTTTGGGGGTCCAGAAAGGCCTTAACCACTACATCCTTGATATTTCTTCCTCTCTTGAATGCAAACAATGGTGGCTCATTGGTTTGTAGATCAGTTGCAACTAAGTTCCAATACTTCTTTATAGTTTTCTTAATATCCGCACTCTTAGTGTTATATGTGGTTACACATACTAAGCTTTTAGTGCCATCAGTTTTATCTTTTGGTTCCAGCAGTTGCTCTCGTGGTTGATACCAGGCACGTTTTTTTGCTTTTCTAAGTAAACTCGATGGATATCCCCTTTTCCTTAGTCTTGATGTCAAATCTTCTGCTGCAAGGAAAAAATCATTTCTTCTGTAACAATTTCTTCTTATTCTTAAATACTGCCCATAGGGCAAGTTGTCCCTTAGATTCCTGGGATGATGGGATCCATACATCAGCAGTGTATTTCTTTCCATCGGCTTACGGAATAGATCGGTATACAATTGTCCATCTTCCACCTTGAATGTTAAATCCAGGAAGTCAATGGATTCTGAATTATAGACCATGGTAAATTGGATGTCATTATCTCTGGTATTTAACCAGGAATAAAATTCCTTCAGTTCTATTTCTGACCCTGACCAAATCATAAGTACATCATCGATGTATCTTTTCCATACATCGATGTTGTGTAGGAAGGGGTTGTCCAGATCATACAGATGTTGTTCTTCGTATTGGTCCATGAAGATATTGGCCAGACTTGGGGCATAAGTAGCACCCATAGAAATGATTTTTTCCTTGCAGCAGAAGATTTGACATCAAGACTAAGGAAAAGGGGATATCCATCGCGTTTACTTAGAAAAGCAAAAAAACGTGCCTGGTATCAACCACGAGAGCAACTGCTGGAACCAAAAGATAAAACTGATGGCACTAAAAGCTTAGTATGTGTAACCACATATAACACTAAGAGTGCGGATATTAAGAAAACTATAAAGAAGTATTGGAACTTAGTTGCAACTGATCTACAAACCAATGAGCCACCATTGTTTGCATTCAAGAGAGGAAGAAATATCAAGGATGTAGTGGTTAAGGCCTTTCTGGACCCCCAAAAACAACAGGACCTAAGGAGCATGTTGAGTCTGCCTCCAGTGACGGGTCACCATAAATGTGGGAATTGTAAGGTCTGTCATCTCTGCCAAGAAGGATCAAGCTTTACTCATAACTCAAAGACATACAAATTGACACACTTCACTAACTGTAATAGTACCCGTGTGATATACACCATCAGTTGTCCATGTGGTTTAATTTACGTGGGTCAAACAACACAAAGAGTTAAAGTAAGAATTTTACAACATATGAGCAGACTTAGATGCAACACTATTGGGGCTCCTTTAGTCGAGCATTACAATACCCACAAACATAAACCAGAGGAGATGAAATGGAGAGCTCTGGAAAAAGTGACTATAGGAGCAAGGGGTGGATCCTTGGCCAGGATGATGAACTATAAAGAATGCAGGTGGATACATTCTCTGAATAGTGTCCAACGGGGCTTGAATGAAAGAGAGGAGACAGCTAGACAAATGGGACAGCTATGAGTGAATATAAGGAATACATAGAGCATTATTCTGCTTTGTCCTTATGCCTGTATGTAATGTATCTTTGAATCCCTAACATAGGTCACGGTCAATGGTGCAGTATTGTACTAATCATCTATGACAATAACTGTTTATCTATCTGAGACTCGTACTCATGTATAATATAACTATTCTGAACACAGCATATGTTCGTATGTCTCTGAGAAATGTATTGACAGAAATAGATGTCAAGCTTAATGGAGAAGTGTCGTAAAAATCATAAATGCCAACATCTGTTGTCTTGCCAGATACCTATGTTAATACATAATGTAACTACTCTGAACACAACATTAGCGTGGGCGATTTGTCCAGCCCTGTGGCTTCTGCACTGTTTGATTGCATTGTGATAATAATTGTTGGTACAATGTTGTCATTTGCCAATAGAGATATGCACTGTTTCCAAATCTCTTCTTGCTAATCTTCTGCCTATACACAAACCGGATGATGACAGGATATAGAATAAGATCTTTCAGTCACGTTACGGACATATAATCCAACCAATTGGCATAACATCACATACATTGAATCAGTATGCCTGGATACTGTGTAAGACTGATATTCGGCTTGCTTGGGCTCGACACCGAATTACTCGTGTTCTTTTGAATAAGAGACACTGACATGCACATGCATGAGGAAGATGCGTTGCTTAAACTTAAAGATTCAAAATGAAGACGCACTCCGTTATTATTAATTTTATCGTGTTACTCTCGTGTCGCCTGGCAACACCATACGCCGTGATGTCATTCCGTATTTGCGCAGGGTTGCCTGGAGACCGCAACGTCCACGAGACGAAATGCGGAAGTGAAATACAACGCGTTTTCTAGCTCACGTTCAGTGACTAAAGTCGCATTGCTTAGCAGACGCGCATGGGGAAACAGAAAACTCCTACATGATGGTGAGTGGAAATGATATAACCGAGGCTTGTCATTCATCGATGAGAACATTATTCATCAAAACCCACGAGGTTTTTTGAGGTTTTTTGGCACTGATTGTCCCCTGCATTCAATTTTAGATTGCAGAAAATATCGAGAGTGTGCACAGATAGCCGTGTAAGAGGAAACGAGGCCTCAGTGCCCAACCCTAAAAAACGAAGACATTACCAAAGTCCCATATTAGTGGTGAGTAAAAAAGCTGACGAGGGCATCAGGAATAAATGATAGAACCTTAACAGAAACTGAATACGATATACTGATGGTATATATGTACTGTTTAATTACAGAATATTGGAACACATTGCAAGGGACCTCAATCCTTTAAAAACGATTCGCCAACAAATAGGAATGCATATGGACTAATGCCAAAGATTATTTCTAAATAGGTGAGTGCTCAATACCAGAAGGGTAGAAATATAGCTCCTCTGTATTTGAAATTATAACAAAAAACAAGAAATCCAAGATTTAATAATTATGTTTGGTCATAGATATTCATTCAATTGAAAACGAGACCCCTGACCGAATAGAACATCGGGATGTCTGATTCATGAAGATCTGGTAAAAATTTGTTTATCCCCCTACCAGTTTTCTGATAAATGTAATTTAGTGCAAATTCCAAACCTGATGGTTTTTAATTTAAATTTTGATTGAACCAACAGGCGCAATTATCCTCACCTACCCCCGTCCTGAAGAAGACCCGCAAGAGACCCACAAATAAGGTGTCCCAGGGTCGAAACGTCGACAGGTTCTCACAAAAGACCGGCTAACCATGTCCAACAGACCACATCTATTCAATATAGCTTGTTGGTTTTGAGTTTCAGTAAAATAAGAACCGGCCTTTCTAATTCTTTCTCTTCCCCTTAATATCCTTTCACGCACGTGTATATAGATCACTTGTCACTGTGTCACATTTATTTCACACTATGTCACTTTGTTTACTAAATTGAATTGTTGCGCCTTATTTTGTAAATTTTAATATATATCGAAATGTGTCAGTTGATGAGAACAAAGAAAACAATGAATGAAAATAATTCAATAATTAAAATATTGTACTGACCCCTTACAGTATTTGGTTTTTGCACTTATATGGATTAGCATAATAAGTAGGAATGTTATGCTCATACTTCAGTTAAAGATAATTACATGATTTAAAGCAATTGTGTTTATACCCGACGGAGCCATTGTTGTAACTATTGTTGTATTGCCCAGGTTCTGAAGGGATACTGGGTTACCCCGTGAGAATTTTTCACAGAAGAGGACCAGGCAGGGCAGGAGAGCCAGGGTGCCACACGGGACACACCATCAGCACAAACCAAATGGCGCTGAATTGTTATTGCACTGATACCAATGGCATCCGAGTCTACGGATCCCGAAGAGGACACACAGGCTGCAGCAACTCAAAACACAAGGCAGGGCAGATCACAATCTTGCTCATCAAACACAACTGGCAGGGGTGCAAGACAGTGGGCACGGGCCAACACCAGCAATGCTTCCTCAGGTACAGACTCCGTCTTCACAGGGCTGAAGGGCAACATGTTGCGTGTGCAGTGCCTGCAAAGTAAATTGATCACATCAATACAGCGCCAGCTAGCACAACACAACTTGCACATGTTGGAGCTGAGACTTGGGGTGACAGCAATTGCACAAGCTTCAGAGGCAAATCTGAGGGAAGCCAGAAGAGATAGGCAGGCCCGGCGCAGGGAACAACATCGGCTACACACCCGACTGGACCAGTTTACAAGGGCTGTCAGCCGGCAATCCACAGCTATATCCATGCTAGCACGGAGAACAGTAAGCATGCAACATGAGATGGCCCACTGCTGCCAGGACGTTGCCAGGGGCCTGGTGCAAGTGACCCATGCACTAGACCAACTGCGGGCTGTTGTCACTGGGGGAATTATAACGCCAAGGAGCCTAGACACAGATGGGCAATCCAGCAGGAGCACACCGACTCCACCTATTCCTGCAGAAAGGCGTAGGAGTGGCCGTCAGGGCAGAGCTGTGGATGACAACAGTACCTGCGTAGAGTGCGTTGCCGTATTCGAGTCTGCTGCTGACGAGGGCCTTTGTCACCGTTCTTCTTGTTTCGGTTGGGATCCACTTGTAGATCATGCGGAGGGTGTTGTAGCAGGAGGAGGAGATGGCGTTGACCTGTTTAGACATGTAGAGGGAGGAGTCGAGGATGAATCCTAGGTTGCGTGCATGGTCGGTGGGTTTTGTTGCTGTTCCCAGTGTGGTCGGCCACCAGGAGTCGTCACAGGGTGAGGGGGTGGGTCCAAGGATGAGTACCTCCGTCTTGTCCGAGTTTAGCTTCAGACGGTTGTTGCTCATCCAGTCAGCGACGGCCTTGATTCCCTCGTGGAGGTTGGTTTTGGTGGTGTTCGGGTCCTTGGTGAGGGGGAGGATGAGCTGGGTGTCGTCGGCGTAGGAGATGATGTTGAGGTCGTGTTGGCGGGCCACTTATGCGAGGGGGGCCATGTAGATGTTAAACAGCATCGGGCTGAGCCCTGGGGGACGCCGCAGATGATGTCGGTGGCTTCGGATCGGAAGGGCGGGAGGCGAACGCTCTGGTTTCTTCCGGAGAGGAAGGACGTGGTCAGGTCAAGGGCCTTCTCTTGGATTCCGGCTTCTAGGAGGCGTGTCTTTAGAGTGTAATGGCAGACCGTGTCGAAGGTGGCTGACAGGTCCAGGAGGATGAGGGCTGATGTTTCGCCGTTGTCTAGTTGACTCCTGATGTTGTCTGTGGCGGTGATGAGGGCTCTCTCGGTGTTGTGGTTTCGTCTGAACCTGGACTGGGTCGGTCCAAGATGATGTTGTCTTCCAGGTGGCAGGCCAGTTGCATGTTGAAGATTTTCTCGATGACCTTCGCCGGGACCGGGAGCAGGGAGATGGGCCGGAAGTTCTTGAGGTCCTTGGGGTCCGTCTTGGGATTCTTGAGGAGGGTGTTGATTTCGGCGTGTTTCCAGCTTTCCGGGAATGTCGCTGTTTCGAAGGAGATGTTGATGACCTTCCGTAGTTGGGGTGCGATGGCTGCATCTGCTTTGTTGAATTCGTGGTGTGGGCATGGGTCTGACGGAGATCCTGAGTGGATGGAGTTCATGACCATGCGTGTCTCGTTATTGACATTGGACCAGAAGGTCAGGCGGATGGCACTGGTGGTGTTCACAGGGGAGGTGGGGTCTGGCGTATTCGGGGCAGTCATGGTGTTGAAGCTGTCATGGATGTCAGCGATCTTGCGGTGGAAGAAGATGGCTAGTGAGTTGCACATTTCTTGTGAGGGAGATATGTCGTTGGTGTTGGCGCTGGGGTTGGAGAGTTCCTTTACGATGCTGAAGAGCTCTTTGCTGTTGTGTGCGCTGTTATCCAGGCGGTCTTTGAAGGAGGATCTCTTGGCTAATCTGATGAGGTGGTGATGTCTGCGGGTTGCGTCCTTGTGGGCTGCGTGGTTGTCCAGTCGTCGATCCACTGTCTGAGGTTGCTGGCTGCGGTGTCTGGGTTGGTGGGGTCGGTGGGTGGGTTTTGGGTGAGGGTTGTGATCAGCTGGTCTTCGGTGACTTTGCTCCAGCAGTGGCGAGGTAGCTGTTGGGTGCGGTGGTGCGTGGTTGGTTTCTTGAAGGTGAAATGGATGCAGCGGTGGTCGGTCCAGTGGAGTTCGGTGATGTGGTTGAAGGCGACGTGGGTGCCTGTGGAGAAGATGGGGTCCAGCGTGTGGCCGGCGGCGTGGGTGGGTGCGGTGACAAGTTGTCTGAGCCCGAGGTTGTCCATCAGGGTGGCGGAGGATGTAGTCCATGGAGGTGAGTGCGTGGGTGCTGGCGAGGTCGGCGATGGAGTCGCTGAACTGAGCCCGGGGTCCGTGGGTTCTGTAGATGAGTGTTCCTCTGAGGGTGGTGTTGGGGTCGGTGAGGATCCGGAAGTGCAGGTGTTCGGCGGTGTTCAGGGTGTTGTCTGCGTGAGTGGCAACCTTGAGGGTGGACTTGTGGACGATGGCTATTCCTCCTCCGATTCCGTTGGTGCGATTCCTGAGGGTGATCTTGTAGCCGTCCGGGATGGATATGGCAATGTCGGGCGCCGAGGAATCGCTGCACCAAGTCTCGGTCAGGAAGGCCACGTCTGTGGCGGAGGTGTCGAGCAGATCCCAGAGCTCGATGGCGTGTTTGTGTGCGGAGCCGGTGTTGAGGAGTATGCAGCGGAGGTGGTTGGGTCCAGTCCTAGGAGGTTTGGTGGTTCTGTCACAGGTGAAGCTGCAGGTGTGGCAGGACAAAGGTCCGTGAGTCTGTTTTGGGGTGGCTTGGAAGCAGGTGTGGTTTCGGCCGGTGTTGAGTGCGTAGAGGGTGCTGGTGTCGTAGCGGAGTCTGGTGTTGTGGCATTCGCGGGGCCCAGGGGTTCTGTCGCTTGGTGCGGTCCAGGTGCAGACGGGCGCAGACAGGCTTGCCTTTGGCGCGCCCGCTGCGCGGCCTCCATAAGAGGGGGAGAGGGAGGGAGGAGCAGCTGGGAGGCGGGAGCGGGGTGGCCAATGGGAATCAGGGGGGCAGGGCCGCAGGGACGCATTAAGGGGTGGCCCTCCTAATGTTCTCATCATTCACCTGGGAGGGAACGATCTAGTCACACTCGGGAGGCGAGCCCTGATACAGGTCATGCAGAGGGACTTCGGGGCAATAAGCAGCAGGTTGGGAGCCGCAGAACTTCTGTGGTCAGAAATGACCCCCCATAGAGAATGGAGGGGAGCAAGATCTCCAGCAGCCATAGAGCATTCCCGCAGGACGGTTAACAGGTCCATGCAGAAGTTCATGGGGAGGAGAGGCCTGGGTTTCATTAGACATGCACTTATACAGGAGAAGACCGAAGGCTACTTTGATAAAGATGGGGTGCACTTGTCTGGTTTAGGGATGGATATGCTCCTCCTGGATATACAAGAGGCACTGACAGCGGTGGGTTGTAAGTAGCTGAGTGTGTGGGGGGCTCTGGCATCGACGGGGGCCTCCCCAGAGCTGTGGCGGATTACAGGGCGATCTGGAGGCAGACGGGTACAGTAAGGGTACCTCTGCAGCAGAAGGGTACAGTAAGGGCACCTCTGCATGGCACAATAAGGGTGTCAGAGCCAAGGACCAGAAGCCAAAGGAGGTTCCTGGAAACCGCGTTGGCGCCCCGTTAGTCCTTCGGGCGGTCGGGGGGCCTGAACTGACCGGGGGTGTGCCACACCGCTCCGCCCTGACAGGGGGGGAGGGAGTATTACGAGGATGGCAATGTGCTGCACCGTTTGAGCATCAACTCACCGTGCAAGACGGCTCTTTAGGCATGCGGGACAGCGAGGGGCTGCCTGCTTTGGATCGCCTGTAAGATGACCCACGTAATCGTCATACATATGTGTTGTATGAAATAAACCTGCAACAGTTCTTTCCCATAATCACGTGTCAGAGTATCATTGGGGTGGGGACTGTGTGGTGTGGCTGTTTGGGTGCTAACAGGCGGGAGCGAATGACGGTGTGGGCACTATGCCGCTGACTGCGTGACCCGCAGGGGAGCATGGGCAAAGCAGCGCTCTAGTGCCACTAGTCGCAGCGCCCCTGCCTGTACAGGGAGGGTGGGCGGAGTAAAGAAGCTGGCTCTCGACCCTCCCCGCTGCCACCGGACACTGGCTGAAGGGGGGGCGGGCTCACCTGTGGAGGGGGCGTGCTCGCCCCTATTTAACCCCAGCGCGCCCCCGGCCTGGCCTCTTTGTCCTGCTCGTCTGCGCCCGAGCGCTGTTCCCTCCCTGTCCCTGACCCAGCTGCTCGTGCGGCGGGCAATGGATAGAATGTTGTAATTTTTTCTTTTGTGTTGCAGGCGGAGTTACAGGGCGATCTGGAGGCAGACGGGTACAGTAAGGGTACCTCTGTGGCAGAAGGGTACAGTAAGGGTACCTCTGCATGGCACAGTAAGGGTGTCAGAGCCAAGGACCAGAAGCCGAAGGAGGTTCCTGGAAACCGCGTTGGCGCCCCGTTAGTCCTTCGGGCGGTCGGGGGCCTGAACTGACCGGGGGTGTGCCACACCGCTCCACCCTGACAGGAGGATGGCAATGTGCTGCACCGTTTGAGCATCAACTCACCGTGCAAGACGGCTCTTTAGGCATGCGGGACAGCAAGGGGCTGACTGCTTTGGATCGCCCGTAAGATGACCCACCTAATCGTCATACATATGTGTTGTATGAAATAAACCTGCAACAGTTCTTTCCCATAATCACGTGCCAGAGTATCATTGGGGTGGGGACTGTGTGGTGTGGCTGTTTGGGTGCTAACAGGCAGGAGCGAATGACGGTGTGGGCACTATGAATGCATGCGTTGTAAAGCCGCCTGCGATGCGAAAGTCACGTTGCAATGGCACCGCGTGGAAACACCCTTCTTGTAACGGGTGTTTCCCCACAAAAGGCACACATACACCATGAACCCTATCTGTGGGACTTTGGCACACCTTTACTTGAAAACAGGCATTGCTAAACAACTGTTTTTTTTATATTTTCTGTTTATAGTCACACCAAGCTTCTCTTGCTCACCGTACAGGTAGAAAAGTCAGGGGCATATTATCAAGGACCGGTGTTAAAATTATCACAGTTTTATCGGCAGGAAATTGCCGATAAAATGGCGATAATGGGCTTGATAATATGCCCTTGTTAATTCCCATAGACGCCTATGTTTTGGTGTTAACATGGGCTTCTATGGGAATTAACAAGGGTGTATTACCAAACCCATTATCGCAATTTTGTCGGCAATTTCCTGCCAAAAAAACAGCGATAATTTTAACACCGGTCCTTGGTAATATGCCCCTTAGTTCTATATAGGTTCTCCATTTGGAGCCACACTGCCTGCCATTCTATGGTAACATACAATTCCTCTGGGCTAACTGAAATGTATTTAGGACACTAACAGTGTTTTGTCAGATTTTTTCCATAACAAATGGAATTGCACAGGAGATGTGTACATGCTATTAGCAACATTCACGTTGGCAGCTTTAACTGGGAAATGAAGCTGACTAGAAGAATCGGAACATATTAACCCACACAGCTTATGCTTGCTGACACATTAATACCAGCAGTTTTGATGTTGTCACATGTCAAATGCATTGCATTGTGATTGCGGACTAGCAGAATACACTTAATGAAACTGCTATGCTGGTATTGAAGTATGATCTTACTCACTAGGCTGGTAGTGCATGCTCTTGATTTCACATATTTTACGAGTGTGAGGAAATGCCAAGGCCAAATCTATTTATGAGACAGCATCACATAGCTGCACAAAAGTACTAACATTTTGGGAAGTCTCTAATTGAAACCGGGGTGGATTTCTCTTACGTAGGGCGCAGGGGCCTTCCCGTCCTCCTTCATGCGGACGATGCAGTCCTCTTGGCTAGAACTGCCAGAGGCCTGCAATCCTTACTGAATGCTTTCTGCAGCTTTATGGCTGAACGTGATTTAGCCATAAATAAGTCTTTCATACTGCAGGTCGGAACTCGCCCGAAACGCAACTTCCCCTTTATGATAAACAATGGAAAAGTACCCATTACTAAAACTTTCTCATAGCTGGGAGTTTTATTTGACGATCATTTAAGTTGGGCTGCTTTAGTTGAGAAGAAAAGAGGGGAGATTACACGGGCGAATGCCGCCATCTTCAGCTTTGCAAGCAAAATGGGCAAACGCCCAATTGCTGCAATGCTGAAGTTGTACCAGGCAAAAAGTGTCGCAATTGGCAGCTATGGCAGTGAGCTATGGGGATATACAGCAGTTAAGGGCATCCAGGTGGCAGAGAATAATTTTTTTAAACAATTATTGGGAGTACCAAAGGGAACCTCAAATGTAATCATTCATGAAGAAACTGGGATCCCATTTATCAGCGACACGTTAGCTATCTGCCCTCTGCTTTTTTGGTTGAAAGCTGGTTAAATAAAGATCTTACCCTAAATCACCAGCTACTTAAAGAGGTCCTGACTCTGGATAACATGCTTAAAATTCACTGGCTAAAATATTTAAAATCCTGCTTTAACGACCTTGAACGACTGGATCTCTTTTTAAACCCTGAAACGATTACCATCGAGGATGTGGCCTAAGTTAATAAAACCTTTTCCCTATGGCAAATATTTAACAGAGAAGGGGCAGAACTGGTTAAACCTAGTGTTCGTAATTTCATGTTACTTAAAACTGCCCCCTCGCTGGAACCTTATCTAACATGGCCAATTTCATCTCATGAGTGGTTTCTGTTAACCAAATTCAGGTTTAACCTTTACCAAAGTCAAAGTTCAAAGTCAAAGTCAAAGTTTATTATGTTTTGGCTCTCGATGAGGGCCACATAAAAATAAACACACAAATATACAACATTAATTACAGATAAATCACAACAAGATAAGAAGGAAACACTACTTGTCTACCGGTAAAGCGATCATCAAACCTCTCCCTATACATCATTAATAAATATCTAAAAACCCTTTAAAAAAAAATTTAAAAATTCTGAAACAAAACATTTCATTTGGAGGGCAGTAAAGTGCATGGAAAAACGTTTTTACATTTAAGATTCCTAGTTGTAGACAAATTGGTTTTATCCATTTATGGCGCAATGGGCGCAATGCGGGACAAATAAACAAGACATGGTTACGATCCTGTACAGCATTATTACAAAGATTACATTTTGGCGATACCCCATACCATTTCGCTAAAAGGAGATTTAGTGGAAGCAAATCATGTCTTAAAAGGTACCATAACCTACGGACTCTATGAGGGATATTCCAAATAAGGTATTGTTGGGCCAGCTTTGGTATATATGTTTTTACCAGTGATTCCCTTTCTTTTTGCCTTGGTTGGGCAAGTATGTCCAATTTATAACAGAGTTCCCAAGATGCACATTTTAATTTAGACTTTAGCTCAGCCGGTGAGAGTAGGAATAAGGTGCATTCATCCAATTCTAACAAAAATACTGCTTTTCTAAAGTTTTTTACTAACAAAGAAAACTCGTTAAAGTTGCCCAAGAGTTCCCTTTTAATGGCTTCTCGTAAGGAACCCGGTTTACCTCTGGCCAAACAGGCTACCCATCTTACGAGGGCTCCCAACCCCTGTACCCAACAGCTTCGGAGTCCGAATTCCAGCCTGCATGAAGATGCAGAGCATGCTGTATTAAGGGAAGAAATTTTTCTTAGTACCTTTCCTTCCATTTTTTGCAGAAATCCCCATTGTTTCAACTCCACTAATTCAATTCCGTACAGTAGAGTTGCAGGTATCTTTGCTCTAAATACATCCAAAAAGAGTGAGAAATGTCTCTTCCCTGTCGCATTGTATAGGGAACATAACCCCATGCCATGGGCCAATGCTTTTCGTGAGTTATGTTCAATGTGGGGATTCTCACTAAGGTTTGCTGAGATTATTTTGCCTAAAAAGGTGTAGGTTTTAACCACCTCTAGTTTTTGTCCACCTATAGCCCAGCTATAGCTTCCAGACCTACATTTTTTCTTTCCAAAAATGCACATGATTTTACTTTTCGAAGTATTAATTTTCATGTAATGTGCTTCAGCAAATCGATTCAATGCATGTAGACGATTAGACAAACCCTTCGGGGTTAAATCTAAAACAAGTATGTCATCCGCATACATTAGAACCGATATGGATGGCCCTCCAATTGTCGGGGCTAATCCCTCACAATCTGCAATGGAAGATGGTAGGTCTGCCGTATATAGTGAAAACAATATAGGGGCCAGTATACATCCTTGTTTTAGCCCATTCTGAGAAGGGATAGATTGAGAAAGACCCCTTTCTCCGCCTTGTAGCACCTTACACCACGTGTTCGAGTGAAGAGACTTTACTAATTCGAGTAAATACACTGGCATACCCAGTACAGCCAGCTTTCTCCACAGCGTTGGACGGTCCACCTTGTCAAACGCTGTGGAGAAATCGATAAATGCTGCATATATGCCACCACCTCGAACACGTACATATTTGTCCACAATCACCTGCAATAATGTCAAGTTATCTAGAGTTCCATGCTCTTTGCGAAATCCCGTTTGTTCCATAGGTAAAATACCATTTGTTTCTGCCCATTCAGTTATTAACATTAAAAGACATTTGGCGAAAATTTTTCCTATAGAATCCAATAGAGCTATTAGACGATAATTCATAGGCTTATCCCGTGCACCCTTTTTAAATATGGGGACCTAGATATAAAGCATGCTTGAAACACCGGGAGAAGAATCCTACTCCAGGAAGTGACGTCTTGCTTAATTATTGACATAGGCAATTCGTCCGGACCCATTGCTCCGGAAGAGCGCATACTCTTTATCACGGTAGCTATGGATTTCTCGGTAGGGAGTTCTATTTTATGCTCACTATTTGAGCCTGGATCCCATTTATCCCCCACTGTACCGTTAGGTGCATATAAGCTAGATACGAATAATATCCAGACATCTTCCGCAATAGAGATTGGGGTGGGGGTTGTTATTGCTCCACATCCCTTCCCTATTATGGACCAAAAATCTCTAGATTTGTTAAAGGCCGAAGCCTCTCTTAACCTAATCCAGAGAGAATCTTCTTTTTCTCTTTTTAACTTAAATCTCAATCTAACCCTCCTTCTTTTTAGTAAGGCTAACTTTTGCTCATTTTCCCTAGATCTATTAAGGTACTGTTGCCTCACCAATTTGTTTATCTCCTTGTGTAAACTAAATAGTTTACTAGGAGAAAAGTGTAACTTTTTAGAATTTCCAGTTTTCTTAGCTATCTTGGTAAGTTTCTTTATAAAAATTTCGAGGTGTAAAAATTCCATACCCTGCCATTCATCTAATTCTAGTAACGTTTTGGCAAGGATATTTTGTACATCCTTCATAGAGAGAGTTTCCCAGAAGCATCTTCCAGATTTACAATTAATAGACACTCCTCTATTCACTAGGGACCACGAATTAGTTTCTGGAGGATTTATTGAGACAGTTATATTGATCATTTACCACCTTCTACTTGCCTTCCCAAAGGGAAGTCATAAAGGGCAGGTCTTGCCGCCCTGTGGCTGCGATGTTTCATCTCCACAGGACCAAATGCACTTTATGTTCTTTTGCCATTATTATGATGTTCCCCGTAGACTCTTTTTAAAACCTCTTTTTAAAAAAATGAATTTCACCCAGGTTCGTCCAGCTCTTTGCTTCCTGCAAATGTTGAGCCCAGAAAGCACTTTATTTGTACCGTAGTCATGGTATCAACTAAATTTTAGACTTATGTTTGCACTTCTGAGATGTTAGCTTTTTAACTTGTTTTGTATTAATATACGAAGGAACTGTTTTATTACTTGCACAAGTTTAACATACATATTTTTAATCATATAATTGTCCTTTTTATTGTTGAAATATCGCTTTTATGGTTTGCTATTTGTAAAACCGAATAAAGTACTTTGACTATGACTATGACTACTAACATTTTGTGTTGCTTTTTACAGGAACAGTCAAGGGAACACAATATCCAGTTCCAGAGTCAATGCAGGAGGAGTCCATGTATCCTTTTTTTCGTAATAAATGCCCTTTTTTAAATAGGAAACACTTCTAAATGTTTGATGGAAGACACCAGGCCTTTCTCCAGATGAATACACCTGACCCCATACAGGTATTGTATGAGCACCAAAACATGTTAAAAGAAAAATCGTATAGTATGCATAGTCTTCCTTTTTAGGTGTTGCCACACACTCTCAGATCGCTATACACGGCGACTCGTTAAGTTACCCTCTAGACATATTAAGTACAAAGATCCCGCCCTTGTGAGCTTTGGAATGGGTTGTACATTTCACCACTCCTCGGCCCAGCACCGTACAACAATACTACATGCCGCATCAGGGCAATGAACACCCCGACTTTCATGGGCCCATCAGCTTCCCTACTCCTTGCTCTTTCCAAAGAAAATCATCCATGAGTGGTACAAACTTTGAAGAAGCTTCAGTAAAGTGTTATTATTTCAATTTTAGTTGTACAATATGGAAGTTGGAAAGTCTTTCTTGACGGTCTGACTATACAGTGTCTGTGTCTACATTATTTTGTTCCAGGTATCTTACTGTATGCGCGCTTGTCAAACATGGCAATTGGGCACTCCCGTTACAGTCCCTTTTGCTGTCTCCGAAGTGCCTCGTGTTCTGCGAGGAGCTGATCCGGTCTGTCCTTGTACTCTCTTTGTTCTTCCCGGATGGAGGTGTCAGAACTATCCATTCCTGTTGGGTTCTATCCACACGCACGGGCAAAAAGTTCCTTTCTTGAAAGGGGGACAGACAGGCGCGCAACGCCAATTGGGCTGGAAAGCTTCTGCGCTCCCCCTACCCCGTCTTGTGTGTCAGCCCGGGCTGAGACAGCTACCTGGGCCAAACACAGACAGTTTTTGAGCTTATCGCAGCCGCACCCGAGTACTTTACAGGTCTTTAAAAGACCATTTACGTGTTAACATGGCTTTGCTGTAAAGAAAAGGGGTGGGGCCTCCAATGAGGTCTCAGCAATCTTGCTTTGGGGGACTTATTTGTGGCAGCAATAGGAGTTCTTGGCCCCCAATGACCCTCAGCAGCCAAGGGGAGTTCATTCCCCAACCAGTAGTTCGCCAGGAGACACATTTGTGGTTGAGAAATAGGACGGGGGCTCCTACCAGGTCTCAACAATTACACTGTGGGGGACTTTCTTGTAGCAACAATAGGAGTTATTGGCCCCCAACAGCCCTTAGTAGTCAAGAGTACTTCATCCCTCAACCAGTAGTGTGGCAGGAGGCCCCTTTGAAGAGGGGTTGAGAAAGGGGGCGAGCCTCCAATGAGAACGCAGCAATCTCGCTGTGGGGGACTTACTTGTGGCACCAATAGGGGTTCTTGGCACCCAACAACCCTCACCAGACAAGGGGAGTTTATCCCCCAACCAATAGTGTTCAAAGGCGGTGTGTCTGCAGAGTAGTTGAGAAAGGGGGCGGGTCCTCAGATGAGGTCTGAGCAAACCCACTGTGGGAGGCTTACTTGTCGCAACAATAGGTGTTCTTGGCCCCCAATGACACTAAGCAGCCAGGGGACTTCACCGCAACGAGTAGTGCACCAGGAGGCCCCTTTGCAGAGATGTCTGATGATACATCGCAAACACTCACATCGCATGCCTTTACATCGTAATTTATACATCACATTTGCGCATACATCATGAGTAATCATATCGCATACCATTACGTCGCATTCGTATAGGCATGCATGTGAAATACAGTTACATCGCATACAGACATCCCGCATGTTATTATATAGCAATTTTTAGATGTATGCACATTTCCTTTCACCCGTCCCTTAACCCTAATCCTTGAACTATGAAACAGTACCCTACAATATGGCACGCTAACACTTCCCTAAACCCTAAGCCCTAAACAGTAAATCAAGCCTACACTACGACCTCAACCCTAAACCTTAATCCCCAAAGGCCAAAACAGTCCCTACACTGCAAGTGGACCTAAGCCCTACGGAAATCCCAAAATAGCACCAACAGTACACGAAACCCTAAGCCCTAACGCAACTCCAAAACAGCACCCATTCTATAATGTAGCCCTAGTATCCCTAACGCAACCCCAAAACAGCACCCAATCTATAAGTAGCCCTAGTAGCCCTATCGCAACGCCAAAACAGCACCCGTTTTATTAGTAGCCCTAGTAGCCCTAACTCAACCCCAAAACCGCGCCCATTCTACTAGTAGCCCTAGTAGCCCTAATCCCCAACCTCAAAACAGCACCTATACTGCAACTAGCCCTAAGCCCTAACGCAACACCAAAACAGCACCTCCTTACCTGTCTCTTGTCGTTGTTCCAGGGTGTAGGAGAGTGGGGTCTGCAATCCTATGGTCACCCCAGATTTTTGCTTTTTGCTTCACTGGTTTACGACTTTCCCTGGCTGTGGGCCTGCTAATCAGACCCACAGCCTAGCTGTTCTCTCTCTAAATTGACAACCATGTACTTTAGGTGCATTTACCAATTGGTACTGGGCCACCTTATCAGTCCCTGTACAGTATACCTTAGGTATCCAGGGCATAGGTGTACCCAGGGCCTACCAGGGGCTGAAGCATGTATTATCCCACCCCTGGCTGGCCATCTAAAACTGACACAACTGGCTGCATGACAGCTGGGGCAAGGTGGTGTAATCACCCTTTGCTATAGATACAGTATACCTATATCTAACCCTAAAATGGACACATATATTCCTATCAGTCACTCCTATGGAAGGCTTTATCAATCCTGAAGGCAGAGTGCTTGGAATTATGTGAGATGGTGCTCTGGCATGAGCTGAGCCCGTTTGCAGCTTGCGGAACCAAGTCCTAATAGCTGTTCCATGATAACGCTATACCATATACTCTTAAGTGCATTATCAACCTCGCGGTTAAATGCTAACTCTGGTATAACATTATCAAAACATGTTGAGTAAGGTGTCATACGATTTGGAATACTACCCCCTCGCCAATTCTGGCGACGGGGGTAGCATTCCACCCTTCTAGAGGGACACGACATGTATGTAACTGCGAACCCCGGTTAAAGTTAACTCGAGCCTCAGCATCACAAAATGGATGCTGCCACCACAGACACAAGTCTGACCTCCTGCTGCTGGGAGTCCTTCCAGCGAGGGCGGCTTGGACAAAGGGTTTCCTGCCTGGGGAGGTGCTAGCACCAGCCCAGACAGGATTTTGTGTATTGGGGAGGATAGGCCTGAAAGGAATGAGACATGCCTGGGGCACACAAGGTGCCCTGTGCATACACCGGTTCAAACCAGTTGCTGGGGCATCCCAGCCCCAGCTCTGGTGGGAAACCGGACAAAGGATAGGGGGTGTAACCACCCCCCTTCCTGGTCCCACCCAGGGGAGGGACCTAGTCAGTAGTGCAGCCCCCTTTAGGAGAATAAAGGTAGGAGCTGGTCCCATTCCAAATTAGATTATCCTGAACTATTCAACAAGAAGAAACTCTGGCCTTCGACGTTCTGCTCCACAGAAGACTAAAGAAATCTCCCCTCATCCTACATCTGCAGCACAGCTGAGATCCGTGGGTGCGACGAGACACGTGGGACCGGCCATCTTGGAAGAAACTGCACTTCGCTTCCAGCACGACTCCCGAGGTAAACTCGACCAAGTGCTTTGGGGACTGAGAAGCCTCAGCCCCGAGCAGCTCCTGCACCGAAGATCAGCCCTCCAGCCTCCATGAGATCTGCGTGGGGCCCTCCTGCTTGTTTGCTGCTCGATGCGTTGTCTGGTCACTTGCCGGCTGGCTAGTGGCCTACTAGACGACGAACCTTTGAATCTTTGCTGCTGGTCTGGCTGCTCCAGACTGGCCCTTGCTCCCTTCCAAAAGAGGGGCACCCCGGACTCTCCTAGTCCGCACCAGACGTCTTTTCCACTCACCGCGTGGGTTGCCTTTGCCAAGGCCTGTTGACTCCAATCCCGGATCCGACACCGCCGACAGCGAGAGCCTGTGTGGTACAGCTCGTGCCTCCATCCTGGTCATCGAAGACACCTCCTGGTCCACGTGGCTGCAGAGTCAAGCGTCCACTCTTCACCTGATCGTGACGACAGCACCTGGTTCCTTCCTGGTTCCACACCGGTCACTGGCTGGTGACTTTGAACACTGTCCCCTCTGCTTTCAGGTCCTCTTCTTCACCGATCCACCCTTGGATCGCACCGGACATCTTCCTCCTGGTCGCCTGCAGCATCTTTTCTTTCAGGCTCCATTGACTTCAACGTGAGAACCCGACACACTTTGGAACCTATGCACCCGCAGCCTGTGGGTGAGGTAACGAGAGCATTTCGGTGCTCAAGGGTAGTCTAACTGTCCTAGTGTCCAATTCCACAGTCGTTGTTGTCCTACCTAGTCAGGATTGTCCGTACTTACCTTTAACTTGAACTGTACTGTCCATAGACGTTAGTACGCATCTCTCGTGTGAGTTCACACTCGGCACACGCGTTCCGTGGGCCTCCTATTACTTACCTGAAGTTAGTGTAGCGTGGTCCCATCGATCCTACAGCCTCTGGACAGCTCCATTCCTTTTATCGACTTTCACATTCCACTTACTTAGTATATGGTTTGACGTGCCCCTAGGGCACCATTGTAATTTTGTGCAACTTGTCATATTTTTCGTAAGAGATTGTCATGTGCTTAGCCCTCTGACCTCATAAAGAGTTCAGAGGTGTTGTTATTAATAAATATACTGTTTATTTTCATAACAACCTGTGTGGTGTCCTTTCATCTGGTATTCAAGGGGTTATATTGTGGTAAAACAGCTGGCTTCACATGCCAAAAGAGTTTAGCCTAAGACTGCTTTGTCCATGCTACCATTAGGATAGCTGGTCTATAAGGTTGACTTACAACCAATCACCATAAGGGTTGTTTGGACTGATACAAGGTGATCACTAGAACTAGTGAGCATCATATATCAGGTCAACTTCTCACATAGGATTGTCTCCCTGTCGTCTGTGTCCCCCGGAGGCCGTCTCGGCGTGCGTCCATTACATCCCATGCGTTGGGAATGCATGCGTTTTAAATGCGCATGCGACGTAATGGAGTGCATAGAGAACGCACGCGTCGTACTGTCGCGTGTGTTGTAAGTGCAGGCGATGTCAACGCATGCGTCGCAATGCATGCGTTGAGATGGTTGTTTCCCCCTTTGCAGAGTGATTGGCAAAGGGGACAGAGCCTCCGATGAGGGCTCAGTGATTACACTGTGGGGGGACTTACTTGTAGCCACAATAGGAGTTCATGGCCCCCAACAACCCTTAGCATCCATGGGGACATCATCCTCCAACCAGTAGTGCGCCAGGAGGCGCGTTTGTAGAGTCTTTGAGAAAGGGGACGGGCCTCTGGAGAGGTTTCAGCAATCCAGCTGTAGGGGAATTGCTAGTGGAAACAATAGGAGTTCTTGGCCACCAACTACCCTAAGCAGCGTTGGGGACTTCATTAGGGGTGGCTGAGCAATACTCGGCCTGCTCACGGACTCCACGGATTTTGGTAACTGCGGAATTCCACAGAGTGAAACTCCGCAAGCTCCGCCTAGGCCTGGCACCCATCCAAGTGCTTCAAGGCACAGTGTCCAGTGCCTGTCAACTCAGTTTCAGCACAATCGCTGATATTGGAATGTTTTCTGTGAATTACAACATGAATGCTCTCCACGAAAAAGTAAGTCAGTTTCCTTCATTATTTCATGGTTTGGGAAAACGTAAGACTAGGAAAGTGAAGTTGCATATTAAGGAGGACGTCCGTCCAGTTGCTCAAAGACATTGATGAATTGCTTTTCATTTGCAAAAAGCTGTTGAGAAAGAACTTGAATTGTAACTTAAGTATGATATTATTGAGCGTCCCCCTGGTCCACTGCCATGGGTTTCTCCCATAGCAGTAGCGTCCAAAAAGGACATGCGTCAAGTTAAGAAGGCAATTGAATAAGAACGACATCCAGGTCCAAACACTGCTTTTATGATAACAAAATTAAATGGTGCAAAAGTCTTCGCTCGTATTGATTGAAATAAAGGTTATCATGATTTAGAACCTGAAAAAGATTGCAGGTAAATTACAACCATTTCTATAGATGTTGGTCTGTTTTGATACAAAAGACTACGTTTTGGTGTGTCATCCGCTGCAGAACTGTTTCAAGATGTCATTCAGATATCATACAGCCTGTCATGAATGCGTTCAATTACAGTGATGAAATATTGCTTTTTGGATCTACACAAAAAGAACATGATAAAGCTCTTACACAATTATGTAGTTTACTTGCTGAAGTGTGAGTTCCATAAAACAAAATTAAAATTAGTTGGAAATATCCTTTCTGATGGAGGTATGACACCAGGGGCCATATGTAGGTAATCTACATTTACCGATTCTAAAATACTGAATTTTACCGATTTGGTATTTTAGAATCGATAAATGCTTTGTAGGAAAAAATTCTGTAAATTTTACCGAATTGGTAAAATTCGGTAACTACCGATTCGGTACTTACCGATTCGGTAATTACCATTCATTCCTATGGGCCTGGAGGCCCATAGGAATGAATGAGAATTACCGATTCAGTAAATACCGAAACGGTAATAGGGGGAAGACTTGCAAGGGTGGCAGGGTGTCACATTGACACCCTGTTGCACCCCTGAATAGTGCATGGGTGCACATGTGGCACACATACATGCCCTAAGGGCATGTATGTCTGCCACATGGCACTTTTGGAAAAGCACAAATTTGCTTTTTCAAAGGTTTTCGATATTTACCACCAACTTTTAGTTGGTGGTAAATACCGAATCCTTAACTCGGAAATGCACTCACTTGAGTGCTCCTTACATTAAGGATTCGGTAATTTACCTACATCTCAAATGCCCAATACTGGTCGATAACGGCCGAAATTCGGTAATTGGGCTACCTACATCTGGCCCCAGATCATCTAAAGTAAAACTGCTATCAAATGTTGATCCCTGCAAGATGTTTCCTTGGTGCTTTCATTTATTAGCATGGCCAGTAACTGTTCCAGATACGTACAAGACTTTACCTTTGTAAATGCTCCTTTGACAGACTTGATGAAAAATAATGTTTTATTTCATTGGTCACATGAATGTGAGAAGAGTATGAATAAAATCAAACAAGTCATTGAGAATGTTACTGAAATGGCATACTTCAATCTAAAGCTTCATACAGAGGTTGTTGTTGACACAAGCACAGTCTGGTTAGGTGCTATCATTGCACAGCACAGCAGACACCCGATTGCTCAAAGGCATATGGAGCATATGCAAGCAGACGTTTGTCCCAAACAGAACATGCTTACTCACAAGCAGAAATAGAAAGTTTATCCATGGTATGGGCTTGTGGACATTTCCATGTGTTCCTATACGGAAAACAAACCTTTTATGTAGGTAACTGAAAATCATGTTTTACTGACAATATTTGGCAATCCAAAGGCCAAAATGCCTCCTTGCATTGAACTATAGGAACTACGGTTACAAGAGTATAATTATTCCATTGTGCATCATCGAGGGAAGGGTCAGAACCCTGCTGACTACTATTCCAGAGTACCTATACAAGGTCACAGGTGTCAGTCTCGACATTGCTAAGTTAGCATGAGCTCTGCTGCCATGATGCTGCTTTCGCGCACGTTACTACATGACTTTATTATGCAAGACTCTGTTTGTGCCTTTCACAGGAGAACTGACTGCTTTCTGCATTCTCTGCTGTTCCTGGAGTTTATTCTGAGCAAGATGTGCAAGGTCGATAAACATGCCCCTTGTTATTTTGTTCTGGTCAGTCCCCAGCACCTAGACAAAACATGCTACACCCAGCTGCACTGCTGGAAAGCTCATGCTTTGATATTACAGGGATGCATGTTGTTCACACACACTTGGAGGGAAACCTTTCCTTGGAGAAGAGCTAGCTGTTCCTATGATGTAAAGCTAACATCTAGGCTCTAAGGTATGGGGTCTGCTGACAAAGCCCAGATATTTCCCTTTATATAATAAACCTCAACTTACCAAGGGGAGGGTGGTTAGGCCTTATAGGGGCATATGTAGGAAGCCGTTTGCGATTCGCCAATGCCGGAATTCGCAGAATTTTGGCATTTGTGAATCGCAAACGGCGTTTTGGTATGTATGTGCCACATAGCAAAATAAGGATTCGCAAAAAATCCGATTCCTTATTTTGCTCAAGCATTTAAGGAATCGCAATTTTGTGATTCCTTAAATGCTATGTAGGGGTGCCTGGAAAATTGCGATTTAGGCTTAAGGATTTGCCAAATACCACCTACTCCAAGTAGATGGTATTTTGTGATTTCCTGTCAAAATGCATTTTTTTTTAATTCAAAGTGCCATGTGGCACACATACATGCCCTTAGGGCATGTATGTGCGCCACGTGTACTTACGGGCACATTCCAGGGGTGCAACAGGTGTCCTTTGGACACCCTGGCACCCTTGGAATTGCGATTCTCAAATTGCAATTTTCTCATAGAAAATCGCAATTTGAGAATGTATCCCCATTCCCTCTTGGCCCATAGGAATGAATGGGACACTCATTCCTTACTAGCGATTCGAAATTTGCTAATCGCAATTAAGGAATTTCAGAGATTCGCAAAAAAATTGCGATTTATTACCTACATTCCATTTTGCAATTCTCAAATAGCGATTCTTTAAAATTCGCTATTTGAGAATCGCAAAATGGAAATTACCTACATATGCCCCAAAGTCCCTTTTCCACTGTCTGTATATGATGACATCCCCCTTCATATTCTATGGTATTGTAACAATGCTAATGGTTCTAGGTTTATGCATTTTGCTGCTGGTAGTGGCTCGTATACTGCATTATAGAGCACGATAGTTCAAATATTAAACTATACAGTGACTCTGACAATCCCTATTGTGGACAAGTATGAGGGAGTGAGCAAAAGGGTCTGTCTTGCTACCGCAATTCCTGAGAAAGTCGGGAGTGTTGTGTTCTGGGTTGTCTAATCATTTGTAGATTCGTGATTATGTATGAGAACAAATGAGACACTATAGCTAGTCGGTTTTGGGATTTTGGATACTAAGGTGGTAATAAGGTACAACCCCTATACATAGAGGTCCTGTTTTCCTGCTCATAGTTCTGTGTATGTGCAGAATCCCCGCAACATGGCCCCACCAACGTTTGGTCTGGTTCTTACTTGCAAGACTCCTGAGTAGCATTTGTGCTTGTATACAATCCCCTCAATTCTGTTTCCGGAGAGAGCTGTGATGGTGTAGCCTCCTATATATGGTGCTATTTTATATGGGTTTTTCAAGCTTCAATTTTAAAAGGTATTTCCCTTACTTTTAACCCTTTGTTGCAATACCACGCATAGGTTGTTCTGTTCATTATTTAAAAAGGTTATTGTTGTTGCGCCTCCTAACCGCGCACCGTTCAGGGCTTATTTAACTCAATATGGAGTACCTGATGCAGGTGTGGCGCTAATCTTTGTTGTTGAAGTGGATCCAGCGTTCCGCTTCAAGGTATTTTATTCTTGTGTCACCTTTCCGGCAGACGATGAGATAGACAATTTGCTTCACGAGTTAACTGCCCTAGCGATTTCGTGGAAATGTAGACCTTATAGATCTCTTGAGGTTCCGCTAACAGCTTGGCAATACCAAATATGGTTTAATGATGCCCTTCCACACCCAATGACTACGGTCTATTTAGGCCCCTTATCAATAGACAGGGCCACTTGCCCCGTTTTGGCTGGGTACATCCCACATACACCCTCACCCAACTTATCTTACTACTACAGTCCTTGAGCTTCACGTATTACATACTTCCTTAATACGTATAAATAGAGCTGTCATTCAGTTTATGTTGCGCAACACACAGGTGGGACCACCTGGAGCTGCTGCTCAACCACCTGCACCTGGTGGTGTGACCGTCAGTCCTTTAATGGTTAATTCCATAATGGGCTAGCATCCCCAGAATAAGGATGAACTTCCTTATTGGCATGCCGAGAAATTTGGGCTACTTGAAGCTGTTTTTTTTAAATAACACCCCTGCACAGGATTTTGACAATGAGTCTACCGAAAAATGTGGTTCCCAAATTAGCTGATTGTAACACTTGGGGTAAAGTGTTTGCAGCGGTATATTCAATGTGTTTCTGCACCCCCTCAATGACCGTTCTCCCATCCGTAATCCAGCGTGTTCGGGAGGAACATGGGTCTGAAACATCACCAACTGCTGTTGCTTCTACAACGTTGACGCAGATCCTGGACATTGGGGACACCACCTCCCATTTTGCTAGAACAAGATCAGGTCAAACAATTAAAGAGCCAAGTAACTGGATGGAAGAGTTTTAAATGTATATGTCTATCTACATACATTTTTTGTAAACATTTTTTGCAGAGAGGATGATGTAGTGTCTTGCAAATTAAAAAAGATGGAACTCCTATGGCTCTAGATGAGTTCACAAGAACTATGATGTAAGTGTTCAAATGAAATGAACTGAAGGCTGTTTTAAAATGTTGAGTTTGCAGTTACACACAATTGAATAAAGACTTGGAATACTGAGCTTTATTTTTGGGGTAGTCCTTTGTGGGTACTCAGGCTGGGAAAGGACTCTACACCCTCTTTACCCTTCCTGCCATGGCCGACGGAAACTTTCTAGCCTATGGTGATGTGATTATGGAGTGAACTGCAGCTGCTTCATGACTATTAGGTGACACAAGTCTCCCACAGATTCTGAGTAACATGAATAAGTGGGAGGTCCTTTCACAGCTTACAAAAAACTGTTAAGACCTCCCTTTGAAACAATGATGAGGAAATAACTACAAGCTTAGCCTACCCTGTAGGGTTTAATTGTAACCAGTGTGACAAGCATCTTCCTTAGCAAGGTGTTTTATTATTTAATAAAGAGGTTTGGAGCCACATCACATGTAATCGCAGGATGAGTTAAGCAATAATAATCATAAATTCAACAATAAAAGTCTTGGATGTCATCTTAATAGAAATTCTGGAGAAGTAATTCCAATTTAAAGACATGGTTTTCATTACAGTTTACAAAAAATACTTGAAAAAATCAGTTCTGGCTCACCGACTTCATAACCCGTTTGAAATATGTGTGTTTTACTTTATCTCAACCTAAACCTTTTAAATGTAAATGATTACAAAAGAGAGCTATGCTCCAGAACTGGAAATTCTCCTTTGGAAGTAGCAAGGAGGATGAGGCCAGTAACATCTCCAGTTTCGTCAAGGCAAGAAGCAATAAAGGAGACAACACAACCTGAGTGGGAGGTGGCATTTTTAGGCAGAGGCAAAGGGTGGGGCAGAGTGAAAACATAGAGCCATTGTCAGTACCAGGGACAGTGGAACACAGACCCTCCTCATATCACAAGGAGGTGGGGAAAGTCCCAATACAACAACCAACCCTAAAACCAAGCCTTTGTGTGTACTTATGAAACATCAACCTGACTACAAGGAGGAAAATATTTGTGAGACTTATTTTTCAGACTGATTCAGGTTTTGTTCCCATTCTAAACTACAATATGTTTTAGACAGGAGAACACAATATAATTCCTTTAGGATCAAGTTAGGCTTCCTATTTGATGAGAGTCCATCAGAATACCAAGAAGAAATGGTGGCACAAGGTTGAAATATAAATCTAACTTTGCCCGACCTCTGCATTCTATAGTCCCATAGGTTGTAACATTTAAGAAGTATGTACTAAAAGACCTACCAGTATTGGAAAAGAGCCGCATTGGAATTTTAAGAGCACATCCGAAATGCAATGTAGAGCCACTGTATTCCTAGGAACCAGAACACGCATTATATTCAAGTCTGCTGATAAGGAAGGGACTATTGTGATAGAGAACAGAAAAGATTATCATCAAGTGGGTTTAAGGCTACCCGCAGCCACCATTAAGAATGTGATGCTCAGCAGAGACCCTACACGTGACATAAGTGAATACACCAGACCTTGGTAACCAATTGTAAAGAGGCCGTATAGATAACTAAGGTGGAGCCAGAATTCCCGATAACAGAAAATCCAAGGTGATGCTGATTTTTTACAAACTTTATCTATTGAGTTTTATAAGCCACATACCAATACATTGACAGTAATGCAGGTATACGATACCATAATTATACATCGAGATTGCTAGTGGAACACACAGCTTCAACCATGAAGTAGTCTCCTAGATACAAACAAATAACCTTGGTGAGGTACTACTGTCAAGTCTGCAATAGAATCCAATAGTGTCATTACCCAACTTAATCCCCTCCCCCCAACTAACCCAGAACTAAAGAACATGAGTATGCATGCTGAAGCAGTGCACAACACAGAGGGAACAGAGCTTACAAATATTAGGAGAGGCATTGGAGTAGAGTATTGATTATACCAAGGTTAGGTAATGCCTCCTTCTAACTTCGAAGGTGGAAGAGGTTGAGCACCCGCGCACGGTGGGACTTGTAAAGAGCAGAAGGCCAATCGAAAGGAACCTTACCAAAGAGCTTCAGGTATATTTACATTTTTTGTAATTTTCTAAAAGTATATCAGCCTTCGTTCCATAGTTATGGCCTGCCAAAGACGTGCATGCCACTGGGCTATAGAGTGAGCATATGTTGTTTTTTTAAGTGCTGCCTAAAATACATAATGGTATAGTGGCACCAACGGAAGACCAATAGTGTCAGGCATTAAGCCCATGTTGGCACTGTTATCACACTGTTGTGATCTTTTCCAATGAAATTTGGTGAGAAAGATGCTGATGTATTGAAAAGCCATTAAAAGTATTTATGAATTCCAACTACTTATGAGTCTGGACTTCAAATCTTTGTACACAGTTATGCCCCAAAGAGCCACCCTAGACACAATAGTGATTCCTATGTATCAAAGACTGACTTTACAATGGACCTTTTTTGATGGAATGTACTGAATGGTCTTTGTCAAAGAACTGTTACTAATATGAGGAGGATATTGCATATACTAAAGTATACATGTTAATTCAGTTCTACATTTGTGCTGAGCCTTGGTAATCTCTATGTCCATCTTTTTTTGGGGGAAACATAGTGTTCAACTATCTGACCTCTACTGTTCCAGAATGTTTTGATAAAAACTCAACAGGACAATTCCTTCTTTGCCTGAATGCTCAAATCCTGTATTTGTAATTTACATCTACAATTAATAGGTCAGTGGCTACTTACCTGGAACTCAGCACAAATGCCAAAGAAGAGGGATTAACAAGCAAGGCTTACACAAACAACACAAATAGACACTCCCCTTAAAATTGATAGCTTTAATCCTAAAGCCTTAAGTGAAAATGTAGAACAAAATAGGTAAAGGACCTTGCATGCTATATTTTTATTAATCTTTGCTAGTAGGTCAAAAGAAACAAATCAAATCAAACCAGAACACGTTATTTTTCAAACGTTTAAACATGATTTAAAGAGACATATTTCATAATTCAATTAAGTGCTAGATCACAAAGAAGAAAGAAAAACAACATTCATTACCTTTTATTTTACCAGATTACTCATGAACTGAAAGTGTGCACCATCAAAGTGAGTAAAAAAGTGTTAAATAGGTCAACCAAATTATTTTTCAACAGATGGCCATCACAGTACACTTTTGGAGAGTGACACATGTGTTGTGTGGGTCCTAAGAGGTCCTAACTCTATTTTGGAAGAAGATGGGTTGTCTTTTTTGGCCAGTCGAATGTTTTCAGTCAATGGATTGTCCAATGCTTTCAGCAAATGGATTGTGTTTTTTCGTCAGTCCAAATCTAGCTTCTGAATGCACAGGAGACAGTTGTAGTATGGAAACAAACAAAGGATGTAGAGGAGTTTGTTAGTATTGGAATGTTCTTAGAGGTTCTGTATTCTATATTCTAAGAACATGATGTTTATTTCTTGCTGCTGAGTGGTAGCAATAAAGGAATTATTGCATAGTATTAGCCTCTGTGTCCTTAATAAAATCCAGATTTTCAGCCCACCAAGGCTGTGGAAAGTCTACATTATTCAAGTTACACAGGACACACGTCAGCCACAGCTGTCCCTTCACCAACTATCGCTCCTCTAGTGCCTCAAGGAAGCTCAACATAGAACAACCTGGCACCAACATTCTATCTACATCTCAGGCCCTTACGACAATGGGCGAGATGGCAACCATTATGACCAAGGGGAGGGGGAGGGAGAATGGTGGGTAGAGGGGACACCTAATAAGCGAGATACCACAGAGGCCCTAACTCTCCTTTGGAAGAAGATGGATTGTCTTTTTTGGCCAGTCCAATGCGTTCAGATTTGGGAAGTGGAGATGAAAGGACTTCTAATATTTATTCTGTATAGTATAAATGGTCAAAGGGGTTTATGACTCAAAATGTTCTTTAAAGGAAATCACCAGTTGTTTTGGTACCATTGCTACATATTTTTTTCCCTTTTTTTGGTGGATGACTCCCCACCTTTGTTTGCTGATAGTATGACCCACATTTCTACTTCAGGCATGTAAGTAACTGGGTTATTCGTTGAGAGGGGTGGAAAGCCCACTCAAATAATAAACACAATCCTTGTCAGGGTGAACCCCAAAAAGTGAATAAATTAACTTGTGCTTAATACGGCTGGGCGCAACTTGTGTAGCTTCAATCTGTGGAATTGTGCAGAGCTTCATAAAAACTATGCAAGATTCTGTGCAGTTGCGCCAACGAATATGCATGTCAAGCCGTAATTTGGCACTAGTAGTGGGAGCATCACTGAAAAATCAGTGAGTTGCCATTTGAGTTGATTTTGCTGTTGCTCAAGTAGAAAAGCTACTTGAGCAGTAGCAAAGTTACTCAAGAAGCATCCCTCTGACTCCAACTATTCGCGACCGCCCATGTTAGAAAATGGCTCTAGCGAACTCCAAACCTTGCTTGCATTTCTGGAGCCTCGCAGTAAAATATTTCCACCACACAGCGATTGGCGGCATTAGGCAGGAACCCCGTGATCAAGGAGTCACCAAATTCTGCCAGTTCCTTGAGCGGAATGAAATATTCCACCCACCCCTGGTGCTTAACCCTCGGGTAGCTTAGCACAAAACCAGTCAGGTGTAACTTAGAGGTACTTTGTAAAGTATCTATGCAGATCACAGACAGTAATAAAGTGAAACACAATACAAAAAAAGAATAAACCAATTTAGAAAAATAGAGTAAATATTAATAAATAAAATGACACCAAAAGAAGTTAAATACAATCAGTAAATCCAGATTTATGAATTTTAAATATGTTTAGCAAAATGTAGCGCCTACAGTGGGTATCTGGTCACGTGAGGCAAGGTCAAAGTAAAGAGTTAAGCCAATTACGATGGAGCCCAGGTCAATTACAAGGGCTGGAAAGGGCCCGGTCTAGGCTCACCTTTGGACTAAGATCATTTTTTGGAAAAAATTCTTGAGAAAATTGAGTCTCAGCTGGACAAGGCACCAAGCTGCATTTGAGGGTGAGTCACAGATGAAGGGGGGCCACTGGACGGGGTCTCGGTGAAGCTGTTAACAAAGGTAGGAATAGATCTGAGTGGGAGAAGCTGGATTTCCAAGCGAAGGAAGTCGTAGTCATCAATGAGGTGCAGGTCATCATCAATCCCGGTGAGGATATCTACCTTCGGATTAAGATGCTTTTCTGGAGCTTGATTTCACCCACCAGGATGAGGCTGCAGGCTGTAGACATAGAAGGCTTTATGAGGAGGGATACCATTGCCAGGTGGTCCTGCTGAAGGAGATTTACTGGTGTGGAGAGGAACATAGCAGGAGTTGCGTCTAATTCAATACCACCAGCAATGCACCTTCGTTGAACCGGCTTGCAGGTATGTCTCAGTCTTCTGTCGGTTCTCAGAGCAGATGTTTCTGAAAATGTTCAAAGTCTCAAGTTTTGGATTTTGTTAGGTAGAGGCCACTTTAATATCACACCAAGGGTCCAGGAAATGGGGGGAGGGTACCACTTGTGGGCTAGGACTCACTCTACCCGCAGGGAAATGCAGCAGCAGGGAGGTAAATTGCATGATCTCTGGAGCATATTGTCCCTGTAGCTCAAACAGGAGGTCCCGTAGCTATCTCTTGGAGTCCCTCTGGTGGTCCTGGAATCAAGAAGCAGCAGGTCCAATCGTCCTTACTCAGGCAGCAGGCCAGTCCTTCCAGCAGCAGGGCAGTCCTTCCAGCAGCAAGGCAGCAGGGCAATCCTTCCTCTGAGTCTTCCACAGGTCCAGAAGGGATCTGATTTGGGGTCTGAGAATGCCACCTTTCACTCCCAGTGGCAGTCTTTTTTTGGGGGGAGCAACACCTGGCCAACTCCCCTGCACTTCCTGGGTTTGGCACCCAGATGTCTGGGGTGACCAAAGGCTAGTGTCAGGTTCCTTTATGTGTGCTGCAGACAAGCCCTTTGAAGTATAGGTGGAGCTGGGTACAGCTCTGCCCACAGCCATCCTGTCAGGGTGGCCAATCCTTCCCATACCCATGCCCCTTTGGTTTACTGTCAGCAGCAATAAACAACCCACAAAAGCAGAGTATTGTGACTAAGGCTACTGGCAGAAAGACACAATGGGTCGGGACACAAATAAGCCCACTTCCTAAAAGTGCCATTTGAACAATTGTAACTTTAAATCCAACTTTACCTTTAAATAGAGTTTTAAATTACAGTTCAAAAGAGACCAAGAAGTCTTTTTCCACTTGTTCCCAATCAAAATTTAACATTTATTAAATGTAATGAGGCAATCCAATGTAAGTCTGTGGAAGAGGTAGGCCTTACAGTAGTAAAAAACGGTAGGAACTTTTCACTATCAGTACATGTAAAACTTAAACCCACTTGTCCTCCTTTTTAAATACCATGTAGTCTGCCATAGGAAAATTTTGGGTGTAGCTTAGGGGTGAATTATAAGTATTAAAGTGGAAGGTTTAGCCCATGTTTATCTTGCCTGGTCGAAATGTCAGTTTAAAACTGCACTACAGGCTGCAGTGTGCAGGCTTGAGATATGTTTTAAGGGTCAACTTTAATAGGTGGCTCAATTAGTGCTGCAGGTCCAAAATAATAATTTAAATCACTTGTAGTACCATTTGGTAGGGACTTACAAGTAAATTACATGTGCCAATTAGGTGTATGCCAATTTTACCATGTTTTCGGGAGAGAGCGCAGGCACAGGTTCAAAAGCCAACAAAAGAGAGCTGAGCAAAACAGGAGGGGTGAAAGCCCAACATGACACATGGGTGTTTTCAATAACATGTTAAGTTTCCAAACATGAACTCCCTTTGCTACCCTTCCACAGACACATGCCCCCTGTTAGACCTGACATCCTTCGCATGTTTTTCCCTTTCTTTTTGCCTCAATCTCCTGTATTTTTTCCACTGTGTGCTGGACGTCATCTTTGCTGGTTTATGTACTCTGGGCACTTTACCACTTCTGATCAGTGCTTAAGTGCAGTGCTCCCTGTGTATATTGTGATTCTCAATGGTTATCCATAATTGGCATATTGGATTTACTGGTGAGTTGCTAGTAAAGTGCACTGTGTATACCCAGGGCATGTAAATCAGATGCCACTTGTGGGCCTGCAGCACTGGTTGTGCCACCCACATAGGTAGTCCTGTAAACGTGTCTCAGCCCTGCCATTGCAGTATCTGTGAGTGCAGTGTCTGTGTGGAGTAGTGTGGCTCACTGGTTAGAGGCAGCAGGCCTGAGAGCAGAAGTCAGCCCGGGACCAGGGTTCAATTCCCGACGCGGCAGGGTCGTGGACCTTGGTCAGCGGACTTGATAATTCTCGCTTCGGTGCTTACTCTAATCAGGGGTTCCACTCGGCAACTCTGGGCATTAGCTTGCCTAATCTCCACAACGGCCCCACCAATTCCGGGGATGCCTGGCTCCACCTTGGGGACTCCCAGCAAGGGACCATCCCACAGGGAAAGCCAGGACGGGTTCCCCAGAGTTATACAGCGCTGGGACGCCCCGTTGCTGGGGCAGCTGTGCGCTTTACAAGTATACTACATTTACATTTACATTTTTAAACTGCCATATTGACATGGAAAGTGCACCCACTTGCCAGGCCCTAACCTTCCCTTTCTCTACATGTAAGGCACCCCTAAGGTTGGCCCATGGTACAACCATGGACATGGTACAGTATATGTGAAAAGTAAGATATGTGCTGGTGTGTTTTATATGTCTTGATAGTGAAATACTGCCAATTTCGTTTTTCACTATTGAAAGGCTATCTTTCCCATACATTGTCATTGGAGTTGCCTTGTAGCATCTTACAAGTGTAACTTTAAATTGGGAAGTTATAGACATTTGGAGATTGGGCTCCTTGAACTCAGAATTTAAAAGTACATATTTTAGTGAAGTTGGTTTTTAAAATTGTGTGTTTGAAAATGGAACTTTTAAAAGTGGGCATTTTCTTATTTAACCATCATGTGCCTCTGCCTGCCTGTGGAATCATTGTCTTGTTTAGAATGACAGGGGCCTGTTTGTGCATTTACTCTAGACGTCACACAAAGGGAGCTGAGGTGTGCCCTGCATAGCCTGATGGTCCATCACCAGGCTGATGGGTCTTCCTGAGCTGGAGTGGTGGGGGGAGTTGTCACTGACACCAGAATGGGGCTGTGCCTTTCATCTCACAATGCTGTCTCCACCCCCTGGAGTGTGTCTGGAGCCAAGGGAGGGCAAGCTAGGAACTTGTGCACAACAAAGACTTTATTTTGCAGTATGCCTACTTCAAAGACCAACAGGGGTATATGTATTTCTGAATCAATAGGAACCTCTGGCAAGGAGAAGAGCTGTGGAGCTGTGAGGAAGAGTACTGCCCCTTTGCTGTGTGTTGCTTTGCTGTGGTGGGTTGTGGTTGCTGCTTCTGCTTTGGAAAAGGACTGGACTTTGCTGTGTATCCTACTTGTGAAGTTTATCCAAGGGCTTGTGTGTGCTTGCCTCAAAGACTTCATCTGCAGCATCCTTAAACTAGTGCTGGGTGTTCTGACCTGCCTTGTGGTGTCAGTTCCGGTTCTGTTCTTAGATGCTGTTTTGCTGCTTGACACCATCAAAATCGAATCATCACTCTTCCAGCGTCTGTTCTTCCGACATAGCACCACCGTGCAGGAGAAATGTAAACGCACTGCTGCTGTGCGGCCAGGGAAATTGACGTAGCACCTGCCCATGTCCGGAAAAACACAGCCCGAGTTCAGCGTACTGTATTTCCGAAGTCCAAGACCACCACACTGACACAGGCCCTGCTGTGTTGCTAAAATAATCGATGCATCGTAAACCAATGCAGTGCCTGTTTACCGCCACCGCATCAACCTTCAGAGAGTATTCTGCTTAATTCAGAGACTCTGTCCCTCACCACCCCTTGTTGTAAATACCGCATCAACCTTCAGCGCATTCGGATTTCCACGCATTGCACCTGTGCAGCAAGTTTTACAACACATCACTCGCAGACCAGAACCGTCTTGGATTTTGATACATTGCTTCCCCTTACAGTCCAGATTCGCAGCAACACTTCTCCTGCATGCAGCAGAACTGACACATCACCTCCCCAGGGACTCAGGAACCAATGCATCCCTGTGTTTTCTGACGCCTCCCTCCTCCGCAGCTGTTTTCCTTGTGAATTCTGACACATCTAAAGGTATTTTGTGTAAAATCACTGCATCCATAGAGTTCTATAGAAAGAATTGCTAAAAGCTTCTAAAAGTGATATTTTGAGCTGTGTAGGTTCAATTTTGGTTGGTTTAGATAAAAATACTTAATTTTTTCTAAACTGGTGTGGTGTCAATTTGTGGTGTTTTCACTGAGTTACTGTGTGTGTTATGTTCAAATGATTTGCACGTTGCCTCTGAGATAAGACTGACTGCTCGTGCCAAGCTACCAGGGGATGAGCACGGGTTATCTTGGGTGTGTAATCCTCTTACCTTGACTAGAAGGAAGGGTCCCTACGTGGAGAGGGTACAAACCTGCCAACTAGAGATCACCATTTCTAACACCCCCCACGTTCTTCATACTGATGAGATACCTTAAAAAGACGGAGTCGAAATTCATGAACTCTATTCCCCATGCATACAAATGATTCTCGAATTTTCAGAAAGGTTCTCACTAAAGGACCAAAAAAGCAAAAGTAGCTGAGAAAGTCATCTCCATCCTAGTTTCACATCTATAAGTTCATTGTCGCTGGACTATTGGACATGCTACCATTTTAACATAGTCTTAAATACAGCAAAAACAGATACAGTCATCTGAAAAAAATCCTGGCTCTCAAACAATGAAGCTGCTCATAATAAGTCATTGCACCCTAAATTCATGAGAAAAAAGGATACTTTGGTCTTTTCCATTGCACACACTTGTGGCCGATTCATGAATTGGATTTGACATTGGAAACAAAAGGGTATGATGATGCAGCCACAGTGAATGTGTGATTTTGTAGGACCATGCCTGTGTAATTGCACATGTGTGTGTACAACATGATGCTGGCACCATTTTATTTATTTGCCAATCCTAGATGGAGCAGTAAAAAAAGAAGAAAGATCACCTTTGACCTCCTGAGGCGGAAGCCGGGAGAGTCGCCTTGCGTTTTTTAAACTTTTAAAGTGTAATACTGTGTTTTTATAGTGTAATACTGTGATTTTACAACAGATTGCTAAAACTGCTGAAGGTATTCCTTGTGACTAAATACAAGACCTACCTCTCTTCCCCGAGGCACTCCTGCGCAGCGGTTTGAAACGCTACGCAGAGGGAGACTTCCTCGTGTTGCCACCCCCCCCGTGGGACAAACAGACCACGCCCCCACCTTACAGGCCACGCCCCTTTTTACTGAGCACTTAAAAGCGCGCCGCAAAAAGCGCGAACCAAATCACCTTTGACCGCCCGAGGCGGAAGCCGGGAGAGTCGCCTTGCATTTTTTAAACTTTTAAAGTGTAATACTGTGTTTTTATAGTGTAATACTGTGATTTTACAACAGATTGCTAAAACTGCTGAAGGTATTCCTTTTGACTAAATACAAGACCTACCTCTCTTCCCCGAGGCACTCCTGCGCAGCGGTTTGAAACGCTACGCAGAGGGAGACTTCCTTGTGTTGCCACCCCCCGTGGGACACACAGGCCACGCCCCCCACCTTACAGGCCACGCCCCTTTTTACCGAGCACTTAAAAGCGCGCCGCAAAAAGCGCAAGCCAGATCACCTTTGACCTCATGAGGCGGAAGCCGGGAGAGTCGCCTTGCGTTTTTTAAACTTTTAAAGTGTAATACTGTGTTTTTATAGTATAATACTGTGATTTTACAATAGATTGCTAAAACTGCTGAAGGTATTCCTTGTGACTAAATACAAGACCTACTTCTCTTCCCCGAGGCACTCCTGCGCAGCGGTTTGAAACGCTACGCAGAGGGAGACTTCCTCGTGTTGCCACCCCCCCGTGGGACACACAGGCCACGCCCCCCACCTTACAGGCCACGCCCCTGCCCCCAACTACTATTTAATGTGTGTATACACCGAACGCGCAGCGGGCGCGCCGGTTGCGCGCCAAAGGCGCACCTAAGGCAAGCCCGTCTGCGCCCGTCCGCGACCAGACCGCGGCCGGGGCCAGGCATGCTGCCGGTGAGTGTGCGCAAAAGGAGAGGATTGTGTGGTCAGGAGCTAACCTATGGGCTCTCAAAACTACTCCTGCATGTCGCACTCTTGAGATAGATCTTCAGACCACAGCTCTTCCCCAGACTTGCGGGGATTGTGGGGTCTCTCTGTCACCAACTGGCGATAAGAGGCGCATGAAACCCAAGCCGCAGAATAATAAAAGCCTTAGAGCTGGCCTCCTAAACTGTAGATCTTTAGTTACGCATACAGATGAGATCTGGCTGCTACTAGAAGAGCTAGAGTGGGATGTACTGTTTTTAACTGAAACTTGGCTCAAGGACGAGAATATGACGGCCTTAGCTCTGGCAGTACCCCTGGGTTATAAAATATGTTTCTCAAACCGCTCAGACACAAAGAGAGGTGGAGGTGTGGCTGTCATATTTAAAGAGCAGCTCACTCTAACATCCTCGACCCCTACCTCGACTCAGGGAATCGAGGGACTACATTTTTGCTTTCAAGTAAGCCCGCAGCTGTCTTTAGCGGGATTAGTGATCTACCGCCCACCTGGTAGTGAGGATCCTAATTTGTCTATGCTGATGGAGACAATTGTTCAGAGCTCCCTCCTCCATCCTCACTTCATCGTGGTCGGGGATTTCAACATTCACATGGATAAATCGGATTGCGCCATGGCTGAGATGTTGATATCCGCACTAAATACAGCCAATTTGAGATTGATTAATGATGGCCCCACTCACAGAGCAGGCCACATGCTTGACCTAATTTTTTCCAATATTAATGACGTAGAGGCGGAGGCACCTTTGCCGTTAATTTGGTCAGACCACTCATTGATCCCTTTTACATTAAAAATAGCTACGGATAGTCCTGTCTCTAGCAAATGCTCTTTCATGAAGAGACAATGGAAAAAGCTTGTCCCTAGATCATGGGCCCGGTTTTGGCTCAGACTACCCCCTCTCTTACCTCAAATGCTAATTTAGATGCACAGTTACTTAATGACTGGGTTGGAAACATGGTATCTTCCATTGCGCCAGCTTCATGGACAATATCTAAACGTGATTCTCCCTCAGCTCCCTGGTTTTCTCAGGATCTCAGAGTAGAGAAAGCAGCCTGTAAGAGGCTGGAAAGACGTTGGAGAGCTAATTACGGGCTCCTAGAAAAAACTAGTTATAAGGAAGCATCCAGAAAATTCAAGAAAGCGATTAGAAAGGCAAAAAAACAATTTTTCGCGGACTCAATCCAGCAAGCAGATAATTCGAGCAAACAGATTTTTAAGGTAGTACAGTCCTTCTTCAAACCAACATGTATTGAGAGGGAGGTCCTCCCGTCAAACACTCTATGCGAAAATATCTCAGAGTTCTTTGACCAAAAAATTAAACACGTCTATGAGTCCTTTGGACCTGAGGAAAAAACAGTGAAAACGGATTCAGTCATCAAAGAGGGGACGCCTGAAACCCTAGCTCAATTCCAAGCGATACCCCTGACGGATGTCAGACAAGAACTAAATCGCTGCAAATCCGGCTCACTGGACGATCCTTGTCCGCCTAAACTATGGAGCACGATAGCGGACTTTGTGGCCCCCACACTACAACAGATCTGGAATACGTCCATTAGTTCTGGGGTATTCCCAACCATCTGGAAACATGCTACCCTCCTCCCGCTAAAAAAAAAACCAACGGGGATCCTAAAGACCTCAGCAATCTACGCCCGATCTCCCTGCTTGCAGCTCCGGGAAAAATGCTCGAAAAAATAATACAGCGCCAGCTGAGCAAATTCATCGAGGACAACAAGATACTTCACGAGACGCAATCAGGCTTTCGTCCTGGCTTCAGCACAGAGACAGCATTAATTGAAGTGGCTGAGTCAATAAGGTGGTCGATGGATTCAGGAAGTTCAGCGATGCACCCTAAATTCATGAGAAAAAAGGATACTTTGGTCTTTTCCATTGCACACACTTGTGGCCGATTCATGAATTGGATTTGACATTGGAAACAAAAGGGTATGATGATGCAGCCACAGTGAATGTGTGATTTTGTAGGACCACGCCTGTGTTATTGCACATGTGTGTGTATAACATGATGCTGGCACCATTTTATTTATTTGCCAATCCTAGATGGAGCAGTAAAAAAAGAAGAAAGATCACCTTTGACCTCCTGAGGCGGAAGCCGGGAGAGTCGCCTTGCGTTTTTTAAACTTTTAAAGTGTAATACTGTGTTTTTATAGTGTAATACTGTGATTTTACAACAGATTGCTAAAACTGCTGAAGGTATTCCTTGTGACTAAATACAAGACCTACCTCTCTTCCCCGAGGCACTCCTGCGCAGCGGTTTGAAACGCTACGCAGAGGGAGACTTCCTTGTGTTGCCACCCCCCCGGGGGACACACAGGCCACGCCCCCCACCTTACAGGCCACGCCCCCTTTTACCGAGCACTTAAAAGCGCGCCGCAAAAAGCGCGAGCCAGATCACCTTTGACCTCCTGAGGCGGAAGCCGGGAGAGTCGCCTTGCGTTTTTTAAACTTTTAAAGTGTAATACTGTGTTTTTATAGTATAATACTGTGATTTTACAATAGATTGCTAAAACTGCTGAAGGTATTCCTTGTGACTAAATACAAGACCTACTTCTCTTCCCCGGGGCACTCCTGCGCAGCGGTTTGAAACGCTACGCAGAGGGAGACTTCCTCGTGTTGCCACCCACCCCGTGGGACACACAGGCCACGCCCCCCACCTTACAGGCCACGCCCCTGCCCCCAACTACTATTTAATGTGTGTATACACCGAACGCGCAGCGGGCGCGCCGGTTGCGCGCCAAAGGCGCGCCTAAGGCGCGTCCGTCTGCGCCCGTCCGCGACCAGACCGCGGCCGGGGCCAGGCATGCTGCCGGTGAGTGTGCGCAAAAGGAGAGGATTGTGTGGTCAGGAGCTAACCTATGGGCTCTCAAAACTACTCCTGCATGCCGCACTCTTGAGATAGATCTTCAGACCACAGCTCTTCCCCAGACTTGCGGGGATTGTGGGGTCTCTCTGTCACCAACTGGCGATAAGAGGCGCATGAAACCCAAGCCGCCGAATAATAAAAGCCTTAGAGCTGGCCTCCTAAACTGTAGATCCTTAGTTAAGCATACAGATGAGTTCTGGCTGCTACTAGAAGAGCTAGAGTGGGATGTACTGTTTTTAACTGAAACTTGGCTCAAGGACGAGAATATGACGGCCTTAGCTCTGGCAGTACCCCTGGGTTATAAAATATGTTTCTCAAACCGCTCAGACACAAAGAGAGGTGGAGGTGTGGCTGTCATATTTAAAGAGCAGCTCACTCTAACATCCTCGACCCCTACCTCGACTCAGGGAATCGAGGGACTACATTTTTGCTTTCAAGTAAGCCCGCAGCTGTCTTTAGCGGGATTAGTGATCTACCGCCCACCTGGTAGTGAGGATCCTAATTTGTCTATGCTGATGGAGACAATTGTTCAGAGCTCCCTCCTCCATCCTCACTTCATCGTGGTCGGGGATTTTAACATTCACATGGATAAATCGGATTGCGCCATGGCTGAGATGTTGATATCCGCACTAAATACAGCCAATTTGAGATTGATTAATGATGGCCCCACTCACAGAGCAGGCCACATGCTTGACCTAATTTTTTCCAATATTAATGACGTAGAGGCGGAGGCACCTTTGCCGTTAATTTGGTCAGACCACTCATTGATCCCTTTTACATTAAAAATAGCTACGGATAGTCCTGTCTCTAGCAAATGCTCTTTCATGAAGAGACAATGGAAAAAGCTTGTCCCTGAGATCATGGGCCCGGTTTTGGCTCAGACTACCCCCTCTCTTACCTCAAATGCTAATTTAGATGCACAGTTACTTAATGACTGGGTTGGAAACATGGTATCTTCCATTGCGCCAGCTTCACGGACAATATCTAAACGTGATTCTCCCTCCGCTCCCTGGTTTTCTCAGGATCTCAGAGTAGAGAAAGCAGCCTGTAAGAGGCTGGAAAGACGTTGGAGAGCTAATTACGGGCTCCTAGAAAAAACTAGTTATAAGGAAGCATCCAGAAAATTCAAGAAAGCGATTAGAAAGGCAAAAAAACAATTTTTCGCGGACTCAATCCAGCAAGCAGATAATTCGAGCAAACAGATTTTTAAGATAGTACAGTCCTTCTTCAAACCAACATGCATTGAGAGGGAGGTCCTCCCGTCAAACACTCTATGCGAAAATATCTCAGAGTTCTTTGACCAAAAATTTAAACACGTCTATGAGTCCTTTGGACCTGAGGATAAAACAGTGAAAACGGATTCAGTCATCAAAAAGGGGACGCCTGAAACCCTAGCTCAATTCCAAGCGATACCCTTGACGGATGTCAGACAAGAACTAAATCGCTGCAAATCCGGCTCACCGGACGATCCTTGTCCGCCTAAACTATGGAGCACGATAGCGGACTTTGTGGCCCCCACACTACAACAGATCTGGAATACGTCCATTAGTTCTGGGGTATTCCCAACCATATGGAAACATGCTACCCTCCTCCCGCTAAAAAAACAACCCAACGGGGATCCTAAAGACCTCAGCAATCTACGCCCGATCTCCCTGCTTGCAGCTCCGGGAAAAATGCTCGAAAAAATAATACAGCGCCAGCTGAGCAAATTCATCGAGGACAACGAGATACTTCACGAGACGCAATCAGGCTTTCGACCTGGCTTCAGCACAGAGACAGCATTAATTGAAGTGGCTGAGTCAATAAGGTGGTCGATGGATTCAGGAAGTTCAGAGATGCTGGTACTCCTGGATCTGTCGGCCGCCTTCGACATGGTTGATCATGCTAGACTCTTGATGAGACTGCCTGAGATAGGCATCCGTGACCAGGCACTGGATTGGATACATTCGTATCTATCCCAAAGAACACAGAAGGTGGCGCTGGGTTCTGCATCCTCAACACCCAAAGTTCTTAGCTGTGGCGTCCTTCAAGGGTCGGCCCTCAGCCCCCTCTTGTTCAACATTTACCTCGCCCCACTCTTTACGCTGATTGCCAATTGGGGTGTTAAGGCAATCTCCTATGCCGACGACACCCAATTGGTATTTCCGTATTCAGAGTCATCGGAGGAGTCCTTCTTGAGCTTTAAGGGATGTCTCCGAGATGTGGCATGTTGGATGAATACGAATAAATTAAAGCTCAACGCCAATAAAACAGAAGTGATCTTGTTTGGGAAGGGCCCTCCCCCTCCCCCAGAGCTTTGGTGGCCAGCAGAAATGGGACAAGCCCCCTCGCCCAGCCTGACGGCTAAAAACCTGGGTGTGCGGTGGGATAACAGTATGTCTTTCTCCACGCACATCCAACAAGTAGTCGGCTGCTGCTTGAGCAAATTGAGGAACCTTCGCAAGTTTCTGAGACTGCTACCAGAGAGCTGCCGAAAAACAGTAGTCCATGCCACAGTGACATCTAGGATGGACTACGCCAATGGCCTCTACTTGGGCTTACCTAAATACTTAATACAAAAACTCCAGCTGGTCCAAAATGCGGCTGCGAGACTGCTAATGAGCATTCCCTTTAAGCATTCAGTCTCTCCGCATCTTCGATCACTTCATTGGCTGCCAGTTGCCAGCAGAATCAAATTCAAGGCACTCACGCTGGCCTTCAGATCTTTGTTTGGCACCTGCCCAAAATATCTGAAAGCTCGGCTACCGAGATACCTCCAGGCCTGTGCGCTACGTTCCAACTGCCGCGTTCTGCTTGCGGCCCCCAGAGTGAAAAGGGCGAGACTGGGGGGTCGAACTTTTTCGGCAAATGTTGCGACATTGTGGAATACATTGCCCCCCCAGAAATTCAGCACGCCCCTTCTGAAATCTGCTTCAAGCGACTACTAAAAACCTGGCTCTTTACCCAACCGCACTAGGCATCTTCACTTCGGTCCTCTTGGTTGATGGTGTTCTTTCAGCGCCGGGACACCTCCTCGTGAGGTAGCTGTTCGCGCTATATAAAATGCCGTATTATTATTAAGTAGGGCAGAAGTGATTTTTAAGGCGGATGGGTGGTCAGCATTTTGCTGGCTCCTCCTCTCCTCCTCCTCTAGCCCCAGAAAATGAATAAATAAAAAATAAACTTTTTTTTAAAAAGACAATAAATCGGGGGGGGGGGGGGGAATGGAGGCGCGTGTGGGGGAGGCAAACAGGATTGGGCAGAGATGGAAAAGCAGAACATGAGGGACAGTAACACAGGAGGCCGTGGAAAAAAGCACACAAGGGAGACAGCAACATGGCGCACGGGTAGGGAGTTTAGTGGAGGAAAAATAGGCAGTACTCAAGGGGAGGGACAAACACAATATCCACAAGCTGACCCCCAGTAAAGGCCAATAACTTCTTTATAGAGGACTATTTTCCGTGCGTTTGTGTGGAGTGTAGGAGACGAGATGGTGAAGATGTTTCTGTGAACACCACCATGGCTGGCTTTAATGCTGGTAGCGCCCGGTGCGACAATCATTTTTGGCACCCCCCCCCCATGACCTCCTCCTCTGATTCCCTCATTGCCACCGGGTAAAAGTGCCTTCCATCTCTCCAAAACCTTTCTCTCACATACATTATATTTGTTTTAAAGACTATAAAGGCTAACTTCTCTAATCCACTTAGCTATTAACAAAGCATACAGATCTGTTCTTTGCAGCAGGGATATTAACCATCTGTGCTTTTTTATGGTGAGTGAAAACTGCCACTAGCTAGAATTCCGATCTCTCTTTCTAGCTGGAAAATTAATCACAATAGGTATCATGACATTTTTATTGCTGCATGAAAGCTGGACGCACAGGGAATTCTGCAGTAGGTGTTTTTAAATGTTTAAAAAATTGCTAAAACAGCACCCCCCCTGAGGTCAGTGCCCCCCTCCACGTCAGGACCCAGTGAAGCCGCACTGGTGGCACTGCCCTAAAGACGCCCCTGAACACCACAACAGACCCATCTTCCTTTTACTACGTCTCCTTCTTGCTGTTTTGTCTGGTGGAATCCATAAACTTTCCACCAGGCAGGCATTGAAAATGAGCCCATAAATTATGTCCAGCAAAAATATCTGTGACAGCCCCTACAGCATGCTGGCATCCCAGCACACCATCTTGTGCTTTGCAACTTAGGGGTCTATTCGTATGGAGTGCGGGTCGCCACCGCCCTACCGGTAGTGGCGATCCGCACGCCAAAACACCCCGCCAGTCGGCCTTTTACCTCCCGTCACATTAGCATGGTGCGGGGTACCGTGGCAGATGGAAAGACCGTCCGACACTTTAGCCCCAGTAGGCAATCATCACAAATATCTACCGGGCAGAAATGGCCCAAAATATTGTGGCGGTGCCACCATCCATATTAGGATGGTGGCGGTTTCATGCCTTGGCTCAGCCATGGAAAGGCATTCAGAGTTCTCTTTGGGGGCCCGTTGTGGGCCCCCTGGGGGGTGGGATGCTGCACTCGGGGGTACCCATGGTATCCCCCAACATTGGCATGCACAAGGTGGCAGGCACCATGCGGTGGCCTGCCACAATGCAATATATGCGGAATGCCACCGCCACCGTGGCAGTGGCATCCTAATTGCCGGTGCGGGACCGCCGCACCACTGGCGGCCGGTCCCAGCACCGCTGGGGTGGCGGGCAGACTGAAGTCCGCCCGCCATCCTAATAGACCCCATAATGTTTCAGCTTAAGGAGTCTAGCATGTGAGACTGAAATGAACATATGACCTCCAGCGATGGGATTAAGCTCACAATAAATAAACTGGCCTGAATGGCGGCTGCCAACCTTTTTGAAATATGCAGTCAACCTGATTGGCAGTGGAATGTTGTCGATCTGCTGCAAACCGAGATTATACAATGGTGCTTCAGGCCAGCACTTCGCAGAATTACCCTGAGGAAGCTGCATGGGCTGCTGTCTTTTTCCGGTCTCCCAAGGCTGGGACACAGTTAGAAACTCTGCCCAAGGCCTGACGAGTTGAAGACGTGCCTGAAAGAAGACTCACACGTTTCCAAGTACCCCCACACCCCACCCTCAGCAGAGAACCCTAACATGCAAATGATATATAAATATTAAAGTACAGTACAACAAAAATTAAAATGTCTGCAAAACAAATTGGAGCAAGAGACTTGAGACTACCATCATTAGTTCTCATTTTTAAAGAAGCGTACTTTAAAATTGTAATTAGAGTGCTTTTAGTAAACTTGACTAACATACATATGTATTGATGATTAAGTAAATTGTGATGTACATTGCATGACTCAATCAATCAATCAATCATTCTTTATTTGGCTGCTAATGAGCAATAACAAAACAGAAAAAAACAATAAATACAATGCAACATTACAATAAAAACAGTCTAAGATTTGTGCAGGAACCGTTCACAATGATGCCACAATTACATGATCACAGTGCATTCCCGTAACTTTTTCTAACCTTCAGAGAAACTCGGATAAAATGTAAAACTGCCATGCATTTATACTCAGATGGAAGGTGCTGAATTAAAAGCAATGCCTCCTTATGTGCGCGGATACTAAAATGATAAAAACCTGGCTATAAAAACCATTTCTGCTGCGATGTAAATGAAGTACAAAAGAGCAAAACGTTTGAAGTGCTTTGTGCTGATACATTTTTGCAAAGACAAGGGGACAATGCTATCATCCATGAGTCAGTAACTGTGTATGCAACGAGAAAGTGCCAAAAGTTCAGCCTTAACCAAGTTAAATAAAATCTAAAATGGGGATTTCTGACAATAAGTAGCTAGGTTTCAGTTGGGTTTGCGAAAAAGCAGGGCGAATAGTTTCTTTAAACTGGCGAGTCTAACACCGTAGCCAATCGCTCTCTCTCATAGTTCTTATAAAGCATATCCACTGATTTACATTTCAGCGCCCCATCCAATGCCAACTGGATTTTCTAACAGTTGTGGCACTCCCAAATCAGTAACTGTTTGCTTCACATATTTAAGCCAGGCAAAGCCTTGAACATTATCCAACTGAATGACTCAATATTCACACCACTACCACAAGCTAGGCTTGGTTCTTTGGACCAAGATAACCATGAGACATGAGTAGGTTTTAGAAACCCGAGCACCATTATAATGTTCAGTAAGCATCACATGCAGCCTCTCTGTTAGCACCGCCATTTCTTACACTGCAGTATTTCGGGAAAAATCCACCCACTGTCTCTCTCCCTTGCCTCTATAACACTGTGCAAACATTTTTCAAGACAGAAAGTGAATTAGGTTGTTGGAGTCACTACTTGGAAGCAAATCCCTGGGAGGAGTCAATGAGGACGAAAAATTAAATGTCCATTTCGGATGATATAGGTTTCTGGCATATGTTTGGTGGTCTCACTGAATTTTCCCTCCCTTTTTGTGTACCTCTGATCTCCTCTAGTTGATAATGTTATATGCTTTATATTTATGGTTGTTCTTGTAGTGAAGATAAAATACCTTTATAAATTTCACTGTGTGTGGTGTAAAGTTTACAGAGGGCTTCATTAATGACAGACATACTAGCTTTCAGTTTGCTACACATTAGTTGCAGTGCCATATGGTTAGTAGCACCATCACACACTGCAAATTAATGGAATTATTGTTCTCTTATTAACGCCCCCTTTTTTTCTTTTATTACCTCTCATTTGTTTTCATTTTGTTTCTTCTCCGGAGCTTGGTCACAGTAAGCCATTTGGCTGCCACCTACTCGCCAATATAGTAAGAGTGGGAAGCCCTCCCCCCTCTGGTCTTACTGGCATTGTAGACACTCCTTCTTCCCCGGATTTTCTAAGAATTTAGACATTTGACCACTTGGGTCTACAACAATAAGATAAGTTGGTGAGGAATAGCATGCTAGTCCGGGAAGGTCCTATGACCATATCAAGATGGTTCAGAGGTTAGGCTTAGCCAGCCACTTGGCTTTAACGTAAGAGGTTTCTTTATTCAGGTTTATTTGTAACCAGCTCTGGGTGCCCTAGCACTTTAATTGAGTGAAGGGAATCATCTACTCTATTGTAATAACGATTTTTTCTTGCACTAACCTTGATCCTAAATTACCATGCTTTATATGTTATATTTCAACTTGTGTGGCAACACTGTTGTATTTATATGTTTCATTCGAAGGGAAATGTTATTCTTACTTTGTAGCAATAACTACGGGTTCTCTCTGTCATGCAGTAACAATGATTATAATTCATTATGCATTTATATAATTTTATTTTCCTTCAACCTTTGTGGAAGCAAAATGTAGGAATTACAATCCATTTGTATAATTGCATTCTGACCGGCACCTCAACTGCAATGTTTCAAATTTACTATGTCTCTGCGGTCACGTGACATCCCTCTGCCTGATGGTGAAGGCGCACAGTGTTTGTTCATACTGGCTGTGACAAAGCCCCTGAGTGAGTGAAACATGTTGCTGAATTAATCCTTTTCGGAAATTTGAAACTGTGATGTGCGATTGTTTCCGCCGTCAGATACTGCTGATTCGGGCTTTTTGGAAATTGAAAACGGGTCCTGCTCCCCTGAACCCGCACTGCTCCCGCATGGTGGACGCAACAGGGCTGCTGCAGAGACTTTGTTACTGGATATATATATATATATCTATATATATATCTATATATATATCTATATATATATATATATATATATATATAGATATATATATAGATATATATATAGATATATATATATATATGAATGCTCCCAAATGCCCAAAAGGCAGGATTGCACACAAACAGCTGCCTCCTTAAGCGGGTAAAGGACCTCCAAGTGCGCCAAACACTGCAGCTCCCCTGTCCTGGATGAAAGCCTGACGCGTTTCTGAGCCGTGTTGCTCGTCTTCAGAGGCTCGACCTGGGAAAGCATTAGAGGGACACACCCACTATATGTCATTAATCAATGTCCTGCCCCCAGATGGGCGTGCTCAAATGAGCATGACGCTAAGGGTTGTGGGTAATGTAGTCCGTATCCCTAGTCCATTGGGTACAGTTTATCATTCAAAGCCCGTGGATGGGCCTCAGCGCACAGGAAGTCCATAAATCCCTTGCTTCTGTTTCACGTCATGGACTCCGAGTATATGAGCCCGTGACCCCCGTTTATGGGGTGGTGCAACCCTCGCGGCTGGACTGCCACGTGATACATGAATGCTCCCAAATGCCCAAAAGGCAGGATTGCACACAAACAGCTGCCTCCTTAAGCGGGTAAAGGACCTCCAAGTGCGCCAAACACTGCAGCTCCCCTGTCCTGGATGAAAGCCTGACGCGTGTCTGAGCCGTGTTGCTCGTCTACAGAGGCTCGACCTGGGAAAGCATTCTAGGGACACACCCACTATATGTCATTAATCAATGTCCTGCCCCCAGGTGGGCGTGCTCAAATGAGCATGACGCTAAGGGTTGTGGGTAATGTAGTCCGTATCCCTAGTCCATTGGGTACAGTTTATCATTCAAAGCCCGTGGATGGGCCTCAGCGCACAGGAAGTCCATAAATCCCTTGCTTCTGTTTCACGTCATGGACTCCGAGTATATGAGCCTGTGACCCCCGTTTATGGGGTGGTGCAACCCTCGCGGCTGGACTGCCGCGTGATACATGAATGCTCCCAAATGCCCAAAAGGCAGGATTGCACACAAACAGCTGCCTCCTTAAGCGGGTAAAGGACCTCCAAGTGCGCCAAACACTGCAGCTCCCCTGTCCTGGATGAAAGCCTGACGCGTTTCTGAGCCGTGTTGCTCGTCTTCAGAGGCTCGACCTGGGAAAGCATTCTAGGGACACACCCACTATATGTCATTAATCAATGTCCTGCCCCCAGATGGGTGTGCTCAAATGAGCATGACGCTAAGGGTTGTGGGTAATGTAGTCCGTATCCCTAGTCCATTGGGTACAGTTTATCATTCAAAGCCCGTGGATGGGCCTCAGCGCACAGGAAGTCCATAAATCCCTTGCTTCTGTTTCACGTCATGGACTCCGAGTATATGAGCCCGTGACCCCCGTTTATGGGGTGGTGCAACCCTCGCGGCTGGACTGCCGCGTGATACATGAATGCTCCCAAATGCCCAAAAGGCAGGATTGCACACAAACAGCTGCCTCCTTAAGCGGGTAAAGGACCTCCAAGTGCGCCAAACACTGCAGCTCCCCTGTCCTGGATGAAAGCCTGACGCGTTTCTGAGCCGTGTTGCTCGTCTTCAGAGGCTCGACCTGGGAAAGCATTCTAGGGACACACCCACTATATGTCATTAATCAATGTCCTGCCCCCAGATGGGCGTGCTCAAATGAGCATGACGCTAAGGGTTGTGGGTAATGTAGTCCGTATCCCTAGTCCATTGGGTACAGTTTATCATTCAAAGCCCGTGGATGGGCCTCAGCGCACAGGAAGTCCATAAATCCCTTGCTTCTGTTTCACGTCATGGACTCCAAGTATATGAGCCCGTGACCCCCGTTTATGGGGTGGTGCAACCCTCGCGGCTGGACTGCCGCGTGATACATGAATGCTCCCAAATGCCCAAAAGGCAGGATTGCACACAAACAGCTGCCTCCTTAAGCGGGTAAAGGACCTCCAAGTGCGCCAAACACTGCAGCTCCCCTGTCCTGGATAAAAACCTGATGCGTTTCTGAGCCGTGTTGCTCGTCTTCAGAGGCTCGACCTGGGAAAGCATTCTAGGGACACACCCACTATATGTCATTAATCAATGTCCTGCCCCCAGATGGGCATGCTCAAATGAGCATGACGCTAAGGGTTGTGGGTAATGTAGTCCGTATCCCTAGTCCATTGGGTACAGTTTATCATTCAAAGCCCGTGGATGGGCCTCAGCGCACAGGAAGTCCATAAATCCCTTGCTTCTGTTTCACGTCATGGACTCCGAGTATATGAGCCCGTGACCCCCGTTTATGGGGTGGTGCAACCCTCGCGGCTGGACTGCCGCGTGATACATGAATGCTCCCAAATGCCCAAAAAGCAGGATTGCACACAAACAGCTGCCTCCTTAAGCGGGTAAAGGACCTCCAAGTGCGCCAAACACTGCAGCTCCCCTGTCCTGGATGAAAGCCTGACGCGTTTCTGAGCCGTGATGCTCGTCTTCAGAGGCTCGACCTGGGAAAGCATTCTAGGGACACACCCACTATATGTCATTAATCAATGTCCTGCCCCCAGATGGGCGTGCTCAAATGAGCATGACGCTAAGGGTTGTGGGTAATGTAGTCCGTATCCCTAGTCCATTGGGAACAGTTTATCATTCAAAGCCCGTGGATGGGCCTCAGCGCACAGGAAGTCCATAAATCCCTTGCTTCTGTTTCACGTCATGGACTCCGAGTATATGAGCCCGTGACCCCCGTTTATGGGGTGGTGCAACCCTCGCGGCTGGACTGCCGCGTGATACATGAATGCTCCCAAATGCCCAAAAGGCAGGATTGCACACAAACAGCTGCCTCCTTAAGCGGGTAAAGGACCTCCAAGTGCGCCAAACACTGCAGCTCCCCTGTCCTGGATGAAAGCCTGACGCGTTTCTGAGCCGTGTTGCTCGTCTTCAGAGGCTCGACCTGGGAAAGCATTCTAGGGACACACCCACTATATGTCATTAATCAATGTCCTGCCCCCAGATGGGCGTGCTCAAATGAGCATGACGCTAAGGGTTGTGGGTAATGTAGTCCGTATCCCTAGTCCATTGGGTACAGTTTATCATTCAAAGCGCGTGGATGGGCCTCAGCGCACAGGAAGTCCATAAATCCCTTGCTTCTGTTTCACGTCATGGACTCCGAGTATATGAGCCCGTGACCCCCGTTTATGGGGTGGTGCAACCCTCGCGGCTGGACTGCCGCGTGATACATGAATGCTCCCAAATGCCCAAAAGGCAGGATTGCACACAAACAGCTGCCTCCTTAAGTGGGTAAAGGACCTCCAAGTGCGCCAAACACTGCAGCTCCCCTGTCCTGGATGAAAGCCTGACGCGTTTCTGAGCCGTGTTGCTCGTCTTCAGAGGCTCGACCTGGGAAAGCATTCTAGGGACACACCCACTATATGTCCTGCCCCCAGATGGGCGTGCTCAAATGAGCATGACGCTAAGGGTTGTGGGTAATGTAGTCCGTATCCCTAGTCCATTGGGTACAGTTTATCATTCAAAGCCCGTGGATGGGCCTCAGCGCACAGGAAGTCCATAAATCCCTTGCTTTTGTTTCACGTCATGGACTCCGAGTATATGAGCCCGTGACCCCCGTTTATGGGGTGGTGCAACCCTCGCGGCTGGACTGCCGCGTGATACATGAATGCTCCCAAATGCCCAAAAGGCAGGATTGCACACAAACAGCTGCCTCCTTAAGCGGGTAAAGGACCTCCAAGTGCGCCAAACACTGCAGCTCCCCTGTCCTGGATGAAAGCCTGACGCGTTTCTGAGCCGTGTTGCTCGTCTTCAGAGGCTCGACCTGGGAAAGCATTCTAGGGACACACCCACTATATGTCCTGCCCCCAGATGGGCGTGCTCAAATGAGCATGACGCTAAGGGTTGTGGGTAATGTAGTCCGTATCCCTAGTCCATTGGGTACAGTTTATAATTCAAAGCCCGTGGATGGGCCTCAGCGCACAGGAAGTCCATAAATCCCTTGCTTCTGTTTCACGTCATGGACTCCGAGTATATGAGCCCGTGACCCCCGTTTATGGGGTGGTGCAACCCTCGCGGCTGGACTGCCGCGTGATACATGAATGCTCCCAAATGCCCAAAAGGCAGGATTGCACACAAACAGCTGCCTCCTTAAGCGGGTAAAGGACCTCCAAGTGCGCCAAACACTGCAGCTTCCCTGTCCTGGATGAAAGCCTGACGCGTTTCTGAACCGTGTTGCTCGTCTTCAGAGGCTCGACCTGGGAAAGCATTCTAGGGACACACCCACTATATGTCATTAATCAATGTCCTGCCCCCAGATGGGCGTGCTCAAATGAGCATGACGCTAAGGGTGTTGAAGGTGAGCAATAAAAATGGTCAGGCGATTTAGTCGATGTTTCTTAAGTAATTTTGCCCGGCGTTAAACGCCTCTAATACCTTATGAAGATTATCAAATAAAGAGGCAGGCGCTGGAGACAGGAAGACAGGAAACACGTTTATTCCGACGGAGCAGAACACATCAGATCGGACAACAAGGTATCGTCTCGAGGTGCTCTCTGAAAGCCTCTCTGAGGCCCGACCTTTTATACACTGCTTTATGAATGAGACCGTTCTTTATTACAATAAAGACATTGTAAGGTAGCAACAGATGACATCCCCGGTACCCCCCCCCCCCTCCTCCAGTTCCGGCTCTTTCCAACACGTGGCTACAGTAGAGGTCCTCACCCCCCATACAATAAGAGGAGGCTAATCATGCAGCTGAGTGTTCCGCCGATTCCTTTGGAATGTGTGCGCCTGATCGAATCTCAAGGGGTGGGGAACCCATGATCAATAGTAGCTTCGTTGAAAAGGGTCGAGTGCATACAGTGGAAGGCAATAAACTGTATCCTCAGGCCAAGGGATGACCAGCGGTCCGTACAGACAATCGGGCTCAGAGGAAGGGGTCATCAAAGGAGAGGTATTCATGAAAGAAAGGGTCCGTGTGGATAATCGAGCGTAGAGGGAGTATTTATCGAAAGAGGGGCATTCATGGAAGGAAAGGAGGTGTCGGTCAGGCGCGGGGTGTGATTCCCAGAGACAGAGTCATGTGGAAGGAGAGGTCATGACTTGTACATGTGAGAGCGGAGGCAGTCAGGGTGCATGGGGGAGGCTTGCAGGGTCAGGGAAGTGTGCTGGTGACCGATCGTAAACAGGGAGACCATGGTACCTAAAATGGCTGCAGTGTATGCTCATACGTGAGTCTGAGGAATGGACAAGATGGCGCAGATGATGTTCAGTTCATAAACTAAAATTCCACAGTCCTCCCTTTTAACATGTCTTGCCAGCTTGTCAATTCGGATCTATCCCCATAAGACCACGTATCTCTATCTCATAGAGAGGACTCATGTGCTCAGGTCTGAAGTCCAAAGTCTTAGGGCACATACAGTTAGAAATGAGTGAACACAAAGGTGGCAGACATTGAATACCTAAGCAGCACCCACACAGTACCACGACTGGTATCAATATAAATGAAAACAACCTCCACCCACAGTCCTTCAAGGTGTCCCAAAACCAGCCTCCAAGCGACCATCCTTCTTGCTCTTGGTGAACCTCTGAGGATAGTCTGTGGAGGTGTTCAATTGCTTTGTAGACTGAAGGCGAGTTATCTGGCACGTAGGTGCAACAGCTGGAGCCGATGATGCGGCATGCTCCTCCACGGTCGGCCAGAATCACATCTAGGACAAGGCGGTTTTGGAGAGCCACCAGGCGGACTGCCTAAAGCTCAGCCGTGTTGTTAGCGAGGATGCCAGCCGTGATGTTAATGGTTGTTTCTACTGCTTGAGTCAGATGTCGGATAGCGCGGCTGTTTGCCATTGGTCCCCACAGAGGAACAAGTCCCTTCGCTGCATCCAGGAACTGCGCTCCGGTGGAGTCGGCTTGTCCAACGTCTCCGGCGCGCTTTTGCCGGTGATGGTAGGCTGAGGCCACATACGTGGGAGGAAGAATGAAGGCGATGTAGCACGTACCCCTCCAACCTTTTGGGAGCCAGGTGTAAGCTTTGGTGCCACAAACAAAGTACATATTCGGAGAAGCAACAAAGGAAGGAGGATCAACTGAGACCAATGTTCTGGTGATGCGGCAGGAACTGTGACCCACCAGCTGCGTTCCTTGGCCTTCGAGGCATATGAGTCCTGTGACATTGATGACAGACAGGGCCACGGTCAGGGTTGGAGCCGTTTGCTTCCGCAGGTGGGAGAAGGTGGGTCTGGCGGGATTGTGGAGCACTTGCATTTCGACTCTTTCTTTGGCAGGGATGTTCATAAGGAAGGCGGAACCTGAGGCCATAGGACAAATGGGGGCAGACGTTCTTCCTGTTTTGTTCAGCCAGAACCCATAGTAGAAGTGTGACACTGTCTGACCAGAAGCGGTGTTGTCCTTGTGGCTCTCCTGCAAGAGGATCAACCAAGCGAGGCAGGAGCCGTGAACTGAGAAAGGAGAAGGGATGAAAGGTAAGGAGTGTTCAGTGGCATGCGGGAGCAACCCGCAGATCCAGCAGTTTGTGGCATTTGTAGCAAGGTTGTGCTGGTGCAGCAGTTGCACGAAGGAATTGTTCCAGAACTCCCTACGCCTTTCTCGGAGCTGAGGCGAAAGGGAAATCAAGTGATGCTCTTTCATGGTGGTTGGCTGTACAGTGGCTAGCAATATCTGATGAGCGGGTGTGCTGTCCTCCAAGATCCAGAAGGAAGTCATGAGGAGGAGGCAAAAGAGAAAGAGGATGAAGAAGGCGATTGTCTTTGATTTGTGCAAATTGTCAGTCTTTGGGTTCCTGCAGTGGGTATTTCCGGTTACGTCCATCATCTTCTTATCTGGCGCTTCCATCATCTTCTTGTCTGGCGCTTCCATCATCTTCATCTTCAAGGTGCTCGGTAGTGGGCAGAACCACAGACTTTGTTTAGCTTCTCTCCGGGTGACCCTTGGTTGTTTTAGGCCACCGTTCTGAGATTTCAACTTAGTCCGTGGTCTACTTAGCCGAAGCTCCCCCCTTTCGACGCAGGAAATACCCTTCCCGGGATGGCACAGTGGGATCAGAGAATTTTGCAAGTTCAAGTGCCTCGGTATCAGGATAGCAGTCCAGTGATGGCCGGTCTTTGTTCAGGAGCTCTTCTTGGGTGTCGACGTTTTCTGTCGTGGCCAGGGTCGAGGAGACCTTCTTGCAGTGATGGCCGTGCAGCCAGTGCCTCTTTCCCTCCACTCGAAGAGCCGTCCGAGTGGTGATCAGTACTTGCCAGGGGCCCGTCCACCGGGGTTCCAGACTCTTAGCTCGTTGAAAGTTCCGGACTAGAACATAATCTCCCGGTTGGATATCGTGACAGGGGCCCCTGGAAGCATCGGGGATGGCCTGCTGCACCTGTTGATGAATGACAGACAACGTTTTAGTTAATTTGCACAAATAATCTGACAGCAGGACGTCGGGGACGTCGTGAATGGAGGTTGGTTTGGGGGCAGTGCAGAGGTTCATTGGTCGCCCAAACACCACCTCGTAGGGGGTCAAGTGGTGCTTAGTGGGAGTGGAGCGCATCGATAGCAATGCCAGTGGGAGGGCATCTGGCCACTTAAGTCCTGTGGTGGCCACTATTTTTGACAGTTTCAGTTTCAGTGTAGCATTGTGTCGCTCAACCAGGCCAGCGGATTGGGGGTGGAAGACCGCATGGAACCTTTGTTTTACCCCCAGCCCCTTCAGGATTAGTTGGATAACTTCAGCTATGAAGTGGGGGCCATTGTCGCTCCATAAAATTCGGCAAAGGCCGTAGCGAGGGAAAAACTCTTTCAGTAGTACTTTGGCAGTAGTCATGGCAGTGTTATCTCGGGTTGGATAGGCTTCCACCCATTTGCTGAAAGCAGCATACAATGACTAGTACATACTTCAAGCCTTGGCATCTTTCCAGCTGGATGTAATCCATCTGAAGGACTTCAAAGGGGTGGTCGGGGGTCCCAAACCCTCCCCGGGGTACCACAGTTCCTTTCCCGGGGTTGTGTTGTAGGCAGATAAGGCACTGCTGAACCAGGCGTTTGGCTGAGTCGGGGATTTTGTTGTTGTGCCAGACTTTGGAAATGAGTTCAATCATGGGGGCAGAACCTATGTGTGCAGGGGAGTGTGCCATAGTCAGTATGGGGATCAAGTATGAGTCAGGCAACAACCACTTGTTTGTGTCTTGTGTCCGCCAGCAGCCTTCGTCGTCCTTTAAACCCACCCGTGCCCACTCAGTTAGTTCGTGAGGTGTGCTGGCCGACTGGATGTCCTTGATCGTTTCCCTTGCGTCAGTCCATTTTTCTGCTTGTGACCTGGTCACATACATGCGTGTCGTCGTCCTATTCTCAGCTGTGGTTCGGGCAGTGATGTCGGCCAGTGCGTTTCCCTGTCCAACTAAGTCCGTCACCTTCTTGTGTGCCTGGCATTTGATCACTGCTAATCGTTCGGGGAGGAGAACTGCTTCGATCAGGGCGGAGACTAGATCTCCATGGAGAATGGGTGTGCCATGGGACGTCAGGAATCCCCTTTCCCTCCACAAGAGCCCAAAATGATGAACCACCCCGAAGGCATACTGGCTGTCCGTGTAAATGTTCGCCGTGGTTCCTGCTGCTATGATACATGCTCGTGTGAGGGCAATTAGTTCTGCCGCCTGTGCGGATCGTTGCGTGATACGGGCTGTTTCAACTACTGTTCGGGCGGTCGTCACCGCATAGGCAGCTGAGGTGGTGCCGTCTAGGAGTTTGATACAAGAACCGTCTACCCATAGTTCTCCATCAGGGTCTGTAAAAGCAGTGTCTCTAAGGTCAATTCTACTTCTGGTCTGTTCGTCCGTGAGGGTCACACAGTCATGTATAGGGGGCACATCGGGGTCATTTTCAGGCAAGGGGAGCAGTGTAGCAGGATTCAAAGTCGTGCATCTCTTAAGAGTGATGTGGGGTGCAAGTAGAGTCAATTCGTATCCCGTCAGTCGTGCACTAGTCAGGTGTTGGGTCTTGGTCTGGTTCAAAAGGGTGTCAACTGCGTGGGGTACTAACACCGTGAGAGAGTTTGAAAGTACAATTCCCTCACTCTGACGGATAGAGACAGCAGCGGCGGCTACCGCTCGAAGGCAGGCAGGTAAAGCTCTGGCGACTGGGTCAAGAGTGGCAGAGAAATAGGCACAAGGGCGTTGTTTGGAGCCGATGGTCTGAGTTAGAACAGACAATGCGCATCTCTCCCTTTCGTGAGTGAAGAGAGAGAAGGGCTTGGAGTAATCTGGTGTTCCTAGGACGGGTGCCGAGCAAAGGGCGTCTCGCAACTCCTTAAAGGATGCTTGGCATTCGGGGGTCCAAGGGAGTGGGAAGGGAACATCTTTGGCCAACAGGGAAAGTAGGGGTTTTATGACGAGACTGAAATTTGGTAACCATTGTCGGCAAAAAGAGGTAAGGCCCACCAATGAACGGACTTGCTTCTGCGTTCTTGGGATGGGGGTATCTAGGATGGTTTGGATTCGGTCGGGTGTAAGTTTCCTCCCTTCTTTGGACAGGAGATGACCTAGGTATGTCACTTGAGGTTGACAGAACTGCAGTTTCTTTTTGGAGACTTTGTGGCCATTCTCCGCAAGAAAGTGCAAGAGTTGGATAGTGGCGATGATTGCAAGAGGAGTGGTGTCGGCCGCCAAAAGGATATCATCGACATATTGGATCAACACCACTCCATCTGGTAGCTGGACGGCGTCCAGCTGTCTTTTGAGGGCCTGGCTGTAAATGCTGGGACTTTCAGTGTAGCCCTGGGGAGCTCTACAAAATCGGTACGAACGGTTTCTTAATGTGAAGCCGAAGAGATAACGGCTGTCTGGATGGATGGGGATAGAGAAAAATGCATTTTTGAGATCAATAACGGTGAAGGTGGTGGCAGTGGACGGGATGAGGGTCAGAATGGTGGCGATGTCTGAGACTACGGGGTACTGTGGCACCACCACTTTGTTGACTTCTCGCAGGTCGATGATAAAGCGGTACGCTTTCTCATCTCCCTCACCTTGCTTCTTAACAATGGGTAGGATAGGGCTGTTGCAAACATTACTAACCACTTCCTCTACCACTCCTGCATCTACCAGGGACTGAATAATCGCTACCAATGCCTTCTCGCCTTCGGGCGATATCCGGTACTGTGGGAGTTTCGGGAGTATTGCGTCTGGTCGAACAGTTATGTGTACAGGGTCGATCATCATTTGTCCTACATCCGAGTCGTTTCTGGCCCATAGGTACAGGGGTAGGGTGTCGAGCAAGGATCGGTCAGCATCGGTTATAGAGTACATATGTTGTGCGGGGCAGGATCTGGACATGCTCGGGTTGTCGTACAGGATGACTCGGACTCCATCTGGGGAACATCTAATAGTAGCTCGGAAATGTTTTAGCAAGTCAATACCCATAATGGCGTCAGGGGAGTTGGAGGAGAGCAGAAATGTTGTGTCCGTGGGGTTGTTTCCTAGGTCAAAGGAGATAGGTACAGACAGGGGATTGGTGGAGGGCGTTCCATCGAAACCTATCGATGTAATGTGTGAGCCAGACAAGGGTGCCCGTGGAATCAGTCGCTTTGATAATACACTACGTGTCGCTCCAGTGTCTACCAAAAATGGAGACTTTGTACCCAGGACCTTAGCGGTGACGTAAGGACCTTGCTGGTCAACACAGAGCTCGACTGGATCCCTCCCTCGCCCCTGGCAGTCCTATGCAGAGTCGTGGGCATTGTTGCAATCAGACTGTTGGCACTGATTCTGTCGGGGGCGGTCAAATGTGTTCGGTCTGCCAGGCCTGTCATTGCTGGTGTCGTGGGTGTGCCCTCGTCCCTGCCCTCTAGTCCTGGGGCCATTTGTCATTTCCCTTGTCTCGTTATTCTTAAGCACTTCTCGGAGGGCTGGGCATTGAGACTTCCAGTGGCCAAATCCTTTGCAAAACGCACACTGGTTCTCATCGAGGTCTGTTCGTGGAGCGCCGGGTGTGGGTGTGCGCTCTCTAGGGCGTGGATTCCTAGGGGCATTCGACTGGTAGTTTCCCCTATACTGTTCCCTTCCTCTAGTCACTCCCTGTAATTGTGCAATCATCACTCGTTCTTTTAAGTCCTTTTTCTTTCTCTCAGTCGCCCTCTCGTTCTCGTTCTTTTGGTGTTCGTAATACTGAGCCATCTGAAGGATAGCTGCAGGTTTGGAGGCCCCCCAACTACTCTCGCTCGTCTGTAACTTCTGGGAGACCTCTTGTAATAGCCCTTTTACGTAGTTTTGCACGAATAGGTGTTGTCCGGTTGCGGTGGTCATGTCTTGGCCACTGTAGTCGGAGAACACTGTCTCAAATCGGGAGAAATATTCTGATACGTCTTCCTGGGGTTTCTGGCGGCAAGCCGTGACTATCGACCAGTCTACCTTTTTCTCTGGGATCAATGTCTTCAGCTTCTGCACTATTTTGTCCGGGAGTTCCAGTATGTCTTTTACAGGTTTCTTGCCGGGCTCTCGCTGCCTATCTAGTTCACTGAGTTGATTCCAGGTATGTCCGAACAGATCCGTGTGGTTGGCCTTCCGGATTTGCTTCCACACGTCAGCCGGCAGACATAACCCAAAAAACAAATCAATGTCCGCTAGAGTCATTATGGTTGAGCCCAGGGCTGTACTTAGTTCGGTATAAAATGCTGTCGGGTTCTTTCTTAAATCGGGCAGGGTTTGCCTAAAGGTTAAAATATCTTGTCGATCCCATGGTTGATAAACCCAGTTGTACACAACCCTCCCTTTTGCATCTGCGTGGTTAATATCGTCGTTTGTTCCCTGACCTCTTGGGGGAACCCAGTAGGGGGCGGCTTCTCTGATAGGCATCATAGTGTTGGCTACTTCTAATGGGGGCTCAACCGTTTCAGAGACTGCGATCTTAACCTCTGGTTTCTGTTCAGTGAGGTGGCGGAAGACTTCAAGCATTTGCATGAAGAGGTCCGTCACATCATGTTCAGTCCCATCTCCAACATCGATCTTTCTATATAGAGCCGTCAGTTTAGCAGGACCCTTATTCTGATACCTATCCTCATATGCGTTCAGGGTGTGGTAACTGAACCGCAAAATAAAATGCCGTCTGTGGCTACCGGCATGTGAATTGTGCATATTCATCGCGTACTCTTCGCTCTCTTTCCGTTCTACCAGTGTCTTTGCTATCTTATCAATCCCATCCCGCTCATCTTTGCTCAACCTATTTGGTCTTGCCGTTAGCTGCTTGCTAGTCTCGAGTTCATCTGATGTTCCCGATGTGGCTGGTGCGAAGGCCGTAAGAGCCGGGGCACTAGCGCTAGGGTCACCCTCGCCCGCACTCAGGACTGGTAGGTGCTGTGCCAGTGGCTGGCAGGGGGCATAAGGAGAGGGCATGTAGATGATCGGAGGACCTAGCAGTAACTCGTCGTTTGCCCGGTTTTTGGAGGGCATTTCTGGGTAGAGCGTAGAGGGGGTCCTAACAGGGCATTGGCCTGTCGACCCCGATTCCTGCGTTTGTCTAACTTCCTCTCTCCTTTTTATCTCTTCATCTAGTTCCTTCGCTGCCAGGTGGGCTGCCTTTTGTAATTCTTTCCCTATTTTTGTTTCTTCTCTTTTCCTTCGTTGCTCTGCTTCTTTGCGCCACATGCCGATACTGTCGAGCATAGTGGGTGTTGCCTTATTTATTCTAACAGCTGCTTCTAGCGCCTCGATTTTATTATTATCAAAGGAACCTATCAGTGGCCACTGACTTTTGGGGTCCCTTTTCGTATATTTATGCCATAACTTACTATAAGCTATAGCGACTAGTCCTTGTTTAGTGAACATGTCCTTATTAGGGGTGCCTTCCAATGGAGCTGGATGGTTCATCTCTAATAAACGGTCCGGGCTGATCCAACTACTGACCAATGGGGAGAAGATAGGCATGACGGGTTACAACGGGGACAAAAGTCTGCACTACCTATTCTTCACTACTTCGCGAAGACTAGACAGAATATATCTATTCTACAGTATTCGCAAATAGGGAATACCCAAAGAGAGAACCAATATCGAACAAGTAATGTTCGTTCAATCAAACAATCAATGGCGAGAAAGAAATAGGCATGACGGGTTACAACGGGGGCAAAAGCCTGCGTTACCTATTCTTCACTATCTGCAAAGGAGGACAGAATACCTTTTACCCTTCCCCGTTTGTAGACAGAGAATTCTCGAGAAAAACAATCCTCGAACAAACAATGTTCGGGCAAACAATCAATCAGTGGGGGAGAAAAGATAGGCACGACGGATTACAACGGGGGCAAAGGCCTGCGTTACCTACCCTTCGCTGCATGCAAAGGAAGAGAGAATATTTTTATCCCTCTCAGTTTGCAGACAGAGAATCTCCAAGAGAACCAACAATTCGGAGAGTAATACTAGTATTTTCCAATCAAACAATCAAATATTTCTTAGTTTGTCGTGTTACACGACCTTACCCGGACCGTATGGACAGTTTCTCGTCTTCCGCTTCCAGCGCCCGATCATCCTCCACTCTCTGTTACTACCGTGGCACTCCTGATGGTTCCCAGTCAGGACCGAAGATCACTCGGGGAGAGGTCTGCTCGGAACCAGTGAAGTTCAGATGATCGGCTGTCAGACGAGGGTCTATCGGACAGGAGCTCTTCCGATCGTTGCAGTCGTTCACTCTGTCGTTGGGACCTCTCCCACCGGATCCACGTGTCGCTGATGGGCCCCACACGTTGGGACGCCAATTGTTGAAGGTGAGCAATAAAAATGGTCAGGCGATTTAGTCGATGTTTCTTAAGTAATTTTGCCCGGCGTTAAACGCCTCTAATACCTTATGAAGATTATCAAATAAAGAGGCAGGCGCTGGAGACAGGAAGACAGGAAACACGTTTATTCCGACGGAGCAGAACACATCAGATCGGACAACAAGGTATCGTCTCGAGGTGCTCTCTGAAAGCCTCTCTGAGGCCCGACCTTTTATACACTGCTTTATGAATGAGACCGTTCTTTATTACAATAAAGACATTGTAAGGTAGCGACAGATGACATCCCCGGTCCCCCCCCCCCCTCCTCCAGTTCCGGCTCTTTCCAACACGTGGCTACAGTAGAGGTCCTCACCCCCCATACAATAAGAGGAGGCTAATCATGCAGCTGAGTGTGCCGCCGATTCCTTTGGAATGTGTGCGCCTGATCGAATCTCAAGGGGTGGGGAACCCATGATCAATAGTAGCTTCGTTGAAAAGGGTCGAGTGCATACAGTGGAAGGCAATAAACTGTATCCTCAGGCCAAGGGATGACCAGCGGTCCGTACAGACAATCGGGCTCAGAGGAAGGGGTCATCAAAGGAGAGGTATTCATGAAAGAAAGGGTCAGTGTGGATAATCGAGCGTAGAGGGAGTATTTATCGAAAGAGGGGCATTCATGGAAGGAAAGGAGGTGTCGGTCAGGCGCGGGGTGAGATACCCAGAGACAGAGTCATGTGGAAGGAGAGGTCATGACTTGTACATGTGAGAGCGGAGGCAGTCAGGGTGCATGGGGGAGGCTTGCAGGGTCAGGGAAGTGTGCTGGTGACCGATCGTAAACAGGGAGACCATGGTACCTAAAATGGCTGTCGTGTATGCTCATACGTGAGTCTGAGGAATGGACAAGATGGCGCAGATGATGTTCAGTTCATAAACTAAAATTCCACAAGGGTTGTGGGTAATGTAGTCCGTATCCCTAGTCCATTGGGTACAGTTTATCATTCAAAGCCCGTGGATGGGCCTCAGCGCACAGGAAGTCCATAAATCCCTTGCTTCTGTTTCACGTCATGGACTCCGAGTATATGAGCCCGTGACCCCCGTTTATGGGGTGGTGCAACCCTCGCGGCTGGACTGCCGCGTGATACATGAATGCTCCCAAATGCCCAAAAGGCAGGATTGCACACAAACAGCTGCCTCCTTAAGCGGGTAAAGGACCTCCAAGTGCGCCAAACACTGCAGCTCCCCTGTCCTGGATGAAAGCCTGACGCGTTTCTGAGCCGTGTTGCTCGTCTTCAGAGGCTCGACCTGGGAAAGCATTCTAGGGACACACCCACTATATGTAATTAATCAATGTCCTGCCCCCAGATGGGCGTGCTCAAATGAGCATGACGCTAAGGGTTGTGGGTAATGTAGTCCGTATCCCTAGTTCATTGGGTACAGTTTATCATTCAAAGCCCGTGGATGGGCCTCAGCGCACAGGAAGTCCATAAATCCCTTGCTTCTGTTTCACGTCATGGACTCCGAGTATATGAGCCCGTGACCCCCGTTTATGGGGTGGTGCAACCCTCGCGGCTGGACTGCCGCGTGATACATGAATGCTCCCAAATGCCCAAAAGGCAGGATTGCACACAAACAGCTGCCTCCTTAAGCGGGTAAAGGACCTCCAAGTGCGCCAAACACTGCAGCTCCCCTGTCCTGGATGAAAGCCTGACGCGTTTCTGAGCCGTGTTGCACGTCTTCAGAGGCTCGACCTGGGAAAGCATTCTAGGGACACACCCACTATATGTCATTAATCAATGTCCTGCCCCCAGATGGGCGTGCTCAAATGAGCATGACGCTAAGGGTTGTGGGTAATGTAGTCCGTATCCCTAGTCCATTGGGTACAGTTTATCATTCAAAGCCCGTGGATGGGTCTCAGCGCACAGGAAGTCCATAAATCCCTTGCTTCTGTTTCACGTCATGGACTCCGAGTATATGAGCCCGTGACCCCCGTTTATGGGGTGGTGCAACCCTCGCGGCTGGACTGCCGCGTGATACATGAATGCTCCCAAATGCCCAAAAGGCAGGATTGCACACAAACACCTTTACCCGCTTAAGGAGGCAGCTGTTTGTGTGCAATCCTGCCTTTTGGGCATTTGGGAGCATTCATGTATCACGCGGCAGTCCAGCCGCGAGGGTTGCACCACCCCATAAACGGGGGTCACGGGCTCATATACTCAGAGTCCATGACGTGAAACAGAAGCAAGGGATTTATGGATTTCCTGTGCGCTGAGGCCCATCCACGGGCTTTGAATGATAAACTGTACCCAATGGACTAGGGATACGGACTACATTACCCACAACCCTTAGCGTCATGCTCATTTGAGCACGCCCATCTGGGGGCAGGACATTGATTAATGACATATAGTGGGTGTGTCCCTAGAATGCTTTCCCAGGTCGAGCCTCTGAAGACGAGCAACACGGCTCAGAAACGCGTCAGGCTTTCATCCAGGACAGGGGATCTGCAGTGTTTGGCGCACTTGGAGGTCCTTTACCCGCTAAAGGAGGCAGCTGTTTGTGTGCAATCCTGCCTTTTGGGCATTTGGGAGCATTCATGTATCACGCGGCAGTCCAGCCGCGAGGGTTGCACCACCCCATAAACAGGGGTCACGGGCTCATATACTCGGAGTCCATGACGTGAAACAGAAGCAAGGGATTTATGGACTTCCTGTGCGCTGAGGCCCATCCACGGGCTTTGAATGATAAACTGTACCCAATGGACTAGGGATACGGACTACATTACCCACAACCCTTAGCGTCATGCTCATTTGAGCACGCCCATCTGGGGGCAGGACATTGATTAATGACATATAGTGGGTGTGTCCCTAGAATGCTTTCCCAGGTCGAGCCTCTGAAGACGAGCAACACGGCTCAGAAACGCGTCAGGCTTTCATCCAGGACCGGGGAGTTGCAGTGTTTGGCGCACTTGGAGGTCCTTTACCCGCTTAAGGAGGCAGCTGTTTGTGTGCAATCCTGCCTTTTGGGCATTTGAGAGCATTCATGTATCACGCGGCAGTCCAGCCGCGAGGGTTGCAACACCCCATAAACGGGGGTCACGGGCTCATATACTCGGAGTCCATGACGTGAAACAGAAGCAAGGGATTTATGGACTTCCTGTGCGCTGAGGCCCATCCACGGGCTTTGAATGATGAACTGTACCCAATGGACTAGGGATACGGACTACATTACCCACAACCCTTAGCGTCATGTTCATTTGAGCACGCCCATCTGGGGGCAGGACATTGATTAATGACATATAGTGGGTGTGTCCCTAGAATGCTTTCCCAGGTCGAGCCTCTGAAGACGAGCAACACGGCTCAGAAACGCGTCAGGCTTTCATCCAGGACAGGGGAGATGCAGTGTTTGGCGCACTTGGAGGTCCTTTACCCGCTTAAGGAGGCAGCTGTTTGTGTGCAATCCTGCCTTTTGGGCATTTGGGAGCATTCATGTATCACGCGGCAGTCCAGCCGCGAGGGTTGCACCACCCCATAAACGGGGGTCACGGGCTCATATACTCGGAGTCCATGACGTGAAACAGAAGCAAGGGATTTATGGACTTCCTGTGCGCTGAGGCCCATCCACGGGCTTTAAATGATAAACTGTACCCAATGGAGTAGGGATACGGACTACATTACCCACAACCCTTAGCGTCATGCTCATTTGAGCACGCCCATCTGGGGGCAGGACATTGATTAATGACATATAGTGGGTGTGTCCCTAGAATGCTTTCCCAGGTCGAGCCTCTGAAGACGAGCAACACGGCTCAGAAACGCGTCAGGCTTTCATCCAGGACAGGGGAGTTGCAGTGTTTGGCGCACTTGGAGGTCCTTTACCCGCTTAAGGAGGCAGCTGTTTGTGTGCAATCCTGCCTTTTGGGCATTTGGGAGCATTCATGTATCACGCGGCAGTCCAGCCGCGAGGGTTGCAAAACCCCATAAACGGGGGTCACGGGCTCATATACTCGGAGTCCATGACGTGAAACAGAAGCAAGGGATTTATGGACTTCCTGTGCGCTGAGGCCCATCCACGGGCTTTGAATGATGAACTGTACCCAATGGACTAGGGATACAGACTACATTACCCACTACCCTTAGCGTCATGCTCATTTGAGCACGCCCATCTGGGGGCAGGACATTGATTAATGACATATAGTGGGTGTGTCCCTAGAATGCTTTCCCAGGTCGAGCCTCTGAAGACGAGCAACACGGCTCAGAAACGCGTCAGGCTTTCATCCAGGACAGGGGAGCTGCAGTGTTTGGCGCACTTGGAGGTCCTTTACCCGCTTAAGGAGGCAGCTGTTTGTGTGCAATCCTGCCTTTTGGGCATTTGGGAGCATTCATGTATCACGCGGCAGTCCAGCCGCGAGGGTTGCACCACCCCATAAACGGGGGTCACGGGCTCATATACTCGGAGTCCATGACGTGAAACAGAAGCAAGGGATTTATGGACTTCCTGTGCGCTGAGGCCCATCCACGGGCTTTGAATGATAAACTGTACCCAATGGACTAGGGATACGGACTACATTACCCACAACCCTTAGCGTCATGCTCATTTGAGCACGCCCATCTGGGGGCAGGACATTGATTAATGACATATAGTGGGTGTGTCCCTAGAATGCTTTCCCAGGTCGAGCCTCTGAAGACTAGCAACATGGCTCGGAAACGCGTCAGGCTTTCATCCAGGACAGGGGAGCTGCAGTGTTTGGCGCACTTGGAGGTCCTTTACCCGCTTAAGGAGGCAGCTGTTTGTGTGCAATCCTGCCTTTTGGGCATTTGGGAGCATTCATGTATCACGCGGCAGTCCAGCCGCGAGGGTTGCACCACCCCATAAACGGGGGTCACGGGCTCATATACTCGGAGTCCATGACGTGAAACAGAAGCAAGGGATTTATGGACTTCCTGTGCGCTGAGGCCCATCCACGGGCTTTGAATGATAAACTGTACCCAATGGACTAGGGATACGGACTACATTACCCACAACCCTTAGCGTCATGCTCATTTGAGCACGCCCATCTGGGGGCAGGACATTGATTAATGACATATAGTGGGTGTGTCCCTAGAATGCTTTCCCAGGTCGAGCCTCTGAAGACGAGCAACACGGCTCAGAAACGCGTCAGGCTTTCATCCAGGACAGGGGAGCTGCAGTGTTTGGCGCACTTGGAGGTCCTTTACCCGCTTAAGGAGGCAGCTGTTTGTGTGCAATCCTGCCTTTTGGGCATTTGGGAGCATTCATGTATCACGCGGCAGTCCAGCCGCGAGGGTTGCACCACCCCATAAACAGGTGTCACGGGCTCATATACTCGGAGTCCATGACGTGAAACAGAAGCAAGGGATTTATGGACTTCCTGTGCGCTGAGGCCCATCCACGGGCTCTGAATGATAAACTGTACCCAATGGACTAGGGATACGGACTACATTACCCACAACCCTTAGCGTCATGCTCATTTGAGCACGCCCATCTGGGGGCAGGACATTGATTAATGACATATAGTGGGTGTGTCCCTAGAATGCTTTCCCAGGTCGAGCCTCTGAAGACGAGCAACACGGCTCAGAAACGCGTCAGGCTTTCATCCAGGACAGGGGAGCTGCAGTGTTTGGCGCACTTGGAGGTCCTTTACCCGCTTAAGGAGGCAGCTGTTTGTGTGCAATCCTACCTTTTGGGCATTTGGGAGCATTCATGTATCACGCGGCAGTCCAGCCACGAGGGTTGCAACACCCCATAAACGGGGGTCACGGGCTCATATACTCGGAGTCCATGACGTGAAACAGAAGCAAGGGATTTATGGACTTCCTGTGCGCTGAGGCCCATCCACGGGCTTTGAATGATAAACTGTACCCAATGGACTAGGGACACGGACTACATTACCCACAACCCTTAGCGTCATGCTCATTTGAGCACGCCCATCTGGGGGCAGGACATTGATTAATGACATATAGTGGGTGTGTCCCTAGAATGCTTTCCCAGGTCGAGCCTCTGAAGACGAGCAACACGGCTCAGAAACGCGTCAGGCTTTCATCCAGGACAGGGGAGCTGCAGTGTTTGGCGCACTTGGAGGTCCTTTACCCGCTTAAGGAGGCAGCTGTTTGTGTGCAATCCTGCCTTTTGGGCATTTGGGAGCATTCATGTATCACGCGGCAGTCCAGCCGCGAGGGTTGCACCACCCCATAAACGGGGGTCACGGGCTCATATACTCGGAGTCCATGACGTGAAACAGAAGCAAGGGATTTATGGACTTCCTGTGCGCTGAGGCCCATCCACGGGCTTTGAATGATAAACTGTACCCAATGGACTAGGGATACGGACTACATTACCCACAACCCTTAGCGTCATGCTCATTTGAGCACGCCCATCTGGGGGCAGGACATTGATTAATGACATATAGTGGGTGTGTCCCTAGAATGCTTTCCCAGGTCGAGCCTCTGAAGACGAGCAACACGGCTCAGAAACGCGTCAGGCTTTCATCCAGGACAGGGGAGCTGCAGTGTTTGGCGCACTTGGAGGTCCTTTACCCGCTTAGGGAGGCAGCTGTTTGTGTGCAATCCTGCCTTTTGGGCATTTGGGAGCATTCATGTATCACGCGGCAGTCCAGCCGCGAGGGTTGCACCACCCTATAAACGGGGGTCACGGGCTCATATACTCGGAGTCCATGACGTGAAACAGAAGCAAGGGATTTATGGACTTCCTGTGCGCTGAGGCCCATCCACGGGCTTTGAATGATAAACTGTACCCAATGGACTAGGGATACGGACTACATTACCCACAACCCTTAGCGTCATGCTCATTTGAGCACGCCCATCTGGGGGCAGGACATTGATTAATGACATATAGTGGGTGTGTCCCATGAATGCTTTCCCAGGTCGAGCCTCTGAAGACGAGCAACACGGCTCAGAAACGCGTCAGGCTTTCATCCAGGACAGGGGAGCTGCAGTGTTTGGCGCACTTGGAGGTCCTTTACCCACTTAAGGAGGCAGCTGTTTGTGTGCAATCCTGCCTTTTGGGCATTTGGGAGCATTCATGTATCACGCGGCAGTCCAGCCGCGAGGGTTGCACCACCCCATAAACAGGGGTCACGGGCTCATATACTCGGAGTCCATGACGTGAAACAGAAGCAAGGGATTTATGGACTTCCTGTGCGCTGAGGCCCATCCATGGGCTTTGAATGATAAACTGTACCCAATGGACTAGGTATACGGACTACATTACCCACAACCCTTAGCGTCATGATCATTTGAGCACGCCCATCTGGGGGCAGGACATTGATTAATGACATATAGTGGGTGTGTCCCTAGAATGCTTTCCCAGGTCGAGCCTCTGAAGACGAGCAACACGGCTCAGAAACGCGTCAGGCTTTCATCCAGGACAGGGGAGCTGCAGTGTTTGGCGCACTTGGAGGTCCTTTACCCGCTTAAGGAGGCAGCTGTTTGTGTGCAATCCTGCCTTTTGGGCATTTGGGAGCATTCATGTATCACGCGGCAGTCCAGCCGCGAGGGTTGCAACACCCCATAAACGGGGGTCACGGGTTCATATACTCGGAGTCCATGACGTGAAACAGAAGCAAGGGATTTATGGACTTCCTGTGCGCTGAGGCCCATCCACGGGCTTTGAATGATAAACTGTACCCAATGGCCTAGGGATACGGACTACATTACCCACAACCCTTAGCGTCATGCTCATTTGAGCACGCCCATCTGGGGGCAGGACATTGATTAATGACATATAGTGGGTGTGTCCCTAGAATGCTTTCCCAGGTCGAGCCTCTGAAGACGAGCAACACGGCTCAGAAACGCGTCAGGCTTTCATCCAGGACAGGGGAGCTGCAGTGTTTGGCGCACTTGGAGGTCCTTTACCCGCTTAAGGAGGCAGCTGTTTGTGTGCAATCCTGCCTTTTGGGCATTTGGGAGCATTCATGTATCACGCGGCAGTCCAGCCGCGAGGGTTGCACCACCCCATAAACGGGGGTCACGGGCTCATATACTCGGAGTCCATGACGTGAAACAGAAGCAAGGGATTTATGGACTTCCTGTACGCTGAGGCCCATCCACGGGCTTTGAATGATAAACTGTACCTAATGGACTAGGGATACGGACTACATTACCCACAACCCTTAGCGTCATGCTCATTTGAGCACGCCCATCTGGGGGCAGGACATTGATTAATGACATATAGTGGGTGTGTCCCTAGAATGCTTTCCCAGGTCGAGCCTCTGAAGACGAGCAACACGGCTCAGAAACGCGTCAGGCTTTCATCCAGGACAGGGGAGCTGCAGTGTTTGGCGCACTTGGAGGTCCTTTACCCGCTTAAGGAGGCAGCTGTTTGTGTGCAATCCTGCTTTTTGGGCATTTGGGAGCATTCATGTATCACGCGGCAGTCCAGCCGCGAGGGTTGCACCACCCCATAAACGGGGGTCACGGGCTCATATACTCGGAGTCCATGACGTGAAACAGAAGCAAGGGATTTATGGACTTCCTGTGCGCTGAGGCCCATCCACGGGCTTTGAATGATAAACTGTACCCAATGGACTAGGGATACGGACTACATTACCCACAACCCTTAGCGTCATGCTCATTTGAGCACGCCCATCTGGGGGCAGGACATTGATTAATGACATATAGTGGGTGTGTCCCTAGAATGCTTTCCCAGGTCGAGCCTCTGAAGACGAGCAACACGGCTCAGAAACGCGTCAGGCTTTCATCCAGGACAGGGGAGCTGCAGTGTTTCGCGCACTTGGAGGTCCTTTACCCGCTTAAGGAGGCAGCTGTTTGTGTGCAATCCTGCCTTTTGGGCATTTGGGAGCATTCATGTATCACGCGGCAGTCCAGCCGCGAGGGTTGCACCACCCCATAAACGGGGGTCACGGGCTCATATACTCGGAGTCCATGACGTGAAACAGAAGCAAGGGATTTATGGACTTCCTGTGCGCTGAGTCCCATCCACGGGCTTTGAATGATAAACTGTACCCAATGGACTAGGGATACGGACTACATTACCCACAACCCTTAGCGTCATGCTCATTTGAGCACGCCCATCTGGGGGCAGGACATTGATTAATGACATATAGTGGGTGTGTCCCTAGAATGCTTTCCCAGGTCGAGCCTCTGAAGACGAGCAACACGGCTCAGAAACGCGTCAGGCTTTCATCCAGGACAGGGGAGCTGCAGTGTTTGGCGCACTTGGAGGTCCTTTACCCGCTTAAGGAGGCAGCTGTTTGTGTGCAATCCTGCCTTTTGGGCATTTGGGAGCATTTATATATATATATATATATATATTACCTACTGGCGGTCGCCAGTAGGTATATATAGTTAGGATTTTTTCTCTATGGGATTTCTGAAAATTCTATGTCTAATAACTTTGGCGTTTGGGGACGGAATTGGCTGAAATTTTCAGGAAAATGGCACATTTTGTTTCTGAGCAGCCCCTGAAAATTTGGGGGGGTTTCGTCAAGCGGGGGCCGAGAAAAAAGGGGGGTCCCAAAACGCGTTTTTCCCATGTTAATTTCCATAGGGCGGTTGGCCTCACTTTTAGCCCGAACGGCTGAATGGATTTGCACGAAACTTGGCAAAATTGTAGGGACTGGTAGCCCGATGTGCCTTTTGTAGGTTTCAATATATGTGCTCCAGTGGATTTTGAGAAATTAACGTTTAAAAAAAGATATATATCTGTAACAGCGGACCGGGCAGCGGCCCAGGACGCGTACTTTTCGCGCAACGGAGCTTTGTGAAGCGAAGCTGATTGGTTCTCTGGCGTCTGTCAACATTCCAAACAGTCCGTAGCGGCCGCCATCTTGTCTCTCGGTAGGATCGAGAGACAAGAGGAGGCCAAAGCGAAGGGGCAAATGACCATAAGGGGGCATAGTAGATCCTCGCTGACCCCCTAGGTTTGATGTGGAGGTTTTAAAAGGGCCCCGCCGGGCAAAAAAAATAAATAATAATAATAATCGAACGGCTGAATGGATTTGCACGAAACTTGGCAAAATTGTAGGGACTGGTAGCCCGATGTGCCTTTGCTAGGTCTCAATATATGTGCTTCAGTGGATTTTGAGAAATTAACGTTCAAAAAAAGATATATATCTGTAACAGCGCACAGCTTCGCGTACTTTTCGCGTTACGGAGCTTTGCGAAGCGAAGCTGATTGGCTCTCCGGTGTCTGTAAACATTCCAAACAGTACGTAGCGGCCACCATCTTGTCTCTCGGTAGGATCGAGAGACAAGAGGAGGCCAAAGCGAAGGGGCAAATGACCATAAGGGGGCATAGTAGATCCTCGCTGACCCCCTAGGTTTGATGTGGAGGTTTTAAAAGGGCCCCGTGGGGCAAAAAAAAAAAATAATAATAATAATCGAACGGCTGAATGGATTTGCACGAAACTTGGTAAAATATTAGGGACTGGTAGCCCGATGTGCCTTTGCTATGTCTCAATATATGTGCTTCAGTGCATTTTGAGAAATTAACGTTCAAAAACAAGATATATATCTGTAACAGCGCTCCGCTTCGCGGAGATAAAATTATATCTGTATTACCTAGGTGTTGCTAACACCAGTTAGCGACGGCTAGTAGGAGATAGCGACCATCTTGGGTCCCACTTTGCATGTGAGTGATATTTATCACTAATGACATGCAAAGTGGGCATGCCAAGATGTTAGCGACTGGAAACAGTCGCTAACATCGCTATCTCCTATTATCAACTTTTGGAAATATTCGAGATAAGCGCGAATATCTCCAAAAAGTAACAGCTGCCCTGAGCAGTTCTTAGCCATGTTATCCAATGGGAGGTGGATAACATGGCTAAGAGCATTAGCTCGGTAATGCATGAATATCGCGGAGTTTTCAGCGATATTAATGCATTGCGCTCGTTTTTTATCGTATTTGCGATAAACCTTGATAATAGCAAGGTTTATCTGCGATAATTTCTGACGGTAAAAAAATCTTTGCAATGCATCGTTAGGGATAAATATCGCTTAACTTTGGTAATATGCCCCAACGTCTGTTAACGTTCGATTCGAAGGAAATCAGGAATTGTTGAAAAACATTGTGTGCGCCATCTTGTCTTTTTTCAAATGCCACACTTTTGTCGTGCACGGCAGCCATTTTAGATGCCTTGACCAGACCCACTCTGTGCACGCTGTCGATCCTTAGCATGGCTCCCCACCCTCGCAAGCATCTCACCCAGGCAGTGGTCACCCCCGCTCTCTGTCTTATGCATGGGTAATAAACCTCCCCCCATCTGCGCTGCTCTTCCCTGAGAATCACACCCTGTGCCCGCCCGACACCTCCCTTTCGCCCTATTCACTACCGCACCCTCTGACACTCCTTTTCCTCTGTGTCCGATTGTCCAGGCCGGTCCTAGGCTATCAGCTAGCCCTGCAGATGTAGTTTATGGCCACAGCTGTAAAGAATCACCCCTCTTCAAAGGAGTTATAGTAGATCAAGGCCCACACTCGATGAGATCCGTCACAGCAGAAGCGTTGCTATTATCTGAAAACCATCCTGTATTGTGATTGGGGAGGGGACCGAGCGTGAAGCGGAAGATTCCAGGGATGACTCTTTGTACATCAAAGTTTTTACAATTATGTGTCACATTAAAAATATATAGCACTCCGACAAAGTAGTAAGATTATAAAACTTTAATAATTTATAAATATATACAAGAAAACAAAAATAGTAATAACATATAAACATTTTTAGAGAAAAACAACGAAGTAGCGGTCGGCTGTGCGAATAGTCCCAACGCAGCACAACGTCCAGATTTCCGGCGTGGGGCGTCGCGGGGGGTGGGTGATCAGTAGCAAACTGTTGTGCGAATAGTTCCAAGGCAGCAGAACGCGCCGAAATCTAGATGACACGAAAGTGATGTCTAGTAAGTTGCCACCCAGCAAATAACGGCGTGGGGCGTCGCGGGGGGTGGGTCATCAGTAGCAAACTGTTGTGCGAATAGTTCCAAGGCAGCAGAACGATGGCACCAAGGTGATGTCCAGTAAGTTGCCGCACTGGTTTTGGTATCCTACAATGCTGCTCCGAATAACGGCGTGGAGCGCCCCGGGGGAGGCGGCGTGAACGGGCCTCTCCAGGTGGAGTCTCATCTGTTTTAGTGGGGCGCCCCTTTACCGTTTCAGTTGCCATTCCGTCCGCTTTTGGTCCACTGTGTCAAAATCCGCCATTCAGCTGAGTTGCGCCCACTCTTGCGGTGCAGCGATAGGCGGCTGCCACAGGACTCTCAAAATGGCGGCAGGCTCTTTCCTTTTTGGGCGTGGTCCACTGAAATGGCCCTGGGACACCTTGGAAATCGGACGCTTGTCTGCTAGGTCTTGGACCCCATTCTCGAAAGCGTCCCCTTCGCCTTGAGAATTCATCAAAAGTTTTGGGGGCCCGACTCCTGCAGGCTTCTGGTGGGGAGCGGCTGCCATGATTGCTCGCGGAATGACCACGACGGAGCTACGAGATGGTGGTGCTCTCATGGTGACGCCAGTTTAGTCTGAAACATCCAGAAACAAGGTGGGGCTTTCATCGTTTGGGGGAAAAAAAAAGTTTTCATCCAATGAAAAGTGTTGTTTTTAGGTCATATGATCAAGCCTTCCATCATTAGGAAACCAAAAGTAAAATGAACCAATGAAAAGTTTTATAAACAAGTCACATGACCTGTTATGCGGCATAGGGTATAAAATGCGGAGAAAATACGTTGGCACGTGAGGCGGCGTCAGTAGCGGACCGATGTGCGAATAGGCCGAAGGCAATACAACGCGCCAAGATCCGGATGGCACCGAGGTGGTGTCCAGCAAGTTGCAGCACTGGTGTGGCCATCCTACAATGCTGAAAGTCGGCGTTGGGCGCCCCGTTGGCCTGTGAGTTTGCGTCAGTAGCGGACCGATGTGCGAATAGGCCGAAGGCAGCACAACGCGCCAAGATCCGGATGGCACCGAGGTGGTGTCTAGTAAGTTGTCGCACTTCTGTGGCCATCCTACAATGTTGAAAGTCGGCGTGGGGCGCCCCGTTGGCCTGTGAGATGGTGTCAGTAGCGGACTGATGTGTGAATGGGGCCAAAGGCAGCGCAACAATATTTTCTACTATATTTCCGGAGTAGAAGACACCACAAGGCGCTGAGATGCCAAGATCCGGATGGCACCGAGGTGGTGTGTAGCAAGTTGCCGCACTGGTGTGGCCATCCTACAATGCTGAAAGTCGGCGTGGGGCGCCCCGTTGGCCTGTGAGATGGCGTCAGTAGCGGACCGATGTGCGAATAGGCCGAAGGCAGCACAACAATATTTTCTGACTGACACCACAAGGCGCTGAGATGCCAAGATCCGGATGGCACCGAGGTGATGTCTAAGTTGCGGACTGATGTGCGAATGGGGCCAAAGGCAGCGTAACAATATTTTTTGTATGGAAGATACCACTAGGCGTTGAGATGCCAAGATTCGGATGGCACTGAGGTGATGTCTAGCAAGTTGGTGTGGTCATCCTACAATGCTGAAACTCGGCGTGGGTCGCCCCATTAGCCTGTGAGATGGCGTCAGTAGCGGACCGATGTGCGAATAGGCCGAAGGCAGCACAACGCGCCAAGATCCGGATGTCACCGTGGTGGTTTCATAGTTGAGAGGCACTTCATCTGCAGTGGGGCGCCGAGATCCGGATGGCACCGAGGTGATGTCTAGCAAGTTGCTGTACTGGTGTGGTTATTCTACAATGCTGAAAGTCGGCGTGGGGCGCCCCATTAGCCTGTGAGATGGCGTCAGTAGCGGACTGATGTGCGAATGGGGCCAAAGGCAGCGCAACAATATTTTCTGACGAGAAGACACCAAAAGGTGCTGACATTCCAAGATCCGGATGGCACCGAGGTGGTGTCTAAGTTGCGGACTGATGTGCGAATGGGGCCAAAGGCAGCGTAACAATATTTTTTGTATGGAAGATACCACTAGGCGTTGAGATGCCAAGATTCGGATGGCACTGAGGTGATGTCTAGCAAGTTGCTGTACTGGTGTGGTCATCCTACAATGCTGAAACTCGGCGTGGGTCGCCCCATTAGCCTGTGAGATGGCGTCAGTAGCGGACCGATGTGCGAATAGGCCGAAGGCAGCACAACGCGCCAAGATCCGGATGTCACCGTGGTGGTTTCATAGTTGAGAGGCACTTCATCTGCAGTGGGGCGCCGAGATCCGGATGGCACCGAGGTGATGTCTAGCAAGTTGCTGTACTGGTGTGGTCATCCTACAATGCTGAAACTCGGCGTGGGTCGCCCCATTAGCCTGTGAGATGGCGTCAGTAGCGGACCGATGTGCGAATAGGCCGAAGGCAGCACAACGCGCCAAGATCCGGATGTCACCGTGGTGGTTTCATAGTTGAGAGGCACTTCATCTGCAGTGGGGCGCCGAGATCCGGATGGCACCGAGGTGATGTCTAGCAAGTTGCTGTACTTGTGTGGTCATACTACAATGCTGAAACTCGGCGTGGGTCGCCCCATTAGCCTGTGAGATGGCTGTTCTTTGGATTTGGGCCTGGTCCACCAAAATGGCCCTGGGACACCTTAGAACTCGGACGCTCGATTTTTTTTTCCTTTCCTGTACATGCAAAAAAAGGTAAATGCCCGGTACGTTACACGCTTCATCTGCCACGATGAACTCTCCAGAGGAACCGAAAAAAAATATAGTTGTGGTAACTATACCATGCATCGTCATATGGAGAGGTGGCACCAATTAATTATAGTGCTGCATAAAAGAGAGATTTGGAGGAGAACCCCTGACCTGCTAGTACATTCATCAAAGAAGTGGCACTGAGAGCTTCAGAGGCAAGGGAAACGGTCCCAAATATTTAGAAGAACTTTGGAAAGATTAAAATGACATGTTTAGATTGTGGCAAATTAATTTCATGTGGACAGATGAGTGTTACTCTAATAAATACAGCATATGAAGATCATCATAGTCGATGGTTGGTAGAGACATTTTGACTATATCCTGGACCTGCCCGTCCTCGCCCAAAATGGCGCCAGAATAAATGGGACTCGTAACTCCTTGTTGTGTACTGGTTGCAGAACCTTGAAATCACGAGATACGTATGCAGTTTTGAAGCACATGGCGGGCGGGGACGAGAATTGATTGAATATTTCGACATCCCTATTGATATTAAGTTCTGATGTGTTATTGATTACTGTACTGTTGAAAGTTCGAATTAACGTCACCCATGGTACTTGCCCGCAAATGTATATCTAGATAATTTTATTGTAACTGGCCCTGTCGTATTTTAATTATAAAATGTACGTCCACCGATTCCGTAACTGTTAGACACCTTAGTTCTTGCAACCTAATGGCCCGCCCGTTACGTTCCTCTACAGTGTAAATGTCTATTCATCATATACGATTACAGTTTGCTCTGTGGCAGGCCCACGTGGTTATAGGCTCGTATTTGCATAATGAAATTTTCTCAATAAAGGTTTTTAAAAGAAAACATGGTAGTAGTATATACATTGGTAAAGTTTTTAATAATAGTGACTGTTTTAGAATCATTAAAAGGCAAGTGAAATAAAGCAGACCAATTACATGAAGGGTAAAAGGTATAATACGAAGGAACGCAGTAAAGATAAATGGTCAAGGGCTGTTGTGTTTTCTATTCCTGCAACATAAAGTGATCGATAAGAATCTCATATTCAGGCGTATCGGCGACTAAGACAGCAGGTCGACCCTCTTTTGCTCAACGGCTCCGTCATGGGACAAAGAAACGCTCTTTTTCTCGAAAAAAGAATATATTTTACTTGCAGGACAGTTGTAAAATTTCCGGGAAAGTACATTAGCCTGGAACATTATAACATATATTTAAGAAAAAATAATGTTCGGAAGTAATGAAAAGCGTAATTTTTAGGTCATATGACCAAGCCTTTCATCATTACAATAAGAAAAGTAAAATGAACCAATGAAAAGTTTTATTAACAAGTCACATGACTTGTTATGCTTACGTTACGCGCTGCGCGCCCCGGATGACTTCCGGATGCGCTAACGCGGCGCGTCATATGACGCATTACGCGACAACGCAGGTACAGAATATAGTCAAAATGTCTCCACCAACCAGCGGTCGGAACACAACCCCTTTCAGCAGGCTAAATAGTTCTGTTAAATGACAACAGAAGGGACAGGCAACAAGAACCATCAGTCAAAGAGGGGAGAGCTAGTTCTTCTCTACCGGGTTACATTGGGGCGCTACCGGAACTGATCGAATTGGTAGTCTACAGTGTTTCTGGATGTTTCAGACTAAAGCTGGGGTTAGCATGAGAGCAGCACCATTTCGTAGCTCCGTCGTGGTCATTCCGCAACCAATCATGGCAGCCGTTCTTTATCGTTATTTTGGGCGGGGTGGGTGGCGGAGCCGAGTTGTTTTGCAGCCATCATTGTGTGGAGTTCAGTTCATCTCACTAGTTTTGTATTTGTCATGAGGGGTTGTTCCTAATGTTTCTATTTTAGCGAGGTCAAAAAGAGATCCCATTAGTGGCCTACTGATTTTGCTCGATTCCTTTTCTTTTTTTTTTACACGATTTTTCGTTATCTGCAAAGACTGAACAGAGTATTGCGACTCTGTGTTTGTTTGTAAATAGAGAATGAACCAAAGAGAACTAATTCTAAAACAGTAAATACTTGGATAACAATCAATCAAATGGAGAGAGAAGCAGGCACGACGGATTACAATGGGGGCAAAGACCTGCGTTAACTACCTTTCACTATCTGCAAAGAGAGAGTACTCCTAATAGAAATGAGGGGGGGGGGGGGCACCATTCAAAGCAGATCAGTGTGCATAAACACGAAAATGTTTTCACTTACCACGTACTTGACATTCGACAGCTTATGATATTTGCTATTAAAAAACCATTGAAATTCACTGAAAAAACCATAGGTTATAGACCATATATAGTTAGGAATTAGCATTTACAAAACCTTGAAAATTCACTGAAAAAACCATAGGTTATAGACCATATATAGTTAGGAATTAGCATTTAAAAAACCTTATTTTACTCACACAAAACCATTGAAATTCCATATATAGTTAGTTGCACTAACTATATATCGCGCACCCGCAATCCACTGCTGATCATGTCACATATTACATCATTCATGACATGGTCAGTGACATCACTGATGACATCACTGATGACATCTCAAATGACATCACTGATGACATCTCACTTGACATCAATGATCACATCACTGATGATATCATTCATGTGATAATACAATGCATCTCCTCACACTCTAATATAACCTCCGTTACACCCAGTGTTAAATAGAGAGTATCATTTTTGAAACCATTGACACACCAATACTAGTTACTACATACGCACTCACTGATTCCTATGTCTACACACACATTCACTCATACAATCATTCATACATACAATCACTCATCTTTACAACACTATCATATGCACTCATACACCTATACAGACACTCACACTCTGCCACTCATCCATGGAGTTACTCACACACCTAGTCAGTCCTGAAAAGAATCAATCACACTTCTATTTTCTCATCTATACAGTTAAACACAGAACACCTTACATTTTTGAAACATATACTAACACATAGTTACTCTCTTATAGAATCACTGATACAAGTACACATTGATCTGCACAGAGTCACACACCTCCCAGCCAGCCATACACACACTCAGTCTCCCATACAAATACTTGTGCAACCAATCAATAACCCATATAGCTACTTATATAGCTACTGATCAACACGTGCAGCAGCTTGCACAACAACAGACATACTGAAGCACACTTTTAGACAGTTTAGTCACTAACCCGTGCATTCAGTAAGACGCATTTGATCACTCACTCATACAGTCAATCACGCACCTACTAAAACCTTCATTCAGACACTTATACATCCACTCATTCTTCAATATGTAAAACATATTTAAACTTTATAGAAACACATAATCACTGGATGTTGTCATCAGTGATGTCACTGACCATGTCATGAATGATGTAATATGTGACATGATCAGCAGTGGATTGCGGGTGCGCGATATATAGTTAGTGCAACTAACTATATATGGAATTTCAATGGTTTTGTGTGAGTAAAATAAGGTTTTTTAAATGCTAATTCCTAACTATATATGGTCTATAACCTATGGTTTTTTCAGTGAATATATATATATATATATATATATATATATATATATATATATATATATATAAATATATATATATATATATATATTTTTTTTTTTTCCGTGGGCTGGTGGGAGGAGCACGTGGCCTGGGGCGATGCCCACGATCACTGGACAATCAAAGTTCTGCTATGGACTCGTTACATAGACGATCTTTTTATCATTTGGCGCGACGATCGCCTCTCGGCTGAGGGGTATGTGGCCGCCCTAAATGATAATATTTGGAATTTGAGATTCACTGGCACCATGAGCTCGACATCTGTTTGCTATTTAGATCTAGAGGTTTTCGGCTTAAAACTAGATTATACAGGAAACCCACGGCGGGTAACGCCGTGTTACATGCAACAAGTCACCATCCTAGGAGCCAGGTACGAAATATTCCCTTTGGCGAACTCCTGTGTCTGAAACGTAACTGTTCGGCAGAGGACGACTATCAGAAAGCTATGTTACAAGCCAACAAAAGATTCAAGGATAGGGGTTATTCTAACAACAATCTAAAAAGTGCAATTGAAAAAGCAGCAAAAGTAGATAAAAGGGATCTTCTAGTAGTAAAACCTAAAAATGATAAGGGAGAACCTACTAGAATTATCACCGACTTTAACATCAGGTCAGGTGAGGTGGTGCACATTTTTAAGAAAAATTGGCACATCTTGAAAACTGACAACATACTCAAGAGACACCTCCCAGAGCGGCCCCCAATAACATACCGACGCTGCCAGTCACTCAAAAAGACCACTTGGTCCATAGCCATTTCTCTTCCCCATCACGACCCTATAGAATAGGGAATAGTAGGGGATTTTTCCCATGCTTACATTGTAAAGCGTGTAGGAACAGCAAAAAGGTACTCAACTACCCTGGTAGACCAGATGATGTTAGACCCACCAGAGAAATCAGAAAACTCTTAAACTGTAACTCTGAATATACCGTCTACTGCCAGGAATGTCCTTGCGCTTTGCGCTATATAGGCAGCACGATCCACCCCGCAAAGAAACGTATTCTAGAACATCTTCGTGCAATAGCCAATAAGGATAAAGCTTACCCTGTGGCACGCCATTTTGCCAAATATCATCAGAGCAACAGGGACTTATTGAGCTTCTATTGTATAGATCAGGTGCATCGCAATGAAAGGGGAGGGGACAAAGTCAATACCCTACGGATTCTAGAATCTAAATACATAATCGATCTCCAGACCAGAGCCCCTTGGGGTCTGAACAACGACGAAGAGATGTGGGTACATCTAAAATATATGGGATCATATATTATAAAAAGGTAGAACACAAAAACAACATAGAAATGAACATAGTTGTCTTTGACAAATTCTCCTTGGGTCGATCTGACGGATAGGAAAACATCTAAACTAATGAACAGGAAATAAGGATCATGATTAAATCTAGGCCAATTACCATCTGAGCTACATTGCCTAGTCTCCCAAATGTAAATATACACTGAGACGAATGCCCATACAGGGCGAGATATTGAGGAAAGAGGGAGCAACCTCATGGGAGGATGAGGATAATCACTAGAGGGTATTAACAACACGAAAAGTGCCTTGTTGTGTATTAAAGTATGAGATCACTAACCTATAATGTAGATCTCCACAAAGTGCTTTTTTAACAAAAAATACGTTTTTGATAAATTTTATACATTGAAATTAAATGAAAAATGCAGATGTTGTTACAGAACTATGAAATACCTATACTGATAAATAATGCTCCCTGATCAAATTTTGCACTGATTTTGTTTGGTGTGTTAACACATGAGTTTTTTATTCTTGCACTAAAGCACTTTATTTAAACAGCCAAGTTCTAGTGAGTTAACTACGTTAAATATACATTCAAAGATGGCCGTTACATTCGTAGCACTTGTATCGATCTCTTTTCTATGTCTATGAAAACTTGAAGGTAGAAATGGCTGTAGTTTACACGTGACAAACCGACACTGACGAAGACGCAAGGCGAAACGCGTCTGTCGGGGGGGTGAGGGGTTTGCAATAAAACATCATCGAAAGGATACTGGTGTGCTCTCCTTTTTCGGCTGAAAACGAGCTGTTTGTGTTTGGAATATATATATATATATATATATATATATATATATATAATGCTCTTGAAGAAAAAGACCAGCACTCACGAGAGAGAGTGTCCAATATATTCTAGTACACACACGTGTGTGTACTAAAGCTCGAATAACTATTGGTTTACATTTTCCCACGAGTGCTGGTCATTTTCTTCAAGAGCATCAGATCAAATTTGGAGTGCACCCTTGCATAACCAAACTAAATACCCGCTCATTATTGTAGAAGCGTTGGTGCAGATGGAGCTTTGAATATATATATATATATATATAGATATATATATATATATATATATATCTATATATATATATTTATATATATATATATATATATATGTATTCCATCAAACAGGTAAGCCCCACGAAGTAAAGTCGCCAGAAGTTAAATCACTCTTGAATTTTATTTCACAACTTGCCAGCAAGCAGTAATACAGGTACAGTCTTCAGTAAAAGTCTCTTTGAGCCATAAGCGTTTCAGGATTACCAAATCCCTTCTTCAGTGGCATTATGCAGCAGAGGGTTGAAAACGCTATTTCTTTGCACACCTTTATCTTATTACAATTACCTGCCCCAGTGGGCGTGGCCCTTCGCAAGGCCTTCTGGGCATTGTAGTGTAACACAATCTTCCCCTAATGGGGCGGCTTGCAATCCCTTCGAAATTGTGCTTAAAATAATGTTCCATGTGGGTAGAAGCACTGTCCTGACTCATGCTTACCCTGATTTGTAGAGGTGAAATAGCACTCTACATGCTACCAGCAGCCACCCGGTAAAATTAAAACAAAGCATCCCCTATGGGGAGTTGCTACGCCTCAAACGGAACTGCTCTTGTGAATGTGATTTCATGAAAGCAGCCGAAGAAAGCCTTGAGAGGTTTGTTACCAGGGGTTACGATCTTAAACATCTTGAAAATACTCTAAGAAAGGTCAACAGAATACCAAGAAAACATTTACTTGTGAATGAAAGTCAAAAGAAGGCTAATGAAGGAAAGTTCCTTCTAATAACCACATATTCTGAAGATGCCAATTTTGTAAGGGCAACCATGCGAAAAAATTGGCACGTCCTAAAAACTGATCCAATAATTGCCATGGATATTCCACCACCACCACCAGTAACCTTCAGAAAAGCCAGGTCCCTCGGAGATAAATTGGTTCACAGCCATCTAGACACTCCAATAGTAAAACCAAATACACTAGCCCTTGTGGAAGATGCAAGGCGTGTGCATTCAGTAAGAGAGTGTTAGGCTTTGAGGTTCCGGGGCTGAAAGATCGCAAAATCATCAATAAATGTATTACATGTCAAACAACACATGTAGTGTATTGCCTAACCTGCCCCTGTAAATTAAAATATATAGGGAGCACCATAAACTGTGTCAAAATAAGGGTCCTTGAGCACATGCGCGCCATTGTAAATAAAGTATGAGCTACCCGGTGGCAAGGCACTTTGCCATCAAACATCAAAGCAACAGAGATCTACTCCAATACTTTGGATTAGATCATGTACCAGCGCATGTCAGAGGTGGAGATATTACATTGAAACTTAGAAGGTTGGAATCTAGATTCATCATTGATTTACAAACCAAAAGCCCAAGAGGTCTGAACAGAGGAGAAGAACTGGCAGTTCACCTAGGGAGCTAGGCCAAGCCATCCTTAAATGTATCTATAATACATGTCTGAAGGCATAGAATAACATTTCTTAGAAATGTGGTGACAGGTGTGATTTGCCGATACACGGCGTTATTTGTGAGGTTAAGAGGCGGTTCTAGATTTTGGAATCGCCATTCGCTGATCCACGGCTATATTTAGTAAAGTGATGTGCAGGCCAATCGACTTTCGCCATTATGCTGATTCTCGCAAAATACTACTATGTAAATATATTAAATGTAAATACATCTATGTATATTATGTAAATAACGATGGATATGGTGTATATATGTACATTGTTCATTGCGAGTTTGCACATTACAAGATGGCGCTCACTGAGTAACGACAGTGAGCAGTCCTACCTCAGTTTTGCACTTGTTGTTTTAAATAAACGCTTTCACAGTTCACTTACTGTGAACACACTGAAGAAGGGAGACACCCGAAACGCGTTTGTGAAGCGCTAAGAAAATAAACTAAATCTGATAAACAATCCTGTGAGTGCTGCTACTTCCTTCCTGGCTGGGAGACAGTGTTTGGAGCAGGATATATATATATATATATATATATATATATATATATATATATATATATATATATATATATATATATATATTGAGTTCCACAAGTTGCCTTTCTTCAGAATGCACTCACAGCAAGAGTTTTCAAAGCGCAGGGACACCTTTGAATGAAAGACAAATGCAATATTTTCGCATGCCTCGCCTGACGCGTTTCAGAGATGAACTCTTTCCTCAGAGGCCGCATGCTCTGCAGTGATTGTTTCAGAAACTTCACCAACTGATTATCCCCGCTTTAAGTATCACGCCCATCCGGACATTTGAAATGTTGCATCACGGGAGTTGGAGTGCAAATTAAACCCATGTGGGTCAGAAACAAAGAACACTTATACATTTGAATGAATAAAGAAGGTATGCTGCTTATAAATATATAAGTGTTCTTTGTTTCTGACCCACATGGGTTTAATTTGCACTCCAACTCCCGTGATGCAACATTTCAAATGTCCGGATGGGCGTGATACTTAAAGCGGGGATAATCAGTTGGTGAAGTTTCTGAAACAATCACTGCAGAGCATGCGGCCTCTGAGGAAAGAGTTCATCTCTGAAACGCGTCAGGCGAGGCATGCGAAAATATTGCATTTGTCTTTCATTCAAAGGTGTCCCTGCGCTTTGAAAACTCTTGCTGTGAGTGCATTCTGAAGAAAGGCAACTTGTGGAACTCAATGTGTACGGCCCTGCCAGGCCGGGGATTGCACCTTTGCAGGATTCATGGCAAGTCCTGTGGCGCGAGATGATTTTGCGCTACCTTGGAACAGCAAGATGTGCTTTACTTATGGGGGCACTTTTAATGGATGAACATTTGAATGAATAAAGAAGGTATGCTGCTTATAAATATATAAGTGTTCTTTGTTTCTGACCCACATGGGTTTAATTTGCACTCCAACTCCCGTGATGCAACATTTCAAATGTCCGGATGGGCGTGATACTTAAAGCGGGGATAATCAGTTGGTGAAGTTTCTGAAACAATCACTGCAGAGCATGCGGCCTCTGAGGAAAGAGTTCATCTCTGAAACGCGTCAGGCGAGGCATGCGAAAATATTGCATTTGTCTTTCATTCAAAGGTGTCCCTGCGCTTTGAAAACTCTTGCTGTGAGTGCATTCTGAAGAAAGGCAACTTGTGGAACTCAATGTGTACGGCCCTGCCAGGCCGGGGATTGCACCTTTGCAGGATTCATGGCAAGTCCTGTGGCGCGAGATGATTTTGCGCTACCTTGGAACAGCAAGATGTGCTTTACTTATGGGGGCACTTTTAATGGATGAACATTTGAATGAATAAAGAAGGTATGCTGCTTATAAATATATAAGTGTTCTTTGTTTCTGACCCACATGGGTTTAATTTGCACTCCAACTCCCGTGATGCAACATTTCAAACGTCCGGATGGGCGTGATACTTAAAGCGGGGATAATCAGTTGGTGAAGTTTCTGAAACAATCACTGCAGAGCATGCGGCCTCTGAGGAAAGAGTTCATCTCTGAAACGCGTCAGGCGAGGCATGCGAAAATATTGCATTTGTCTTTCATTCAAAGGTGTCCCTGCGCTTTGAAAACTCTTGCTGTGAGTGCATTCTGAAGAAAGGCAACTTGTGGAACTCAATGTGTACGGCCCTGCCAGGCCGGGGATTGCACCTTTGCAGGATTCATGGCAAGTCCTGTGGCGCGAGATGATTTTGCGCTACCTTGGAACAGCAAGATGTGCTTTACTTATGGGGGCACTTTTAATGGATGAACATTTGAATGAATAAAGAAGGTATGCTGCTTATAAATATATAAGTGTTCTTTGTTTCTGACCCACATGGGTTTAATTTGCACTCCAACTCCCGTGATGCAACATTTCAAATGTCCGGATGGGCGTGATACTTAAAGCGGGGATAATCAGTTGGTGAAGTTTCTGAAACAATCACTGCAGAGCATGCGGCCTCTGAGGAAAGAGTTCATCTCTGAAACGCGTCAGGCGAGGCATGCGAAAATATTGCATTTGTCTTTCATTCAAAGGTGTCCCTGCGCTTTGAAAACTCTTGCTGTGAGTGCATTCTGAAGAAAGGCAACTTGTGGAACTCAATGTGTACGGCCCTGCCTCTTTCCTCAGAGGCCTTAAGGGATTGCACCTTTGCAGGATTCATGGCAAGTCCTGTGGCGCGAGATGATTTTGCGCTACCTTGGAACAGCAAGATGTGCTTTACTTATGGGGGCACTTTTAATGGATGAACATTTGAATGAATAAAGAAGGTATGCTGCTTATAAATATATAAGTGTTCTTTGTTTCTGACCCACATGGGTTTACTTTGCACTCCAACTCCCGTGATGCAACATTTCAAATGTCCGGATGGGCGTGATACTTAAAGCGGGGATAATCAGTTGGTGAAGTTTCTGAAACAATCACTGCAGAGCATGCGGCCTCTGAGGAAAGAGTTCATCTCTGAAACGCGTCAGGCGAGGCATGCGAAAATATTGCATTTGTCTTTCATTCAAAGGTGTCCCTGCGCTTTGAAAACTCTTGCTGTGAGTGCATTCTGAAGAAAGGCAACTTGTGGAACTCAATATATATATATATATATATATATCCACTCGATCCACTCGCTCGACGAAGGGACGACAAGCCACACCAGCCAGGTACGATCAAATTTTCTTATATATATATATATATATATATATATATATATATATATATATATATATATATATATATAATCTACTGGCAGTCGCCAGTAGATAGTTATAGTTAGGAAAGAAAGTGTTTGGAGCAGGATATATATGGAGGAGTTTGTTTGGACATATATATATATATATATATATATATATTTTTTTTTTTGACGAAGCTTCTATAGCGAAACGCGTCTGTCTGGGGTGAGGGGGTTTGCAATAAAAATATTCTGAAATATCGGAATTTCCTGCGTGCTTGCCGTTTTTCTGATGACACAAAGTCGGATTGTGTTGCAATATATATATATATAAAAAAAAATTTAAAAAAAAATAAATTAAAAAAATAAATAAATATATATATATATATATATATAATATATATATATATATATATATATATATATATTATAATATATATATAATCTACTGGCGGTCGCCAGTAGATAGTTATAGTTAGGACCTATTATCCATAGGAAATCCGCAACATTCTATTGACAATAACCTAGGCGCCGATTGATGAATCTACGTGCAATGTTCCAAACTTTTGGTCAGCTCAGTTCCGCTCCTTCCCTAAAAATTCGGAGGTGATTGGTCAAGTGGGGGCCGAGAAAAAAGGGGGGTCCCAAAACACGTTTTCCCCATGCAATTTTCCATAGGACCTTAGCCACGGCTACAGCGCAAATGGCTGAACGGAAGTACACCAATTCGACAGAGTAGTCCTCAGTTCCGACTTGTTCCTTTGGCATATCTGGTGACAATCTGTTCAGTAGTTTCTTTGCAAATTACGGTTAAAGTCATTTATATATCTATGGGCGCAGTGTATCCAGAGTACTATCCGCGTACCCTATGTGCAGCCTACAAGCACCCTGCCGTGCACGAGCTGAATGCTCATTGGCTGACAACTGTCAAAATCAGGAAGTGTTGGTAGCCATCTTGTGCCTCGGTACAAGATGACACCATCCCCAGGGCCTAGCCTGTTGTGAGGGTGGTGGTCCCTGGTGCTCTGGGGGGGGAGCCATGCAACCCCGCTGACAGTTTGTGAAGAGCCTTGGGAGGTGGTTGCCCCCCCAAATTAATAAACTTTAAAGCTCTGGGAAGGTGGAGGTCACCGGAGCTGTGGGCTGTCTTGATCGAGTACCAAGAGCAGAGGAAGGGGTAGGTAGGGGGGACAAGATTCAGAAACTAAGACATTTGGAATCAAAGTACATCTTCAATTTGCAGACCAAAATTTTGGTGGGCCTTAAAGCGATGAGGAACCTAAGATCCATTTAAGGTACTAAATTGAAGACAGTACTGGGAAACTAATTTAGGATCCAGATTAGGTTTACTGGTAGGATCTGCAAGGTTTTGGGACATAGGTACGAACTACGCTGAAAACCAAGTCTAGGCGGCATTTATGACATTATTTACTGTAGGCACAAAGAAGCATTTGTACAGTACTATGCACATGTAGGATAGGCTTTAGGGTGACCAAAGAAGATGTTATTGCTGCACATTTCATTTTTCAATTTTGTCTAATTAGAATTTTTAGTTACATGGCACATATCACTGTTACTGTTGAAGAAAAACTAGAATGATAAAAGACTCAAAAATATTCAGGGAATAGGAGTAGTAGGGTCCGCATAGCGGACTACATAGCCCTGAATTTGCCTATACAGGGCTTGAATGACAGCCACTACCCTTCCTTCCAGTATGATTTTGAATATAATAATATCAGATGAAATGCAGATACCCATAGCAATGGTTTGTTGTTTCACATTATCGAGTGACATTAAAAATTAAAATTTTATATTTATTTATTTTCTTCTATAAAATCAATTAGAAGTGTATCGAACATAGCACATTCATGGCTGAATTAATGGTGTGATATCACCTTGCTATCCAATGTATGAGAATGCTATGAATAGCATCACCATGTAGTTGGTATTGTTGAAAACATTTATCAAGGTCAGGAATTATGCTACTCTAAGAATCATGCATGAACCTTTTTTGTTAACAATATGAACCTAGAAATCATGATGATGTAATTAGATGCACGATGGGAATTTTGGTAAGCATATAATATCAATGTAAAGAAATGGTAAGATAGGTATTTTTACCTCACTCCTAGCCGTAAACCATTGTTTGCTTTTATTCACATGCGGCCAGTATCGTGAGATGTGTATAAGATTACACTGTCACTGACAATGGCTGAGGGACGAAATGCATCTATTTTTCTATGTTAAATAAGTGAAGATATGGATATCTGACCCTGAGAGTGCCCTTCCTTTTGTTCCTGATGAGCAAAGGTTTGACAACAAAAATATATTTATTTCTACTTATTAAGATGAAGTTCTTCTGATCCAAAACACAAACACAGACACACTTCGACAGTTGTGAATTTATTTTCTCAACTTCAACCCAACGCGTTTCAGCCAAAGGCCTTTCTCACGGGTCATGAGTGGTTCCAACAACATAACCATTTTGTATACCAGTACATATATCCAACTTACATTCAATTCAAACTTTTATGCTCCACTCCATGATGGCTGACATTTATTTCACACTGTTTGATGAGGCAAATGAAAGCACTGTCCTTTGTTTATGCATAATATAGTGATGTGATTGGAACCACAAGAGAGAAATATACATATAGAAAGTTGGATAGATAGATTAATGAAACATCTGTACCACCAACAAAAAATATGCCTAATGTAAATATTTACACAAACATATAAAAATAATACTATTCAAAGTTTGCAATTAAATATACAGATTTACATATAAATTAAATTCATTAATAAAAATATAGAAATAATATAACATATTCACTATAAACACAATGAAGGTACCTACACACATGATATGAACTGTAAAAAAATTATAATAGTTCTATTACCAAGTATAATAATTAATTTGACCAGTATATTAAACAGTAAGATATTAACCCCCAATGCACATTTACTAAAAAATAATATAAGCATTCCTAAAAAATAATAAAAACAAACAATATTAAAAATAAATAAATAAATAATAATATAAATCCAGTTTCCCCAACGGAAGGGATAGTGTTAAACTTTGGAGTGGTAATATCTAATACACCCAATCTAGTCTATACAACAATAGGGAAAGTGTTTAACTTCAAAGGGTTTACCTTTACTATTCCCCCTCCAATCTGAGCAACAGTAGGAAAAGTGTTGGACTTCGGTGGCATTAGCTTTACAATACCCACTCCAGCCTTCGAAATAGTAGGGAACGTGTTAGACTTCAGAGGAGTTAAACTTGTTTATTCCACTCTAGTCTAAGCAACAGTAGAGAATATTTTCAACTTTGGAGAGGTTAGAATTACTATTGCCACTCCAGTGTAAGCAACCACAGGAAAAGTATTGGACTTCAAAGGAATTACATATAAGACTACAAGACCTAATCATTTACAAAACATATTTTAATACCTAAAAAGAATATTCAATGATAATATACAGAATAAATCAATACTATATTATGTAAGAAAAATATAGTTTTAAAAGCAATATAAAATAAACATTTAAAATACAAAAAAACTAATAGCATTCACCTCCCTAACTACAAACAAATGACAAAATATTAAAATAGGTAACCAAATATTTAATTTGAATTAATATTTAAAAAAAACAGATTTTAAAAACAAAAAACATTCCACAGACATTTTAAAAACACTAACGTTAAATTTATGAAGAATTCACATGAAAACCAATAATGAACATAAGAGATACAATATTAAAATTATACATAATTATCAGGTAACAATTACTATAAAAAATGTTTTAACTTTAATTTCGTCCCACCCTCTTCCCCAACAAAATAATGACAGTATTTACATGTTTAATATACATATACAAATAAAACACCTTTATAAAACACTAACCCACCTTGATAATACCCTGAACAACAAGACCTGATGTACACCTTGATAAAACAAAAACCTTGATAAAACACCTTGATAAAAACAAATTGATATACACATTAAAAGAAATAAAACAACACATCAAATCAAAAATTTAACAACTAAGCAAATTACATGATTAATAATACATTGAATAATTAATGTACAATAAGAAGTAATTACCATTACATTTAAATAATTTACAATTGAATTAACTTCCCATCCCATTCTCCCATAAACCCAAGAATCCGCTAATACACTATAAAATGCTAACACTTAAATTACAAATCATATTTTTGCTTTTAAATGATACCAAATATACTAACAATACTAACACCTAAGAAGAATATATTAACTAAAACAGATGAAAATAATAAAAAAATAACTATATTAAAGAAAACGATATTAAAAACAAACATATTCTTAAAAACAATATTCAATTTTGTCCCATGATATTTTGGTAGTAACAATATTTTTGTAAAGATATTTATGTTCCATGATTTTTTAAACACATTATTTTGTCCAAACACCTTTGTGCTGCCACAATCAAATCCTTTTAATGTTGTAACATTTTTTGTGCCATCTCATTCTAGACAAACATATTTGCATTCTGAAGCATTTTATTTAAAGGTTCTATTAACAAGGCATATCCTCTTACAAGACTTCAATATTAATCACTAAGGGCATGATTATAAGTTTGGCAGTCTTGGAGTGGACCGCCATGCCAGCGCTCCGCTCCAAGACCGTCAAACCCATAGTCTGCTCGCCTGCCATATCCCGATTAGAATACAGGCCAGGCGGTCCTGTGGCAGCGGTCTCACAGTGGTGCCTTTCAAAGGTTCATATCTCAGCCTTAGAAAGGCACCACAATGGGAATGCCACAGCACGTTCCTGGACAGCCTGGACTGTTTAGTCCATTCCGTGAAGGAACTGGGGATGCATGCATATAGGGGGGCACAACATGTGCCCCACTGCATGCATCCCCTAGCCCTGAGGCAACAGGGGACCATGCAGGCCCTCTCAGTTTCCTCACTGCCACACTTTTCATGGCGGGCTCACCGCCATGAAAACAGTGGCAGTGGAGGAAACTCTTAATATGCTTGGCGGTGTCGCAGCGACCCTGCCAGCATATTGCAGGCCTGAGAACGCTGCAAGACCGACAGGAAACGTGGATCCATGGTGGTAGCAGCGGTCCTATGGCAGATCAACCACTCAACTCTGAATACGGCAGTCAGACCTCAGGTGCAGCGGTAGCCATACTGCCACCACAGGTCTGTTAGTCCATCGGACCGCCAAACTCGTAATTGGCCCCTAAGTCCTATTTATGAGCTCTATTGATCCTTGTCAGTAGGACTAGGTGCACCAGTTATCACTTTCATCTAATCACACTTCAGTTTATACCTTCAGCAGTAATGTTATGCATGAGGTACTGCACAGAAATCAAAAACCTGCACTTCTCTTTGGCCATGATCATTACTCTATATTTCAACACTCAAGAACTCTTTTTAAAATACAACTCTGTGCCTCAACGCTTTTGGAATAAATCCAAATATTGTTTTGAAAAGCCTGTACAATCTTGACATTCTTAAACAGTTAGAACATGCATTTTTGAAAAAAGCTAGTTGTGGATGCCTTTGTGAACGGCATACGAAACACTTATATGCTCAGAAATATGCAATACAGGTAGTAAAAATGTAAGATCGGCTTTGAGTGGCACTTGAGGATATTTTGCTTTAAAATCTGTAGTAGAAAAGTACATTGCTTAACCCAGTTAAACTAGCAATTCCTTTTTTTGGGAAGTATGTTACAATCGACAACTATACTCTACCAGAGTGAGTGTAAATCGGTACACAATCGTATTTGTCCTCATTTCTTTCTTAACCGCATCGCTGCGGCAGCTATTCCACCGCAGCGCTAAGGGGGCGGGGCCTCGGTTGAGCTGTGCTGATGACGGAGCGGTTCCGTCATGGTCCCGCCCGCTCAATAGAACGCCCAGTGCAGGTGCGGAATCTGCGCCGCGCAGGCGCGGCGGCCGGGCCATGATGGAACCGCTCCGTCATCAGCACAGCGCCACCGCAGCTGATGACGGAGCGGTTCCGTCATCAGCACGGAAAGGGTTAAGAAACACACAGCAGGAATCCTCTCTGCTACATCAAGAGGCGTGTGCACACTAATCATCAAACAGCGCCGTCAATTTACCACTAATGCTGAGAAGCACATTTCTCACTTAATGTGTGATAAGGATGGAACTTTCCTAATGCTGTTTTGTGCTAAAACCCTTTCATACAACTGGCTGGCAGTGAAAACCTCATAGAAATATATCAAAATGTAATTCACAGCAGCATACACTTGCTCCACCAACATTAATGGGGTATCTGTTCATGGCCTCATTGTCAGCCCTAACCTTTCTTGATGAACCTATTCCATTATGTCTTTCCCATCATCTGCCATAAAATGTTTAGTGTAGATACACCTATCCTTCAAATCTAAATGGTCTTCAAAGTAGCCCAGCATATTGATGGCATGCTCACCAAATACTACAGCAATAATATCTGAAGTCTTCAAGACCATATGAATCAAACTTTTTTTTGCATGCACTCTCTCATGGAACAGTTACAGGTGATCCTGAATCAACCATAATGGTAATCCTTTCCTTACCAATATTCACATCACAAAAAGCTCTCTTTCTCCATGCTAATGTGCTCGCTTCACGTGGGGTTACTTCCCACGTTTCTCTGAACCTCATCTCAAACACTGTATGCCCCCACTCTCCTTTCCATATGTTTTTTTCCTTACCCACAACATTGACACTAACATGCATCCTACAATCCATCTCCCCAGCCATAGCACTTGCCCATAACATTGAACTCTCAACCCCCCTGGCTATTTTAATAGTTTTCTCAACGCCTGGATTTTTGAAGTTCTAGAAGAGTAATCCTTCATGTACTTTTAAACAACAGCCGCAATTTGATTTCTCAGATATTGGTCTATACAGTTTTCCAATTCACATGTGGCTTCTAGAATCCTCAAAGCGGTCATAGATCCAGACTGCGACAAACTGCTATAACCAGCATTAGGAACATGCACAGCTTTCAGATTGAGGTACAAGCACCCCAATGCAAAACACGTTACAATAACATAATTCAATACCCCATAGCACAAAGCCACAAATTCGACACAAGAGGATACAACAGTGAGGAGGAGTTGGTAGAAAAATGTGTCGTGTGATTTCCAGTCCATTCAGCAGGCAGATGCTTTGTACTTGGAAACCCATGCAAGAATAACACAGGCACTGTCTGGCCAGTCTGATCCAGTGCAGCATATGGCATGGTCTCAAATTCTCCCAGCTTATTCAAGCATATGGGTGCATTTTAGACAAAAAGACACCCCAGCCACTAAACATTCCATTCCTTTCGAAGTGGGATGCCAGGTCAGCAGATAACAATAGAGTAGAAGCTAGTAGAATCTCAGCTGTTGCAGGTCCTCTCTCAAAAGGTTGTTGTCCTAAGAGTGGCTCAGCAGCACCACACAGCATCAGCACATATATTGATATATATTTTGGGACATTAAGAGGATCCATCATCCAACAAACCCATGTGTAACTTTCAATCTACTCTGAAGAAGAAAGGTCATAGTTTGCATGAGAATTTCTGCAATGTTTCGGAAATTAAAGAACTATTCCTTCCCTTGATTTTTTACATTTTGAAGCTCATTTCATATTTTTCTATTGACTTCAGGAGTTCATATCCTACAGCACTGAAAATTATGGCAACAGCTCCTCATTTTATCAAGGCAGCAAATGCAGAGATGATTACTGTTCTCTAGCTTGTGGAAGCTAAATATACTGTTCATTACTCTTGTAGTCTATTGGTGCAATTATTCTGTAATAGTGCCATTTAGGTATTTTTGTTTCTCTCTGTGGTGTGATTGTGTGAATTTGCGTGCTGTGGTTCTAGCTAAGCTTGGTTTCTGATAGGAATGGACTAGGGCTAGCGGACCCAAATTCTTTCTTCAGTTTCAAGGTACCACATTTCTTTATTTTGGGCATATGGCATGCAGTTGAAGGGAGGAGCCATAGGGGGACATGGGCAATTCCAAAAGAAAGTCCTTATACCAGAAATCCGCCCATTTTATAGGCTATAGTATTTTACTTGATAGGGAATGTGACTCACAGATCAGTGAATAGGGGCAGAAGACAACATTGTGAAGGCTAAATTTGGAAACCTTAGCCTATGTTGCAGCAGGTTGAGTTTCACAACTTTGAGGCCGATTATGATCTCGCCCAGAAAGCATTCCGAATGAATTGGTCCCAGAATGCTTTCTGGACCACTCGTATCGGGTGAGTCCGACCGAGCGATTTTGCTGTATCCGGATATAATTTGGTTGGACTCCCATTGTGGGAGCCTATGTTCCGAACAGGAACACAGGCTCCCATTGAAGAAAGGGGTGGCTGGGGAAAGCCTTGCACCCTGTGGAAGGCACCCCAAGGTGCCCGCCACAATGTGCATGGTTGGAAAGGGGGGTCCCTTGGGTAATCCCACGAACCAGATTTGGAGGGCCCTGTGTGGAGGGGGGCCTGCTATGAGCCCTCAAAGACAGATTCCGGCAGCCTATTTGTTCCGGAGAAACCAAATTGGAACGGCTGTCCGAATTGGTCATCGTAGTCACTCGCTCGGAAAGCAAGTCCATAGAGCTGCACGATTCGGCTCCAAAAGATGTGACCTGTCCGAATGCCTTTCAGAACCGATTCGGACAGCCCTACTGGGTTAATGCATCATAATTGGTCATTGGGAACTGTGTACGATTCAGTCAGGAATAAAGGTTCCGAATCGAATTCAGCAAACCTGAATCTGATTCAGAGCCCTTCCGAAAGGCATTGTAATCGACCCCTTTCGGTGGGATCATGTTTAATCGACCAAATGTGATAATGTCTAGTCGCAAAATGTCCTGCCACGAAGGAGGAGGACATCTTGCAACTGGAAATGGTAATCAGCTGTGGAGCAGTGGACATTACGAAGGTGAGGGCTGGAGCTGCAAAGGGGTGTGATCAAGCTTCAGACAGGGGAACTTGAAGAGGCTCGAGACAGAGGATTTGGGTGCGATAGAGAGCAAGGCTCTGAGCAAAGGATGGGGCAGGGTACAGTGTGGGGTTGGGGTTTGGGTTATGAGCAGGTTAAATGCCAGTTGTGGAGGCTTCGATGGGGTTCCGGTAGGGGATTACAGCTGCTATGTGGTGGTAGTCAACCCGCTGCCTTGAGAGGTCCTAAGCAAAATGGTAAATAGTTTCCCACTAGCGGTAATCTTTTTTCGGACTTTGCCAAAATTAACCAAAATTGCAAATGGGCAAGCTGGGCAACTTTCCACACCCTGTTGGTGAATTCATAATAGGAATTCTCCCCAATCTTACACATTTCTCAGCTTGTAATTGTATTTTATCGCCACCTGAAAAATAATGTTCCCACTAGACAAACCCCTTCGTACAACTCATTATGTTTGGGGATGTTCTACCCAGGAAACAGACCTATTCCAAGTAAGTGTGATTTTGAGCTTGGGAAATTACCTGCAAGAGGTACAGGAATCAGTGGCGGCTCCTTCACTAAGGCAGAGGAGCGTCACACCCACTGCTATTTAAGCAGTACACAAAAGAAAAAGAAAATGATAAAACAGGACAATATTATCATTTTATTTTTATATGCAGTACTCGGAGCAAGGTGGGAATGTGTCTGGGCTCCATGACGCCATGCAGAGTGAGGAGTGGTTTGCACTCCTCTAAGTGAACCTGATAGTTTGGCTGGCCAAACGGACATGCACACTTGGCATGTTTTCCATTGGACTGTGTTGCACAGCCCAGTGGAGGACATGCCCAGCCTCCCAGACACTGCCTGAACAGGACGCTCAGACCAATCAGGATGCTGCTTCTAGAGTGTCATGATTGGCCAGGCGAACCTGGAAGCCTGAGTGCTCCCGGTGCTATAGCAGACCTGAAGAGGACAGAGGAGAGGTGGCAGCGAAGGAAAGGTATATTTATTTTATTATTATTATTTTTTAATCCATTAACACCCAGCTGCCCCACCACACCCGTTCCAAGGCAACTGCCAATGACAAGAATACCTACAATTCACAAGTCTGGGTGTCAGTAACTATAACAAGGGCTTGTGGCAGGGTTTATAAAGTAAAATTATATTGAGTACAGAGCTATCCAAGATCATATACGGAGTCAAAGGAGGACAGGGTTCCAAAAGAGTATCTCTGCACAAGGGAACTAGAAAGTTAAAGCTCAGAGGGAATAGACACTCAAGAGCCAATTTTGCATTCAGAATAACTAACACCTAGGATGTGCAAAACATGCATATAACAATATTTCCAATCGAGAGAATGTGTGGAAAAGCACTCGGGAGCCTCACACTGTAAGACTGAACCTCAGTAAGTTCCTCACCCGCAATTGCTGCTACAAATAATGACTACAAATAGCCACATATAGGATATACATGCAAAGGCAGGGTCTGTGAAGCTGGCACCTTCGGTGATGACATGAAATTAACATAAAGTCAATATTTACAGTCGACAAGAAACGCCTAGGGTGTAAGTTGTGCTAGCAAACCCTGGTAATCAAACAAGGAAACGTGTGGCAGTAACAGGAAAACTAAAATGCACAGCCATGTAGATAAGGATCTAACTAGGAGACGTGCTGTATAAGAATTGAGACAAACTTGTCAGAAAGCAAGTAACAAACCGCACAAAGGAAATGGAAGCTAAGACAGCAAATATGGAATGAAACTAGGACTAAGTTAAATGGAAAGAAATGCAAGGACTGTGAAAAGGGGAACCACAGGAAGAGAGAATGTTCAAGTATCAAGAAAGCATTAAAATACTGCTGGATTATGAATCAGAAAGTCAGGTAGCACTACAGGCAGTACCAGTTCAAGGTCCAAGAATAAGCTAAGGCTCGGGAATATTCTTGAAACAAGGATTAAGATAAGCTCAGGAACTTGGGAAACATGGGGTCGATCAACCAGAAACTCTGCTACAAAGACCAATGCTGGACTGACGGAAACAGGGCTTAAAAGAGCTCAAAATGATGACATGCTGAAGCTATGAGCAGGCTAGCACCTGCCAGCCTCAGGTGTGCTGTATTTCTCCACCCATCCTTGGCATGCAGGGAAGGAGAGGAAGCAGTGAGCAAGGAATTCTAAGTATTGGAGTTTTTAGCAAAAGCAGACAGGCTTCCACAAAACACAACATGGATCTAGAATGAATATGAGTTTCAGAATGGTGTCCAAGAGGCTGGAAATCAGTATCTGGATATAGTGGAAGGTTTGGAATCTTATTTGAACACCATAAAATCTGACAGGTAAACCCCCTGGTGGTGGCCATGTGAGAACAGGGGAGTGAATTGTGACAGTGGGGGGCAAACAAATTTTGTAAGTAGATCCACCCAGCAAGCCACATATATTGCATAGGCATTCCTCTTTGCTCTTGTTTCCAAGCATTTTCAATGTTTTTATGTTTATGCCTGTTAGGACTTACTTGTTCAGGTCCCACCCTCCCTTCAGGGCATGGGTTGCTCGCAACAAATGTGAAACTAATAACAAAATAATAACAAACGTATTAACGTTTAAACGACATTCATATACCTGCCAACAGATTCTCACAAATTGCATTGACACCAAGCTCACAAAATACCCACACTGTGTTTCTCCAATAGACGTTTGCATAGCTGTCAATAGGCCCTCCAATGTCTTTAGATAAACCCCAACATAGCTCTCAATGGCCTTCAAATTCCTTCCTCAAAACACTCAAACAGCTCTCAAGTGACCTTCTCATAGATCCCAAAGCTCCACACATTGCACAGCAGATCAAATATAGGCCCCAATAGACCCTCACAGTTCCAAATAAACTTTCACGCACCTCCTAACTGATCCTCACATTCCTCCCTCAATATTCTCACATATTTCTCAGCAAACCTTCCAAAGCATCCCAAAACCCTTCACAGATGGACCGTCATGCAGCTCCCAATGTTTATTTACATAGCGCCCAAAAGACCCCATCATTGCTACGTAAGGATCCTTGATTAACTCCAGAGGACTCTCCCAATAAGAAGTAACAAAGCCTCCGCCGATATACACACAGATTTCTACATACATTCACATAGACCGTAACATGCTTTATGTTAGCTACCAACAAACAATCACATCAATCCAGCTACCCTCACATAACTCAGGCATACAATCACATCACTCTCAGTTGACTCTGATACAGCTCACAATAGAAAGACTATCATAAAGCTCCCAGAAAACCTTAAAAAGACCTTAACATAGCTTACACTGTACTATGAAACAGCTTGCAAAAGATCTTAACAGAAGTGACACAGACCCACACTTAGCTCCCCACAAATCCTAACTATGGGGCCGATTAGGATGGCAGACGGATTGCCCCCTCCGGGCTGGCGGTAGGCACCGCCGGCCCAGCGTGGGCAATCCGTCCACCATCCTCACTCAAATGACCCCCCGCCACATTAGGATGGCTGGGGGGTCCGCGGCGAACAGGAAGACCATCCGCCACTTTTCCACGCGGTCGCCTTGCGACCTTGGCGGAAAAGGTCTAATATGGTGGCGGTGTCTATCAGACACCGCCAGCCATATTAGGATGGGCTTTTGGGAATGCCTTGGCATACGGTCTTTGCTTTGGGGGCCTGTTGCGGGCCCCCAGGGTGAAGGGGGGTGCACATTGGGGGTACCCCCCTGCGTTTCAAAGTTCAACATGGCAGGCACCGCGCGGTGCCTGTCATGTTGTGCTTTGAAACGCACAACATGCATTTTTTAAAATGCGGGATGCACCCGCCACTGTGGCGGGTGCATCCTAATTCGACGCACGGGACCTCCGCCATTATGGCGGACGGTCCCTTGCCACAACCGGATGGCGGACGGACAAAGTCCATCCGCCATCCTAATCGGCCCCATAGTTCCAACAGACCCGTACAAACTTCCCGAAATACTCTAACAAACCCACCAAAGATCCATGCATAGACCCAAAAGACTCTGATATACGCAAAAGGCACTCTCATAGTTCTCAACAGACATCAGAACTTTCAGAGAACCCATTTTCGTATATTATTGTACAACTGTGATTGTGAAATCTGGGAGGCTTTTCTGCCATCAAGTGCTAATTATGGTACACAGAGCAGAATCCCCGTATCTTGGTGAAGTTTAAAGTTAAATAAAGGCACCTGTACTGACTAAGAGGGATTTAGAGAAATATGGAAATTTGTTATAATGAACATTTGCCTTCATATAACGCATTATAATGCAACAAGGAAGTTTCACTCAACTCTGGAGGGATGAAAAGTCCTACCTGGAGGGGGCCGGTTGACGGTCTACTGACAGCAGTGTTGGTTGTACTCGTGTGGGATAAGCTGCTCCTTTCCTCACCAATTCAGTAGCTTGTAGAATAAGACATGGGCGTCAGTTGGGTGTGGGAAGGTGAAGCACCTGCTTACTCTGAACAGCTCTTTCATGCCCTTGTACTGACCTTGCCATCCCGGATGAGGCACAGATTGCTCAGGACGGACCCAGGGCTCTAAGAGCTTTATTTGAGTTTTATAATAAAAAAAACCTTTACTCAGCTGCAAACAGGAGGCTGAGGGGGGAGGATGGGTCGGTTCGAACAATGGGCCAAGTCTAATATTTTTCAGGTCAAACGATGTGTGATGCCATTTCCTGTTACCACCCCCCTCCTTTAATAAATGTATTATTTAATAACTAGTTGGGTACAGGAGCTTTCAGTTGGGTATAGTAAGATGTCTGTTTGATTTCACCTGGAACATAAACACGTACTCAGACAAAAACACATTAACATTCTCGTCTCTGTTTTGAAGGACTTAAAACATAGGTATTTTCACCGACTCACAAAGCCCCCCTTTAGCGCTACTTCCCAAATAATGATTAACATGAGATGCCAGCGTGAATGTCGGAAAATCTGAAGCTCACACCCTCCTCCCCCCTCCCCCCACTCCTCCCTCCTCTTCCCACAATATGGTGAACCAACCTGAATGGAGTTAATTGAATTCGCTGAGTCAAGCGAGTCAGCCAGTATGTTAGAATAAAGGTCTCAAATCAAGTCTTTGCGAATTTCAGGGCACGTAGGCCATCGCGCAAGGGTTGAAACTAAATTGTACAGGCAATTATGTTTCAGGTTGTAAAGCTTTATTACTCTCCCATGTTGGATATATTAAACACGCGTGTTTTTTTTTCACCAAGACGAGTATGCGCAAAGCCACAAACACCAGGGGCCAGATGTAGGTAATTCCGATTTACCTACTCTTAAATACCGAATCATACCGATTCGGTATTTAGGAGTAGGTAAATGGGAAGGAGGCAGATGTAGGTAATTTTAATTTTACAATTACCGATTCTGTAAGATTCGGTATTTGGTATTCCCCATTGATTCCTATGGGCCTTGCAGCCCATAGGATTCACTGGGAAATACCGAATCCGTATTTACCGAATCGTTAAATACCGAATCCTGGCAGGGGGAACGGGGCGTCACTTTGACACCCTGTAGCACCCCAATTGCAGGCTTGTGTGCCATGTGGCACACATACATGCCCTAAGGGCATGTCTGTGTGTCACATGGCATAGGTGTACATGCACAGATGTGCATGTACACTGGAATTCGGTATTTTACCACCCAATAGGATTGGGTGGTAAATTAAGAATTCCTAAGGGCCTGTGGCACTGCAAACTGTGCCACCTACATATGGATTTACAGATTCGGTATATATTTACCGAATCGGAAAAATACCGAAGCGGCAAATTTACCGATCCGATATATATACCGATTCTGTAAATTCCGAGCCACCTACATGTCAAAAGCCAAATACCGGTCGGTAACGGCCGAAATCTGCCGTTTCCGACCGGTATTTGGACACCTACATCTGGCCCTAAATGTGTTTCAGGTGTCACTAATGTAAACTGGCAAAAATGCGGTCTGTCGGGTGTGTTGGGGCCAGAAGTCCCATAGTGCAGAGCCGCTTCTATGCGAGCATTCCCACACCTCCGTATTAACGTCACTATAGCTGGTTTGAACCTTGCACCTTCTATGCTGCAGCTCATCTCTCAGTGTAACCAATGACCATATGAACAAACACTGTCCCTCACAGGTGGCTCTTTGTGGCTGATGTTCACAGAGTGAGGGACTATGAGAGGGACATCCTGCTAGACCCCCCGAGGATTCCAAGTCCCTCCTCATCCTGTAACATATGCAGACTGCTCACACTCCGCAGGTAAAACAGAAAGAATTTGTCTGAGTCGTGTAAAAAATGTTACTTACAAAAGAAAGTATGCAGCCACCTTGTGATACCACAGAGTAGCAACTAGAACCTTGAGCTCTACAAAGATAATGCATCGAAAGAGTATCCTGTTGATACAAAAATAAGCAAGCATTGGCAAGGCTAATAGTTCTCGTCCATGTGAGATCTTTTGGCTTTGGTGGAGTGGAGTGGCATTGTGGGGAGTAGAGTAGAAAGGCATTGTATGGCGTGAAGTGTCACTGTGTAGCGGAAAATTACATTGTGTGGCGTGCAGTGCCATTCTTTGGAGTGTGTAATGGCACTGTGTGGCACGAATCGGAGTGGCATTGGGAGGCGTGGAGTGAAGTGGCATTGTGTTTAGGGGAGTAGAGTCATACTCAGTAGAGTGGCATTAAGTGTCATGGATAATAGTGGAGTGGAGTGGCATTGTGTGGAGCAGAGCGGTTTGGAATTGTGTGGAGTGGAATTGTGTGTCATTGGGTGGAATGGAATTGTGTTTCATTATGTGTTATGTGGTGGAATGGAAATGTGTGGCATGGTATGGTATGGGGTGGAATTGTGTGGGGGGGGACTGGAGTTGTATTGCATAGTATGACTTAAAAAGAGAGAGAGTACCCTTTGGACCCACAGGAACTGGGTAAAATACGATCAAAGAAGCAGTGTTCCCTGGGTTATGTCTTTTCTATTCAGATTCCTATCTACAATCACATCATTCATTTCTGGCTGGTCTCTTATGCCACAGTCAGTCTTACTCCCCCAATGCCGCCCTTATACACGTTAGTAGAACCACAAAGGCAATATCAAGTTAAGGAATAGATATCCACAAAGTTTATGAAAATTTCTTTTTTTTAAAGGTTTTTGATTCAAAACACATCAATCCATTGGCATAATGTGATTGTAGATAGGAATCTGAATAGAAAAGACATAACCCAGGGAACACTGCTTCTTTGATCGTATTGCATAGTATGCCACTAAGTCGAATGAAGTGGAATTGTGTGGCACGGAGTGGAGTTGGGTGGAATTGTATGGCACTGTGTGGAGTCTAGTGCAGTGAACTGTGTGGTTTTTCTTGGCCTGGAGTGGGGTGGAGTGGAATTGTGTTTCATTGAGTAACGTGGAGTGTAATTAGGTGGCACTGTGTCACATGGAGTGGAACTGTGCAACAATGTGTTGTGTGGAGTGGAATTGTGTTGCATTGAGAATAGTGGATTTATGTGGCACTGTGTGGCATGGAGTGGAATTGTGTGGCATTGTGTTAAGTGGAGTGGAATCTGCTGTTCTTAATACAAAGCAGTGATGTTTAGAAAACAGAACAGGCTTGTCTTAAATACTGCCCATATCACTGGTGTCGGAGTATTTCCTTGCTATCTCCCACCCTTGCTCTCCTACAAACAAAACAGACGAAGAAAAATAAAACTATTGTCGGGAAGTTTTCTGTTGTTTAGTAAGCAATGTTTTGGGAACACTATCTACTCTGCCTCTCATTCCGCCGGACATCAACAATGACGGGCACTTATTTCCAAACAAGGGCAGCTTATCATCAAATTAATGCAATGCTTCAAAGGAACTGGCAAAGGCCTGACTTTTGTATCCAGAAGACATAGGTTATTAGTACAGAATGTGCCTCATCAGGACGCTCAGTGCCCCTTCAGATGCCACCAAAATACAGGATGCATCACTATAGGTTCCAACTAGAAGGCCCACACGGTCTTCAGGGGGTTAGAGAAGGTGGACGAAGAGTTCTAATTAGTTGTCTTGTTAGAGAAGGGAAAGAGGTGAAGGAAAAACGAATAGAACAAGCAGAGAGATGAAGGGAAAAACAAGCATTGGAAAAGCCAATAGGTCTCACCTTTGCAAGAGCTATTGGCTTTGCCAATATGTTTTAGCCATGTTGTACACCAGCGTGACTGTTCTTCAGCGTGGCAAAAAGTTAGTGACTAAGGGGAGAGTGGAGTGTCGTAAAGTGGAGTGCTGTGAAGTAGAGTCCTGTGTTATGGAGTGACAGAGTGGCATTGAGTGACATAGGGGGGCATAGAGTAGATTTGAGTGGTGTGGACTGTCGTACAGGTCCTAGAGTATTTTAGAGTGAAAGGATGTAGACTGTTACAGAGTTGAGGGGCAGAGGGCAGTGTGGAGTGGCATAGAGGGCATTGTGTAGAGTGGAGTGTCAGAGTGGAGTAGATTGTCGTTGAGTGGAGTGGCATAGAGTGTTGCAGAGTGGAGTGGCACAGAGCAGCGTGGAGTGGCATAGAGGGTGTTGCATGGAATGGAGAACAGATTTGTAGAGTAGAGTGGCATAGAATGGAGTAGATTGTCATAGAGTGCAGTGGCATAAAGTGGAGTAGTATAGTACAGTGGAATGGCATAGAGTAGATTGTTGTAGAGTATCATAGAGTGGAGTAGAGTGGCGTAGAGTGGCGTAGAGTGGCGTGGCATAGAGTGTTGTAGAGTGGAGTGGCACAGAGCAGCATGGAGTGGCTTAGAGGGTGTTGCGTAGAGTGGAGTACAGATTGGTAGAGTAGAGTGGTATAGAATGGAGTAGATTGTCATAGAGTGGAGTAGTATAGTAGAGTGGAATGGCATAGAGTAGTTTGTCGTACAGTGTCATAGAGTGGAGTAGAGTGTCATAGAGTGGAGTGGCATAGAGGGAAGTAGTAGAGTGGAGTAGTGAAGTGGAGTAGTGTGCCGTAGAATAGAGTGGAGTAAAGTGGCATGAAATGGCATAGTGAGAGTTGCGTGGAGCATCGTAGGTGGAGTAGTGTCGTAGAGTGTCATAGAGTGGAGTAACGTTTAATGGAGTAGAGCATCATGGAGTGGAGTGCCGTAGACGTGAGTGTCATAGAGTGGCCTAGAGTGAAGTGGCATAAAGTACAGGGTAGACTGGCGTAGAGTGCAGCAGCATAGAGTTCATTGGTTTTGACTACAGTGGTGTAGAGTGTAGTGATGTAGAGTATAATGATATAGAGTGCAGTGGCATAGAGTGGTATAGAGCAGAGCGGCGTAGATTAGAGTGCCGCAGTGTAGAGTGCAGTTGCGTAGAGTGCAGTGGCGCAGAGTGGAGTGGTGCAGATTGGAATGGCGCAGAGTGGAGTAGAGTGCAGTAGCGTGGAGTAGATTGTGTCAGAGTAGAGTGAAGTGGTGTAGTGTTGAGTGGTTTAGGGTAGAGTGGAATGGTGTAGAGTGCAGAGCAGTGTAGAGTGCAGTAATACAGAGTAGATTAGAGTGACGTAGAGTGCAGTCACATAGAGTGGGGTGATGCAGAGTAGAGTGGTGTAGAGTGTGCTGGTGTAGAGTGAATTGGCGTAGAGTACATTGGCGTAGAGTCCAGTAACGTTACATAAAGTTCAGTGGCGGAGAGTGCATTCTTGCAGAGTAGAGTGTCTTAGAATGTAATGGTGTGGTGCAGAGTAGAGTAGTATTGAGTGCAGTGGTGTAGAGTTGAGTGGTGCAGAGTAGAGTGGTGTAGGGGGCAATGGAGCAGAGTAGAGTACAGTGATACACAATATAATAGAGTGGCGTAGAGTGCAGTGACATAGAGTGCAATAGTGTAGAGTGCAGTGGCATAGAGTGTGGTAGAGTAGAAAATAGTGGCGTAGAGTATTATGTTATGTTAAATGTTTTATAGAGTGCACAGCTACCCAAGAAGGGCTCCCTGGCTCTGACAGGACTGGTAGGATAATGCACAGAGTTATCTAAAAAGATGAGTTTTTAATGGCTTCTTAAAACTAAGCAGATTTTTGTTTGATCTGAGCTGCTCAGGGAGAGAATTCCAAAGTTTAGAGGATAAATAAGCAAATGAGCAACCCCTACTTCTCGTTCTCCTATTTCTAGGAACAGCAAGAAGGGAGATGTAGTTCGATCTCAAGGCTCTCGGAGCTATGTATGGAGTGATGAGGTATTGCAGGATATGTAGACCAGGTGAATGTTAGATCTTGTGTGCGATGCATAGGGCTTTGAACTCTATACTTTTACTAACAGGTAGCCAATGAAGTTGAGCAAGGGCAGGGCATGCTGAATGCATTTTGGGCAGGACCAGTAAAGCTCACGCCGAGGCATTCTGAATAATCTACAGATTTTTGACAACATAAGATGGATCACTCAGGTAAATAGAGTTGCCATAATCAAGGCGGTAAAGAATGAGGTCTTGAGCTACAGTCCTTTGGCAATGTAGAGGAAGCCATTTGAACACTTTTCTGAGGGATCTCAGAAGACCTAAGCAGGTTCCTGCCACCATCTTTGCCTGGGAGTCCATGGCTAAGTCTTTGTCCAAGGTGACTCCATGGCTTTTCACTTCTTATTTTGGAATGGGGGACTCTCCCAAGCATGGGGGCCAGAGGAATTGATTTCTGAGCAATGGATTGTTGCCAACTACAATTACTTCTGTTTTGTCCCTATTTAGCTTGAGACAGCTAGCCGCCATCCAACTAGTCACCTGTTCCAGACAAATTGTTAGTCTTTCCGAAGTAGAGTTAATATTGGGTGACAGGCAAACGACTATCTGGGTGTCGTCCACATAGGATGCCATAGTAAAACCTAGGGCACAAATGACGTCTGATAAAGGTCGGACATATATGTTGAAAAGAATAGGGCTCAAGGAGGAGCTCTGCAGCACTCCACATTGCAGCCTAAGTGCCTCCAACAAAAACGGTCTGACGTGGAAGCTCCTGTTAGCCAAAAATGAGGTCAGCCATTTTAGCACTTTTCCTGTAATCCCAGTTGCTTCCAGCCTGTCACACAATATTGTATGGAAGTCAGTGTCACAGGCTGTGCTCAAATCAAGAAGAATGAGTGCAGCTGACCCACCAATGTCCAGATTAATGTTTTGTCTTCTGTGGCCAACAAGAGAGCTGTCTCTGTGCTGCACCCAGAACGAAAGCCGGTTTGTGTCATGTGCACAAATTGTTGGTGTCTAGAAGGTCAGCTAGAAAGCCATTTAGTAGTTTTTCCAGGATTTTGCTAATCCCTGGGAAGTAATGAGATGGGGCTGTAGTTTTTCGACCTGTCAGGGTCTAAGGATGCTTTCTTTAGCAATGGACACATTATTGCGTGTTTCCACATATCTGGAACGCAGCCTCTTTCCAGCGATGAGTTATAAATTGGCAGTTAGGACAGATGATATAGCTTCTCCTCATTTCAGTAGGATATCTATCGGGGCAAGGTTCAAGGGAGAGCCTAACTTCATTGTGTTTTCTGCTTTTAGGATGTCATTTTTGCTCAACTTTGAAAGTTGAGAGCTCTGCTGCATGCTTTACGACTATAGTTTTGTCTTTAATTGTAGTCCGGGGATCTGGCACTGCTGACAGTGAGTCATACATCAGTAAAACCTTTACCAGGAAATAGTTAGCCACCTGCTCACTTCGTTCCAAGTAGGGGAGGACGTCCCTGCTACATTAGGTTTTAGGAAATAATTGACTATGAAATATATTTCTTTGGCAAGCTCGGAGGACTGACTAATCTTATCTGCAAAATCGTTCAGCCTTGCCTTACGGCTTGAATGCTGGTACTTTTTTAGAGCTTTCTTATAGACTTTGTTACTTTCCTCATCACATTGGCATCTTCATTTCCTTTCCTGTTTTTTATATTCTTTCTTAGGTCCCCTTAATGCAGATGAGAACCAACTAACACTGGTTCTGGCTTGTGATGATCTAGAAGTTCATCTAGGAATTAATGACTCCAGAGTTGAGTCGACCCAGTCCCTGAAGGCTTGATAGGAGGTGCAAACATCACAATCTAGCCTGGGAATAGAATTACTCAGGGCTACTTGCCAGTTCATGATGTCCAATTTGGACCATTGTCTGGTGGGTTTAGAGTGGGCTCTGTTGGCTGTAGGCATTTTTGTTTTGGAGATGGAGAATTGAATTTCAAGTGTCAGACCACAAAACTGACAGAGGATCATCCACCTTCATGGATGCTTTGTTCGAGAAGATTGGGTCTAAAATGAGGCACTTGGAGTGAATAGGGAAAGCAACCAATTGTGTGAGTTGTTTTGCTAATAAATCTTGTTGAGGTAATTAGTCTGTATACAGGTGTTGCCATCAAACTGGATATTTAAGTCCCCATATAATGTGAAATTGGCAGCCTAGAGGCTGTGTGCTGCTATAATTTCTTGCAGATCCTGAACAAATCTTGCCCCGGCCTTGGTGGGCGATATATGAGCAAACCTGAGAAGGTAAATATGTGTGAAAGTTTGATTGAAAAAGTCAACGTTTGGCAACCTGCGATGTCAACAGGAGAGGATCTACATTGAAGGTGCTCTTTAAAAACAATAGCTACGCATCCTCCTTTGTTCCCAGACTGGTCATTTTTAACAATTGCGTAACCAGGTGGGAAGGCTGCTGTATTATATAGCAAAACCAAAGGGGAGGATGGACGGAGTGTTGAACAATGCAAGCACTCACCCGCAGTCAAATGATCTGGGTTTAATCCATCATCATTCTTTAGCTCACTCACTTATATGGCCAGCTATCCTCATGTAACCATGTTTCCGTTGAAAAGAGGACTTCATGATTTTTTTTTCTACCAACAAGGTAAATAGCTTAAATGCAGAGTGTAGTGGTGCAGAGTAGTTGGCTTAAAGTGCAGTGGCGTAGAGTGAATTGGTTGTGAGTAAAACACTGTAGAGCAAATTGACGGAGAGTGCAATAGTTTAGAGTAGAGTGCAGTGGCGTAGAGTAGAATGGTGCAAAGTAAAGTAGTGTGGAGCAGCGTGGAATGCAGTGGCATAAAGTGCATTGGGTTTGAGTAAAGTGTTGTAGAGTGCACTGGCGGAGAGTGCAGTGGTTTAGAGTAGATTGGCGAAGAGCGCTGTGGTGTAGAGTAGAATAGTGCAAAGTAAAGTAGAGTGGAGCAGCATAGAGTGCAGTGGCATAGAGTGCAGTGTTGCCGAGTGCATTGGTTTTGAGGAAAGTGGTGTTGAGTTCATTGGCAGAGAAGCAGTGATTTAGAGTAGAGTGGTGTAGAGCACAGTGGTGTACATTAGAATGGTGCAAGTTAAGTAGAGTGGAGCAGCATAGAGTACAGTGGTGCAGAGTGCAGTGGCGCAAAGTGCAGTGGTGCAGATTCCAGGGCATAGAGTGCAGTGGTGTTGAGTAGATTGTTTTAGAGTATGGTGAAGTGTGTGTGGCATGGATTGGTGCAGGGTAGAGTGCAGTGCCGCAGAGTAGATTGCAGTGGCCTAGGATAGTGGTGTAGAGTGCGCTTGTGTGGAGTGGTACAGTGCAGATTGCACTGCATAGAGTGCATTGTTGCAGAATAGAGTGGTGTGGAGTGATGTAGGGTAGAGTGGTGAGGCCTAGACTGGAGTGGTATAGAGTGTAGTGGCAAAGAGTGCAATGGTGCACAGTAGAGTAGACTGGGGTAGAGTGCATTGGCTTAGAGCAGACTGGAGCAGAGTAGAGAGGCATAGGTGATATGGCACAGAGTGCAGTGGTGCTGAGTGGAATTCAGTGATGCGGTGTGGAGTGGCATAGAGAGTAGTGGTGTAGTGTGGAGTGGTGCAGAATAGAGTGCAGTGGCGTGGAGTGGTGCAGAGTAAAGTAGAGTGGGGTAAAGTGGTGTATGCATGTAGCGGTAGTGCACAGCCATTACAGGCAACACAATTTCAGCTGAAATGACGATTGCATCTAAACAAACAAGCAGTTTTACTGAGAAAAGTATACAGTGCACAAATGATAATGAGTGGAACTGTAATCACCTACTGTACTGATTTCTTTGATCGTATTAAAAACAATGTCTACCACATTTCAGAATTACCTAAAAAGTAGTTCATTTGTGCCTTCCTAATTCTGGTATATTCTGAAATATCTGCACAGTTAATTTACAGACATTTACATTTTGTTCTGTAATATAAACAAATAACATTGTACAAAGTTCTATGCAGCACGCCCCCAGTAGTAGCCAGCATGATTGTCACATAAATCCTCTCACTTTGAAGTCAGAGAAAGAAAAGTAAACACTAAGCTTCCTCAGATGACAGATCCTGACATTTGACTTCTGTTTTTGAATGCACAGCAAATGTGAAAATTTAAGAACAATGTTTAAAGGCCTGTTTACAGAAATTGAGCACAGGTGGAAGGATACTTTAAATAGGGTATAGGCAACGGAATTGACTAACTCAAGCTGGCCAGCCTAAAACAAATAAAGCTGGCAAACAGAAAGCAAGCAAACATGAGTTACAAAACACAAAGCCAATGGTCAGCAATGGGCGGAATGCCTTCCCAAGAAAGCTTCCCAAATGTCCCCAAGATGTTGTCAGCAAACCAGACAGCTGTGCTGGCTGGTAGGCTTGGACTTAAAAAGCAGTAGCAAGAGTGGTGTGTGAGGAGGCCGGAGGCTGCAAATGGGAGAAGGGGTCTACAATGTCGCTATCGCTAGAATCAGCTCACAGCTTTTGTTAGAAGGCAGCTCCCTCAGGAGTCCCTCTGTAAATGAATCGCTGCCCTAGGTAAGTGTTCTGACGCAGGTACAGGAGGACACTACAATACAGCCACCGACTCCGAATCTCTTTGAGCTCTTTATTTCTCACTGCAGACTACTCTGCACTGTAAACCTGCATAACGCAAGATGCTGCAGAAGTCAATTACAAAAGGCATAGCAGACATATGGGTCTTAGACTAATCTTTTTTTTCTAACCTGATGCAAGCAGTTCTAAGAAGCAAAATGGAGAAGAAGTGTGTGTGAGGGGGAAGAAGAATGGGTCACTATGTCAGTGATGCTGACTTTGGAATTGGGGTGCCAAGTTCGATCCCTGCATCCTCTGATTTGAATCATGTGATCTCCCCATGCCTAGAGTTTGTGCAATAGTAAAAATGCAAAAAAAAGAAGAAATAGTACCTCAATCACAACGCAAGCAACAGTTGGGCACTAATTAAAATGAATCACTCTGTGCTTGGTCAGTGTGCCACCAACAGAAAAGGAACAGTTGTGCGGAACACACTCGACAATTAGGAGGCAGCAAAGAAGAGTGACAATGATGCTAATGAATGGTAATCAACTGGTGGATTGTAAGCCGTTTATTATAAACAAAACCCTTCCCCTATGCATAACACATGAGCTGTCGGCAGGCAGGACCCAAATATCAGATGTCTTACTTTTACTACAGAAAATTTACAAATATCACCAAAAGCCATAGAGATACTAGGAATCACTTAAACATCTTTAAACCTCTACATTTCCATTGGCATGAGGTGCAAATGTTACATATCTAAAACAGAATAAACGAAACTCCTGGATTTACTGGAATAATTCCATGTTTTGCGTAGAACACTATTGCTCAAATAAAAGGCTTTATAGCCATACGTGAATATCATGCACACCCTCCGAAGTCCGCTTTTATGCAAGGACTGAAATGCTCAACCCCACTACTCATACACCAATGAGTAGCTACAAAAGAAAAGTGGTTTGCACAGTGATGGGGCACAAGCATACAAAATCATAATTCTTCATTGTTAAGTACACTGGCATTATTTATTTGTGGTTCTCCCTTGGCTAGTACTTCTTTGAGTTTATCTGCCCTTTTTAAGGCTAAATATTATTTTATGAAGTGCAAATGTATCGGTCTACAAGGACAACTAAGCACAAGGTTGTATTTGGGCAGAGCAGGCATGTCTTGCTTCTAGCATAAATTGTAGGACCTAGTGGCTATGCATTACTAGTTAAAGATAGACTACCTGCTTGCTGCTTTGTGGGAGATCATTCATTCTCCTTAAGTTTATATTTTACACAAATGATGTTTGTGATCCATTTGTGGTTATCCTAATAAAAGGTAGAACAAAAAGGTTATCACAGTCATTCCTATGTACCTCATAACTCATCTGCACAGGAAGTCACATCACTGAATTTCCTATCATCCATCTGCACAGGACATGACATCCCTGGATTTTGCATCAACCATCTGTACAGGAAGTGACATCTCTGGTTTGCCACTAAAATGGCCTTTAAAAGAAGCCAAGCAAGAGGACTTCATTTCCAGTCACTCATCTGCACAGGATATGACACCACTGTATTTCCCATCATTCATCTGCACAGGAAGAGACATCTCTGGTTTCCTGTCAAAACAGTCCTTAAATGTAAAACCGAGCAAGAGGACTTAATTTCCCTTTATCAATCTGCGTAGGAAGTGACATCACTAATTTTATAATAATACATCTACACAGGAAGAGACATCACTGGATTTCCCATCATTTATTTGCACAGGAAGTGGCATCATTGTTTGCACGCGGATGTATGTCATCATAACGCATGCTTTTACTACGCATGCCTTTACAACGCAGGTTTTACAACGCAAGTCGTTACAACGACTTGCTTTGGGGGGGGCGCTGGATAGTGGAATAGTTTAATTTACTATTCCTACTCCAGTCCCCGTGGATAGTAGGGAAGGTTTTGGATAGTAAATTAAACTATTTCCTATCCTGGAGCGCCCCCCAGCGCAATTCGTTGTAATGACTTTCGTTGTAAAACCTGCGTTGTAAAGGTACTGCATAGTGAAAGTTGCGCCGTAAAGGATCTTTCCCTTTGCACGCACCCCCTCATCCTCCTGTCCTCCAATGACATACTTAATGGTAGCTGCTGCGCGGACACTCAGTTGGTGCACCAAAGGCATGCACAGGGCAAGAATGCTCCACGCCAGGATACCTGGTCTTTCCCATACCCACCACTACCCTGCGGTGCTCCTCCATGCTCTCAATATCGACCTCCACACTGCTGCAGTGGCATCACACCACACAACAGAAGGTCACATGCACCTCTGCTCAAGAAACCATCCACTGACGTGGCCACGCTTTTGAACTACACATGAACCTTCTACCACATCTGGCAACATTCTAAGAGAAACTAATCAACTGATGCCTCACCAACCACCACAATAAAGAGCAGCTCCTCAATGTGATGCAGTATCAGGGCCAACCACAGTACAGAAACGGCACGTTTATTACATCCACAGATGATATCTGCATGATCCTTGACAGAGGAGATATGGTAGCCCTTATTCTCCTGGACCTCTCTGCAGCATCTGACACAGTTTAAAATCCTATCCTAATTAGGCATCTTCATAAAATTGTCATGTCTGCTCTCCCCTGGAGGTGCTCCTTCTTAACGAATAGAACACAAGCTGTCAGGCTCTCACCTTACACCTCAGAAGCCCGCAAACTCATTTGCCGAATGCCTCATGGGTCATTGCTCAACCTCACCTTCTTAAATGCACGCATGATCCCTCTGGCCAATATCATTCGCACATCAAAATCCTCTCCAATACCTGCGACATGCAACTCATACTCTCCCTCTCGGATAAGACTCCCAACACAGGAAACATATTCATCTCTTTCATGATCCAAGTTACTAACTGAATGACAGCCAACTGTCTCAAGCTCAACACTGAGAAAGCAGCATTGATCTTCGGCAAGAACACCTAACCGCGGGACTCCAACTTGTGGCCAGCCAAATAGTTACCTCTGTCACGGCATCCTGCTTCCACACCCTGAAGATGCTGAGGAAGATCTTCACATGGCCACCAAGCAACACTAAAAAAACTGTCACTCACACCCTGGTCACCAGCAAGTTGGACTAAGGGAACACCCTCTATGCCGGGGCTCACCAAGCAACTCACCAGAAGACTACAAACATCTGGAACTCAGCAGCCAGACTCATTCTCAACCTCCTACATAGAACTGACATCACACCACATATCAGGGAGCTCCACTGGCTCCCAATACAGAAACCCCCTCATTTAAAACTCCATACATATACTTTCATGGCACTACACAACTTACGTCTCATGAACAGTTGCATCTCTTTCCACCGACCACTCAGACACCTCCGCTCCGCAAGTCTCCTACTCGCATACATTTCATGTATACACAGAACCAGGTCAGGAGGATGGGTGTTCTCTCACATCACTCCTAAAGCATTGAACGGCCTACTACTCCACATCGGAGCGTCCTTGCCTCTTCTTGAATCCAGCAAGAAGCTGAATACCTGACTTTTAATTACCCAACCTACCACAAGCAGGGCTAAGAACACACACCTGTTCAGTGCCGGTATACCCGCGCCGGTGATAGGGCTCTTTAAAAATTCACATATGTGCCCATTAAATCCAATGCTTAAATTAAGTATTCATTTTACAAGCAAACTAATGCGCGCAAGCACTTTTTAGACACAAAAACTGCCACAGAAGTGTCTCCATTACCAGAGGTAAGTGCAAGGAACTTCTTCGGGGATGAAGTCCTATCATCCCTGGGTATAGGTACTGCACCCCAAAAGTATAGAATTACAGTCATTGGCTAGGACCTGGCGTAAGGAGGCTGTGTGGGGGCGATCCCTTAAAGATGTATGGGATCAGTTTTAGAGTCTGTCCTGCTCCAAGGGTCAGTAAGATTATTTTGAGGAGCTCTAGAGTGGCTAACTGGATTTATTTCATTTTAGAGACCCCGTAAGTAGATTCAAAGAAGTAAAAATACACGGGAACTTCAGAAAAGTCGCAGGGTGAGAGAGTGCACCACAGTCCCTTAAATGAATAGGCTGCTCTAGCGACAGCTTCCTATTCCAAAGGGTTTGCCTATGGAACATAAACTTGAGGAATCTTCACTGCAGTAAAATGATGGTGTCTCTGAAGGACGATCAACTGAGATCTGTAGAATATAGAAATATATTGACTGCTCCACGGGAAGCAAAAAAAAAACGTCAATACTATCCATTGAGGTCGACAGAGAATACACTAAAATCTTCAGTTGTCTTTAGGAGGTATACCGCATTTTAAGCCGTCTAAATGGAAATTCGAGGTTTGGGACAGGCTCTGACTCAGTGAGGCCTGTAGAGCTGGGGCTAGGTCATCCACATGTTGTGACAGGACGAGGCCAGCTCGATTTTAAAACAAATATGGAAATCTGCAGTCGGGTTCTGCGCTCTCACAAATGCTGATTTACAGCCTTTTTGGAATTTGAAAGCTTTCCAGGAAAGGCCTGCAAACCAGTATCACAGGTGTCCTGGCAAATATCCAGAAAACATGTGAATTCAATTTACATTTCGAAAACATGCACGTACATTATAATGTCAAACGCAAAAAACTGAGCAATTGGAAATTCATTTTTTATTTCTTTTCAATTATTTTTCCCTATGAACGAACCCATTTCCCTACATCCCACCAGTTTGGGGGTGCTACCATCATGATTCCATCGTAGAAAAGGGTTGTTTCCTCCCACTGACAGGGAGGGAAAGGGTTGGAGAAAAGTGTGTGAATATCCACAGATGTGTACGTTTGTGGGTGTTGACAAAGTTACTTGGCAATCCTGTCCTGCTGTAACACCCACTCCCCACCTTTACTCTACTCATAGATCTTTGTGTGAGTAAATCACTTATCAAGTGCAAAACCAAAGTTTGAGGATAAAAAAGTGGCTTGACTCTTGCAAAAAAGATTATTTGTTCATAATTTCTAAAGTACAAGATAAATAGTTTTGAGAAGAATACATTTCCGTTCCTTTAATGTAGGACCCATGCGAACATGTCATTATTCTGCTCTTTTGTATGTCAGTTGCCCTCCAAATGTGGGGTGTGTCCCCTGGAGGGGCTGGTTAGGAGGTCAGTTTGAGCGGTGGTTGCCGCCAGATCCACTGCCGAAAACCCATGGTGTGTGAGCTGCCTTTCTTGTGAAACAGAACCATAGTAATTAGTGAAAGAAATGGAAGTGAATCCCCACTAATCCTTTAATCCCCACCAGGCCGCACCTTTCTTTAAGTGCATTTCTTGCTCAAGTAGGCATCAGAGGGAGCCTCGTTGTGACAATCACTACAGGCTGCCAGATTATGCAGTGTAGGGAAAGTAAAACAAAGGTGTGTCACTTCGCAAGGTAGTCACGAGATAAACTGAAATGTGAAAAGCGATATTATCGGAAGAACAAGGAAAGAGAGCAAGTATGTTTTATATGTCTTTACAAACAATGAGCGATCTTGTACCGTGCAGCAAAACAAATGAATTGTTAGGGACACCAAACGATCATTCTTCTTATGTTCTCCATTACAGAAATCACTCTAGTAGACTTATATCCTCATAATTGGGCACCTGAATTCACTGAGCATATCAGAAACATGCTTTGATCAAGGCAGTTACTTTCTGTACAGCAGTAGTGTACCAGATTCTCTGGTACTGTGATTTGAGTGTTGAATAGGAAATAAACATTTGTAGTTTTGAGAAATTTAAAAGGATAATTTGTAGGGCACTGAGCCTAAACTGCCTTGTCAGCAGTTGTGGCTCTAGTAACCCATTAGTCTATGGGTGTCAAAAGCAGATCCAGGAGAGCTGGATCCATGCCAGGATTTCAATAAAACCGCTCACTGTGTCAACTATTTCCAATAACATTCCTTCTATTCAAATATATCTTACATGGATATCCTGAAAACCTGGCATTAATTCGGCCCTCCTGAAGGAAAGTTGGATGCCACGGGAGTTGTAAATACTCATTATCGTATCGTGCCTAGATCCATGACTGCTAATCGCCCGTTCATAGGGTAACGTGAGAGTCACACAATTTAATCTGGGGTTTCTCCTTCCCCTTACCAGTCTTATCAGTAAGGAGCTCAACTTAGCAAAGAAAAGTTTGCTGAGGGGAACTGGGGTGCTGTTGAACACATTTGGGCAGCGCTATCACTTTTACTCTTCTATACTGTTCTGAAAAACTGCAACATATGGAATAGCTTGAGATGTATTAATATCTACTACTTTCTTCTAGGCATTATAAATCGAGCCATAGAAATCTGACCCACCAAACTTCTCTCCCACCCAACCCTAACACTGCAGAAATTTCAATTAAGATAAGTACATAAGTAAAGTAAGACAGCATCTTCATCTCGTTCCAACCCCATTCTAGAGCTAAATTGCATTTTTTTCAACCACAATGACCAGCATTAGGCTTGGCTGTCAGAGAGGCCTCAGGGTAGCTCCTTATAATACTTCAGTGAAGATAGGAACATCTTTTTTGCATGTGCAGAGAAGTAGTCATCATTGATGTAAAACTGCACAGAGAGGAAAGCATGTTACTCTGACTATTGCATCCCTCATGGAGGTTACATACATGACTAAATAATCGATGTAGTGGATCATGCATGACGTGGGCAAAGTCCCATGTACAAAAACACTCAAAGGTGTGACTTGGCGTGAGATTACACATTCACTTACTAGAAAGTCAATGTTGTACAACCAAGAGCTCTCTCGAACATCAAACACAGACACATAAGCACAATGAGCGGGTGGACGCCTTTACCTAAAAAATACAAAATATAAATATAGAACAAGCTTCTGAAATCTATTCACTAATCCAAGATGTGAAACCATCTAACGTGCAAGGGAACACTGTAATTCAACAGTTAAAACAACTAGAATGTTTGGTTAGAAGAGAACTAAACCAACGGTTATATGCATCAATGCTTGTGCAGTACCACAGGGCTAAACGGATTCCACGAGGATTAAGGTTATCCATCAAACCAATGTTGTTCAGATTTCATCTAAACAAAGAGTTCATGGAGAGATGGTATTCCATATTGAATAAATGTTCACTAGATCTAATTTTGCTACTGGTGGAAGAATTATCGAAAGCCATTAGCGAAATTTCAAATGAAATTGAAGAGATTAAACATAATTTACAAACACGAATGGAAGATGAAGATTGGAAGAAATACTTGGAAGAAATTAATATAAGACTTGATAAATACACCAAAGAACTCCAGGAAGGAAAACTCCAGAAATATAAAAGGGATACGTTGGATTACAAATTAAATGAAGTGTATACTTGGGCAGAAGTTTATGCCCAACAACGGGTATATCCCAGAAAGAATGTGATTACATCTTTGGAGGAAAGTCTTGTGACAGAAACAGATATTAGTACAAACCGACCTCCAGCCCACACTCAGATCAGTGGAGGAAAAGTTCCTGCAGAAGAAACTGAAAAAAATGACGCACATGCATCTGGGTCGAAACCTTTTTTATCCAGAGGAGTAGACTCAAGCCAACTGCCAGGAACGTCCAAAACAGAAGGAAAACCAGGCGAAGCCGCCGAAAAAGCGCGCACAAGGAGTCAGAAACAAGCCTTGTCATAAACATCTCTTCCACGGATCTTACTTCACATTAAATAAGAGTATTGAATTTGGGCTTCCTGCCAACATATGACACCAATAATTTAGAATGTGAAGTAGTCCTATTTAAGTTCATGAGGTTGTTGAGATTGAGACATTTTTTACCAACGTACTTCCAAACAGATCAGAAGATGTGGAAACAGAATTTTTGGAGTTTCGACCTAAATCTAAATTTTTAGCACCAGTATCCCATAAGGTCTTGGATTCTTTTGAGACTTTAGTCCAAAAAGATTTACAAAGGATGAACATGAGAAGATCCAGGAAGAAAAATCTATCCATACAAGACAGAAATACTCTTCAATCGATACAGAACAATCACAACATAGTCATTCAAAAAGCGGACTAAGGGGACGCGATAGTGGTCATAAAGTAAATGAAAATGTTGCGAATGTACTTACATACCTTCCTTTGGAGAATGACCCAACGAGTGAACTGAGTAAGACACTTAAAATCATTCTTGAACATGCTTATGAGATGGGATCAATCTCAGTTTCTACCAAACAATACTTGACCGCTGAACATCCCAGGAGACCTCGACACTATGATCTCCCAAAGATACATTAAAACCTTCACAATCCCCCGATTCGGCCGATAGTGACAGGATGTGAGACAATTTTCTAACCCTTGGGCCAGTATATTGACTATTTTCTCAAACCTTTTGTCCAGCTCCAAAAATTGAAGAGTGCCTGAAAAAAATTGGAGAGAGCCTGGCGACGGGGTTATACGCCTGAAGCCAAGCTCATCTATAGAAACTCTATCAGAATGTTTAATCGGAGGAAATGTATCACTAAGAAAGAGTACTATTCTAATCAGATCAAGGCCTCTAACAACTCCGTGAAAGAAATTTTTAGGATAGTTTAATGCTTCACAAATCCTCAGGTATCAAGGGGCATTATTCCTCCCTCTAAAGCCGTGTGTGATAGTCTGGCGACTTTATTTCAAAATAAAATCTCAGAAATCTATGCTTCATTTCCCCGACCAAAAGATGCGGAATCCTTCTCTCCCGTGTTGGGTAATGTACAAAGATGGTCCTGTTTTGAGCCATTTGATGTACAACGCTCATTAGTTGATCTAACTCAGGTTAAATCTGGGTCCCCTGAAGATTCCTTGCCGGCAAGGTTTTATAGGACCTTGGCCGCAGTACTGAACCCAGCTCTTAATTTAATCTGGAACTAGTCACTGGTGTCCGGCCTCTACCCCGTTGATTGGAAAAAAGCCGTGGTGAGACCCATATTAAAAAAAGAAAATGCAGATCCTTTGGTCTTGAAAAATTACTGACCCATCTTGCTTCTCTCGGCCCCTGCAAAAATCTTGGAGAAAGAAGTGCAACAGCAGCTCTCTGACTTTCTAGAATTGAACAATCTGCTGCATGACTCGCAGTCTGGCTTCAGAAAGGGTTTCAGCACTGAAACGGCACTGCTGGAAGTTACAGAGACACTGCGGGAATATGTGGATCAAGTACACTGTGCAATGCTTGTGTTGTTAGATCTTTCCGCATTATTTGACACAGTATCCCATAAGATCCTACTGCACAGGTTAGAAAGTCTAGGTGCCTCTGGCTCGGTCCTTTCCTGGTTTCGGACCTTTCTGAAGGGGCGTTCTCAGCAAACGACTCTCCACCCTTTTACCTCAACAACGAAGGGGTTATTATGTGGAGTCCCGCAGGGCTCTGCTTTGAGCCCGACTCTTTTCAATGTTTATCTACTCCACTAGCCTCAATAGTTGAAAGTTGCAGGATGAGAGTGGTCAACTATGCTGACGACACCCAACTGCTTATTTCTTTTAAGGAAATAGACGGTGGGGACTTGAGTTGCTTTAAAGAGTGTCTGTTAAACATCGTGGCATGAGTGTCAGACAACTGCCTGAGGCTTAATACCGAAAAGACTGAGCTCCTTTTCTTTAACAACAAATTTCCTTTGCATTCGGCTCAGTGGTGGCCTACCTCCCTTAACCCTCCCCCTATATACCTGTTAAATCAGTGCGTAATTTAGGCTTCAAAATGGACACAGAAATGTCAGGAAAAGACCATGTTGAGCAACTGTCGTCAAGCTGTTTTTGGAAACATAAAACGTTACGTAGGTTTCTATACTATCTTCCTATGGACTGCCGTCAAGCGGTGGTACATGCCACCATTACTTCACGTCTGGATTATGCAAACAGTCTCTTGATTGGTGCCCCTGAGTACCTGATCGCTAGACTCCAGCTTATCCAGAATGCGGCAGCCAGAGTTATCAAAAACATTCCTGTAAGACACAGTATAGCCCACCATTTGGTGAGTCTTCACTGGTTGCCGGTGAAGAAAAGAGTGTTGTTTAAATCTATGGTATTGGTACGCAGAGCCCTTCATGACACGGGCCCTAAGTATCTCAGAGTCAGGATCCAGAGATACCATCAGACTAGAACCTTGAGATCGAATAGTCAAAACCTTCTGAAAATTCCTAGATTTTCTAAAAGCTGTATGGGCGGCCGGTCTTTCTCGGTACGGGCTCCCGTAATGTGGAACTCTATGCCAGTGGGACTCAGAGGGATGGAAAAGGAATCTCTCTTTAGGAAAGCGTTACAAACTTGGCTTTTTCGATCTAAGTAACTATTCTGTCAGCTATGTATTTTTATGCCTTCTGTAGCTTACTGTCTTGCCGGAAAATGCGCCGGGACACTTCCCTTGGAGGTAGCTGTGTGCTATATAAGTATTCCAATAATAAGGACACCAAAGATTTTTTATTGAAATTGGATTCGGTAAAATTGGAAAAAAACACAATATTGTGTACAGTAGATGTGAAGTCTCTGTATACATCGATCCCCCACAAAGCTGGCATTGAAGCTGTAGAGTGGGCGTTGTTACGTCAACCCATCAGAGCGGATAAAGTTTTTTTACTCGAAATCCTACATTTTTGCCTCTACCACTGTTATTTCCAATGGGATGAACATTTCTTTTTACAACAGACCGGTACTTCTATGGGTTTTGAGGGGGCGCCCGTATATGCCGATACTTTGATGGCACAGTTTGAGTCAGGTTTCATTTTTAGCAATTGTGAATGGAAAGACCACCTACTGTTATACTGTAGGTATATCAATAACATCTTTATGCTGTGGACTAGCAGCAGAGAAAATCTTGAACAAAAAATTGAGCAATTCAATAGATGCAATGACCAAATTCAGTTCACACACATCATCAGCGATACAAAGATATCTTTTCTGGACGTTGCAATCACCCTGGAGGGATTGGAAATCCATACAGAAGTTTTTAGGAAGGAGACAGGGCTTAACAATGCATTGCTATTTCAGAGCTTTCACCCGCAAAATCTCAATTTATTTAAACAATCTTTACAGTTTCTGCGAATTAAAAGGATTTGCTCAGAACAACGTGATCTAGATAACAATTTAAACTTTCAACATCAGAAATACTTGGGGCTATCCGAAAGAAACTCTGGATAATGCAAGAAATTGCATTTCAAAATTTGATCGCAGAGACCTGTTGAAACAAAAACCTAAAAAACACACAGAAAGACAAGTGTTTGTTTCAAAATTTTCCACAAGCACTCAGAAGATTACAAATATCATCAAGCATCGCTGGGAACTGCTTCAAAATGAGACAGATTTTAGGGACATTTTTAGACACAATCCTTTGTTTGCTTTTACTCGGTCAAGGAATCTCAAAGAGATTTTGATGGCTTCCCCCACAAAAAAAGAAGCAAGATTACAAAGGGATGAAAAAGTGTTCAAATTGTGCACATTGCAATAATGTAATCTGTGGAGCTACGTTGTATCACACACAGACAGGAGAGTCTACCAAATTGTTCCACGAATCAGATTGTTATACTAACAACTTAATCTACTACATAAAATGCACTTGTGGAAAGTTATATATAGGCAAAACTGAGCGAAAGTAAAAAATCCGTATATCAGAGCATAAAAGCACTATCAGGACTCAAAAAAAAAACAGCAGCCTCGCTACACATTGGGTAGAGGCCAGACATAGCATAGCTCAAATGCAGTTTTCTGTGATAGACAGGGTTGCACAATATCCAGGCTTGGATCTGACTAGATCCAGGCTCCAAAGAGAAACATATTGGATCAAAAAATTAGTCACGCAGGATCCAAAAGGTTTGAATGAAAAAAATGATTCTTTATGTATTGTATAAAAAAGTAACGCAGCAAGAATGTCCATGAACTCTGTGGTATTGTAACATTACGTTCTGACATACACCATACAACTTAGTGGTGACCATGGTTTTATTTCAGTTTGGTTCCGAGCACTTTTTAGGTCTCGCTGGTGTTAGCAGCGCGAAGCGCTGCATCCAGCGAAAGACCTTATGTTGTCAACTTGCCGGGAATGTTGGACAGGGGATGGGCACGCGCAGGGCCGTCGGCGATTTCCTTGCATGTACGCGCACGTACAGCCACGTGCCGTGCACATCTCCTGTCCTAGTCCCACAGCAAGTCAGCCTCTCGAAATCGCGCGCGCACGCACACAGAGACACACACACACACAGCCACACACATACACACGCACAGCTACACACAGACGCACAGCTACACACACACACAGCTACACACACGCACAGCTACACACACACACACAGCTACACCCACACACGCGCACACCCCCCCCACTCACCGGGCTCTTACGTTGCGACCCTGTCCACGGGATGTTCTGGGAGTTGGAGGACCTTCCTCGCTTGCACCGTTATGCCTTGCCTGCTCTCTCCCGGGAACTCCAGCACTCCCGGAATCCCTGCTTTCTTCTGGGCTCTCCACTACCCACACCACTCCAAGGTGCCACGCTCCGGATGAGCTACGTCACCGCGAGCCTGGCACAAAGGCGGGGCATCTCCCGGAACCTCGCAGGCTCCAAGGAACCTTCCTGCCTATCAAAGCAGAGCCCGCCTCTCTCACCTGCGTTCCAGGCCTCGCTCGTAACATACGGACACCTTCTTGTTAGATCTGGTGGAAGTAACGTGATCGACGCATCCCTGCAAAGTTTTCTGGCTGAAGAAGTATGACATTTTTGTTTGTGTCTTATATTTGCCCGTTTGAGTTACGCTGTATTCCAAGCAGAAATGTAGTCAAATTCTGAGCTTGAAAGTTTCTTCTGTGTTTGTTCAGGAACATGCAGTTCAGTGTTTTGTAATTAAAACATAAGCATTATACTAACCATGCTGTTGCAATTGAAAATAAAAGGACTATATGAACTATGTGTCATGTCTGGGGGACATTATACTTACCATGCTGTTGCAATTGAAAACAAAATGACTATATGAACTATGTGTCATGTCTGGAGAACACTAGAACCAATCAGGAGAATGTCCTCCCATGTAAATAGACCGGGGTACTGGGCACCACTTCCTGCCACAGGGACTGGATAGCGTGTGTAGTTAGACCGTGGCAATCCAGGCTAGGGCTTACCTGCATTATTGTACTTCTTCATCGTATGCACAATTAGTAAATGTGTGCCAGCACCTGGGAGTCCCTACAAAATTAGAGGTGGATGAGCGTTGTATTTGGTCCTGCGGGGCTGTTGAAATAGTTTACTGGAGCCCACGGTGGGGCATGGGTTGCATATTGAGCATACAGAGATATAACATGTCTGAACTGTTGCTAATTCAAAAGTAGTCTGTGGAGTTGCAGGACCACAAGTTCATATTGTGCTAACTTTGCACTGAGAAAAGATTTGTGTGAGATTCATATGGAAACCATTTCTTTTCTTTCACTCTCGATGCATGCCTGCTTTATACATTTGGAATACAGAATGAAAGTGAGACTGGTCGCTGAACCTTAGATCTCGTGCACTGATATATTGTCAAGAAGTTATTGTTTATTTGACTTCCCACAAAGTGTTTCCACCATTCTTGAACTGGGGAATCTGCCTGAGCTGCCTTTGTAGTGTGCTGGGAAAGTGGTGTGCTCAAACAGAAAATAGTAATTGAACTAGGGCTCAGCAGAAGAAACAGAAAAGGAAGAGTTGATGACCGTGAGCAACAGACAACTTAGAAGAAAGGAAGAAGACAGACATGTGAAATAAAGAGCGAAAAATATGTGTGTTTGTGGAGATGTTGGAGGGATAAATATATATTGGTTTGAGAGAAGGAGAGAAAAACAGAACTTGTGACAGAAATCTGGCAGATAGACAAGAAATACTCTTCTTAGAGAGACCAAAATAGAGGGTTGTGACAGGACTGACAAGGTGATAAAAAGACATCTGAGAGAAGGGAGAGAGACAGCTGAGAAAGGCGGGTCAGACCTACAGAGCGGAAGAGTAATGGACTGGAGTACAAGAAACAATGTTGTGAGAGGACTCAGAGAGGGGCAGAAAAATAGGGATTCATGTGAAAGAGAGAGGACCAATGAGACAAACTTAATAGAAAGATTTGCTGAGAGATGGGGGAATGGTTATCGATTAGGGGTTGCAATGTGTCGCAGTAGTGGCTCCTGGATTGTTCTTTGAAAATCCTTGCAGTGCTTTTGCTCTCTCATAACATCTGATGTGACAAAATTAGTGGCAATTACACAGTGGGAGCTGCATTTGTGGGCGTTAGGTCTCCTCCCTTTCTGTTATGGCCCATTTCTTATTATGCCAATAATGAATAATAGTCTATTACTCAATATTAGTGTAAATAAATCGAGTCCTAGGAGCTGTAATAGGACATGTTCTAGCCGCTGAGGTAAGTTAAATAAAATGCTTTTAAATGTATGTTGTGTTCATGTGTGCAAGTATGTGTGTGAGAGAATTAGTGTGAACGAGAATAAATATAAAAAAATGATTGAGTGAGTGGCAGTGATGAACGTAACTGAGTGAGAATGAATGTGTCAAAGTGAGTGAGAATAAGTGAAAATGAGTGAATGAAAGTAAGAATGATTATAAGTGAGTGAGCAGGCACCACCACCACATCCACCACCACATCCACCACCACCACATCAACCACCACCACATCAACCACCACATCCACCAGCACCACCACATCCACCACATCCACCACCACATCATCCACCACATCCACCACCACATCTACCACCACCACATCCACCACCACCACATCCACCACCACCACCACATCCACCACATCCACCAACACATCCAACACCACATCCACCACCACCACATCCACCATCACATCCACCACCATCACCACATACACCACCACCACATCCACCAGATCCACTACCACCACAGCCACCACATCTATGTGTGTGTGTGTGGCTCTGTGTGTGTGTGTGACTCTGTGTGTGTGTGTGTGTGTGTGTGGGTGCAAATGCAATAGGTATCGCATTTGCGAGAGATTACGCTATTGGCATTGTAAATGACAATGCCATTTATTTACCTGTTTTCAAAACCAACACATAAATAAAGAAATTGTCATTTACAATGCCAATAGCTAACACTTTTGCAAAGGCGAGACCGTTGCATTGTAAATGCTTTTTTTTTTTTTACATCACCAACCGTTGCGGTGACCTGGAGCGAGAACCAGAAATCGCATCGATTTCGTTTAAAGTCTTTATTGGCGCGCATCAAAACATTAGCTCCATCATATTCGTGTTTACAAAGGTTTTGCCACTTGCGTTCTTGCAGAAATCACACATCTTGATATTACAGTTTTCACAGCCTGGAATATTCATAGAATTCTCAAACTTCGTGGGGCCAGCCAGTACATTTCTGGATCTGACAGGTTCTTCCTTATTAACAAGTGAACAATAGAAAGGCTTCACCACGCACCCCACACTTTATCAAATTTCCTCAGACATCCGCTGCTTTCACATGTCACTATTTCTGCCCCTGTAAGCTAGTGTAGATCCCAGCATCATTCCTCCATGGTTGGGCCCTCTGAGCTACCCCATCTTGGAGCTATATTTCGTCCGGCTACCGCTAAAAAAAATCCACTGTATTCTTTTTTTTTTTAAACTTGTTCTAGTCATGGCCACTGTAATTATGCAGCAGTTGAGGTCCTAATTATGTGCCGGCCTGACTAAATTATGTGCCAGGAAAAGGCAAAATATGCGACCTAATGCAGCACATTTTGTGATGGTATTACTTGTTACATTTTTTTCACATTAATACTGTCTGGACAAGGGTGGCACATCATTAGTACCAGTCCGACACCAAGGCACAGTAAAAAGCAACTAAAAGATGACCAGCCAACCGTTGCATAGGGTCTTCTCACTGTGTGGCAACACAGATATCCACGAGTTTAATAACTTTTGATCCGTTGGAGGTTAGAAAGAATTTTTGTAGTTAAAATCTGCAGATTATGCCGCAGATCATAGATTGTGGCAAGTGTGGCAAATCCATGAGATGTGGAAATTGCAGGGCCACAGAATCTCATACTTCCACTGGCCCTGCTTATACTCTCTAGATCAGTGGTTCCCAAACTTTTGATTTCTGAGGACCCCTATTGAGTCACTACTGGTAGCCGAGGACCCCCAAACAATTTGAACGATTTAAATTTCAAACATTAAAACAGTAGTTTGAAAAAAGAAAACACACTTGTGTACACCAACAAATACTCGAATCTCTAAAGATCTTAATATTGTACATAGGAAGAATAAGCAAAATCGAAAACTTTTAATGGAATGGTTAGTGCTGCATCTCGGCGACTATCTTTTCAATATTTAGTTCTAATTTGCAGAATGAGGCTCCTGCCAGGGCTAGACTGGAAATCCAATGCAGCCCTGGCAAATGTTGTCAGGCCAGTCCCAGTACTAAGGGGCCGATTAGAATGGCGGACGGACTTTGCCCGCCCTCCATCCCTGTGGAAAACGGGACCGTCCGCCACGTGAGCGGTGGTCCCGCCGTGCCAATTATGATGCGCCCGCCACACTGGCGGGCGCATCATGCATTTTTAACATTGCGGCGGGCGGTGCTGAAAGCACCGCCCGCCGCAATGTTAAAAATGCAGGCATGCATTTGCATACACAAAGCGGCAGGCACCGCGCGGTGCCTGCCGCTTTGTGTATGCAAATGCAAAGGGGTACCACAGGTACCCCCCATGTCCACCCTCTCTCGCCTTCACCATGGGGGCCCGCAGGGGGCCCCCAAAGTAAAGACCGCATGCCTCCGCCACGGAAAGGCATCTGCATGAGGCCATCCTAATATGGCTGGCGGTGTCAGGAAGACACCGCCAGCCATATGAACCCTTTTCCGCCCCGCCGCAAGGCGACCGGGGCGTAAAAGCGGTGGACGGTGTTTCCGTCCGCCGCATCCCGTCCGCCATTGTAATATGGCGGGGGGGAAATAGGTGGCGGACGGTCACGGATGTCGGGCGGATCGCCACCGCCTGCATGGCGGTGGCGATCCGTCTGCCATCCTAATTGGCCCCTGAGTGCAGTGAGTGAGTGGCCACTGCAAAGCAAACTTTGAGGGGCGCCCCCACCAAGAAAATATGGGGAAAAATGGTGCATTCTGCAATACATTTGTCATTATATATTGAATTGTATTTGCATTTAAAGCATAGTAAATGATAACCTCACTATGCACCAATAGAACAATCTTTTTGGCTCTCTTCTATGAATCCTCACTATCACCCTCCAACAAAGTGCCTCTCTTCTCTCAATAGCCCCGCTGTCACATGTATTTCATCTCATACAAGTGTAGGTGTCAGAGCACTTTACATCACACACATACAGTGACAATAAATCGTACGTGTGTAAATCAGTGTATAGAAAATGTTTTGTTACATAATGCAAATCCACACAGGTGAGCATTTTTTCAGAGTGCTTGGTCTGGAAAAGCACAAAATCTTGATTCAGAATGTAACACAGAGGTTAGTTTTTACTTTAATTATAACAATTTAATTCTACCCAAACAAACCTTTTTGGCAATGTGAGAATTGTGAAATGCTGGGGGAAAAAGATAGCATACTAACGTGTACCATGCAGTTTGCATGCTGCTGTTTGATGGCAGGTCATAGCTGAAGGTGCTGGATTATGATTGTAACTGATAGACGGCACAACAACAAAAGAATCTCTGTGACAAAGCAGTAACCCACTGAGCTATGCACATAAACAACAGTTTTTTTATATGCATGGTACACATTCTTTGCAGCAGGCATATTAACCCTCTGAGCTATCTTAGATGAGTTAAACCTGCTACTGAACAAAACACGCATCTCTTCCCAGCAGGTACATTAATCACTGGAGTTATCTTGACACTTTAATTGTTGCCCAAAAACAACAGATTATTCAAGGAACTTTTAAGTGCTTTTAAAACTGCTGCTTACGGACCCCCTGGGAATGTGTCACGGACCCCTGGGGGTCCGCGGACCACAGTTTGGGAAACACTGCTCTAGATCATTCCATATCGCCATCAGTAGAAGACCATGCACTCAGTGGGTCTCCTAAATTATGTATTCTATTGATTACTTTGTACCTGAAGTACTGCATTGGAGGGAATAACCCAAGGAATGTGGTGAAAACATGCTCCTTCTGCACATCCCCTTGAATGTGTGTATAAGGTAGCCTACCCAAACACCTGCACTGGCATCTGAATCACCAATGGTGGAACAAGACAACATCTCCACCTTCAGCGCTACTCGAAACTCCCCCCGCAACTTCCCCTATCCTATACATATCCACAGCCTTGACTTGATCTGACCTACTTGAACTGATCTAGTTACTTTGTTGTTTAAACATTCACTGAGTTGCCATACCTTGTTATCGCAATGTAATCATGCACTGATGTAAAGCCCTCTGATACCCCTTGGTCCTGCTAGTGCTATATAAAACTCTTCAAATAAATAAATTATAAGTTCTGTGTATGATCGTCAGTTTGATGCATCAGTTAGATTAGCCAGAACCCTGCTAACCTATTGCCATTGGAAATGACAATGCCTTTTATTGATGTTCAAAAAACAAAAATAAAAGGCATTGTCATTTGCAATGTCAATAGCTCAAACTCGCGTAAATGCGAGACCTTTTGCATTGCAAATGCTTGTTGTTATTAATTTCCTTTATTTTTCTTTGTTCATGATCAGGAGTTATTTGTAGAGGAGGTATGAGGTGTTAGAGGGTGTGGTAACACTTGTGGCTACATGAGGTTGGAATCACAGGAGCGAGATTTTTGCGGTTTGCTTGAGATGTGGTGAAAGGGGGCTCTCGCTTTGACACTAAGGTGTGGACATTTGTTTTGGATTTTGCCCAATTTTATTGACAGTGTTCAGTGTGAGTACAGCCTTAGGTTGGTGATAGTCGGGTTTAGTCACTGTAAGATAGCGGCCGTTTACGTGTATTGGAGTCTGTCTTTTACGTCGAGTCAGCAGTATGGTAGTGTTTCCGGCAGGAGCGCGTTTAAATACATGGAGGCAGAGAAAAGTCATACACATCGAGTTTAAGCTTGTGGCGGTTCCTAAATGAGTTTTTGGAGGATCGAAATACCAGCGAGTTTAAGGTGAGAAGTGTCTGTTGGTTGTAGCGATTTAGTTCAAGTGAGTTAAGTTATTCGTCTAAATACAGTATATTATTTTCTGCAGATTGATTCCTGGCAGAAAACGTGTCAGAGCGTTACGGCGTTCTACACACAGCAGGAGTATTGAAAAGATGAAAGGAGTCTGTTGACCGGAGTGGTTTAGACAGAGGGAGTTGAGCTGTTCGTTTAAATATAGAGTATTATTTTCTGAAGATTGATTCCTGGCAGAAAAGGTGTCAGAGCGTTACGGCGTTCTACACACAGCAGGAGTATTGAAAAGATGAAAGGAGTCTGTTGACCGGAGTGGTTTAGACAGAGGGAGTTGAGCTGTTCGTTTAAATATAGAGTATTATTTTCTGAAGATTGATTCCTGGCAGAAAAGGTGTCAGTGTATTACGGCGATCGACTTACAGCAAGAGCATTGGAGAGGTATGTGTTGAACGTGGTTGGGCAGCAGTGTATCTTGGAGAGTGTCAAAACGTCAAAACGCTATAGCTTTCTACTTTCTTGGTTGCGGAATTGAGCAGAGTGAAGAATAACCGTTACTATGGTAAGCAGTGAATGGCAGTCTGAAGTGTCACATTTTTTCATCAAAGTTCACCCATTGGTGGAGGAGCTACAAAGACATACCCCCAGATGCATCAAGCCCATATTCTGCCAATTCAAATTGCGAAAAATACCGAATCGCAATTTAGAATTCGCAGAATGGGATGCATGAAGAAATGCGACTAATAAAAGCGATTCGCAATCGGCCGCAATTGCCGATTGCGACTTTCGCGAAATCGCACAAAAATCGCAGAATCGCCCGTTTTCCATGTCAAAATTGCGAATTGGCAATTACCGAAATCGCAAATTGCAATCTCGCTAATTGCAAGATCGCAAAAACCGGAAGTCGCATTTCGAGCACAATGATGACATCACAACCAGGAAGTAAGCAGTTCCCTCCCTCATTCAGAACACAGAGCCTGAGAGTGGAAGAAGCACAGCCCAGAGCTCCACAACACACATCCTGCAGCACTACAACAGGAATCAAACAACAATAAAAAATGTCCCAGGAAGCAGCAGGAAGCAGTGCACCAGGCAGAAAGCGAAAAATAAAATTTTCGGAACAGGAATTGGAGTACCTCATCGAGGGAGTATCCAAGGACCAGGGGCGGCTCTAGGCTCATGGCGGCCCTGGGCAGGGAGCGTAGGTAGGGGGCCCCGGAAGAGAGGGTCCGGGTGGGGCGGAGCGTGGAGGTCAGTGAAGAGGGGGGGGTAGGGTGTTTGGAAGTGGAACAGAGCCGGAAGCCGCCAAATCCCTGCCAGGGGCCGCCACGCAAATATGTATCCATCCTCAGAGGATTATTATATCAAGGATATATATTGGCGTGGTGGCCCCTGGGGTTTGGTGGCCCTGTGCAGGTGCACAGCTTGCACATGCCTAAGGCCGCCCCTGCAAGGACCATGACAGGCTGTTTGGCAAGGAGCCCCGGAGGGTGCCTGAGGCCGACAAGAGGCGCATTTGGCTGCGCATCCGGTCAAAGGTGAACTCTGTTGGAGTGACCCAGCACTCCATTGTAGAGCTTAAAAAGAGGTGGTACGACCTCAGAGGTCGTGCCAAAGAACGCATTGCTGAGAGGCTGGGGGAGCAACATGCCACCGGAGGAGGAGACCCCACAGTTGGACCCAACACTTCACTCGAAGACCTGGTGGAGGACACACTCAATCCTGCAGCCTGCGTGGGGGTCACCCGGCTGGACACCTCCCGACCCACCCAACAATCCCAAGGTAAGTGCCATGCAACTGCGACCCCGTCCCCTAACAATGCACATGACTCCAGAGCTAGCCATTTGATAACCCCAGTCATGCAGGCCATGCACACCTGAAATGCCCTATTGCATTGTGGGACCTGTAGTGTGACAACAATTCCCGGATAGCCACACACAGCCTGACCTGTCAAGTGAAAGATATCCCTAAAGCCAGTCAGGGAATGCAAGCCTGCATGCATGTTGCAACATCCCATGTGCAAGATACATATCATTAATCATGCACCCATTTACATCACAGGTGCGTCTGAACAACCCAGCACAGACAGCGAGGCACTCCACATTGAGGAGAACCCTGAGAACACAGAGGGAGAGGGCCATCCTGCCCCACGACCTGGACCATCACAAGCACCAGCAGCAGTACCACCACCTCCCCATGTGGACAGGGCCACCCCTGCAGCCACAGGAGCACAGCAACCACCCCATGTGACACCCATGGCAGTGGTACAGGCCACACCACCACCCAGGAGGCAGACACGGCGTACAGCCACTGTGCGATCTCAGTCCAGTGGACTGAGGAGGCAGCAGCGCAACGTGTCAGCACACGCTGGCAGGGGGAAACATGTCTGAGATCCTGGGCTGGGCATAGAACGCCAGATGCTTGCTGTCCACCAGAAGCAGGCACGGCACTTGGCAGTCATCCACCTGTGGCTTAATAAGACAGCACGAAACGTGAGCCAGCTCACGGAAAGCATGCAGGTGATGACCGCTGCTGTCAGGGAGCACAGCCAGATCCTGGTGTCCCAGCAGGACATCACCCGCCGCCGCCACCGCCAGCTGCTGACCCGCCTGTCAGCATACACAAGATCCAACCATCTGATTGGCAATGCGACCTCCCAACTTTCGCACCGCTCCCTTGCGATGCAAATTCAGATGGTACAATGCTGCCAGGACGTCGCCAGGGCCTTGGAACAGGTCACAACATCTGTCCATAGTCTGCAGGGGTCTGGCCATGGCCAAGCAAGTGGTGGGGATGATGCCAGTGAGGGCACATCAAGTCATAGCAGCCTGTCCTTGCCGGTGGTAACCGCACGCCGCCGCAGCACCAGGCCCACTACAGCATCACGGGCCAATAGTGGCGTGGAGGACGTGGAGAGGCGACTAGGTGCGTCCGGCCGGAGGTGCCAGTGACTCTATGTACTATAGCAGCAGTGCCATGCTGATAACACAAGCACGCCTGCTCCCCTGTCATGGGGCTGTATGAGGAAATACAGTTGACATGTATTGTTAAAAAATAATCCTAAGAAATATTATTGTGCCAAAAACAATAAGAATTTATTTCAAACGTAAATCCGACTCATGTCATTATTTCATTTGGCATGCATGGGTGCAGTGTTGTGTGAGGGGTATGGGTGCACTAGAAATAGTTAATTGTGATTTGGTTGCGGCGCCTGTGTCCTTCTGCAGGATTCTCCCCGCGTGCATGATGCACATGTGCAGGTGGGCGATTGCCCCCTCCGACTCAGTGCCAGAGATCTCCACAGGTATCCTCCGCTTGGTAGCAATATTGTGGAGTATGGCACACACGGCCACGATGCGGCAGCAGACCTCAGGCTGGTATTTGAGGGCCCCACCAGTCTTATGTAGGATGCGAAATCGGCTCTTTAACAGCCCAAATGTCCGTTCAATGCAATTTCTGGTGCGAATGTGTGCAGCATTGTTACGCCGTTGCTGTGGTGTGGCAGGGTTGAGGTATGGGGTGAGGAGGTACTCACAGAGGCCGTAGGCGCTGTCACCTGAATGAAAGGAGTAGAGGGTCAGTGCCATTTTATGCGCAGCTACATGGTCTCAACGTACTGTATGTGGGCATGTGTACTTACCTAGGAGATGTCCTTCGCCATAGTCACCCCTGGCCAAGCGGGTTTTATGCCACTGTGCCGGAAGATGAAGGAATCATGCGTGCTCCCCGGGTATTGGGCCACTATGTCAGTGATGATTGTCTTTGCATTGCAGACCATCTGGATGTTCAGTGAGTGGTAGAACTTGCGGTTCCGGTACATGTACTCTGTCTCAGCGGGTGGGCAGATGTGGATGTGGGTACAGTCAATGCATCCAATTACATGGGGGAATTGCGCAATGTTGTAGAATTGAAGCATTGTTTGACTTAAGTCCTGTTGGTTGTTACTGAAGGTTATGTAATGGTGTATCCGGGTCAGCATGGCGTCTAGGAAACTCTGTAGGCAGCGGGACAGTGTGCTCTGGGCGATCCCCCTGCATATGCAACTATCCACTGGAAGCTTCCAGAGGCCAGGAGGTGCAGGCAGCACAGGACCTGGACATGGGTGGGCACGGCATTGGTCCTTCGTGTTGGGTGCTGCAACAGGGGGTCAAGGTCATCGATGAGCTTCTTAATCATAGCCCCATTCAGCCTGTATTTGGAGTAGATCTCCTCATCAGTCTGGCCCAGGAGTTTTATGCGCAGCCGGAAGATGTGCTCCTGAATCCTGCATTGGTTCCGGGCTGCACGCTGGAGCCTCAGCCGCCTTGCCACGATATATAGTCCTGGCATTGTGAATGTCCTCATGCTCCTACTGTGTCTCCTTAAGTGTGTTTGTTTTGCCCCGCCCAATATTACAGTTTTTTTGGTTGTTTTTTTTCCAATTGAACTTCATGGTTATCACCTAGTTTGACTTCTCCTCAATTTGCGCCTCGCTAATTTTTCCACAAATTGCGATTTTTGATGAATTGGATTTGCGATTAATTTGCGAGTTTGCAAATTAATTCGCAGAATCAGTGGAACATCGCTATTACAGAATCGCAAGGGGGGCTCCACGTTGATTCTGCGAATTTAAATGTGCAAATTGGTTGGTTTTTCATTCATGAATTGCGGGTACTTAAATTGCGATCGCAATAGCTGTTTCGCAACTATTGCGATCCCAATTTTGGTTGATGAAACTAGCTGATAGGGATGGCGGAGGTGTTCTTTGAGCCGTTTTCTTTTCTTTCTTCTGTTTCTTTTAACTTGTTTGATCACTCTATTTATTCAGTTTTTTATTTTCGACCATGCTGTAACAGGGAAAATTCACAGCTGTAAGGAGTGAGAAAAAGTTTTTTACATGGAAGTTTTTTTCTCAAGTATCTTCTTGTACAATTAGATGTTTTCATGCATTTGTTAAGATGTGATTTAGGCCTACTTGGCCCGAAAGGCATTGGGCATACATGAAAAGATTGGAAAAAATTATTGTACTCTTGAATTGTTGAACTGCTTATGTAAACCATATGCTTTGAATTTATTGAATGTATTGTTCAAGTAATGCTGATGTCAAAGCTATTGGTATTGTTGTGTTTATATGTCTAAGCATAGGTTAAGAGCTTTCAATAACAATATTGTGTGAAAAGAATTTTAGTTTATTGTAATGCAATTTAGTTGGTAATCACCATTAGTAACAGTGCGCAGTGGTCGGGTCTTAGGGACTCGTGTTAGAGTGGATGCCTTTATCGCCAGATGCAGTCAATCGCAACAATAACTTTAAATGTTTTGTTTGTTAACAAAATTAGAAAAAATAAAAAGTAGTAATATGACGGTAGGATAGCAATTACAGATGGTATGTCTGAAAAGCTGCACTTGAAATGAGGGCTGGGTTTAATATATGAGATCAGTTCCTGTAAGATGCCTTCAATTTGCCGCTCTATGTTATAAGAATTGTACCAAGGAGTCCCTTGGCGCGGTGACCACATATTTATCAATGTTTCTGAAACAATGTATGTACATTGATCCCGATTTCTCTCCTACCAATAAAAAGAATACAAAAAAAAAGGAGCCAGGCAGTGCGCACCGGCCCCTGGGGAATCGTAGTCCGGCCAGAGGTGAAGAACCCTGAGACGGCAGCAGCAGGTAAGTGCTTTTTTTGGCTTTTTCGTTATTTAGATCCTCCCCCCACATTTCCCCACCACCCTTTAAGAAGAGCAGCCACAACTATATTCCATTAGTGGTTACTTGCCTAGGCTACTGTAGTTGCGGCAGACAGCATCCTAGAAACAAGTCCATCCCTGCTCCAAACACAGTGGCCTGGTCAGAACTCCTCAGCCACCTCGATTTTCAACAGGAGGTGGCATAACCCCAAAATGCTTATTTGCATTTTTGGATGCAGGGCTGTATTCTTGACTTGTACATTACCTTTGTATGCACGCCTCTGAGACGGGAAACAGCTGAGAAGTGTTTAGTATACCAAGCTGCTACAGCATCAAGCCCTCCACATCCACACCTCAGGCCAACGGTCTCCTCACTGCCTTTCCACAACCTAGCATTCTGGAATGTCATCAAAAACCAAAGGCTGCACATGGAATGTAATAATAAACGGAAACACCACACATCTTTCCACATATGCAACAACAACAAAATATTAGGTAACCAACATTATACACAAGAACAAAATATAACCAAAAATATTTTTTTTTTAGTTTAAGAGAAAGTTTATTGATGCAAGATAAAATGCAATACAATATAATAATATAACCAAAATATAATAAAAAATATATATATATATATATATATAGGTTAATCAACATTACATACAACTACAATATATAACACAAACTGTCCTCCTGTGTAATAATACAACACCATTTAGAAGGAAGGTCGTCCTTCAATACAATTACTCGCATATTTAATCATTGAACCTTTTGGGCCTGATTATTGATCTGCCAAACCTTCCTTTATTTGTGGGCACTATCTTAACTCTATATACACGAGGAGGAGGAATACTTGATGGGTTTAAAGGTTCCAGTGAAATACCGTCCTCACGCACTAGTTGTATGTTCAACACAAGGAAAAGAAATATTAATAGACATACTTTCTCACACAACTGTCCCTCTCTCCCAACGTATTACACCACCCTCATCTTCTCCATCAGTCATAAGACCGGAGTTGACTCCCACTTCATCCACTGCAACATCAAGCACATCTCCAATAAGTTTACATGTAAATAACCTTGGAGCATGTCATAGTTTACCATCACATTTCATAACTCGGAGGGGGGAGGAGAGGAGGCCCCCCACTGCAGCCGCCACCGCCAGGAGTCACGCTTTTGGTATTTACAGCGCCGCCGCCCCGGGACTACATCTCCCGGTAGCCTCAGCGGCGGCGCTGCCCTCTGACACCGGGATAGCGCCAGGAGGCGCCTTTAAAGCAGCGCTCCGCTCCGCGGGACGCCGGGCGAAGCCCGGGCAAAGGGCGGGCCCTCTGTGGCCCTCAGAGGACCCGAGGAGGACGGGACGGGCCACCCCACTTGATTCCACCACGGGAGGAGGTATTGTGATGCTTTAATTCTTATATTGACTATATCGGCGTTTCATTCATTAACATAGACACTATGTCCATCTGGGAGGAGCTTAACGCGCTGTGTGGCACAAAGTACGCACCAGATGTTGTTATAACCTCCCCTACTGTGAGCCCTAATTGTGTTATCTCTAATGACTTCTCACGGGACTCATCATCACCTATATTAAAAGATCAGAAACAAGTAAACGCCTCACCCCTGGATCACACCATTAGAGGGAAACACGACAGCGACATTGTCACTGCGAATAATGCAAATATACAACATCTGTGCAGTGGCCCAACATTATCTCCCTCCAATCTAATAACATCAGCGCTGGACATGGCCGCGGCCAAGCAAGATGACCCTGTCTTGCCTCCCCAAATGACTTTACTGTCTCAAATTGAGCAACTCTTGTTAACTGTTATTTCACCTTTGGTCCTAAAAATAAATGAGTTGGGGGATAGGCTGAACAGCATTGAGGAAGCAATAAAAAAGTATCCTCTTCCGAATAACAAATTGGATGTATCCGCCTGCACAAACCCTCCCACTGTCACTGTCCCTGAAAAGTACAAGTCTAATACCTGTAAAAATGGCGAACATCAACTACGGCCCCCCTGTATACCAACTTCCATAGAGCACAAAGTAACTTCAAAACCCCCGTCACTAACTCATATGGTGGTTCGTCCAGCCCTGGCAAGAATGCCATGTATCCACTTGCCTCCACAGGCCGCCCCATACGTGTTTATCCTCTCTGGGGTTCCTGCCATCACCAAGGGAACACACAAGTCACGGCAGGACCTGCTAGACAAGGCCATCGCCTGGTTGCGGAAAAATAGACCTCTGCCGCCCGGGCTGGATGGTGGCATTTTGGGTATCAGGAGGGTGGGGTGGTTGGGCTCGCTGCCCAAGGACATCGCTGGGGACCTGGTGCTAGTCGAATTCAAGAACAGTAATATCGTCCCTTACTTACGATTTCGCCCCCCCAAGGAGAGACATGGCACCATTCAAACTTGGGATTTGCACGATTTTTACCCGAGCCCCCGGTATATCTAGTTACACCAATAGCCATTTAATCTCTTAGTCCTTAATGGTTTTCAACTTTTGTCTTAAAAATTGTATACTAAAAAACCCATCACTAAGAAGAATTTACAGACAAGACAGGATGTCACTGCAGCTTGTTTAATGCCCTTGTTCTAAAGTTGATTATTGAAAATGTAATTTATGTATATTTATGTATATTGATTAGCTGATTCGATATACCTATTTAATTCTGTTTTACTATTTTTGTAATGAAATGTTATGATGTTTTATGTAACCCTATGGTGTTTATCTATGTATTGTTGACGCTTTTATGTTTTTTAAACAAAATCGAATAAAGCTAACTGAACCATCACTCAACCGTGCAGCATTGCACAACAGCTCTTCGTCTCGTAGGTGAAGAAAACGTATTGACTACTTTGTTTGGGAATCTATTTTTCTAAACTCTAACAATATCACCCACAGTCAAGTTAACCCCCTTGACATTGATGGAGCAAGGATTCGCACATTACGCGACTTGCTTGGATTCATGAACCTCGAAATGACATGTAATAACGTAATTCAACCTGTTTGTCTTACTAATTTCCCTTTATTCTAAATTGGGACTGCCCTAGTGAAGCTTGCATATGTGTTTACTAATTCAATAACCCTTGTTCCTAAAATGGCCGCTGCTTGGCGGGTTTCCTTTCTGCGCATGCGTTAGTCACACTCACGTGACGTGACGTACTTGCAGTTCTGGTGGGAACCTTTGCGCTTGCGCACTGGCTTTTAAGATGGCTGCCTGTGTCCTCACATGGTGAAACTTGCCCTGATGCTTTCATGTCATTGTCTGTTGCACTAAACTTTAACGCCATAGTATAATATTAAGTAAAGGGGTATAGAGTAGCTATTCATGGTATACAGTGTATTCATTTATTTTCTGTGTATTAATTTGTTTTCGCTTACTTTTCATGTACCGGGTTTCTGAGGGTCTGCGAGACACGCAGGAATCCATATTGAAGTACACCACTGCGCATGTCTGTCGTCTGCCGGTGGCATTGAATTCATGCCAACCTGAGGTCTCAGCCAAAACGTGCCTGGGAAGATGCACCTTCACCCAGCCGAAGAAGCTGAGATGTACTACAATTGAAACAAATGTATTTCTTTCCATTGTTTTCTGTAGAATAGGTCATGGGAACCCCAAAATCAATAGGCGGTCCCAGAATATGCAAATATAGGCTTGTAGAAGTAAAATATGATTGTGTGTTGACCTATCCTACTTGGGGACCAATCGAAATTGGGGATTCTGACACTTGCAACATTTTGGGGGTGTACACTGACCCGAAAACAGTATAACTAGCCTAGGTTTAGCTAGAGAAATTGTCCGACTTGTCCGAATAGCTGACCTGTCACTGACCCAACGCACTCAATAGGTGACTTGATACAGAGGGCTGCGGAGCACTCTACCAGAAATTTCCATAGACTCACGGGGTTTTGCTAAAGAAGCCCTAAGTGCTGGCGGAGCACTTTACTGGGGAGTTCAATAACCCAATCGGGGTTCTGGCCGATAGCTGCAGAGAGGGTGGAGCGCAGGCGTTGCTTCCAAACTGCGGGTGCTGGTCGTGCCTTGGTGGTCCTGTCCTGATCCTAGGGTGTCCATTCTGCACCTGCTGTCCCATTGATGTCTGTCCTTCCTTGGGGTTTTTTCTGTCCTTGACTGATCCGTGGCCAGGGTTGGTCTTCACACCATTCTAGGTAAATATATAGTGCTGAAACTCTATACTGCACCTTCTATTTTTCTGTCTTATGCTTTAATAAAGACATACCTTTGCGCATAGTTGATTTTCCATGCTTTCGCAAAACTACAAAAAGAAAAGCTCATACGTTATTACTGTTTTTCTAGCACGTTCCTATGTTACCCTTCCTTTAAGTACCTTTTTACAGATTTGTATGAAATATAGATGTGGTTTACAATTTTTCTCTTTATGCTAAATGAGTTGATACTCCTAGAATTATAGCGTGTTCCATTTTTTCCCCTTCCTATAGAGGTATAGGATTTCCAAAACTTTCACCTAACCTTTGGAGTATTTCCTAGTAGTGAAATACTAGTTTGTGCCTAAGTTTGCTCCACTTATAGTCATTCATTCTTGAGTTCCATACCTGAAAATCTTCTTAGCATGTTTCTTGTTCTTAATCTTCCTTTAGACCCATAAATGGTTGCCCTGATTTACTTCCTATATGGATATGTGCTTTTCGTTATTTTGATTATTGATTGCCTTTTGGTTGTAAACTTGATGCTTTCCGAATCTGAACTTTAGATAAAATCTTTAAAACGTCCCAGTAGTCTGTGGTCATTTAATGCAGAAGAATATAAAGTTGGTATTGTGTTGTCCGCCTTTTCTTTTACAGCTAGCTCCCTGATCCATTGTGGTCATTAGATACACAAACGGTGGAATGGTAAGTCGGGTACATTAGGAATAACTCGGAAAGGAACTAGGATTACTGGTAGCAGAGTGCAAGGTCACCTGATTAATGTATAAGATAAATTGAGGTTTATGGGCCCAATACGTATATGGTGAAATTGTTGGTTGGGTGACCTGCGCGCTCTATCAGTAATTTTATGGTAGCAGAGCAAATGGTTAGGGACTAGTTAAAGTTAGGTAGGACTAGTTAAGATAAGTAGGTAGGTCGGATGCTGCTATAAAGATTTTGCTGCTAAATTGTGAATATTTTTACTTCTAAAATTGATCGATCACGTGAAATGTTTGTTGCTTTGAAAATTATGAAATGTTTTAAATTGTTTTTCTTATTGTTATATTGATTTATGTATTAACCCACTCGTTAGTAATTGTTTAGTGTTTGTCTGGAATCCCCGGGGAATTGAATAGCGGGTGGTGAAGAGAATCCACGCCGCGGTGAGGTCACTGACTCTAGGAAAATTAGTGCAGGTTAGGCAAAACTGGAAGCACTAATTAGGGTTTTTCTGAATATATGGTTGAATAAATGATAGCAACGAGTTCGCTGGCAAAACTTCTATTGTGATATAACCTAGTAAGGGTCACGCCGGAAGGAGTAGCAGGTTCGTCGAAGCTTGGGTGATAGCAAAGGGGTTCGTTAGTGAAACTTTAGACTTAGTATATATCCCGAAAAGAAGTGGATGAGTCAAAGAAGTAGCAGGTTCCCTAATGCTTGAGTGAAGGTTAGGCAGAAGAGATCTATCCGTAGTGAAGGAAAAGTAAATGGAAGTAGTTTAGTTGCAGTGAAACAAATCTTTCCTTTTTTAGAACACTCGAGTACAGTGGCGAATGTGTTTATGTTGTTAAATAACTAAAGCACTTGCACTTTAAAAGAGAAATCAAGTTTCCGTTACCTTGTAAAGGAGGGAGTCAGTTGCGGAGCTGGTCTGACGTCACTCTGTGCCGTGCTGGTATTGGTCGAAACAGCTGGTGTGTAGCGGAGCTGGAATTGTAAAGGAGGGGTGAGTGCCGAAGCGTGAGAACCTGTCTCGCGAAAAGGCCGCGCACCCATTGGTCGAAATATTTTGAACTCGTGCATTCTATTGGTTGCACGAAAATAAAAAGCGCATTTGGATTGGGAGTGATTTGTAAACAAAGTCGCTCGCAGAAGTTGTATGTGGCACACGTATAGACCGAATACTAGACCTGATCCACGACATTTAGGGTTTGAAAACGATCAGTGGAAAGGGCATAACACTAGCATTATGTACGGAAATAAGAGAAAATTGTCCCTTGTAAATAAAGTAAAGAATTATTTCAAAAAGGACAAACCTATCAAAACCCGAGAAGGTGTTGTCATACCGCCACCTAATACCCCCGCATCGTTCATGATGTTTGATAAAGGGTACCACTCATGTGTATGGTTGGAAAATTGGGCGGAATACACAAAAAATGACGGAATTTTGGCTTTCCCGTTAGAAGGAACATTTAATGGCAGGATTCTATTTAATTTGAGAACCCGAATGAATGATTTACATCCCAGACCTATATTAACGCAGTACGAAGCATTAGAGGAATGGGAGATCGAGGCTTTTGAGAGAGACATGCCCCGATTGGACAAAGGGTTAACAAAATTTTATCCGAAATTAAAGCAAGAAACCCGAGATAAAAAAATGAAACAATGGAGACAGAATATGATTGTAGAAGGACTGTTTCCAATGATGGCAATGGGTGGTCCTGCGGGAGAGAAAAAGACAGAAAAGTGCAAACATTGGGTGTCCACTGGGGATTCGGATGACGATTTATTAGATGACATGTTTATGAAAAGTCCGCCTCCTTATAATGAAGGTCCCAGATCGTCTAGTGTAGAGGATACTTCTCAACGACCCCCGTGTCAGGAAGGAAATAGATCTATAAACACAAGAGATAGCTGTCAAATACCTTCCTATAGCGAGGGCCTGGGACTCATAGGTGCCGGAGACACCTGTCTAAGACCACCATTTAGTAGAGAATCAAGATATTCAGGTGAAAGAGACTTTGGTTCAAGACCTCCTTATGAGGAAGGACCGAGATCCGTAAACACAGGAAGCTGTTTCCCAAAACCTAATTATGGTGAAGGACCAAGTATGACGCATCCAACTGCCCCAACATTAAGTCCGCAAATAGTACCTGAAATAAGCCTGGAAAGGATGCTGCAGGAAAAAGAGCGAGAGGCTCTAGCTAAACAAAGAACCGAAATAATTCAGAAACTCTCCCAGTTAAATACCAGCCCCGAAGCCTTGACAATCCCAGTAACTATTGGACCAGTTGTTCCTTTATATGGGGATAGACAAGGGAGTCCAAGAGCCCCGATCATTACCCCAACTATAGTGCAGCCAAGAAAAGAGCCCTTAATAGTAGATGATCAGACTAGTGAATGTGAATCTGAAGCTTCTTTAATGGATTTGCCGATTAGGAACTCAGGAAGGAGTTTGCAGAAGAGACATAATCCTTTTAATACGAGAGAGATTCAAATGGAATCGACTTCAGGTACCAAGAGTGTCACCTTGGTGACTCCTGAAGAAATTGAGAGATGGAGTCGAGAATTAGAGAGACAAAATCCTCAGACCAAACCATTAGATATTTACAAATTGAGAATTGAAATGGAAGAACTGACGGCCGGAAATGTGGGGTTAGACAGATTAAATACCTATTCCGAGGAAGAGCTGCTGTTTATTGGCAAGAGTCTTACCCGTAATACCAGAGTGCTCCATGAGAAATTGACAGACACTGCAGCCAGTATGGGAATAGATATTTCAAAATCAAAGCCATTACAAAAACCCTACAGAGCAGATTTCTCAGACAAAGATCTAGAGAATATGAATGTGTCAGGAAAGAAGGTTCAGATCAAAGAATTGTTGACCGCGTTGCAAAAATGGGGAGATGTAGACAAGTGGAAAGCCAGGTGGGCAAAGAAAAAGGAAGAGGTTAGGTCCAAACAGACGACTTCTAAGTTTGCTTTAAGGGAAGCAGACAAGCCCGAACAGTTATACCCCATGCGAGAAGTGCCAGGTGGGAAGTATGTGCACGTTCCATGGTCCAGACAGGATATTGTGTCTTTTACTAATGACTTTCCAAAACTGCGAGAGAAACCAGTAGAATGGTACAGGCAGGTGTAAAGGTTCGTGAAAGTACAAAAATGCCTGTGGAAAGACCTGGATGGGTTTTTCGACATAGTTGTTCCCGTAGATTTATGGACAGATTGTAAAATTGCCATTGGTTGGCCTAGTGAGGAATACCCGAGGGATGCTAATACGGGAGCACCTTCTGATGAAGTAATGAAAAAATACCAACAAGTGATGTTACACTTGAAGGGAAAGGTGCCTGCAAAGGAAACTGATTGGACCAGAATAGATAGAACTACACAGGAAAGAGATGAGACTGTGCATTCCTTTTACGAAAGACTGTTACAGGTGTTTAAAACATACAGCGGTATAGATAACATCGAGATGAAGGATATGACCCATTTCATTTACAGGTTTGTAAACGGTTTAAGACCTGAAATTTGTCAGTGGATCAAAGACAATAAAATCTGTTGGCAGTCAAAGAAGATTGATGAGGTCTTACGGTATGCAAAGTACTGCGAAGACGAGATGGCTGATAAGCGAAAGGCTTTGAAGGAAAAGGTCATGTGGGCACAAGTAAAACTAGCGGAACAGCAAGAAAAGCAATTGGGTAAAATGAATAAGAATTCCCAAAATCAAGGTCCAGGGGGTGGAGGAAAGCCTAGAGTAAAAATGAGTCGTGAGGAAGCCAAGAAGAAGTTCCCCTGTCACCAGTGCGGAGAAATAGGGCACTGGAGAGACGAGTGTCCATACGCACAGCATAATAACCCTCAAACCCCTGATTTAAATCCACAGACGCAGAATGAAAGACCAAGAAAGACTCAGCAACAGGTAAAGGCGAGTCACTTGCCTCGTGCACCTAAACCAAATTATAAAGGAAAGACACCGCAGGGTGAAGACATAGAAATCTGGGGAGGGTAGGAGGAGAGAAATGCAGCAACTTCGCAATTTCTGTTGAATGACACTTTTCTCTGTGATGAACCTTACTGACGGGGCCTGAGGGGGGAGGACGAGGAGTGCGTACTTGGCGCCTCCTTGCCGGTAGATCAGTCAGGAGCATATATTGAAGGAAAGGTTGAAGGCAATGATGTCACCTTTCTGTTGGACACTGGTGCTACCCGTTCTACTGTGAGAACAGTAGACGTTCCAAACCTACCCCTCTCGGGAGAAGCAATCCAAGTAGTGGGTGTATCTAATCAATTGATTAGTACCCCAGTTACTGAGCCCATGGAGATTACAATAGGGAACTTCAAAGAAATGCATAGATTTGTAGTTTGTGACACCAGTCCTGTAAACTTATTAGGACGTGATTTGTTGTGTAAAATGAACTGTACCATCTTTTGCACACCAAAGGGCGTCTAAATTCAAACCCCAGACGAAGATGGAATATACAAGTTAATGTTAATCAGACCTGACTCAGAAATAAAAACACTGACTATACAAGACTTACCTGAAGAACTCCAACAGACAGTGAAACCAGAAGTATGGGACTTTACTGGAAAAGATGTAGGCTTGATGGCAAACGTTGACCCAATCAAAATATCCATAAAAGAAAATGCAGTTTACCCCAATACCAAGCCTTACAAAATGAGTGCAGAAGTAAGAGCAGGAGTTGCCATTGAAATAAAAAGATTATTAGAAGCAAACATCATACAAGAAGTGATGAGTAGCCCGTGTAACTCACCCATAATTGGAATAAAGAAACCTAGTGGCAAGTACAGAGTAGTACAGGACCTGAGAAAGGTGAACAAAATCGTTGTTCCTTGCTGTCCTATTGTTCCGAACCCAGCAGCGATTCTGTATCAGATCCCCTGGGATGCTGAATGGTTCACTGTGATTGACCTATGTCTTGCATTCTTTTCGATTCCCTTGCATCCCGACAGCAAATTTATTTTCTCATTTGCCTTCGACAGTGACGTGTTCGTTTGGAATCGTGTCCCTCAGGGGTACACAGAAAGCCCCTCAATCTTTAACCAGATTTTGAAAAAATGCCTTGAATCTTTAACCTTACCTGGAAACTCAGTTTTGGTGCAATATATAGACGACCTCTTGGTGGCATCTAAGAGTCAGAAAGACTGTGTTGTTGACACCATTGCCTTACTGAACCATCTAGGTGAAGGAGGACATAAAGTGTCACCTGACAAACTACAGTCCTGTACCAAATCAGTAAAATATCTGGGGCACCAGATAGAGAAGGGCATCAGAAAAGTTACTTCAGAAAGAATCAGGATAATTCGAAACATGCAGTTACCCAATACTCAGAAAGAAGTCAGAATGTTCCTTGGAATTGTAGGTTACTGCAGGCAGTGGATTGTGGGATTTGCAGTCCTAGCCAAACCTTTGATCAAAATGACAAAGAAAGGAGCAAAAGACCCAGTGGAGTGGGATGAGGAGAGCCTGACAGCCTTTACTAAATTACGAGAATGTCTGTGTACAGCCCCTGCCTTAGGCATGCCTGATTATTCAAAGGAACTTGCACTATTTTGTGATACACGAGATAATTGTGCACTGTCAGTCCTAACTCAGGAACATGGCTTGACAAGACGTCCAGTAGCATATTTTTCTGCTACTTTGGATCCAGTGGCTGCTGGATTACCCGGATGTCTGAAAGCTGTAGCTGCAACTTGCATGAGTCTTGAGCAAAGCAAGTCCATTGTTATGGGACATCCGGTAACTGTGTATGTTCCACATGCAGTTGTAATACTACTGACCAGAACGAAAACTCAAAACCTCACCCCTAGTCGGCTGACTAAGTACGAAAGGATCCTAGTAGGTGCTGCAAATGTAGTCATTACTCGGTGTAACATATTGAACCCAGCAACCTTGTTGCCTGAGTCACTGATTGCAGAAGCAAAGGGAGAGGTCGAGCATGACTGCATTGACTAACTGAGTTCAGTACTAAACCACGCCCAGATATCAAAGAAATGCCCCTGCCTGTAGAAGATTGCGAGCTGTTCGTTGATGGCTCATGTCTGAGACACGAACTTGTAGGCCTAAGTGCTGCTTATGCTGTAGTCACGGTATCACGCACTATAGAAGCGTCCTGTCTATTTGGAGTAAAGTCTGCACAAGTAGCCGAATTGGTTGCATTGACAAGAGCCTGTAAAATTGGGAAAAACAAAAGAATAACTGTATATACTGACAGTCAGTACGGTTATGGGGTTGTGCATGACTTCGGCCAATTGTGGCTGCAAAGGGAGTTTCTGACTTCTTCAGGTACTCCTATCAGAAATGGGAAAGTTGTACAAGAATTACTGGACGCAATCCAATTACCAAAAGAATTGGCAGTGGTCAAGTGTGCTGCTCACAAATCTGGCACTGATCATGTGACAGTAGGAAATGACTATGCTGACCGAGTAGCCAAACATTGTGCCAGACATCGAATGTCTGTTAATATCAAATTGGGGGGATATGGAAACAGCTGCCAACTTATGGTGTTTGAGGATGTGCCTACATGGGAGGAATTGAGAGATTGGCAGTATGCTGCACCACCAAAAGAGAAGGAAAAATGGAGAAAGCTTGGCTGTCGACAGAGAAGCGAGGATGGTATCATTGTGGGCCCTGACAGTATGCCTGTGTTGCCTAGACGCTTGCTTGCTTCTATGGCCAGACTGATACATGGAGATACACACGTTGGTAGGGACGCCATGATTCGTGTTTTCCAACAGACATGGTACAACCCGAAATTCAGGAAGGTAGCAGAGTCACTCTGCCAGAGGTGTTTGACATGTCAGCAGTTCAATGCTGGGAAGAGAACAGTAGTTGAAATGGGAAAAATTGGGAAGTCAGGAGGTCCCTTTGTAAGATTGCAGATTGACTTCATTCAGTTGCCCCTTTGTAAAGGAATGAGATATGTCCTTGTCATTGTCTGCCTGTTTTCAAAATGGGTGGAAGCTTACCCAGCCAAGAAGAATGACGCCATCACTGTAGCTAAGTTGTTACTGCGGGAACTAATACCTAGGTACGGGGTTCCAGTCACAATTGAATCAGATAGAGGTGGGCATTTCCAGAATGAAGTAATTGATCAGCTCTGTAAAGCTTTCAAGATTACCCAAAAACTGCACTGTGCATACCGTCCAGAGGCTTCTGGAGTGGTGGAACAAGTAAATGGCACTATCAAGTCAAGATTAGGGAAGATGTGTGAATCTACTGGCATGAACTGGATAGAGGCTTTACCTCTTGTTCTGATGGGAATCCGAAGTATTCCAGACCGAAATACAGGCCTGAGTCCCCATGAGATCCTAATGGGAAGAGTGATGAGACAAGCATGGGTACCAGGATATAAACTGATAAGCATTTCTGATGATTTGGTACTTGAGTACTGCAAGCAACTGGGTGACCAAGTGCGTTCTATCTCTCGCCAGATTGGGGAAGACGCCGTCGCCAGTCCAACAACTCCAGTCCATAAATTGGTTCCAGGAGACTGGGTTGTACTCAAGAAACATACTCGTTCAAATTGCCTTGCACCGAAGTGGGGAAAACAACGCCAAGTGATACTGGTGACCACGACAGCGGTGAAGTGTGCCGACGTTCCAAAGTGGATCCATGCCAGCCACACCAAGAAGGTAATAAGAGACCAAAAGAAGACTGATGCTGAAGGTTGCCCAGCTCCAGACGTGGGTTCCGAAGTAGCTGATGAAGAACAACCGAGCACCAGTCGAGATGAGTGGATACCCATAATCGACCTGACCGATGACCCAATCAGAACAAGAAGTCAAACCTACGCAGACAGAGAGTGGAATAGTGAGGAAGAGACAGGAATAGAAGAAGACAATCACATTATCGAAATCCATGTAAAATCTCCAGACGAAGAAGATCAGATAGGGACAGAACAGGTGATTGACACACCTCCAAGAACACCTGAAATTGAAAAGGGACAGACAGAAATTAGGGCGAAAGTTCAAGCGGAAGAAAATCAAAGGTTCGAAGTGCTTGAACAGGATCAGATAGAAATAGACGAACGTGTTCAGGACACAGAAATTGAAACGCCCAACAGTCAAATTCAGCTTACACCTGAACAAGGCCAGCTTAGTAACCAGGCAGAAGAAACAGATATAAGACCTGGGACTAGTCAGACAGGAAGGGAAAGAGAAGAAACAGAAGTGTCACAACAAAATGAAAATAAAAGAGCCTTAGAAGAAAGCCAAACGACAGTGCCAGTTAAAAGACTCAAGAAAAAGAAAAATACTGAACCAAGGTTCATTAAGAGACTAAGACTGAGACTAAAAACAGTAGAAGAAAAACTTGAGCAAAGAAGACAAAGTTCCTGTATAGCAAAGCAAACTGGAGAGAGCTCCAAAAGAAGGAGTGATCGAATAAAAAGACTGAACGAAAAATATCAAGATCCTGAATGGACTTATTTGGTGTTGGAGGAATTTGAAGATCTTGATATAACTGACGAAAGTGACGAAGAACAGACAGCTGATCAGTCTGCCGAAGAGGAAGAACCAACCTGAAGTTGCTCAGTGTAAGCTACCTGTGAAAAGTCACCAAGAGGGGTTGAGAACTTCTTCTAAGCGAAAATGTCTGATTCAAATGTGAATGGAAGGCCTAGACGTAATTGTTGTAAAACATGCTGCAAAGTATGTATGTGTAGTGTAGCCTTAGTGTTAATATTATGGATAGGACTAACCATTACTATTCCTTATATGATGAGTAAAAGCACTAATGCTGACACCACAGAGACTGTGACGACAAATGCAAGAGAAACGACATCACGAAACATAGAAGGACGCGAGAAAGCACTTAGCATTAGACAAACTAAACAGGACTTAGAAGCACCAGATGAGGAAGGACTGCATTATCACGGAATCAAGAACCAGACTTCTTTAAATGTATTCGCTAATCTTTTAGTGCATTACGTAGAAACTATGGAGATAGAGGATTGTTATGTTTGCATGAAGCTACCTACTTCTGTAGCTGAAGGAGTGACATACCATCACTTGCCACTAACATGTGGAATCTCTTGTAGTATTTTAGCTAGCTTATTTTACAAAAGAGGACCGTTACAATACTACTATTCTAACTCAGACGTGATATTTTCGGAACTTCCTATACCAGGAAATCTGAACCCTGTACATACAAAAAGTGACGTGACACGTTATATGGGAGAGTACTTCCTGACTATAGGTACTATAGATTTAGGTGAAGCACACAGAGATAACTTGACCTGTTCATTGCATGAACAAGAAAAAATGTTTCTAAACATGGCAGAGAATTGAAGGGAAAGTTTCCAAAGAAAGGCAAAGGATAAAAGACAGAAAACTCCTAAGTGGGCTGAAAAAATGGAAAGCACCTCAAATGGTGGGGCTGGTCCTGCTTTGTTGCTGGATTTCGAGAGGAAGGGAAAACTTTGTCTTCACCGTGAAAAGACTAGTTATTATAATAACATTTTCATTGGTTCCAGTCAATGTGAACACAATTACAAGGTAATTGGAGGTTGGGGTTTCAAAAATGGGTCAGAACCTGTGTTTCCAGGAATTTATTATATATGTGGAAACAAGGCTTATTTCAAGTTGCCGGACCACTGGTATGGAAGCTGTTATTTTGGAATTGTCTTCCCGAAAATATACCATGTGAATGAAATTGCTGGAAGCAATGAAAACACTAACAGTTTAGTGCGTAGTAAAAGAGAAAGTGTAGGTGAAATAATGGGTAGTATTTTTAGTGCATTGATACCTGCAGTGGGAGTGGTTCTGAATACACACAGAATTTGCAAATTGTCAACTATAGTGGATCGGTTGTCTACTGACACTGCGAGTGGATTTCTGTTGGTCAATACCGAAATGGTTGCGATCGGATCTATGGTTTTGCAGAACAGACTTGCTCTTGATACCTTATTAGCGAAAGAGGGCGGAGTCTGCCGGATGTTGAAAGCGCAACATTGTTGCACTTACATACCGGATAAAAGTGTGCAAATTAAAAGGTATGTGAGGAACATTACAAATTTGGAAAAAGAACTCAAACCACTGGAGGTTGATAGTGCCTGGAAGAGACACACTGATGGTCTCTCCGCTGTAGGTCATTGGTTTTCTAATTTAGGTAAAAGTTTTTTGTTAAAGGTACTGATGCCAATTGGAGTAATAGGTTTCATCATATTCCTCATATTTGTCTGTTGCAAATGTCGCAAACACCAAAAGAAATACACTGTGAATAAGAGAGGTGTGAAACGGAACGTGGATGAGCTTGAATTAGAAGAGATGAATAATCGGATTTATAAAAGGGTGAAAAATTCTCACCCTAATAAAGAGATGAAAGAAAAGCTGAATAGAGTGTTGGAAGAAATTGAAATGAACAAAGTGTGAAAAAGTTGGCATCTGATTCCATTGGTTTTGTGATGATAGTAAATATCATCAAAGAGGGGATTGATGGAGCAAGGATTCGCACATTACGCGACTTGCTTGGATTCATGAACCTCGAAATGACATGTAATAACGTAATTCAACCTGTTTGTCTTACTAATGTCCCTTTATTCTAAATTGGGACTGCCCTAGTGAAGCTTGCATATGTGTTTACTAATTCAATAACTCTTGTTCCTAAAATGGCCGCTGCTTGGCGGGTTTCCTTTCTGCGCATGCGTTAGTCACACTCACGTGACGTGACGTACTTGCAGTTCTGGTGGGAACCTTTGCGCTTGCGCACTGGCTTTTAAGATGGCTGCCTGTGTCCTCACATGGTGAAGCTTGCACTGATGCTTTCATGTCATTTCTGTTGCACTAAACTTTAACGCCATAGCATAATATTAAGTAAAGGGGTATAGAGTAGCTATTCATGGTATACAGTGTATTCATTTATTTTCTGTGTTTTAATTTGTTTTCGCTTACTTTTCATGTACCGGGTTTCTGAGGGTCTGCGAGACACGCAGGAATCCATATTGAAGTACACCACTGCGCATGTCTGTCGTCTGCCGGTGGCATTGAATTCATGCCAACCTGAGGTCTCAGCCAAAACGTGCCTGGGAAGATGCACCTTCACCCAGCCGAAGAAGCTGAGATGTACTACAATTGAAACAAATGTATTTCTTTCCATTGTATTCTGTAGAATAGGTCATGGGAACCCCAAAATCAATAGGCGGTCCCAGAATATGCAAATATAGGCTTGTAGAAGTAAAATATGATTGGTGTGTTGACCTATCCTACTTGGGGACCAATCGAAATTGGGGATTCTGACACTTGCAACATTTTGGGGGTGGTACACTGACCCGAAAACAGTATAGCTAGCCTAGGTTTAGCTAGAGAAATTGTCCGACTTGTCCGAATAGCTGACCTGTCACTGACCCAACGCACGCAATAGGTGACTTGATACAGAGGGCTGCGGAGCACTCTACCCGAAATTTCCATAGACTCACGGGGGTTTGCTAAAGAAACCCTAAGTGCTGGCGGAGCACTTTACTGGGGAGTTCGATAACCCAATCGGGGTTCTGGCCGATAGCTGCAGAGAGGGTGGAGCGCAGGCGTTGCTTCCAAACTGCGGGTGCTGGTCGTGCCTTGGTGGTCCTGTCCTGATCCTAATCTGGTTTTCCTGTCCTGTCCTGGGGTGTCCATTCTGCACCTGCTGTCCCATTGATATTTGTCCTTCTTTGGGGTTTTTTCTGTCCTTGACTGATCCGTGGCCAGGGTTGGTCTTCACACCATTCTAGGTAAATATATAGTGCTGAAACTCTATACTGCACCTTCTATTTTTCTGTCTTTTGCTTTAATAAAGACATACCTCTGCGCATAGTTGATTTTCCATGCTTTCGCAAAAATACTGAATGAAAAGCTCATACGTTATTACTGTTTTTCTAGCACGTTCCTATGTTACCCTTCCTTTAAGTACCTTTTTACAGATTTGTATGAAATATAGATGTGGTTTACAATTTTTCTCTTTATGCTAAATGAGTTGATACTCCTAGAATTATAGCGTGTTCCATTTTTTCCCCTTCCTATAGAGGTATAGGATTTCCAAAACTTTCACCTAACCTTTGGAGTATTTCCTAGTAGTGAAATACTAGTTTGTTGCTAAGTTTGCTCCACTTATAGTCATTCATTCTTGAGTTCCATACCTGAAAATCTGCTTAGCATGTTTCTTGTTCTTAATCTTCCTTTAGACCCATAAATGGTTGCCCTGATTTACTTCCTATATGGATATGTGCTTTTCGTTATTTTTATTATTGATTGCCTTTTGGTTGTAAACTTGATGCTTTCCGAATCTGAACTTTAGATACAATTTTTAAAACTTCCCAGTAGTCTGTGGTCATTTAATGCAGAAGAATATAAAGTTGGTATTGTGTTGTCCGCCTTTTCTTTTACAGCTAGCTCCCTGATCCATTGTGGTCATTAGGTACCCGTAACGGTGGAATGGTAAGTCGGGTACAGTAGGAATAACTCGGAAAGGAACTAGGATTACTGGTAGCAGAGTGCAAGGTCACCTGATTAATGTATAAGATAAATTGAAGTTTATGGGCCCGATACGTATATGGTGAAATTGTTGGTTGGGTGACCTGCGCGCTCTATCACTAGGTCCAGGGCTATAATAACCTGTGCTCAGAAGCTAGTTGCTACCATTCATAGAATTTGGTTTGAAACGGACTACAAGATTGATAATTTTATAGAGAGGAAAGTGGGAACATCTAATCAGGATACTGCTGGACAGCACACGACAGTTATACATTTGTATTAGCAGTATTTGCATTAGACATAGTTCTATTACATTACACATGCATGTGATGCAGCGCTTCTCCGGCAATAATTTCTAAAACCTCATCACCTTTCCCTGAAGTATTAAATCATTCATTTACTCATCAGTGGGGCCCATAACACTGCGAGTCACTCATACACACTTTCTCCCTACTTCATGGTATGGTGTGAATCAAAGGAGAGCTGCTGGATCTTAGCGGAGTGTCTACAAATTTTAACTACCTATTTATAATATATACATCTGCAGTTTAAATTGTTTACCATGGTTTTCCAATACAACAAATTATTCAGACACACCGCCATTGATTGTCGATAGATCTGCTAGTAAAAATTAGGCTAAGGATGAACAAGACCAGCTTAATTCTTCATTTATCTAATTTTTATTTAAAGAGAAATTTTCTAGCATAAACTATATTCATTCATTTTCTTTTTATTCATTCAATAGAAATAGATTTAAGAAAAGGAAAGAAATTTAACTCATACATTTATATTTCATTTAATTCAGAAGCTCAGAAATAAGCACATTATTTTTGAGATTATTGGACATAAATATTAGCAAAAGACAAAGTAGTTCCCAAAGCTTTCCTCCCTATTTTCTCTAGCTGTTAACCTCATCTAAGGACTCCGTACGCATTCAAATAAGTTTAAAGTTTAGAAAATATCAAAGTTCTTACGTTCATGCTTTCACACCACGGACATCCATTTTGTTGGCACTCAGCTGGCTTTTCAGGGCACGCTGTCCTTGAACTATTCCACTCGAGCACAAGCAGCTCATATTTGACTTGCAGCTTTTTCTTTTATGCGCAGGCGTACTGCATCTCAATCTCGGAGTCTCAAAAGCGTCCATCTTTGCACTAGGCCTCACAGGCCAGAACGGGAACTATTATAGAAACAAACACAATTAAATATTAATTATTGAATTATAACCCTTCTGTTTACCTCCCCCTTACTAAGGTATCCCTGTTAGTTATTACCTAGCAAATAAAGCAACATATATTCACCTTTATACTCACTTCTCTTCATGTTTTTGCCACAAATACATAAACAGAAAGCACATTCATGCCACTTTTGGGTAATTTATAACATATGCATTAGTGTTAGACATAACAAGATCACTCAGTTAGTCGATTATGTTTGCAACATAAGCACATTAGTTTTCCCACGTGTACTTGTGTGTGTGCATTCTATTCTACGTTGATTAATTTTCAAAACCACATGAATAATTCATATTATTGTTATGAGGAAGTAACTTCACGAGGGGTATACAAAATTTTGTTTTTCCACCTCGCTCCATCAACTCCTTCCTTTGGTGATTTATCACCAAATACCTCCCAACATTTAGCAAATTTTATCTTAACATGTTTCAAGTTCTTCGGATTAGTATGAATTATACTCTATCTTCTATTTCTCTAGTATTTTTATAGAGTTTTTCTTGAATCTCTTCCATTTCTATATCACCCTTTTCACGTTCTCTTTCTTGTTTTTCTTGAATCACCTTTTTAATTGTATTTTTAATGCTTCTTCTTTTTCTAATCATGCAACACAGTCTTCGTATCAAAATCACTATTATTATTATTATTATTATAGTCACTGGAATTAGTACTTTACCTATAATGCAACTACCTATTTCGTGTAACCAATGTTTAACTGCTGCAAAACATCTACCAAGTAGTTCAAGAACACCATCAACCTCCAATGGTTCATTTTCTCTGTGTAAATCTGTAATATTTTTAATATATCTTTCAATGTTTTGACTTTTATCAGGAATGTAAGTACAGCAGTGTTGTATCTTCAAAATTCCACAAACTCCTCCTTCTTTTGCCAAAATTATATCAAGAGCAAGACGATTCTGCATCACCATAGTTCTCATAGCAACCATTTCAGTGTTTACCATTAAAAATCTACCTGCAGCGTTTGTTGACAAACGATCTACTATCGTTGATAATTTCCGAATTCTATTTGCATTAAAAGATATCCCCATTGCTGTTTTCAGTGCTCCAAAAGCATCACCTATTATTTCTAATACACTCTCTCTCTTACTATGACTTAAAGGTTTACCTATCTCATGAATCCCACTAGTACCTCTATCTACATGGAAAATTTTAGGAAAGACCAGGCCTACATAACAGGTTCCATACCAGTGATCGGGCAACGTATAGTAAGCTTTGTTCCCACAAATAAAATAAACTCCAGGAAAAACTGGGTCTTTACCACCTTTAAATCCCCAACCCCCTATTATACGATAAGTGTCTTCACATTGACTCGCTCCCACAAAATAATTGTCATATACAGTGTTGTCTCTCCGAATACAAACTTTTTCCTAATGATGGGGTATCTATATTTAAGCCACATTTACATTTCGTCCCTCTAAATTTTCATCCTCAAATTCCCAATATTTAGATTTAGCAGGCTTCACTCTTTCATTTCTTTTGTAAATATTCCTTCTTTCTCCCACCATATATAAAAATGCCTTTTCCTCATTTCTCAATTCACAAGTCAAATTATGTTTAAAGGCATAATCATGGGTCAGTTCTTGAGTTTCTAAGAAAAATTCTCCCATAACGTTTGCAGGCTTAACTTTGTTCATAGTATTTACAATTCTCAATCTTGCAAAAACATCCTCAGAGTTTGAATAATAATGTTCTAATTTCCCTGTATTGTAAAACAAACTTGCTATTACGCTACATGTGATCCCATATGTAAGTGGTAGGTGGTGATAGGTCACCCCCTCTGACACTGATGCTAGCAATTTCACACAGACGTAGCAGTCGCTTGCGTCCATGGTTCTAACATACTCAGACAGTAATCTTGAAAATGAATTTTTGGAAAAGTTGCTAATCGACTTGTCCTGATGAATTTCTGGCTTATACACATGTGGTTTATCAGTTTTTAATTAATTATTTCTTTCATTCTCAGTCTCATTTGGTTTCAACTTCTCAAAATGTTCTCTAAAAAGAATGATAATAGCTAAAATCAACCACACCAACATTAGTAATCCAGTACATATTAACCACATTCTTCACCATTTTCTGAAAATAGAACATTTTGTAGTTACATCATTAGTAGCCATTTTTTTTACATAGCGATTTTTCACAGTTCTTTCTAATAGACTTTCACTTTCCGCTTATAGCGCCTTTCTTATACCAATTGCTTCGTAACTTGCTTTTACTTTGCAATTTTAAATGAAATATCTCTTTTTTTCTTTGAGTCTTAGTTCTTTACTCACTTTCTTTCTCTTGATCTGGGCAGTTCAGATTTTCTTGGCTGCTCTTTACTTCCTCAATAGGAGGCAAAAACATGTAAGTCCATTCAGGTGATTTGTATTTCTGATTTGGTCTCCTCACTCTTTTTGGCCTTTGAAAAACCTCTATTTTCTTTTCCAACAACTCTTTCTGACTTGTTATCTCATTTACCTGATCTTCTGGTTTACTTGCTTTGCTAACCAGTTTAACCCTTTGTCCTTCATTTTCTCTAGGCCAATTGTCTCCTTTACAAACTCTCTTTGTCTTTGGTTCTGTCTCCAAGCTCTTTTCCTTGAACTCTTTCTCAATTGAGTTTCATCTCCACTGTCGTCAGATTCACTCTCAGTATTTTCAACAGTATCATTTATAATGAACTTTTGTAATGTCTGTTTCTTTTTCAGAGTCCGTTTTTTCTTTACTCAGTACTTTCACTCTGTTAGGAACATCTCCATAACTGGTACTTGGAATCTCAACCTTGTTGTGAGTTATTTCCTCCTTTCCAGTGTCAGGATTTTGGTTCCTGCTTTCAGAGCTTTCCGACTGTTCTTCAGTATTTTCTTGATTACCAGTTTTGTCTCCACTTTGCTCAATGTCTTTACTGGTATCAGTTCTTACCAAATCTCGACTTTCACGTTGATCTTCAAAATTTGGTATTTCAACAATTTCACCTTCTCCTTCGGATGTAGAGCTAGCATCCGAAACCTCCAGATGTCGACGTTCTTGTCGAGCTTCAGTATCTGGATTTCTTTCTGCTTCTCCTTCAGAATCAGAATTGGTTGTGCTTTCACCTTCTTCTTGTGGATTTTCAGGCTCAGGTACACGAATGGTGTGACTGGCCTGCACCCATCTCTTTACTCCAGCCCATTTAACTGCAGTCGTACTGACCAAAATAACCTCTCTTGGGGCCAGATGTAGGTAAATGGCATTTACCGATTTGTAAATACCGAATTTTACCGATTCGGTATTTACAAATCGGTAAATGCTATGTAGATAAATATTCGGTAATAATTCGTTAGGATTCGGTAATTACCGAATCGGTATTTACCGATTCAGTAATTGCCATTGATTCCTTGAGGCCCATAGGAATCAATGGCAATTACCGAATCGGTAAATACCGATTCGGTAAAATTACCGAATAGTCAAGGGTGGCAGGGTGTCAATTTGACACCCTGTTGTACCCCTGATTAGAGCTTGTGTGCCATGTGGAAAACATACATGCCCTAAGGGCATGTATGTGTGCCACATGGCACAGGTGTACATGCTCAGATTTGCATATACACAGGTATTCGTTATTTACCACCAACTAATAGTTGGTGGTAAAAAACGAATCCTTAAAGCCCTGTGGCACTGTCTACAGTGCCACCTACATCTCAAAATACAGATTCGGTAATTTTACCGATTCGGTAATTTTACTCATTCGGTAAAATTACCGATTCTGTATTTTAAGATGCCCTACATCTCAAAAGGCTTTTACCGGTCGGTAACGCCCGAATTCGGCCATTACCGACCGGTAAATGCCTACCTACATCTGACCCTTGGTCTCTGCCAGCGAGGCACCAAACAGTTTCTCCTTCGGTGTACCTTTATCCGAACCCAATCTCCAGGAATTAGATCATGAGCTGGATGTTTCTCTTTCGTGTTTGATTCAGTTCCCACCTGATGGAACACAGAAGTTACCACGTCAGACAGATTTTTGCAGTAATCCAGTATGATGTTATCATTTATAGTTAACAGTTTATCAACTGGTACAAAGGCTTGTCTCATCACTCTGCCCATCAAAATCTCGTGTGGACTTAGTCCAGTTTTTCTGTCAGGTATACTCCTTTTTTTTTTTGTAAAACAATTTTTATTGCAGAGGGAGTGCGATCTGTACAACACATTCACCAGTTTGGTCACGGGATCGTAATCAAGTACTGTACATTCAGCCACTATGTACACGGCCTTACAACCCACATCCCGGAGGTCGGGCGGCGCGTAGTCATGTATCATGGTGTAATAGTCTTCAAGTACTATTATTTCAACGAACCAACCCCCTCTACTTTTGGTTGCTCTGCGCCTTCTGTACCCCCTCGATCTGCAGTGGTGTATAATCTCACTTTGTAGTATGGACTAGTGTAACTGTAAATGTTTTCTCCCCCCCCCCCCCCCCCCCTTCCCGCGTCCCTGGTGTCTGAGCCTACGTGTCATGTTGAAAACTTGGGCAAGTCAGTGGAATTAGGATCATGGAAACAATGCTTAGGTGTGTGTATCTGGCATGAGTGCGGGGTCTAACACCCCTTCCCCTGGGGTCTCCTCGTCTACTGTGTCCTCTTCTTCTTCTCCCGTTCCTGTATTGTCCCTAAGTGCCTGGACTAGGGCCTCCCATGCTAGCGCCGCTTCCTGAGCCTTCTCATCTGCCGTACGCCGGGCCAGCTGATACCTAAGTGTGCTCTCCGCCGCTGCCCATTTCAGAAATTCGTTCAACCATTTTTGATGTGTTGGTGCTGTCTTAGATTTCCAACCCCTGGTGAGCTCCCGTTTTGCAATCAGTAGGCCCATGTCTATGAATTTACTCGACAGTTTTGTCCTGCGTGTGTGTGGAAACCAATGTAGGAGGACGACCGCGCTATCGTAGTGCAGGACTCTATTCGTGACCTCATTCAGAGCGTCCCCAATTCCCTTCCAGTATTCCTGTAATCGCAGGCAGTCTCTGAGCATGTGTAGAAAGTCAGCTCCCACTAGCGCGCATCTGGGGCATGCCGCATCTACTGCGCCAAAGTATTGGACTATTTTACGTGGAGTGAGGTAGGCCCTATGCAGGATATAGAGATGTATTACTTGGAAACAGGCGTTTCTGGTGCTTTTCCTAGCTCGCTGAAGTAGTTGGGACCATGTTATGTCAGGTATTTCTTTTTGCAGGTCACTCTCCCATTGTGTTTTAAGGCGCGTTAGCGGAGGTATGTGTTCGGTGCTCATCCTGGAGTAAAGACATGTAACCGCCTTGATTGTTCCTGCCGTCATCATTGCGTATTGACACGCCAATGACGTTTTAGGTTCGATCAGTCCCTCCCCCCAATGTGTTTGAATTGCCCTCACCACCGCCGCATGTAATAAATAGTTTCCCCGTGGGAGATCGTATTGTTCCTGCAGAGACTGGAAGTCCGTTAGCACCCCGTCGGTGTATAGTTCACCCACCATTTGAAGTCCCGCTTCTTCCCACAACTGGAGATTCGACCAATCTCCTCCATGCGGAAGCGCTGTCATCATCCCTAACGGTATCTCTGGCGCGTACGGATGACCAGGACCCGCACGCTTCTGCATGCGATTCCAACACAGCCGCAGTGTTCTTTCCTCTTGGGTCAACCCCCTTAGGAGTAATTTCTGCTGCAGTGCTACATAGGCCAGCACATGGCGGGGGGTTCCCGCATCTCTCTCCTGCTCAGGCCCCCGGTACACTCTTGCCACCTCCTGCGTGAAGAATTGCAGTTGCGCCGCCAGGTAATAGAGCTCGAAGTCCGGGACCGCTAGCCCTCCCTGATCTTTTGGGCGCATGAGAGTCGTCAATGCTATCCGCCGCCTGCCGACTCCCCACAAGAATGATACCACGCTGGACTTCAAGCGCCTGAATACTTCTCCCGGTATCCATATCGGAAGGGTCCTAAAATAATACAACAGTCGCGGTAGGGCGATCATTTTGAGGAGGGATACTCGTCCCGTCATGGACAGGGGGAGGGTAGCCCAGAAGGACATATTGCCCCTCAACGCTCGAATACATCGTCCCACGTTCCCGTCCAACAAGTTGGCGGGATCGTGGTAAATGTAGACCCCAAGATAGTGCAGACAATCCGGTTCCCAGCGCATTCCAATGTTTGTCGTCGGACACTGCTCCTCCTTCCGGAGCGGGAAAAGGCAAGTCTTCGCCCAATTCACTTTCAAGCCCGAAAGTGCCTCAAATCTCAGAAGCAGCCCCTCCGCTCCCCTAACCGCCTCTTCGGCGTTGTCTAAGAATAACAAAAGATCGTCAGCATACAGCGATATGTGGTGGAATGTTTCACTTGCTTCGAGTCCGCGGTATGCAGCGCCTCCCCTAGCCAGCATTGCAAGCGGCTCCATGGCCAGAGCGAATAGTAGAGGGGAAAGTGCACAACCCTGTCTTGTTCCCCTGTGCACCTCGTAGCGATCTGATATCAAAGCTCCCACTCTCACCCTCGCGCCTGCCCTCGCATACAGCACTTTGGTCCACGCTATATAATCATCTCCTAGGCCGAATCCCCGCAGCACCGCATAGAGATAGTCCCACTCCAGGCTATCGAACGCCTTCTCAATGTCCACTGACAACACCATAGGGGCCCTCGCTGTCTGTGGGGGGTCTGCAATCAGTCGGAGCAACCGTCGAATGTTGTGGGATGTGTTCCTAGTAGGGATGAAGCCCGATTGGTCCCCGTGAACCAGGCTCGTCATGTGAGCTATTAGTCTCCCGGCCAGAATCGTGCTTAAGATTTTGTAATCCGTTGTCAGCATAGATAACGGCCGGTACGACGCCGGGTCTGCGCTATCCCTACGCGGTTTTAGTAACGGGATCATAATCGCCTCCCGCATCGACTGGGGCAACTCTCCCTTCTCCTTGGCTTCATTATATACCGTTCTAAGTCTTGGGGCTAGGTGCTCCACGTATTTGGCATAGAACTCAATTGGCAGCCCATCCATTCCCGGTGTTTTGTTGCGCGCCATCTTCTTTATGGCTCCTCTAATTTCAGCAAGGTCGATCGGGCCTCCGAGCGCTGTAGCGTGTTCCGGGTCGAGTCGGGGCAGTTGGATCTCCGCCAACAAGGCTTCCGTCGCCTCGGGTCGGGCTTCCAGTCCCCTCCTATACAATTTGCTGTAATAGTTACTGAAGCACTGCACTATCTCTGGTTGGGCGTTGTATTGCTCCCCGCTCATTCCTGTTAGGGATAATATCGGGGTGGAACCCCTTTGGGGGTTGGCCAGCCAGGCTAGGAGTGCCCCCGTCTTGTCCCCCTCAGCGTGAGCTTTAGTCAAGTAAGACTTGTAGTCAAAGCTGCGGAGGCGCTCCATTTCGACCGCTACTGCCTCCCGTGCTGCACAAACCCCATCCTGTAACTCGGGGTGACCGGGTCGCGACTTCTCGGCGTCCCGCAGCGTCCGTTCCGCCTTGTCTAAGTCATCCATCAGTGTCCGTCGTGCACCCGCAAATTTCCCAATACAGTGTCCCCTTACCACTATCTTGAACGCGTCCCATTCGGCAGCCCTGGAGGAGGAAGTCTCCTCGTTTTCTGTAAAGTATTGGGTGATTCTGAGTTCCAAGTCCGTCCTGAACGGCGGGTCCTCCAACGTGTCCGGCCTGAGCCGCCATGTTGGAATTGGTGTAGTCCCATTCATCCAGGCTAGGGTGAGTAGCAGTGGGTTATGATCCGATATCGTGCGTGTCAGGTATTCCGTTCGGGCAACCATCGGTAATACCTGTTGGGAGCACAGGAATGCGTTTATACGGACATGGAGGTCGTGTATACCGGAATAAAAGGAGTAGTCCCTCTCAACAGGGTGTTGTGCGCGCCACACATCAGTGAAATCCCACTGCCCCTGCCATTGCAGTCTATGTTTCGCTAATCTGTGTACCGGGGAAGCGTGCAGTGGCGGGTGTGATCTATCTAAAGCGATGTCCTCAATAGAGTTGAAGTCCCCCCCCAACAATGCTGGGCCCGCGAAGTAGGCTGCTAAGTGCTTGGATAGTGTGGTGAAGTAAGGCGCTTGCTCAGAGTTCGGCGCATATACGCTGCAGAGTGCTATATGACGACCCCTCAGTAATCCCTCAACAGCTACATATCGGCCCTCCGGATCCGCTGTATGCTTAGTGACCTGAAAGGGGACCCCAGCCCGAATCCAAATCAGCACTCCCCTAGCAAACGCTGAATAAGTGGTGTAGAACAGGTGACCCCTCCACCTTCTCTGTAGAGCAGCCCCTTCTTTTTTAATCAGGTGGGTCTCCTGCAGGAAGGCAATGTGGACCCCCCTGCGGATCAGATAAGAATGAACTTTGTGCCTTTTAATCATTGAGTTCAGACCCCTCACGTTCCATGACACACATTTTAAAGATCCCACACTATCCATTCTCTCGATATTGCTGGGTAAGAACCCTTTTCCACAGCGGCCAGACACCAGTAACTGCCCCCCCGTCCCCCACCCCCAACTGCTCTGTCTTCCTGCCCCCTCGCCCTCTAACCCCTCTCTGCCCATCCCCCTTCCCCCCACCCCTCACCCCGTCCTGAGTTACCCCAACATCTCTAGACATCCTCCCCCCCGGAACAGGACCTAACTACAAAAGAGTTACCCCCGTCCAAACAATCGAGCAAAGTGCTCTCAAAACTGTCTACTCCACAGTCTGTACTGCGGTGGCCTTAGGGGCCTCTGGGCACGTGGACTAGCTACTTCAGCGAAATTCGCCTCCCTTTTCCCCCTCCGCCCCTCAATACACATCCAGACTCACGGTTGACCAGTCTCACATCTGCCTGCTCCAGCGTTCAGGCTCGCCAGTCCATCCTGGCCGACGCCACCAGCCCCCCCCAGGTACATAAATCAGCTGCCAAATACTTCCTCCGCTGTTTGTGGCGTTACGGTTGGGCCCTGGGTGCTGTCCACCTCCGAAAGTTCAGTCTCCGAACCCGTTTGTTTGTCCTCCGACATCGGTGCCTCCTCTCGCTGCGGTGCTATCTCGCCCGAGACCTCCTTCACCGCTTGCAGTGCTGCCTTCCGCTCCACTGCTGTCTGTGATTCTGTCTGTCGTTTCTGGTGCTGTCCACGTTTCCGAAGTCTCTTGGATCTCCGTACCGAGCCCTGTTGAAAGTCCTCCTCAGCCCTGTAGCGGGCCCCATCCGTTCCGGCCTTGTAAGAGTCCCACCAGGTCCAGGCATCAGCCGATGTTGTAAAGAACAGTGCCTTCCCATCCAACGATATTCGGAGCCTTGCTGGGAACAACAGCGAATACTGCAGTCCTTCCGTTCGTAGTTCTTTCTTAATGGAGAGGAACGAGGCTCGTTGTCTTTGTGTCTCGAAGGTGTAGTCCGGGAACAACGTTACTTTGCTATTATCGACCTGGAAGGGTCCCGCCTCCCTCGCTCGTTGCAGAAGCCAGTCTCTGTCCCTGTAGGGGGGGACTTTAATTACCACCGGTCTCGGGGGAAGTCCCGGCTTCGGGGGCCGAGCAGGCACGCGATGTGCCCGCTCCAATGTGAAGAATGGGGACAGTCCCTCTGGCGCCACAACTGTCCGCAGCCAATTGTCCACGTAACTCAGTATGTCCGTCCCCTCACTTTTCTCCGGAAGGCCCACCAGTCGTACATTGTTGCGCCGGCTTCGGTTTTCCGCGTCCTCCGCCCTCCTCTCTAGTGTCTGGATGCGGTCTAGGGCGTCAGTAAGTCTTCCTTCCAAAGCTTTTTGCCACGGCACGACGTCTTTTAGAGTTGTTTCAACCTCTTCGACCCTGTCGGCCAGTTTCCCATGGTCCGCTCGCAGGAGCCCCAGGCCCGTCGATACTTGAGCAATATCTTGTTGCAGAGCGGTCCTCGTTGCCGCTATAGCTTCCAGGATTTTTTCTTGCATTGTTAGCAAGTCTGATTGGGGTGGTGGCATGGTGTCCAGAGCCTCCGTGGGCGCACCCCCCTCTCCTTTTGGTCCTTTCGGTTTCCCCATGCCACCTCCGTGCTAACCGCTGGGCCTGGTTGGGTTGGTCGTGGCGAACAGGTCACGCCGCCGGATGGCAGATCGCGCCCGTCAGGCCGAGCCGCTATGTGCTAGGTAGTGGTAGCCCGCAGGCCACGTGGGTAGAGTTCGCCCGTTGGCAGCGGTAGCTGTGCCCCCAGGGTCTCGCCGCTGCTCTCGCGTGCTCCCCCTCCGTTATCACGCGGGGGGGGGGCAATGGTCGTCCTCCTCTGCTCTGCGGTTCCCCAGCGGTCCGTTCACTGCTGCCAGTCAGGTTTGGTGCCCTCTCCGCACCCCGGCGTTGATTCCCCGCACTCCACCTCACCCCGTGGCCGTCGACTCCTTAGCCGGTGCTCTGGACGTCCTTGTCCGTGTTCTCGCTCCCTATTCGTTGCGAGTCCTCCAGTCACCGCTACTATACACCTACTAGGCCGCACTCCAGCGTAGTTCAAAGTCGCCAGCCATTCCCTCACTATGGAAACACTCGTAGCTCTCTTCCAGGTGCAAAGCTGCCTAGTACGTGAGGCTCACGCTCCCTAGCACACCCCACTGGATGAGCGCTGTCCCGCTGGCCTGCTCCGCGCTGAGTGCTTCTCCCGGTGGTCGCGGGGGGATGATTGCTCCTATAGGTGTCCCCGGGAGTCTGACAATGGGGTGGGACGGTGGGGCAGGTAGGCCAAGTCGTTGGGTCAAGGGCGCACTTCACAGTGCCTCACCGGAGCCAGCCAGGCCCCCCCCCGATTCCGCCAGACGAGGCAGTCGGGTCCCCTGGTGGGCTCGGGCGCCGTTCGCCGCTGCCTAGCTCACTCCTTCAGGGCCACCAACCTTCCACTGCCGTCACTGCTCCCGTACCTCCGTCGATCCGCGGGGGTGCTCCGCCTGTGAATCGGGCTTGGTGGCACTTCCGTCGTCTGCCCCGGGGGCTCAGCTCGTTGGCCCCCTGCGTGCGCTGGAGCTTGCGCTGAAGTGCTGACGCCGGAGAAGCGCAGGCCCAGAAGCCGGGAGGTCGATTTTCGGGCTCTCCGGGGCCACGGCCCTCGCACTGCTCCGCTGCACCGCTGGCGCCACAACCCAGACCGCCGTCACCAGGTCGCCTCACGGGGTTAGCCCCCGCTCTCCGAGTCCGTCCGTCTCCTACCGCTGAGCTCTGGGCCCCCTCCGGCTGCAGGTCGGCGTCCTCCGTGTCCCTACGCCGCCATTTTGCAGTCCGTCCTCGCTGGGGTTGGAGGATTCACAGTGCTGAGTGCGGGCTGTCCGCTCGCCTGTCACGCACCCAGGGCAAGCACCGATATGTGGTGCGGAATCGACCCGAGTTTCACGGGGATTCCACACAGATTTGCGGATAATTTACGGATTAACGGGGCAAGGGACAGGAGCCTCGTTAGGCTGCGTCCGCTGGCATCGGCTGCTAGCCACGCCCCCCCTCAATCCTGTCAGGTATACTCCTTAAGGTCATCAGAACAAGTGGTAATGCGTCCGGCCATTTTAGTCATGTTGCCAAACACATTTTTTCAATTCTGTTTTTTATTGTTCATTTCACTTGTTCAACTACCTCTGAAGCCTCTGGTCTGTAAGCACAATGCAGTTTCTGACGAATGTCCAGTGCTTCACAAATAATTTGTAATAGCTCATTCTGGAAATGACCTCCACGATCTGTTTCAATTGTTACTGGTAAACCGTATCGTGGTATGATTTCACGCAAGAGCAGTTTTGCAACGGTTAATCCATCATTCCACCGGGTGGGGAAAGCTTCTACCCACCGAGAAAAGACAAATTATTACCAGCACATATCTAAGTCTATTACAAGGAGGCAACTCAACGAAATCCAATTGCATTCGTGTGAATGGACCTCCCTCCCGTCCTATGGTTCCCAGACTCACAACTGTTTTTCTGTTGGGATTAAATTGCTGACACGCTAGGCATCTCTGGCACAGGTTCTCAGCTATCATCCTAAACTTTGGATTCTACCATGTCTGTCTGAATAACCTTATCATTGCATCTCTCCCAACATGGGCTTGACCATGGTACATTCGGGCCATGTTTGAAATCATGTTATCAGGCATTACTGGTCTTTCGTCTTTGTAAACCCAAATCTTATCTTCTTCCCTCTGTCTACATCCTGCTTTTAGCCAATTATTTTTCTCCTCTTCACTAGCATCTTCCTGCATCTGTCTCACTTCCTGCCAAGTTTCAACTACTGTGGTTAGCATTAAAGGACTTGAAACTTGTTCTTCTTTACTCTCCTGATTTCTGGATGCAAGATTTTTGGCACAGTATTTTGCAATGGAATCCACATACGTATTGCCTCTGGTCACATAGTCATCACCTTTCTTCTGGGCTGCACACTCAACCACTGCAATTTTATCAGGCAACTGAATAGCATCAATCAACATTTTTACAAATACAGCATTTCTGATGGGGGATCCTGCAGCAGTTAAATAACCTCTTTGACACCACAGTTGCCCGTAATCATGGACAACCCCGAATCCATACTGACTGTCGGTCACTATGGTAACTCGTATTTCTTTTTACAATTCACATGCTCGAATCAAAGCAATCAATTCTGCTATTTGAGCAGAACGAATTAATTTCAGACAAGATGCTTCCAGGACATCCGCCACTGTACATACGGAGTATGCAGCACTCAAAGCACCCTCCTCTGTTCTCAGGCATGAACCATCAACAAACATCACATAGTCAGACTCAGGCAATGGCTCATCTCTGATGTCAGGCCTTGGTTTTGTACAATATTCAAGAACGGATCACTGACATAATATCGAGGGACATAATATTGAGTTGAAAAAATATCGTTGACAAAATATCGACAGACAGAATATCGAGTTTGTATCTACAAACAGGTAAGTACAAAAATATCGACTACAAAATATCGTTTACAAAAATATAGTTAATTAAAATATCGACTTTATTAAAAACAGTGTTAAATTAAATTAATATTAAAAATTAATTACTAAAATATACTTAAAAATACTTAAATTACCTTATAATAATTAAATAATTAATGAAAGTTATAAAAAAAATGTACAATCATATTTGTTAATATATATACATATAGTAACATAATATAATTAAATAATAATCAATATTATTACCGTAGGATAGCGGAAGTGTAAAAATTACTATTCCCACTCCAGAGAGTGCAACAGTAGGGAAAGCGTTGGATAGCGTAGGGGTAAAAATTACTATTCCCACTCCAGAGAGTGCAACAGTAGGGAAAGCGTTGGATAGCGTAGGGGTAAAAATTACTATTCCCACTCCAGTGAGTGCAACAGTAGGGAAAGCGTTGGATAGCGTAGGGGTAAAAATTAGTATTCCCACTCCAAAGAGTGCAACAGTAGGTAAAGCGTTGGATAGCGTAAGGGTAAAAATTACTATTCCCACTCCAGTGAGTGCAACAGTAGGGAAAGCGTTGGATAGCGTAGGGGTAAAAAATACTATTCCCACTCCAGTGGGTGCAACAGTAGGGAAAGCGTTGGATAGCGTAGAGGTAAAAATTACTATTCCCACTCCAGTGGGTGCAACAGTAGGGAAAGCGTTAGATAGCGTAGGGGTAAAATTTACTATTCCCACTCCAGTGAGTGCAACAGTAGAAAAAGCGTTGGATAGCGTAGGGGTAAAAATTACTATTCCCACTCCAAAGAGTGCAACAGTAGGGAAAGCGTTGGATAGCTTAGGGGTAAAAAATTACTATTCCCACTCCAAAGAGTGCAACAGTAGGGAAAGCATTGGATAGCGTAGGGGTAAAAATTACTATTCCCACTCCAGTGAGTGCAACAGTAGGGAAAGCGTTGGATAGCGTAGGGGTAAAAATTACTATTCCCACTCCAGTGGGTGCAACAGTAGGGAAAGCGTTGGATAGCGTAGAGGTAAAAATTTACTATTCCCACTCCAGTGGGTGCAACAGTAGGGAAAGCGTTAGATAGCGTAGGGGTAAAATTTACTATTCCCACTCCAGTGAGTGCAACAGTAGAGAAAGCGTTGGATAGCGTAGGGGTAAAAATTACTATTCCCACTCCAAAGAGTGCAACAGTAGGGAAAGCGTTGGATAGCTTAGGGGTAAAAAATTACTATTCCCACTCCAAAGAGTGCAACAGTAGGGAAAGCATTGGATAGCGTAGGGGTAAAAATTACTATTCCCACTCCAAAGAGTGCAACAGTAGGGAAAGCATTGGATAGCGTAGGGGTAAAAATTACTATTCCCACTCCAGTGAGTGCAACAGTAGGGAAAGCGTTGGATAGCGTAGAGGTAAAAATTACTATTCCCACTCCAGTGGGTGCAACAGTAGGGAAAGCGTTGGATAGCGTAGGGGTAAAAATTACTATTCTCACTCCAGTGAGTGCAACAGTAGGGAAAGCGTTGGATAGCGTAGGGGTAAAAATTACTATTCCCCCTCCAAAGAGTGCAACAGTAGGGAAAGCATTGGATAGAGTAGGGGTTTAAATTACTATTCCCACTCCAAAGAGTGCAACAGTAGGGAAAGCGTTGGATAGCGTAGGGGTAAAAATTACTATTCCCACTCCAAAGAGTGCAACAGTAGGGAAAGCGTTGGATAGCGTAGGGGTAAAAATTACTATTCCCACTCCAGAGAGTGCAACAGTAGGGAAAGTAAATACTTCATATATTATTTAAAAAAAAAAAAATTAATATCTATAAAAATTTTTTTTAAAGTAATTACCAGTTTAATATAATATAACAATTAATCAATTAAAATTACAAATTAAAAGTAATTATTACTATTTGTTACCTATTAATCCAAATTAATTACAAATTAAAAATTAATTAATTAACGATGAAAACTTATTTATCAATTATTTAAAATTAAATACAAGTAAATAAATGTAATTATTTAATTAATTATAAATAAATTACTTCCCACCCTATTCCCCTATAAACCCACAACCTGCTACAGAAAATAAATTTGTAAAATTAACATAATTAGCAATTAATCAATTAAATAAAATTAATTTCCAATTAAAATGTAATTAATTACCCATAAAAAAATTAATTAACAATTAATTATAAAAAATACCAATAAATATTTTTACATATTTAATTATTTATAATTAAATTACTTCCCACCCAATTCCCCTATAAACCCACAACCCGCTACAGAAAATAAATTAGTAAAATTAACATAATTAGCAATTATTCAATTAATTAAAATTAATTGCCAATTAAAATTCAATTAATTACCAAATATAAATTAATTAACAATTAATTAAAAATTAATACCAATAAATAAATTTACATATTTAATTAATTATAATTAAATTACTTCCCACCCTATTCCCCTATAAACCCACAACCCGCTACAGAATTTAATTACGCTAAAATTAAAAAAACAAATTTCATTATTTAAAATTCATTATAACTTAAATACACAATTTTCACACATATAATAACATAAAAAACACTATAAAAAATTCCATACTATTAAAAAATCTATAATTTTAATTACCTATATTATATACTTCGATATTTTAACTTTCTATATTTTTAACATTCGATATTACATTACTTACCTTAAAAACGATATTTTTGATGTCTATATTCTGTCCAGTCGATATTTTGTCCAGTCTATATTTTGAACTCGATATTATGTACAGTCGATATTTTGTAGTCGATATTATATCTGCTTTACCTTCAAGAACATCCTAACATTTGTGATCAACCTCATTTCTTACTTCAACTTCCATAGTAACAGGCAACAAGGTGGATGGGTTTATGTTTACACAACGTGAGATTGTTACATTGTCTGCACCTAGAATCGTTTTCTCGTATTTTGTCATTCTGTTATTCGTAAGATACTGTGTTTTTGTTCTAGCGAGGAGAATCTCCACAGAATGAGGTACATATACCCTAACAGGAAATCCCATCACTATTCCTTCACTTTGTTCCAAACTTACACTTGTAGCTGCTACTGCTTTTAAGCAACCTGGCAAAGCTTTTGCAACTGGATCCAAAACAGCTGAGAAATATGCAATTGGTTTCCTCAGTTTTCCATGTCTCTGTATTAATACTCACAATGCACATCCTTCTCGCTCACTGCAATACAGCTCACATTTCTTCTCATAGTCAGGCATTCCTAAAGCTGGAGCTTCACATAAGCTTGTTTTTAGCTGTTCAAATGCTTCCTTTTCAGTCTTATTCAGTACAATTGGATCTCTTATGTCTGCTTTGGTTAGTCTTTGCAATGATTTTGCTATTAGTGGGAATCCTCTAATCCACTGTCTACAGTGCCCCACCATTCCTAGGAACATTCTTACTTGTCTTTGGGTTTTTGGGGGCAGCATTCCTTGTATCATTTTGATTCTCTCTGTGGTAACTTGTCTAGTTCCTTTAGCAATCTTATGACTTAAGTATTGCACTTCTTTCTGACAAGATTGTAATTTCGATGGGGACACTTTGGTCTCGATTCCGATCCGGTAAAATATTCCGCCGTACGACTCGCATCCGTATCCGAATCCGTATCCGTACGAATGGGAACTTTACGTCCGACCTGCGAATTCCGATCCGTTCCCGTCGATTTCCGTACGAATATCACCGAACCGTCCGAATCACAGTCGATGATCCGTACGAACATGCATCGGGAATCCTACCGTACGATTCGTAACTAGCCCGTACAAACACACAAGTACGATCCTGTACGAGAAGCCTGACAGCGAATCGTACGGAACAAAGTTATCGCACTTGAATAATGATTCGTACGGCAATAGGCGGCTCGCATCTAGCAGCGTCAACACATACCACACGCTTACCCCTCGCTCACGCACAAGTACGACACGCACACCCCCCCAACAAGCCTACGCGAACACCCCCACCCACCAACGGCCCGTACCAGTCAATCGCACGCACAAGTACGACACGCACCCCCCCAACAAGCCTACGCGAACACCCCCACCCGCCAACGGCCCGTACCAGTCAATCGCACGCACAAGTACGACACACACACACCCCCAACAAGCCTACGCGAACACCCCCACCCGCCAACGGCCCGTACCAGTCAATCGCACGCACAAGTACGACACGCACACCCCCCAACAAGCCTACGCGAACACCCCCACCCGCCAACGGCCCGTACCAGTCAATCGCACGCCCAAGTATGACACGCACACCCCCCTACGCGAACACCCCCACCCGCCAACGGCCCGTACCAGTCAATCGCACGCACAAGTACGACACGCACACCCCCCAACAAGCCTACGCGAACACCCCCACCCGCCAACGGCCCGTACCAGTCAATCGCACGCCCAAGTATGACACGCACACATAACGCCAACACCCAAACCAGCACAAGGACTTTGCAAACAAGTGGCACAACAACACTGAACATGTCTCCTGTGTACACACCATACAGAATCAATGTCCTGGTCACAGCCAAACAGAGGTCAACACTAACACCCACCCTATATAACACACACACAACCATTTCAAATTAAGCCACACCCACTATTTGACCAATAAAAGGGTCCACACATACAACCCATCATCTTTTGCAACATACCCATTCTTGCAAAGAAACAGAGAGCACACCAACTATTACAGCCACATACACCCTATCACATCTCTACACCCACACCACCCCCTTCACAATCACAACCACACACCCTCATCCATACACACCATCACTCCCTCAATCACATACACCCCACACCATGACCACACCCAAGAATCCAAAGTTCACTAACCCGGAGATGGAGATACTTACAGATGAAGTCATCAGAGTCGAGCCACAGCTGTTTGGCGCATTGGCCGAAAAAACACGCCTGTGGGAGAGGATCGTAGACCGGGTCAATGCTGTTGCACCCATCCGGCGCGCCAAGGGGGAATGCCAGGCCAGGTGGTATGATCTGCGGAGGATGGTCAAGAAGAAAATGGACCAGGACTACGCCTCTGCACACCACACTGGAGGTGGTGGTCCCCGCAGACCTCCTGTATACCAGCCCTGGGAGGAGAAAGTCATGGCCCTGCTGCCAAAGGTGGGAGTACATGGAATAGAAGGAGCCGTTGAGTCTGGTGAGTGTACAAAAAATACATGTTACATGGGTGGACTTACAACAGTGCCCACCAGCATGGGGTGGGTGGCCATGAGTCCTAGCACGACACAACTAAAAGTGGTTTGTTGCATGTGGGACCCACAAAGGGTGGAAGGTGGAGGGTAGGAGGCTGCTCTCATCCCATATGCCCTAGGGCCTCACCCAAGCACCATGCCCAATGTACAGGGATAGGGAAATATCACACAAGAAAGTAGACCACAGCTCGTAAACAATATCATATTGTGGACACACCTTCCAGAGATACAATATTTAGTGACACAGTAAGGCAGTGTAGCAAGTGAGCAAGCAGAAACAACCTGCCTCCAACCCTGTCTCCCCCTCCCTCTGTCCCCCTCTCCCTCTGTCGCCCTCTCCCTCTGTCGCCCTCCTTCCCTCTGTCGCCCTCTCCCTCTGTCGCCCTCTCCCTCTGTCACCCTCTCCCTCTGTCGCCCTCTCCCTCTGTCACCCTCTCCCTCTTTCGCCCTCCCTCCCTCTGTCGCCCTCTCCCTCTGTCACCCTCTCCCTCTGTCGCCCTCTCCCTCTGTCGCCCTCCCTCCCTCTGTCGCCCTCTCCCTCTGTCGCCCTCCCTCCCTCTGTTGTCCTCTCCCTCTGCCACCCTCTCCCTCTGTCACCCTCTCCCTCTGTCGCCCTCTCCCTCTGTCGCCCTCCCTCCCTCTGTCGCCCTCTCCCTCTGTCGCCCTCCCTCCCTCTATCACCCTCTCCCTCTGTTGCCCTCTCCCTCTGTCGACCTCCCTCCCTCTGTTGCCCTCTCCCTCTGTCGCCCTCCCTCCCTCTGTCGCCCTCTCCCTCTGTCGCCCTCCCTCCCTCTGTCGCCCTCTCCCTCTGTCACCCTCTCCCTCTGTCACCCTCTCCCTCTGTCGCCCTCCCTCACTCTGTCGCCCTCCCTCCCACTGTCACCTCACCACATCTCCCTGGGCACACACACAGTTGCACCCAAGCACTGCACAGGCCTTACAAACACCATAGAGCAGAATGTTTAGGGATGTCTCCTAATTACCAGCAGTCATCCACTAAGTGCCTGCAACACACACACCATTTCCAGCCAACACTGTACTGTGTCAGGACACACATATCGGAAACCTCTGTATTACACAATGGCCACAGGTGTAGGCAGCACAAGTCCCTCCTGTGATCACAGCAAACACAAACACCAGGACAAGGTCACACACCCTGTGCATGAACACAAAACCACAATTATGCCAGCATGCTACATCAGGGGGCAGCCAAATCATGAACGATGGACGCTTGCAAATCACACACAAACTACTACCATGGCCTATCCTACACCCGCCTTACAGAAACTCATCCCCTGGGGACAGGCTTTGGAGTGCAACACTGTCCCAATTGTCATGTACCATAACAAAACACTCACTCATATGAAAACTCATGCTACTCATACATGCACATAGCAGATGCTCAAGTCCATTGTGCCGCTCAAACAATGCACATGCCCCATCTCATGAACATTGTGGATGCACTGAAGTACCAACATGGACATGGGTATTGACAAGGTAATGCGTCTTACAGAAGTGCCAAGTTCAAAAGCCATGATCTATAAGTGTGTGTACAGGTCCAGGGGTGTTGGCATTGTTTGGCCATCACGGTACAGCAAAAGACATCCAAAGTAGTAGATGTCATGCAAATTAATGATGCTCTTTCTCTTACATCAACATGCTGTATCTAAACTCTGTGCATGCTTGACGCAGACATAAGGATTTACACCGTATCCTGGATGTTGCGTGAACATGACCAATGCCTTACATGTGTTGTGCCGCCAATACAAGACACAGCAATGGCTGTGTCAGTCATTGTCAAGAGAATGGAAGAATGAAAATACCCCAGAGTACATGTCAATTTACTACCACTACATAGACAACAGAACAATGTCAACAATGTAAAGCTTGTGGAACTGTGATGCTCATAATGGATAACTAAACAAGATGTCACTTGATAGTGCCTTAACAGTGTCTGTCTCACACACAGAGGAACGTGTGCCCCCCCCCAACCAGTGGGGAGAAGGATCCCAGTCCCAGGCTCAGCAGGACCCAGACCCCACCGACAGCGACGCCACTCAACGCACTGTGGATGACCTCAACCAACCTGGCTCCTCTGGGTCCCAAACGCCTGCAGCAACTGTACCAGCTACATCTCAGCCAACCACCGGACCCATTCCCACCACATCCCAGCAGACAGGTCACAGCCCTGCCCATGATCCACAAGAGAGCCAGTCTGAAAATGAGGGACACCCTTTGTCGGGCGCCCCTGAGGTTGCTGACGACCTCCACCCTGGCAGCACTCGGGGGGCCCGTCGATTGGATGTGCCCACAAGCGCAGGCCGTGTTCGTGTGGGTCAGGGTGGTGGGAGTGGCGGAAGGCGGAGGCGAGATTCTGGCCAGTCAGCTGCAGCACCCGGTATGCCTGAACTCGCTAACATCCTGGAGGCATACCGGCGGGACACCAGGGAGATAGGCCAGCTTGCGGAGGCCCTCAACCAGGTGAAAGAACAGCAGGCAGAGCAAATAGCCAGGCAAGACCTACATTATGGACGGGTGGAGGCAAGTCTGGCTCAGCTCTTGACGGTGCACCGGGAAATGAGCCAATCGCTACGTCAGATAGCTGCCAACATGCAGCACCCTCCCTGTGTCACAAGGCCAGCAACATCACGGCAAAGTGTGACACCAGCCACAGGGAGGGAGGAGGAGGAGGAGGAACTCTCTGATGTAGCATCCCATGCATCGTCCAGGCCTGCACCTGAGGGTCCCCCAAGGAAGGTGGGTCGTCCACGGCTAAGACGTTGAGGGGCAGTGGGCCATGCACATCTCCCAGGACACTGGACCTGGCATATTGCCCCTGAGTGCAACAGCATCCCCTATGAGACTCTCCCACACGGACATGCTAGTCACAGTCTGCCCAATGATGCCAAGCACTGTGACCTGGACACTGTTGACTGAAACTGTAAGGCATCTCAACTCCGGCAGTGAACTTTGGATTCCACCCCTTTCTGTACAGCACCTATTCACGTTTCCTGCACAAGATCTCCCAATAAATATACTAATCCTCATACGCATATGGTGAGTTATCTTTGAACCACAGCATAAATTGATATGTGTGTGCAAATGTATGAAATGCAAGGGTATCCAACAAACAGCAGCCAACCACACACTTGGATCAGAATCTGAGTGTGGACACACATTGGGCCAAAAATCCTAACAACTAGATACATGGATGGAAAGACACACCTGTGTGGGATAGTAAATGCTGGAGGGGGGTTTGGAGCCCAAAACTGCTATCACAGGCAGGCCCAGGAGAGTCACTTTGAGGTGTACAGATCAGTGTGAAAAAAGTAGTTGTCTACGTAGGGAGTACCTACAACTGTGTCCTCAGGTATGTGAACTATCTTCTGCATGATGCAGTACTGTGGATGTGATGAATGGCGCACAGGACATGGGTGGCAGGACAGACTGTACGCAATGGGCTGTAGCACTCTACACAAGCACACCTGAATAGGTGACCTACCCCTATGTAGCTACAAGTACTATACTACTGTAATGGGAGCAACGCATACAGAACAACTACCCACATCTGACAAATACCTACACCAGAACGGGGAAATCATACCACACCCAAGAGACGTGGTCATGGTTTGTGTCCCCTGTGGCTACTTGACTGACAGTGACAGCTATGTTTTTGCTGCTGTGGCGTTGACAAGCTAACACTGTACAATATTGTGCCTATGGAAGGTGTGTGTGTGTGCTGTACACGGCACATGACCTGGTGGTACATAGACCCAATGTCATGTGAATCTGCCATAGTCGTGCCAGTATGTGTTGCACACACAGGCATAGCAGCTGCAATGGCTGAGTTAGAAGCATTGTGATAGCAGGAGGGTGAATGTCTGGGGTTGTCTGTGTGTAGGGTGGCAGGAGCATGGTCTATAAATGGATGGAAGGAGGGTCATCCTGTAGGTCTCTGTGTCCCTGGACAATGTGCGCTGCATGGTGGCTGTATATGCAGCAGCAGCAATGAGTGAACACATGCTGGCAGGAGGGGTGTGACAACTTGCAAAACAAGCACATACCACAAGGGCATTTGCAAGCCACAAAGTGACATGTGTATGTGAAGGCAGGAGTGTCTGCCTCACTCAGGGTCACTGCAAATAAAATGGCGCAGTAATCACCAAAGATAACAGCCACTGGATCAGGGCCCTTACGGACAAGTGGGGCACAAGACACACAGCGTCAGCAGGTGTAGACTACAGCTAGTGTGTTCAAAGCCAAACAGCAACTACAAAGCCATCTACCTCACACACAACATAGTATTCTAGCCTCCCCCACACCATGCGTGTGGTCACTTTACAGGTAAACACATAACAAGCATAAGCTAACTTCATGCTAAATAGCGTACGTGCACATTAGAAGGACATGTGCGTTGACATCAAGGCGGCACAATAATCTGTAGAAGTCAGACGTCATGCACAACATGATTATTTACATTGTGAGCCCATAGAGCATTATCAAACATACATGAGCATTGGCAAGAACTCCAAATAACACTATTAATGATGTCACCTGTAATGCAGCAGTACTATTGGCTACAAGCCTGTCAAGGACTGTCCGTACCTTTCTTCATCAGAGTGGTGTGATGCTTAAAGGGATTCCACCTCCAAATAGCCCCTTGGTCTGAGTACAAACGACAGACATAAAAGGGTGATCAGGCGAGGGAAGGAGAGGATGGGAACTGCTGGGAGGGAGACCTGAAACAGAGGTAAATAACCATTAGGAGTACATTCTCATGTCACTGACACTTCAAAAACATCATTAGCTACACTGTACCAGTCACACCTGTGAAGTTTACTGACTGTATACAATTTTAGATGAGTAATCATGGTATCACATGAGATCCGATGCTATGACACAGACACATTAAACCTAGGACAGTCTGTCATCCATTCGAGTCATGTGTAACGCTTTCAAGTGAGCTACCATGCAATGAGATCTATGTTGTTACAAATCATTCACTGGCTCAGATGAGGTTGACCTTACAAACAAATGGAAACATATGGCAATGCTACTTACGCTAACTGTAATGTCTGCATGTGATTATGGGTACCCATAAGGGCCATGTACCCCAACTTGACTTGACCCACAACAGCTGTAAGTATCACATATGATGACGAAGCTAATGATCTACATGCAATGAAGGCACTCAGTAGCCAGTCTTTTGATCTGTCAAGTTTGCATTACTATGCTAAACATGATATGCAGGTTTAAAAGATATAAAGTGCAAGTGATGTTGATCCAAGCCACATAATGAGACCCTAGCATTGCCCAGTAATGCTGCACGGGACTAGAGATTCATGGGAATGACCGCACTCCACTGGTGCTACACAATAAATCACATATGTATCACCCAAACATTGTCATTTCTCATGCTAAACATTCATGGCATCATGTGAATCAAAACAGAACTTCTACTCACTGTGAAAGCTGGTGTAGCTGTATTTTCGAGCTGCACTGCGGTAACGACATGACAGTGACATGATATACTGCAACAAGGGGCAATGCATCCATGTAACCAGAATGACAGGACAGTTATCTCAACATGTGGAACATAGACTGTGCCACACCTACACCACATGGTTTGATGGTAATCAAACGGAACTGGCCCACAAGCTGGAGGAGAGGATCCAGTCACATTCTAATGCACACAGTGAGGCTGCAATCCCCCACAGAGTCCGTGGTTGTGACCTCTGACACAATGTAAAGCCATGGTATATGCAATGTTGCAGTGTCAATGTCTACACATATAGATGCATTCACCAGAGTCTCTAACTACAACAGATGACAGTCAGATGGGGTGACTATCCTGTCATGGGAGTGGGCATACATGTAATAAGTAACATTTTGTAGTTGCATGTATGCATGGTCTCACTACATGCACATGAACATGTACCACACGTTTCAAAACATACCAACGCTAAACAGCCTCATATGAGTCCTTACCCAAATTGACTTCTCCACATGTCCATGCATGCTCCGTTGATTTGGCTGACGTTGCAATCATGATGAGCAATAGCAGGATGACCACGATGACCCCAACGGACAACAGCAGGGCGAGCTGTGGATGAGAGTGGCACACAAGGGGTCAAGTTCTGTATAATGTCATTTTGACAATGTCCTGTTTATTATCCAGATGTTGTAGTACACCTGTACATTCAAAATGCACACATAGCACGTATGTGTGTTGTATTACATCTGCACCTGTGTGACACTGCACAACAAACATCCAAGGGAGCTTGCATACAGTCTGTTGCATACACATCATGCTACCCATGCAACTCTATAGTAGATGTTTCAGATTACAGCTGCTATGACTCACCATCATGAAAAGAAGTTGTGGATGAGGTGACTCCGGATATCATCTTCACCCTCCTCGTCGCTGGCATCCTGGGCAAGGCTTTCATCCTCAACGGGCGGATGTTCCAGCTCATCAGGATCAAGGTAGAGTGGCACGGCCTTCTCCACTGCCATGTTGTGTAGCATGCAGCACACGGTGAATATGTCACACACCTTGCGTGGGCTGTATTGGAGGGCTCCACCTGTCTTGTCCAGGCACCTGAACCGCCTCTTCAGGAGTCCAAAAGTTCGCTCGATCACCCGCCTGGTCTTCCCATGAGCATTGTTGTACCGCTGGTCTGCAGCTGTCCTGGGGTTGCGTAGTGGAGTCATTAACCACGGCATGTTTGGATATCCAGCGTCTCCTGCAAATTGACATCATGGAAATTAGTGTGTTATATGATGCAGATCATGAAGTTGTGACATACTGACATACATAGCTGACAAGGTATACTCACCAACAAGACATGCCCGGTGGTTGTGCAGCTGCAGCATCATCTGTGGTACCCTGCTACGCCTCATGATGAAAGCATCGTGGCACAATCCTGGAAAACGTGCACAAACATGTGAGATAATCATGTTGGCAAGACACACCACCAGGGCATTTATCGAGTGGTAGTGTTTCCTGTTGCGATACGCTTGCTCCTGAGCCTGTGGTGGCACCAGGGCATAAAAGTCCCCCTTGACATCTGTCAACTCTTCTGGAGTAGGGAATGTAATGAATTCATCCAGGTGCAGCAACATAGCTGCCAATACATCACCCAATACCCGGCTAAACATTGTCTGAGACATCCCTCCCACATCAGCTATGGTGAATTGGAAGGTACCTGTGGCAAAGAAATGGAGGGCTGCCATCACCTTTACCTGGGGTGTCAGCTTAGTTGGATACCTGTGGCGTGGTTGTAGGTGAGCCTCCAGCCTGTCCGTCAGGTCCTTGATCATCTGTCTGTTGAATCGATATCGACGGATGCAATTCCGCTCCCTCATGGCTTCCAAGTCAGGCAACGGCCTTTCCAGAGGGGGTGCCCTGCAATACACAATTTATCAAATATGTCTTCAACTGTCTGACTATGACAATAGCAATGTACATGGCACAAGCAACACTGCTTCAAATTATCTTGACAATTTTGAGTGTGGCGTGGGATACTCACTGATGTAACGTGTGCCAGCTCCCAGCCACTCCTCCGTGAAAAGTAAAAGAGCTGTGGTGTGTGGAATGGATATGACATGCATACAAATGATCTGATGGAAAGGTCTTAGTGAGCATTGACAGTGTATCATGTCAGTGACACACGTCTTGTGAATGTCAGTAGCAGGTTGTCTGCACATCCAGACAGCTGACAGCAATACACACACACACACCACATGTGCCATCATTTACACAGTTCTGCCTTAGTAATGTTGCGGTGTTTACTTTTCCTAACTATTACATGACCATCATCATACATTATAAATCTTAGATTTGTGACAAATGGTCTGTGCTGCCATCACACATATGAGTGGGTAATTAACACACGGGGCATGGTGTGTGTACATTAGAAACCAGGTCATCACGCCAAGGACACAACATAGATGCTCCTACAGCACATGTACTGAACTGTATGGACTAGTTACTTACGTTTTGTAACAAGATATCAGTAAGGAACAGTAGTTAGTCGCATAATCCCGACTTTGAATACATGACAAGCTTTTGACAAATTTGCCTCCCTGGATGCCATCGATCTGCCCAGTGATTCGGGGCTATCCAGGCCACACCGGAAAAAAGACAGTGTGGGTGATTGCCATCCTACAAGGGCGTGGCCAAGTATTGCCCGTACCTACAACGCACACTCTGCCAGCAGTTACACAACCATGTCCCTCAGAGAGTGTGGGTAGCAGACAAAGAGGCATGTGATGTAAGAAGAGCCCACTCCCAGACTCAGGGAGGATGAAGACATGTTTCCGTAGTGCTCATACCTCTTGGGTGCCCTCTACAGCGGAGCTAACGGGAATGTGGTCTGTGATTTGGGGGCCTGGATGCCCATGCTCTCTGGGGTGGGGTGGGAGGACAGGGAACATGGTCAGTCCGGGGAGGGATGTGGGCGTCTGACAACGTGCCTATCTACAGCCAAACATGCAGCGTGCCTGTACATGCTGACCAATATAGATACAGTACATTCCTGAAGATAGGCCTGCAGAGGCACAGCAGAGCGTAAGTGGAGTTGAAGGACCTCAGTGAGGAGGTTGGTCCTCACGGCGGCAACGGGGAGATGAAGGGGCAAGGCTCCGGCCACCCACGTAAACACCACAATGTACGTTGCCCGCTCATCCAAAAACACGTTTGGAGTAGAGACATCACCAGTGTCAGGCTAGGTGTCCAGACCACTCGCATCCCCCAGTCCACCTGTCCTGTCGTATTGGGACTGACACTCACGTGCCACTGGGTCTTCATGACCCTACCAATACCCATTAACACCCATTGTAATGAGCTGTGGCAGGCTCATTGAGGTTTTACTCCCCCATGCAGCATTAATAGCGGTGTTCAGCCGCACAGTCTCCACGCTGGAGCCGTACAGTGTGTGGTATTGGGGAAAGCACCATCCAAGAACGGCACCAAGGCTGACACCTGGGGGACTGTTGCCAGTGAGGTTGTGAGGTGAACCAGCGAGGACCAGGGTGTCCATTCACATCCTGTCTGTCCCAGCGGTTCCGGGACATATGCGCCGCCTGCGTCAGGGACAAAGCGAGTGATGGCGTCAGGGGCAATTCACCAGACGCGCTCGTGCCCCCAGACGGGTCCGCTGGGCCAGGAGCCGACGCGTAGGCCGTTGTTGGGTTGAGGGACATCATGGACATGAGGAAGTGCACTGACTCCTCCTGCTTCACATGCAGGGCAGGGCCCGGAGGTCGTGGTGCAGGCTACGACGGCGGCTAATCTGACAGAGCCGCATGGCCGGTGTCACCCGGATCACATGCAGCATTGCACGTGCATTTTGGGGATTTGGAAGTGCAATGACATATCTTTGACTTATTTGGGATACGTGACGACTCGGCCCTGGAGGACTGATGTGTAATTCAGGGGCTCTGATGTCTCAACACCCACACCCAGGCACTCGTCCTACATCCAGACCATGAGCTATAGTGGTGCAGGGCCAACTGCTGGAGTCTGAGCGGCTTGTGGGTCCAATCACACCTGGATTCATAGGTGTGTTCCCGGCAGTCGGAGCAGCTCTTGTTGTTGTGCTTGCCGTGAAAACAGTGGAGACACCAACGGTGAGGGTCAGTCACCAACATGAGTCGTTGGCATTCCTAACAGGCTTTGAAACGGACATCCATATTGGCACCGTCCGGAGTCAGACAATCCAAGTGAAATGGTCAGAAGTGAACGTACTATGATTTTGGTTGAAAAATGACTAAGCTTACACTCATACGGGACCAGCGCTTGTGTTGTGGAAAAAAGTTCCTGACATGTGCACGCAGAGGTGACGTCTGAGTACTCAGACAATGTCATCATGGCACACACAACGCCAACAACACATGCTGAGCCGAAGGCCATGCCTACCGACACACAAGTGTAGTGCTGAGCAGTAATTGCCATATCCAGGATGACACTTGGCGATATTCAAAGGTGAGTAATATGATACTGACCTGTAAATTTAATATGCTAACATCATGCACAATGTCGCACATGGCACACACATGACGTGGTCACACAGGGTCATGCTGTGCGGCTATTACACCTCTGTGACAGTGGGCATATTGCTGTCATCATGTGGCAGTTCCCTGTACTGAATGGTGTGGCATTCCAGTGTTGATGTGCATCACAATATGTTGCAGACTTTACTCCGGTGTGAAGTGTTGAATGCATGTGATGCACATGTGAAATATGGTTGACGACATGTCTCCAGCTCTTCACTCATCAACTGAGTCACAAGGTCACAGTCCCTGTGCTTCTTCTATGTCTGCCACACCTTGGGCATGCTGATGTATGGATGCCATGCTGATGTATGCATCCACATCCTAGACATGAGTGTAGACTACATCCCTGCTATGTGATTTCCTGGAGTCACTCTCCCAATGGTGACATGGGGTAGGACAGGGACGCAGCCTACACAATCGTACACTTGAGCATGTCTGACGCACTGTATCCCAATGGTACGTGCGTGTGTAGGCCTCGTTTCCCTATTGCATTTCAGCCATACGTGAGCCAAGCGTACCCCAATGGTACGTGCGTGTGTAGGCCTCGTTTCCCTATTGCATTTCAGCCATACGTGAGCCAAGCGTACCCCAATGGTACGTGCGTGTGTAGGCCTCGTTACCCTATTGCATTTCAGCCATACGCGAGCCAAGCGTACTCCAATGTTACGTGCGTGTGTAGGCCTCGTTACCCTATTGCATTTCAGCCATACGCGAGCCAAGCTTACCCCAATGGTACGTGCGTGTGTACGCCTCGTTACACTATTGCATTTCAGCCATACGCGAGCCAAGCGTACCCCAATGGTACGTGCGTGTGTACGCCTCGTTTCCCTATTGCATTTCAGCCATACGCGAGCCAAGCGTACCCCGATGGTACGTGCGTGTGTAGGCCTCGTTTCCCTATTGCATTTCAGCCATACGCGAGCCAAGCGTACCCCAATGGTACGTGCGTGTGTACGCCTCGTTACCCTATTGCATTTCAGCCATACGCGAGCCAAGCGTACCCTAATGGTACATGCGTATGTAGGCCTCGTTACCCTATTGCATTTCAGCCATACGCGAGCCAAGCGTACCCCAATGGTACGTGCGTGTGTACGCCTCGTTACCCTATTGCATTTCAGCCATACGCGAGCCAAGCGTACCCCAATGGTACGTGCGTGTGTACGCCTCGTTTCCCTATTGCATTTCAGCCATACGCGAGCCAAGCGTACCCCAATGGTACGTGCGTGTATACGCCTTGTTTCCCTATTGCATTTCAGCCATACGCGAGCCAAGCTTACCCCAATGGTACGTGCGTGTGTACGCCTCGTTACACTATTGCATTTCAGCCATACGCGAGCCAAGCGTACCCCAATGGTACGTGCGTGTGTACGCCTCGTTTCCCTATTGCATTTCAGCCATACGCGAGCCAAGCGTACCCCGATGGTACGTGCGTGTGTAGGCCTCGTTTCCCTATTGCATTTCAGCCATACGCGAGCCAAGCGTACCCCAATGGTACGTGCGTGTGTACGCCTCGTTACCCTATTGCATTTCAGCCATACGCGAGCCAAGCGTACCCTAATGGTACATGCGTATGTAGGCCTCGTTACCCTATTGCATTTCAGCCATACGCGAGCCAAGCGTACCCCAATGGTACGTGCGTGTGTACGCCTCGTTACCCTATTGCATTTCAGCCATACGCGAGCCAAGCGTACCCCAATGGTACGTGCGTGTGTACGCCTCGTTTCCCTATTGCATTTCAGCCATACGCGAGCCAAGCGTACCCCAATGGTACGTGCGTGTATACGCCTTGTTTCCCTATTGCATTTCAGCCATACGCGAGCCAAGCGTACCCCAATGGTACGTGCGTGTGTACGCCTCGTAACACCATTGGATGGGTTGCATACGCAACAGCAACGTCACCGTACTTGTGTGGGTATTTGAATAAATACATAGCCAACATCTAGGGGAACAGTGTACTGATCAAGATGCAACCAGGTTGTCATGGATACAGAGTTTTTTGAGCCTCCTACAGGTGTTCTAGGAAATTCAGTTGGGCAAAAGTATAAAATGTTGCAAATGTTGTTGTTCATCTCAGGCTCAGTTTTCAAACCATGCATATGTGTGTCATGGCCTTATGTGTGATGTGATTGGATGGAATATAGGATGCTAACTATGGTGGCCTATCACACACTACTCCTTGGACTCACAGACCCTCTGCAGCACAGATATAAGGATGCATGTGGCTGTGGGAGGGCACTTGCCTGCACAACATTGGTGTGTTAACCACAGCTGCTGTCTCTGAATCCTCTGGACCCTGATTAGCTGAGCATGGAGAGGGCACCTGCATTCACCGATGCTGAGAACAAGGCCCTGCTGGATGCCCTCCTGCCAAACTACAGCAAGCTGTATGGGAGACCAGGGGATCAGGTGAGTGATGTGCGCAAAACCTTGGAGTGTGCACCTGTTGTGTGTGTGTGACATAATGGCCACTGTGTATGTATGGTGTATAGATGCAATGTTGTTGGGAGTGAATGCCAGGGTGTACAGTGTTGTGTCAAGAAGGTTATTTCTTGTAGTGGGGTGTGTGACAGCGTGTCACGGGCTGCAGTCCACCCAGATGTAGCATACATTGCTCTGTGAGTGCCATGCTCTAAGAGTGTTTAGCGAACGTCATGTCATCTGTAGCCTTTCAATGGCATGTACTGCAGCTGTGTTTGCTCACAGGCCACATACTCCTGGACAAAGATGCAAATGTGTGGAGCCTACAATGCCCTGTTGTCATCAAGTATTTTGTGCACATATGTGTGTCTTTTGAACATGGACCAGGTGTACTGATGCTCTTTTACTTTACATTTGTGACAGGTATCTACCTATGAGAAGGGTGAAATCTGGCTGGACATCGCCAGGGCTGTCAGGAGTGAGGGGGGGCCTCGCAGGAGGCTCAGAAACATCAATAAGAGGTGGCAGGACATCCGGTGCTGGACCCGCCGCATCGCCAGAGTCCAGCTGCATCTGGAAGCTCCACGCCGGCATGGCGGCACCCGCCACCTTGCCCCCCACATGCTCCGGGTCCTGGAAGTGCTGTTCCCAGACCTCCATAGGCAGTTGCAGGAGGGACAGCAGCAAGTAAGGGGTAGGTACATGTCTGTTTGTTGTCATGTGTGTCACATGCTCCCTGCAGTGCTCCAAGGCATGGTAACACTCCCATAGTTTGAGTGGTGTGGTCAGACAGACACTCCATGCATTGGCATTAGAATGTCCCAGTTTCTGCAGCTGCTTCTTTACAATTTTTGCTGTACTCCACATTTGCCCTGCGCTTTGGCTGATGTTTGTTTTTCACATGTACTCCTATGGTGCAATGTCTCAGTATGCATCTTCCTTTGCACATCATCATGTTGGAGGTGGGTCAGTGACACCTGTTGGTACATTACATGTAGCACCACATGTTCACTGTGTCTGCCATTCTTCATATTTTGGCACTGATCTTGAGTCTCAACATGTGTTTTCTGCATGAGTCTGCCTCAGTGGCCTTGGTCCATGGTACTCTTTCGAATTGTCATGTGTTGGATACAGGTGCACAATGTACATGTGCAATATTTTGGGCTTATGCATACTCACACTGGGCAGTGCGTGTGTGCATATTCGCCAAATACGTAGAATGTTGTTTCTGACTAATAATGATGGTCAGCCACACAATGAGGCTTTGGGTGTCAACAGCTGTGATGCCAGTGTGAGGTGATGTTACACTTGATTCATGTCCCAGGATGGCATCACATTTCAGTTCAGACAGGACTTTTCCCATGTGGCACAAGGTGTAAGCAATTCAAACATGTCCAGGTCTGGGTTTGGGTGGCAGGGTGGGAAAATGAGCTGGGATGCATAATCAGCTATCCTGTTGTCAGGCAGTGGATCATCATTGTGTCTCTCATACTAGTTTTTTTCCTTGCCTGTTGCTTGTATCCTACTATACATTGAGCATAGTGTCTTTCACAATTGGCCACAACTAGACTTTGCATTGTGCAGAGTTCTGTGTCATGTGACTCATGATGCATGCCATGTTTAGAAATGAGGCAAAATGTATTGTAGCTTATATGTCTGATGTGTACAGGTGACTGATATGTTTTTGTTGTTCTCCTTGCCCACAGCAGCATCATCTGAATCTGGAGGAGACACAGGCGCGGACCAGGCAGAGGGACCCAGCGACAGTGCCACCTGCTATGAGGAGTCAGAGGGAGGCAGTGGCACGGAGGGTGAGGAGAGTCTGCAGGCCGGACGACATGTGACTGACACATCTTACCATGCCGACAACTCCGAGTCATACTCTCAGGAGGAGGGGGAATATGCAGCAATGGTCACATCTTCTTCTTTGGCTGCCCTCCCCTCCTCCAGTACCATCTCCACCCTCCTAGTCGTTAGTGTCCCTAGGGTCCGTGCTAGACCCCGTGTCTCCTTTGTTCCCGGCACCGCAGCCCCTGCCCCTGTGTCCCCTGCTGCCCTCAGTGCTGAGACTGTGGACCTACTCCGGCAGATTGCAGTAGGTCAGACATCCATGCTGACTGTCCTCCATGGACATACACAACTGCTTACACAGGTGGTGTCGTTCATGGAGGGCATGTCATCAGCCATGTCTGATCTACTTCGGAGTGTGGCTGCCATGGAGTCAACACTGACGGCAGCTCTGTACATCCAGCAGCATCTGTTCCCCCCCCATCCTTCAGACCCATCCACCTTTGCCTCTCACATACCTCACAGCATACACGCACACGCCACAGGTCAGACACACCCAGCGCACACACACAGCATAAGAAGCTCAAAGCTCCACGCACCCATTCTCAAGGGGAAGTAGGCACACCCACAGGGAGAGGGGAGACACCTCACACACGCATCCACACACCCAGTAGAACTGACTCACAGCCCTGTACCTCCACCCCCAATGTGTCCCCGGGTTCAGGTGGTAGTTTTTCGGCACTGGCTGAGGTGTGCAGCCAGGTTTTTTAAGCTACTTTTGGCGATGCCCCAACCAGTGTGGATGAATCCACTACACCTGCACCCACTCCACCAGTCCTTCCCTCTCCTGTCCATGCGGTGCCGGAGGATTCCACAGATGGTGCCCCCGTAGTTTCCACAGCGGATTAAACGCCATGTGCAGGCAAGTTTGGGTGTGAGCACACCCATGGAGGCAAAGACTGTTGCAGAGACATCTTTGGACTGGCCATTGGCCTTTAATGAGCCAGGACTCTTATTTGCTTTTCTATTTTGAACCAGCTGAATAAAGCTATTATTTTCCTTTTCTGAACTTTAGTTTGTGTGAAAATGTCTGTGACTGCTGTGTGCCTGGGAGGAGGTGTGATGCTAAAATATAGGTACGTTGACATGTGTCAATCTCCTGGTGGTAATGTGGTTAAGAATGGTAGGTTTTTGTTGTAAAGGCTGGCCACTGTTGGGCAGTGGGGGGTGTTATACACACACACTCTGATGCTGGGCAGTGGTGGGCAGTGGTGGGGGTCTCAGCCACACACACACTCTGATGCTGGGCACTGGTGGGCACTGGTGGGCAGTGGTGGGGGTCTCAGCCACACACACACTCTGATGCTGGGCACTGGTGGGCACTGGTGGGGGTGTTGTCCACACACACACTCTGATGCTGGGCACTGGTGGGCACTGGTGGGCAGTGGTGGGGGTCTCAGCCACACACACACTCTGATGCTGGGCACTGGTGGGCAGTGGTGGGGAAAACACAGAAAGAGAAGACCAGGTCAAAGGTTACCTTTGACCTGGTCTTCTCTTTCTGTGTTTTCCACGTTGTTGAAAGGGGCATGAGTTGACAGGTCATAAAATTATTTCCCCTCTTGACCCTCTGCAAATTTGTTTTTCCAGGGCAGTGGTGGGGGTCTCAGCCACACACACACTCTGATGCTGGGCACTGGTGGGCACTGGTGGGCAGTGGTGGGGGTCTCAGCCACACACACACTCTGATGCTGGGCACTGGTGGGCACTGGTGGGTACTGGTGGGGGTGTTGTCCACACACACACTCTGATGCTGGGCACTGGTGGGGGTGTTGTCCACACACACACTCTGATGCTGGACATTGGTGGGCACTGGTGGGGGTGTTGTCCACACACACACTCTGATGCTGGGCACTGGCGGGCAGTGGTGGGGGTGTTGTCCACACACACACTCTGATGCTGGGCACTGGTGGGCACTGGTGGGCAGTGGTGGGGGTCTCAGCCACACACACACTCTGATTCTGGGCACTGGTGGGCAGTGGTGGGGGTGTTGTCCACACACACACTCTGATGCTGGACACTGGTGGGCACCGGCGGCCAGTGGTGGGGGTGTTGTCCACACACATACTCTGATGCTGGGCACTGGTGGGCAGTGGTGGGGGTCTCAGCCACACACACACTCTGATGCTGGGCACTGGTGGGCACTGGTGGGGGTGTTGTCCACACACACACTCTGATGCTGGGCACTGGTGGGCACTGGTGGGGGTGTTGTCCACACACACACTCTGATGCTGGGCACTGGTGGGCACTGGCGGGTAGTGGTGGGGGTGTTGTCCACACACACACTCTGATGCTGGGCAGTGGTGGGCAGTGGTGGGGGTCTCAGCCACACACACACTCTGATGGTGGGCACTGGTGGGCACAGGTGGGGGTGTTGTCCACACACACACTCTGATGCTGGGCACTGGTGGGCAGTGGTGGGCACTGGTGGGGGTGTTGTACACACACATACTCTGATACTTACACTTACAATGACATAGCAGACGTATGTCCCACACGTCTATTGCACTGGTGTTGTGCGGTGCCGTACCGTACCCCGAGGTCATTGACGTACCGTACCCCAGCTGGATGGCGTACATGCTGCAAGTATTACACTGGTGAAGTGCGGTGACGTACTTCGATGACGTAGGTGCGGCACGTCTCCGTATTGCACTGGTGTTGTGCGGTGACGTACCATACCCCGAGGTCGTTGACATACCGTACCCCAGCTGGATGGCGTACATGCTGCACGTATTACACTGGTGAAGTGCGGTGACGTACTTCGATGACGTAGGTGCGGCACGTCTCCGTATTGCACTGGTGTTGTGCGGTGACGTACCGTACCCCGAGGTCGTTGACGTACCGTACCCCAGCTGGATGGCGTACATGCTGCACGTATTACACTGGTGCAGTGCGGTGACGTACTTCGATGACGTAGGTGCGGCACGTCTCCGTATTGCACTGGTGTTGTACGCTGACGTACCGTACCCCGAGGTCGTTGACGTACCGTACCCCAGCTGGATGGCGTACATGCTGCACATATTACACTGGTGAAGTGCGGTGACGTACTTCGATGACGTAGGTGCGGCACGTCTCCGTATTGCACTGGTGTTGTGCGGTGACGTACGGTACCCCGAGGTCGTTGACATACCGTACCCCAGCTGGATGGCGTACATGCTGCACGTATTACACTGGTGAAGTGCGGTGACGTACTTCGATGACGTAGGTGCGGCACGTCTCCGTATTGCACTGGTGTTGTGCGGTGACGTACCGTACCCCGAGGTCATTGACGTACCGTACCCCAGCTGGATGGCGTACATGCTGCATGTATTACACTGGTGCAGTGCGGTGACATACTTCGATGACGTAGGTGCGGCACGTCTCCGTATTGCACTGGTGTTGTGCGGTGACGTACCGTACCCCGAGGTCGTTGACGTACCGTACCCCAGCTGGATGGCGTACATGCTGCACGTATTACACTGGTGAAGTGCGGTGACGTACTTCGATGACGTAGGTGCGGCACGTCTCCGTATTGCACTGGTGTTGTGCGGTGACGTACCGTACCCCGAGGTCGTTGACGTACCGTACCCCAGCTGGATGGCGTACATGCTGCACATATTACACTGGTGAAGTGCGGTGACGTACTTCGATGACGTAGGTGCGGCACGTCTCCGTATTGCACTGGTGTTGTGCGGTGACGTACCGTACCCCGAGGTCGTTGACGTACCGTACCCCAGCTGGATGGCATACATGCTGCATGTATTACACTGGTGAAGTGCGGTGACGTACTTCGATGACGTAGGTGCGGCACGTCTCCGTATTGCACTGGTGTTGTGGGGTGACGTACCGTACCCCGAGGTCGTTGACGTACCGTACCCCAGCTGGATGGCGTAAATGCTGCACGTATTACACTGGTGAAGTGCGGTGACGTACTTTGATGACGTAGGTGCGGCACATCTCCGTATTGCACTGGTGTTGTGCGGTGACGTACCGTACCCCGAGGTCGTTGACGTACCGTACCCCAGCTGGATGGCGTACATGCTGCACGTATTACACTGGTGAAGTGCGGTGACGTACTTCGATGACGTAGGTGCGGCACGTCTCCGTATTGCACTGGTGTTGTGCGGTGACGTACCGTACCCCGAGGTTGTTGACGTACCGTACCCCAGCTGGGTGGCGTACATGCTGCACGTATTACACTGGTGAAGTGCGGTGACGTACTTCGATGATGTAGGTGCGGCACGTCTCCGTATTACACTGGTGAAGTGCGGGAGTGTGTGGACCTACGTACCCAGACATTACAGTCGTGCAATGGAGATGTGCGTGTGTGGCAACACGTACAGGTATGTTGGACTTCGTTGTACTCACCTTCTGCGCCGTCGTCGGTTTCTAAGTACGAGGTGGTGGTCGTACAGGATAGGGATGAGACGGACGATGGCGTTCATGTCCTGCTTGTCGCGTACCGGGGTGCGGTTCGTGCCGGAGTGTGGTTTTACGGTAGTTTTGAGCTCTCGTAAAAAAAGAGCCGTACGGAGTGTGTTCTACACGGATCGTACTTCCTGGTTCGGGAGACGCGCTCTTTTTACGTTCGGACGTTGCGTCGAGCGTCAGCCGACTGCAATTCGTATGGACTTTCGATTCGTACGCCGTTTTTTACGAGCCGTACGAAGTGACGCTTTAGATTGTGATCGTACTTGCTGATTTGTACGGGGACGCCTACGGGTACGACTCGTACGGGGAAAAACGCTCCGAACCGCAATTCGGAGCGCTTTTTCCCGAATCGGAATCGACCCCTTTATGTCCCACCTCTGCCAAATGGTTCAACAATGCAATAGCATCTTATTCACATTCATCCCTTGTCTTTGATGCCACTAAAATGTCATCAATATATTGAACCAATACATATTCTCCAGGCGTGCCCAAGCTCTCTAATGATTTCTTTAGTAATTGATTAAAAATAGAGGAACTTTCAGTATACCCCTGAGGAATTTGGCACCATGCCAAAATGCGGTCTCCAAACCGGAATGCAAATATTGGCTGGCTTTCTGGGTGCAATGGAACAGTAAAAAAATGCATTGCACAAATCAATTACGGTATACCATTCTGCATCATGTGGAATTTGATATAAAATTACTGCTGGATTTGGTACGATTGGACAACATGGAACAACAATCTTATTAACCTCTCTAAGGTCTTGTACAATCCTAAATGCTCCATTGGGCTTTTTCAATTCCATTATTGGTGAATTACAAAGACTGCTTTCTATCTCTCGTAAAATGCCTTTTTGTTTATTACTGGTGTTATTCCTTCAATTATTTCTGCTGTCATTTTATAATGGGTATTGTTTTGGAAACTTACTCCTTCTATTACAGAAACTTTTACAGGATCTACACCTTTCATCAATCCAATATCTTCTCCTGTAAAATCCCACACTTGCTCTTTTACTGATTCTTTCAATTCAACAGGTATTTCGTCTCGATCAAAAACAGGAATCAATTCATTCTTTTCTGACTCTATCATTGCAATGGTCATTTTAGACAGACTGTCTTCATCTGGAGTTTGAAGTTCAATGCCATCTGGTGAACAATATATGGCACAGTTCATCTTACATAGAATATCCCTACCTAACAGATTAACTGGACTGCAATCACACACCACAAATCGGTGCATGTCTTTGAAATTTCCGATTTCCACTTCTACTGGTTTCGTTAAGGAGGTTTGAATTTGCCTATTAGCTACACCTACAACCTGAATTTTATCACCGAGAGAGGAAGATTTTGAACTTCTACTGATCTAACAGTAGAACGGGTAGCACCAGTGTCCACTACAAAAGTTACTTTACATCATTCACTTTTCCATTCACAAACAGACCAGACTGATCTACCTCAAGAGTGGCTCCAAGCACACACTCTTCTTCCTCTCTCAGGCACAGTCCTAAACTATCATCCTACTCAATCCCGCCATCCTCTTGTAACCAATACTGGGGACTCACATTTACTCTGGGTGATCGGTTTACCTGCTCGCCTCCGCTGAATCCTGTCTCTGCACTGTATTTCTGGCGATTTACACTGTGTGGTTGTGGCGGTTGTGGCACCTGACTTTGCTAAGTAACTACCTGCTGCTGTTGCGGTGGTTGTTGAATTACCTCATTCTGCACCTGCGGATTCAATGATGTATTTTTGGGATTAACTCTTGGCGGACACTTACACTCGTTCTTCCAATGCCCCCATCCTGCCGCAATTATGACAAGGGTACTTTTTCTTAAGCTCTTCTATATTCCCTACTAATTTAGGTTTACTGAAATTTCCCTTCATTTTTCCTTGATTTACGTCTGTACTTTTATTTTCCAATTGTGCCACCTGATGTTCTGCTACCTTCACTTGTGCCCACATGGCTTTCTCTTTAAGTTTTCTCTGTTTGACTTCGATCTCATCACTACAATATTTTGCATGTCTCAATACCTCATCCACAGAACATGACTGCCATCCCATCAAATTATGCTTGATCATGGCCCCTATTTCTGGTTTTAATCCACACACAAATCTGTACACAAAATGACTCATATCTTTTTCATTTAATTCTTCATATCCACTATACTGTTTAAATACTAACAACAATCTCTCATAAAAGGCATGTACAGATTATTTCGGTTCTTGCAAAGTCATGTCAATCTTTCCCCAATCCGTCTCTTTCGGTAGAATTTTATTTTTCAAAAACACTTTTACTTGTTCATATTTTCGCATTACTTTGGGTCCAGGAGCACCCGTCACTTTATCTCGTGGATATTCCGTTTTTGGCCAATCTATTGTTATTTTGCACTCAGACCATAAGTCTGCTGGTGCTACTATGTCAAATAATCCATCTAGATCTTCCCATAGTACCTTTGAAACTTTTACAAATCGATCCACTTGTCGATACCACTCTACTGGTTTTTCTCTCAATCTGGGGAAATCATTAGTAAATGATAATATGTCTTGTCTAGTCCAAGGAACATGTACGTATCCTCCTACAGGTATTTCTCTCATAGGAAATTCATTTATCACTGTCTCTTTTTCTCTCACAGGGAATGCTAATGTAGATTCATCACTGACTTCTTCTTTGCCCATTTTGCTTTCCATCTATTCACATCTCCCCATCTCCTTAATAAAACAATTAGCTCTTTTATTTGGGTTAATCTTCCTGCAGTTTTCATGTTTTCAATGTCTTTTTCTGTAAAATCTACTCTGAAGGGTTTCTGTAACATTTTATTCTTTGCAAAATCTATATCTAATTCACTTGCTAGTCCTTCCGAATGATCATGTATAGATTTCGCTTTCCAGGTAATACTTTTACACATGAACATTAATTCATCATTTTGGTATGTTTTTAATCTATCTGTTCCAATCGTCCCAATAATTAATTCTTCCATATCAACTTTTAGTTTAGCAACATCTAATACCTTTGGCTCATGTTCTTTTACTTTTCGAGTTTTAAGCCAATCACTTAATTCCTGTTCTGATGGTCCTACTGGGGTTTGTGTTAAATCTATTTTCTCTACATTTCTTTCAGGAGTTACAGAATCAGATTCTGCTCCGGTCGGAAACTTGTATGGTAAACTCTGATTAAAAGTCAAATCAGGCAGTGTTATGTTGCCTGTTCGCCTAATCTCAGACAAATCTGGATACATTTTTTCTTTTACTTTTTGCAAACTCTGGTTTAAAGGAATTGTCAAAGTTGGTGTTTTTATTTTCTGATTTTCAAACACTGGAATTACCAGACCTATCGTTACTGGAACTGTTACTGCTTCTATATTTTTAGTAAGTTCCTGTATCTTTTCAGTTAATTCATTTGTAGAACGTATATATTCAGAAGTACTTGAGTGTTCTTCATTTTGTCTCTCGACCCTTGCTACACTCTTCCTAATCTCATCATTTTGTTTAGGAGTACCAGTAAGTCTGGTTTCTATCAAGGGAGGGTTTGAATAATATCTCATTTCTACTCTTTCCGGAAGATCTCTAAAATTTGAAAATCGTTTCGGGGTTTCAGTAAATCTATCCTCTATCGGTGGAGCATTTGGAGTGGTCCATATAGAACCTAGTTGATATGGTGCTGGTCTTCTATTTAATATCTCCTCCAGCACTGTATCCTCTGATTCACTTTCTCCATAATTTGTCCTTTTCTACGACTCCATATTATTCCTCTTCTCTGTGCATTTTCGCCCTTCCATTTCATCTACCAATCTAACCGGATACATTCCATCACACATGTCAGCATTTCTCCACCTTCGCATCCTATTTTCATGTGTTTCTCCCCATAATCCTTGTAATCTACCTCTTTGTCCTCGATGATTTTCCAACCTTTCTCGTTCTAACTCAAGCATCTCATCCTCCCACTCAACTAGTGCTTCAAATTGAGTCGGTCTAGGTCTCGGTTCAAGATTCATCATCTTTTCTCTCAGATTCCGTAAAACTGCCAAATTAAAAGATCCTACTTCCGGGAATGCTAGTGCACCATCTTTTTTGGTACATCTAGCCCAATTCTCTAACCAAATGCATGTATGATAGCCATATTTCATCATCATGTACAAGGCAGGCGTTTTTGGCGGAGGAAGTAATCTTCCTTCTCTCGTTACTATCGCCTTGTCTTTCTTGAACACATTTTTCAATTTCTTAAACCATGAAGGTTTTTCTTTTTCTCCTTCATAATAAAACTAAATTTTTCTGATAATCTCCTGTATTTTGAAAGATCACACACTCTTCCGTATACTGCTTCGTAACACCAGACTATCACAGCACGGTTCACACTATCGCACCAATTAGAACGAGATACGTTGTCTTAGTGCTTAACCAATAGTCTCGCTGTTTCACTGATGCACCAATCAGCCCTTATTCCATATTGGCCACGAGGACCAATCCCTGCGCTACACTTTTGACGTCAGCAGTGCTCCGGCTTCTGCAGCGCAGACTGATCCCTCCTTTAAAAGGTTTGTTGAGAAGCCGTATTTACAATTTTATACAACTGAATCGGTTAGTAACTACAGAAAACAACTCCATTTGTCTGTTTTGCTAAACCAAAGTGATAGTTTTCTCAATTGCACAAGTATTCTGTATTTCCAGTAGACAGCGCTTACCTCTTCTCTACCACAGAATTTTACACTCACTGATAAAGCAGCGCTTTCCTCTACCTTTACCTTTCTCTCAGGCTCGGGTTAAGCTCTATTACTCTGTCAGTGATAAGTTTTAAATCAGGATGCACAATGATCCCTGTACTTGAAGGCTAAGATTTTATAGACTGCCCTCGCTATTCATTTATCCTTTCACACATAAAGTCCCTAACTTATGATGTACGACGACACCACTGTGATATACGACGATACCACTACTTTGAAACAGACTATGCGATGTGCGACTTCACTTGCCACACTTCCTCTGCCTGCAGACAGAGTAACTAGCTTCCCACACTTTTCGGAAGCCTTTTCGGACTACACATAACATAATACAAACTCAACAGATGTTAGTCATAATTCTGTACATCAAATCCTGTATACATCACTCTATACATTATCCTAGCTAATTCTATAGCAACCTATGCTCTGCTACCAAGTTTATTACTGATGCAGCGCTTCTCCTGAAATAATTTCTAAAACCTCATAACCTTTCCCTGAAGTATTAAATCATTAATTTACTCATCAGTGGGGCCCATAACACTGCGCGCCACTCATACACACTTTCTCTCTACTTCATGGTTTGGTGTGAATCAAAGGAGAGCTGCTGGATCATAGCGGAGTGTCTAAAAATGTTAACTACCTATTTATAATATATACATCTGCAGTTTAAATTGTTTACCATGGTTTTCCAATACAACAAATTATTCAGACACACCACCATTGATTGTCGATAGATCTGCTAGTAAAAATTAGACTAAGGATGAACAAGACCTGCTTAATTCTTCATTTATCTAATTTTTATTTAAAGAGAAATTTTCTAGCATAACCTATATTTACTCATTTTCTTTTTATTCATTTAATAGAAATAGATTTGAGAAAAGGAAAGAAATTTAAATCATACATTTATATTTCATTTAATTCATCAGCTCAGAAATAAGCACATTATTATTGAGATTATTGGACATAAATATTAGCAAAAGATATAATAGTTCCCAAAGCTTTCCTCCCTATTCTCTCTAGCTATTAACCTCATCTAAGGACTCCGTACTCATTCAAATAATTTTAAAGTTTAGAAAAAATCAAAGTTCTTACGCCTCAGGAAAGTTCAGCATTCGGGCATCATGTTGGAATACGCAGATAGAAATCGAAGAAGAGAGTTTTTTCTTAACCCCGGACATACTCTTTTGTACCCTTTCTCTCTAGCTAATCTATCTAAACTCCAAAACATTTAGGGTCTTCTCCCAATTTGATTGGACAATCCAAGGGGTGGATGAGCATAACCTCATCATGTCATTGTTTGAGTTCCACATGATCCTTTCAATAAAATGTTCTTTGTTTTAAAATACATCCGCTTCCTTCCAGTCCTTCAATTGGTAATACTAGTCTGCATTCTCATGCTTTCACACCACGGACATCCATTTTGTTGTCACTCAGCTGGCATTTCAGGGCACGCTGTCCTTGAACTATTCCACTCGAGCACAAGCAGCTCATACTTGACTTGCAGCTTTTTCTATTATGCGCAGGCGTACTGCATCTCAATCTCGGAGTCTCAAAAGCGTCCATCTTTGCACTAGGCCTCACAGGCCAGAACGGGAACTATTATAAAAACAAACACAATTAAATGTTAATTATTGAATTATAACCCTTCTGTTTACCTCCCCTCTTACTAAGGTAACCCTGTTAGTTATACCTAGCAAATAAAGCAACATATATGCACCTTTATACTCACTTGTATTCATGTTTTTGCCACAAATACATAAACAGAAAGCACATTCATGCCACTTTTGGTTAATTTATAACGTATGCATTAGTGTTAGACATAACAAGATCACTCAGTTAGTCGATTATGTTTGCAACATAAGCATATTAGTTTTCCCACGTGTACTTGTGTGTGTGCATTCTATTCTATGTTGATTAATTTTCAAAACCACACGATTAATTCATATTGTTGTTATGGGGAAGTAACTTCACGAGGGGTATACAAAATTTTGTTTTTCCACCTCGCTCCATCACATGCACTTTTCAGGCGCACTCAGTTGTCCAGAGTCACATGATTTTTGCCCATGTGATGAAGCAAGAATGTTTCCACAGTTCAAACTCTACAACTTGGCGGGCTGACAAGATCTCCACACTCAAGCATGCAAATTATTTTTTAGAAGCATTAAGACTATTTGGCAAAGCCCATCTTGCCTTTCGTAACATGCCACACATTTGTGTCAAATGCCACTTTACTGGTCTATTTTGTTTAGGGGCTAACACATAATTGAGGTTGTGCATGGCAAAATTCTATCAGCATTTCTGTGGAAAATACTACTTCCTCGCAGTCCCTTTACAATCTTGTTCCACATGGAAAAAAGTTTTGAATTTAGAATAAAAGTAAAAAAATGATTTGTACTTTATTACAGGTATAATGGTCTTCTTTCTTAAGTTTATGCATATCGATTTTTTTTAATATTGTATTTGTAATGCTTTTGCTTTAAGTGAGAACATTAACCATATAATCACGATGAGTTAAATTGTCCATGGAACAGGCATAGGGCTGACCTATTGATGTATATCATCTATAATTGAATGAAAGGGGTGCTTCTGTGACATAATATCTTGATACAATAACATTGCGGCAAAAATATAATGGCAAACATATTGTGGACAAAAATATCCAACCAGAGGCACTGTAGGGAAAATGTTGGACGTTGGAGGAGCCAGATTTACTGTTCACCAAGAACAATAATTATAAATAAATGTTCAAACAAAATGAACACAAACACAATATAATCAAAAATATTAATTAACACAATTAGTTCAATATTTTTTTCAAAACAACCAAATATTTGTAAAATGTTCCTAAAAAATATTGCACAACTTTACATAGCTATTAAACAGAATAACCTATAAAAAATAAACAAAAAATGATACATATTTATATATATATATATATATATATATATATATATATATATATATATATACATATATATATATATATTCACTGAAAAAACCATAGGTTATAGACCATATATAGTTAGGAATTAGCATTTACAAAACCTTGAAAATTCACTGAAAAAACCATAGGTTATAGACCATATATAGTTAGGAATTAGCATTTAAAAAACCTTATTTTACTCACACAAAACCATTGAAATTCCATATATAGTTAGTTGCAGTAACTATATATCGCGCACCCGCAATCCACTGCTGATCATGTCACATATTACATCATTCATGACATGGTCAGTGACATCACTGATGACATCATCTAGTGTCTGTGTGTTTTTGTAAAGTTTAAATATGTTTTACATATTGAAGAATGAGTGGATGTATGGAAGACTGAGTGTGTGTGTGGCTGGCTGGGAGGTGTGTGACTGTGCATATCAATGTGTACTTGTATCAGTGATTGTATAAGAGAGTAAGTATGTGTTAGTTTATGTGTGAAAAGTATGGTGTTCTGTGTTTAACTGTATAGATGAGGAAATCGAAGTGTGATTGATTCTTCACAGGACTGACTAGGTGTATGAGTGCATATGATAGTGTTGTAATAATGAGTGACTGTATTTATGAGTGATTGTATGGGTGAATGAGTGAATGTGTGTGTAGACGTAGGAATCAGTGAGTGCGTATGTAGTAACTGGTATTGGTGTGTCATGATGTCATCACTGATGTCATTTGAGATGTCATCAGTGATGTCATCAGTGATGTCATTTGAGATGTCATCAGTGATGTCATCAGTGATGTCACTGACCATGTCATGAATGATGTAATATGTGACATGATCAGCAGTGGATTGCGGGTGCGCGATATATAGTTACTGCAACTAACTATATATGGAATTTCAATGGTTTTGTGTGAGTAAAATAAGGTTTTTTAAATGCTAATTCCTAACTATATATGGTCTATAACCTATGGTTTTTTCAGTGAATTTTCAAGGTTTTGTAAATGCTAATTCCTAACTATATATGGTCTATAACCTATGGTTTTTTCAGTGAATTTCATAGGTTTTTTAATAGCAAATCTTTATAAAAATAATACATTTTAAATCTAATTTTATATTTTATAATTTTTTTATTTTTTTTTAATATTATTTTTAGTGCGCTCCCGGGGCGCGGACAGGTGAACGCACGGGTAAGCGCAATCTGGCGGCGCGCCCCGAGGCGCGTACTAATGCGCGTCCCGGAAGCGCTATTGTCGAGAACGAAAACAACATCGTGACGTATCGCGTAGCCGCCACGCCTTGCGTCATAAGACACGTATCGCGTAGCCGCGAGATGCGTCTTATGACGCACCGCGTAAGCGCACCCGGAAGCGCATACGATCGCGCAACGTAAGCGCCCCGATGCGCTTACGATACACGCCCGGGACGCGCCCCGGGCGCGTAGCGTAAGCGCGTCAAACCATGTGACTTTAAAATAACACTTTTCATTGGTTCAGAACTTTTTTTTTTCCAAATTGTGTGAAACCCACCCATTTCTCTCACTATTGCTTTGTACTTGGAGAGAGCAAGAGCTGTTGTGTCTACTCTATCTCCTACTTTTCTGATCTCCAGCAATGGCTGCAAGAGAGTCATCCAGCAGTGATTCAGAGGGATTTTTGGATGAGGACCCTCCTCAGCAAAAGAAAAAAACCCATTTCATTTGGAAATTTTACGACATCCCAGAAGGACAGAAAAAAGTGAACGCTCCCAAAGTAACATGCAAAATATGTGGGAGTAGTTTATCCAGAGGCAATCCTCTGAAAAAATATAGTTTTGGCAATGCCAATTTGATCCGGCATGTCAAAAGAAGACACCCTAACAACTTTGCCAGGGAGAGTGTCAGAGAGCTGGCACGGAATGTACCAACAGATGGCGGCAGCACCTCCACTGGTGGAGCAACACCTTCGGGACCACCCCGTGGAAGAATGATCCCTAACATTCAGCCGGTGTTTGCGGGCATCAAATTTTTGTGCGCAGAGTGTGACGAACTGCTCTGCTATGGGGAGCAGAGTGTTGAACTGATTGCTCTAAAGAAACAGCAACACCGCTGCTCTTCCAGTCCCTAAATTTTCAATTTTTTTTGCTCCTGTTGAGCAGTTTTGCAATCCTTGTTTTTGTTTTTCCCTTGAAAAAAATACAAAAAAAATATAAAATTGTTTTAAAAAGTCTAAAAAAATATAAAACAAAAAAAACAAAAAAAAAATATATATAAAACAACAAAATGAAAAAAAAAGTTCTTTTCAGAACTACCTCCAATTTTTAAAAAGAAGCTTTATTTTTTTTAAAGTCTGTCATTTTTAATCTCCATGGTACGCTCCCCCGTACGCTCCCCGGTGCGCGTACCGGGCGCTCACCCCCGCGAAAATCGATTTTTTTTTTATTTATTTTTTTCACCCGCGGGAGCCTTTTATGGCCCCCACATGAAACCTAGGGGGTCAGGGGGTGTGTACCCTGCTCCCTCTTGCTCATTTCCCCCTTTGATTTTTGCCACCTCTTGTGTCTCAATCCTACCGAGACACAAGATGGCGGCCGCTGCGGACTGTTTCGAATGTTTATAGACACCCGAGAACCAATCAGCTTGCCGTGCGCAAGTCGCGTGGCGCGCCTGGAGCGCTCTCCCGTACGCGTATCCGGGAGCGCTCCAGGCGCGGATCTAGATATATATCTTTTTTTGAACGTTAATTTCTCAAAATCCACTGGAGCACATACATTGAGACCTACAAAAGGCACATCGGGCTACCAGTCCCTACAAATTTGCCAAGTTTCGTGCAAATCCATTCAGCCGTTCGGGCTAAAAATGAGGCTAACCGCCCTATGGAAAACTCAATGTTAAAAACACGTTTTGGGACCCCCCTTTTTTCTCGGCCCCCCCTGGACCAACTCCCCCCAAATTTCCAGTGGCTGCTCAGAAACAAAATGTTCCATTTTGCTGAAAATTTCAGCCAATTCCGTCCACAAACGCCAAAGTTATTAGACATAGAATTTTCAAAAATCCCATAGGGAAAAAATCCTAACTATATATACCTACTGGCGACCGCCAGTAGGTAATATATATATATATATATATATATATATATATATATATATATGTTTATTATAATGAAAATAATTTGTGATTTGCTGAGAGCCCCAAGGAAGTCCAATTATTTCTGGAGTGAAATGCATCGGTTGTGTTTTATATTAAAGTTATAAGAACGAAGTAAAGACTATCATACCTTCTATGAATTGTTTTCATATATTTGGATGACATAGATGTAATATCCAACACATTTAGAACTCAATTTTTTTTAGTTTTGACTTTGAAACCTATCTGAAATTTGGAGCAATTGAGGGATAATTACATTCTGTGATGTGCCTCTCTCACTTTGTGTATAAAATGGCAAGAAAACAAGGTCAACTTTATTTTGAAAACGCAACAATTTGGATATTTTTCCTGAATTTACTTTTCTGGTCCAAAAACAATGGCGTAGTTTTTAGGCCAACATATTGATTGACCATGGATTACAATATATGGTGTTGTTCCCAGCAAAATTAAGAGTTATGAGCAAAAACAAGATGTAAAACTTCCAAACAGTGGAAGAAACATGGAACTTGTTGGAGGATTGGCGATTGGTGAGTGGCCTCTAAGCAAACATGGAGAGTCATGGCGGTAGATCTACATCTCCAGAGAGCAGAAAACTTGATGGGCAACCAACACAAGAGGACTAATGGACGAAATGACATGGATTTGGATCAACGCACACTCATGGCACAGAATTTACACGACAATCAGCAAACAACAGATATTCAGGTAGTTTTTGAGACCTGAGGAGGGGGAAATGGGCATGGGTTTCTAACAATAGACTTGCTCTGAAATTCACAGTGGCTGTCAATGGGTGGAGGGGCACTAGTGGATGCTGAGATGACTTATCCATGCAACAGCACAACTGAAAGAGGGAGTGGAATGTGCATTTCTATAGCTTGTATAGCACACTATAAAGAAGGCTGACCATACGGAAGAGACGCGTCTTATACTAGCAATAGAGGCGGTTCAAAAGAGGGGGAACGAAGCGGGGGAAATGAAGCACTCCAATAGACATAAGGGTGCAAATGTGTATAGGAAGATCTACAAAGGTGAGTAATAAGTGCGTTGCATGACGGGAATCCCATCTCTTAAGTCAAAGTATGCTCACCTAAACATAGTGTCCTGGAACATTAACGGGCTAGGCAATAACGTTCAAAAGGGGGTGGTATGCATGTATTTTCAGTGTAATGGTCAAGACATTGTTATGCTGCAAGAGACACACCTAAAAGGGAACCACTTTAAATACACATGTATTTTAGGTGGAATGGCCAAGATATTGTAATGCTGAAAGAGATATATATCTAAAAGGGAACCACTGTAAAATGTTAAATAGGGTTCTGGGCCACTCAGATATGGGCGTAGGAAGTGTGGGGGATGAGGGGATATATGTCCCCCAGATTTTGGGGTGGGGGATACTGGGGACAAGTGTAGGGGGCACGAGGTGTCAAAATAATCTTTGCTCTTTCTTTTGGGATTTGCAGGGCCATTAGCACGCGAAAGCACTACCTATAACGGCCCTGCACTTGACCTGTGACCTGCCTCCAATTATGTGACCAATCTGATAGTCATTGCAGAAAGGTGTCATCACAGAGGCCACCAGCCCTCTGCCTAACAATGCTGCAACCGTCCAGGAATTCTTTATCACCCCACCGCCACAGCTGCCTGCAGTCTGCACTTCTAAGGACAAAGGTAGAGAGGTCCTTTGTTGATTACTGTATGCATTCTGCCCCAACTCAGCCTTATCCTACCTGCAGTGGTGGTGTCAGGCCCCCGCTCCACCACTTTAAGTGGGGATTAGGGCACTGGTGACATACACATAGGATTAGGAACCGATCCGATGTCTGAGTGACAGGCAGAACCAATTTATCTGCAAATTGTAATCCACCGTAATTCCTCTACCTAGCAGCCTGCCAGTTTGTAATGACAACATTCTGAGGTTCTTTTATGGCTGCTTTTATGGGTGGCCAACCCTGGCTGCACTTCGGTGTTAAAAATAAATAAATAGTACAGTGTAAGAGCACCATGACAGAGGATTAACTTGGGTGCGGCACTGGAGAGTGCAGCAGGGGCCCATTTACGCAACCACATTGCATGCACTTGACACTGAAGGTGAATGCAACTCATTTGTCCAGTGTCTTCTGCCTGATTTGCACTAAAATTAAACCTTAATTATTGACATGAGCAGAATGCCTATTGATTCACATATAATACGGCCGAATTGCACTAAAATATTTGTTTTCTTCTTCCACGATTTTGCAGTTGATATTAAACTTGGAAAAGGACCATTAAAATATGCCCAGCTTGTACGTTGCCAAGCCAGCCCATTACCTGGCAGGAAGATCATTTTTACGTGCCAGAATTCCCCTTGGGCAGCTTGCCCCCTTTAACGATAAACAAATGATGACTATCCCCCAGATTCATCATAGTCATGTTTTGTGAGTCCTTAATAGCGAATTTTAAGCATTCGCTATTAAAGACTCGCAAAACGGGATGCATGTAGAAATCGCAATATTTTTACCGATTTTCACTGCTTCCTTATTTGCGAATCACTAATTGCTAATCGCAAATAAGGAATGGCTTTCCCATTCATTCCTATGGGCCTAAAGGCTATTAAAGGCCCATAGGAATGAATGGGGAGTCATTCCTTATTTGCGATTAGCAATTAGCGAATCGCAAATAAGGAAGCAATTTCAAGGGTGCCAGGGTGTCCAAAGGACACCCTGTTGCACCCCTGAAATGGTAATGTACACTGGTGTTGCGCACACACATGTCCCAAGGACATGTGTGTGTGTAACATACAACTTAGAAAAATGCACTAAAGTGCATTTTTCTAAGTTTTTGCTATTTACCATGTAGTTAGACTTCGCGGTAAATAGCGGCCCCAGATTGCGAATTTGCAATTTTAAAATGGTTAATGAATTGCATTTAAGGAATCTCAAATTGAGATTCCTTAAATGCAAATAATCGCAATTTAGCGATTTCTAGAATTGCGATTTTTGGATTTGGGATGATGGGCTATGCCAATGCTTGTTCTATCTTGCACTCACTCTTCAACATTCAGTATCACATTCTCACTCGCACTCACTCTCACTTTTTCCTACTCTGATTACCTCCTTCTAACTTACAGTGTCACGTACTCTACGTGACTCATTCTCACTCACTTTCTCTCACTTTCAACCACATACACTCTTTCACTCATGCTCAGTTACATTCAGGCACTCAATCATTTGCACCCACATTTACTTACTCAAGTCAAGTCAAGTCAAAGAATCTTTATTCGGTGATTAAAAAACACCATAAAAGCACACTCATATATACATAGTAAAAAATCATTAAACATTTCAAGGTTCTTTGTACAGTGAATTTGCAAAACATAAATATAACAATTTAATCCTATTTAACGCTTAAAGGTTAAGATAAAAACAATTCAGACTTCTCCTTTGGTGAGCCTTAAGCGCAATGCTACCTTAATAAAATTCATGATGCTACACAGTATTAATGGTTCCGCAGCTTTCTGTAAAAATACTAGTGCCTCCCTAGCGTGGACCAAGTTAGCTTTCTTCAAGAGGTTTACCAGGTATCTGCGTCTGGGCATTGAGTAAAAGGGGCAGAGTAAAACAAAGTGAAGGGAGTCCTGCAGAGACCTGTTGTCGCAGCCGCAGGGCCCCTTCTCTTCTATTGATGTAGCAAATCCCGCTGGTGATGCCAACATAAATGGGAGTAGGTTTAATCTGAAACGGCACATCGAGAACCTATCCTGTGCATTATACATAAGGTACAAGTATGGCTCCATACCATCCACACTCTTCACTAGGTGATGGGCCCTCACTGTCTTTTTACACCCTTCAGCCTCATCTCTGCGTAGGTTTTTCCGCTCAAGAAAAATTCTCCCAACATGCAGTTTATTCTGGGCTACAATGGTTGTAGGATGAATAAAAAGGTTCCCAAAACCTAGCTCCTCGAGGGTTTTCTTCACATAAAAGAGCCAGGGGATACGCATACACTTGTCCCTCTCTAAACAGTCCGATAGGATTTCTCTACTCAGTGCCGCATCAGGGTTGACCCAAATTTTTAACCAAGCAATAATGGGCCTCAATTTTATCAGATCTTCAATATATGGTCTCCCTAACTCCCTGTGGGCGATCAAACCAGCAGTACTTTGTGGTACCCTCAAGAGTGATTTCAGATATTTATTTTCTTCTCGTTGGATACTAGTGGTATTGACAAAGCCCCATACTTCTGCCCCATAGATTACCTTGGAGCATGATACAGAGCTATACAGATTTAGCACCTGTTCCGGGGACCATCTCCCTAGCCTCCTGCCATAGCTAGCAATTGCCCCGTTAGATGCAATCATTTTACCACATCGTTCCTCCACCAAGGTATCAAACCGCAGGGCACCATCAAATGTTACACCAAGATAGGGAAATGTTTTAACCTCTTCCACGATGTGGCTCCCTATTGTATATGTGTATTTAGCAGTGGTTTTTTTCCCCGCCACGAGCACATAAGATGTACTCAAATTAACAGAAAGGTCCAAGTCACCCATGAACTTAACAAATCCATCAATCAGGGTTTGTAAGCTCCTTGGTGTGCGTGCGATCAGTACCGCGTCATCTGCATAAAGCAGAACAGGAATGTGACGCGACCAACCCTTGGGCAATCTGCCTTTAAACCTAACAAAAACTGCTCCAGATTATTTATGTAAAGGGAAAACAAAAAGGGAGCAAGAATGCAGCCTTGTCTGACTCCACTCATACAAGGAAAAGAACTAGTCAGTCCCCCCTCCCTATTAAAACGGACCTTAGCGGTGGTATCGCTGTGCAGTTCCCTCAATATATTAATTAAACCACTCTCTATCCCCATACTAAACATCATGCCCCACAATTTTTCCCTATTGACATGATCGAATGCTGCTGCCAGGTCCATGAAACCCATATAAACGGATTCATCGCTAGCCATAGTATACTTGGCAGTCAGCATATAGAGGTTCAGGCACTGGTCACTAGTGGACCTCCCTGCCCTGAATCCGTATTGAGTGTCCGAGAGGATGTTATTTTCCTCGGTCCACTCAGACAGTCTATTAAGAATTGCCCTCCCCAGAAGTTTTGCCGACACGTCAATCAGGGAAATCGGGTGGTAGCACTTTGGGTCATCCCTGTTGCCCTTTTTGAAAATCGGCACAATTACTGCCGTGGACCAAGACGGAGGTAGGCCATAGATAATGGCAGTATTAATAACCCTTGTCATTAGGGGAGCCCAGAGTTCAATGTTACTCAGGAACAGATCTGGGGGGATTCCATCAGGCCCCGGCGCTTTATTTTTAGACAGGCCCTCAATCCCTGCAGTGATCTCCTTGATGGAGAATTCTACCAATGAAGCCTCAGTTGGATTGGTCGGTAGCTCTACGGCAGAACCAGGCTCGTGATTATATAGGCTCCTATAATGGGTAACCCACTGCTCTGGGAGAATGTTGGCCCCTAAATCCGGAGTATCTTTTTCCTGGAAAGTTGGGTTATTAATTCTTTTCCAGAAACCTGCTAGATCCTTTCTTTCCCCTGCTTCTCATAAATCTGCCCACGCTTCCGCCTGCAAGTCGAGTTTCCTCCTCTTGATCTCCTTTTTATACCTTTCTCTGCACTCCTTAACTTTGTAGGGAACCCTTGGTTTAGTTTTAAGGCAGCTTTTCAGCTCTCTTAAAGCTTTGGAGCAATCTTTGTTGAACCATCGGGGATTCCCGTGGTTCGTGAGTGGCATACTGGTCTTGAGTAGGCCATCGACCAGATTAGCAATCTGGTCGAAAGCTTCCATAATCCTTGATCCCTGGACTTCTATGTCCAGACAATCATTAATTGCAAGCTTGCCTGCATCCACCAGGCCCCTATAAAACTTTTCCCCATCTATTTTAGCCCATTTTATTCTCCTGCCCTGGTCTGTTGCTCTCTCTGTGAAGGTGCGTTGAACTCTATTACTTAGACCCGCCCTGTATCTCAGCTCCAAGACAAGAGGATTATGGTCGCTGAAGCCGCTCCAATCTATCCCTACACTGGTTACCTTATGAGTTAGTGACCTTGAAACCAGAATGTAATCTATGAAGGAAGAGCAACCCCTACCCTTAAATGTAGGTGGCAATGTGCCATCCTCCTGCGTCCCTACCATGTTAATGGTGTGTTCAAGGTCATACTTAAGCCGTAACGTTCTAAAAGCTAAACCTAACGGCGTATGAGAGAAGTGCGGTCCCTTCTCTATGGGGCATCGGGACCAATCTGTATTTATTTGGGCCAGTACCGGGCACAAGTGGCAATTATAATCTCCCATCACCACCAACCCATATGATTGCCCCTTTTTTTGACCTGTTATGACCTCGCCCATCCTATTGTCTAATTCCGTGACAAGAGAGCGGTTAGGTCCCGCCATCACATTGTTGTAGAGATTTACTGCAACAAATCTGAGACCTTTCCCAGAAAACCTTACTGCCTGAATCCTGTGGGAATTCCACTCAAGACTAGTAAAACTTCCCGGGAGGCCCAGATCTACATAAATGGCTAACCCTCCCACGGCTCTCCCTGACCTTGTTTTTTGAGCGGGTACAAAGAAACACTTGTACCCTTGCAGATGAAAGTTATTCTCCTGGGCCCAGGTCTCCTGCAGACAAATTACATGGAATTGTCTAATATAGTCTAGCCACTCTTTGTTATTAAATTTTCCTGCCAGGCCAGCTATATTCCATGATATGATTTTTATTGCCTCACACACCTGAACCCCTCCTCCCTGGTGCCCTCCTAGTGATTCACACCCTTGTATTTCCCCTTCCGGTCCCTGTGTGTCCTCTATACATACAATTTCTGCAACCCTAAGTTCATCCAGCACATGCATTTGCTTTGCCACATGGCTGTGCTTCTTCAACTCATCGTTCAAAACCTCTATGCCCCCTACTCCCCGTGTACCGTTATCTGTCTGTCAATCTACCCCCTCGAGACCATCCAGGCAATGAAACCGGTTGAATGTATGGAGAGGTGGCTCTGATCGGCTGAATAATGGCCTGGGGTTGAACTTGTGATAAACACCCCTCCGACCCACCCTTTCCCAGTTATCATATGATGATCGGGTCACATGTGCAGGGGCTGGGGTGGGAGGGAAGAAGAAGGACACATGAAGTGTTTGAATAGTTGACTCTTGAGATTTATTCTTTCCCTGGCATATATAAGCGACAGTTCCGGCATCCCTGAAGCTCACCAATATGCAATCCCCCACGATGGATTTACGTGTTCTCCCCACCCAAGGCACCCTTCTAACCATTATGATTTCATTATTTAAGTGTACTGGTAGGGGTCTATTCAGATTTAACCACTTAATCACCCTGCTTTTTAGGGCACAAAAATCCTCTGCTTCACCTACCTCTAGCGATGGAACACCTGCCATGACTACTGTAAAATCATTTGCCTCTGGTGGTAAATTGGGTCTACGTGGCCTGGGATGGGGCTTCATTAGTGAGGTTGGTGCATCCCTATCTGTGGGTTGTGCTAAAGAAGCAGAGTTTACAGGGCGGATAAGTCCTCTGGGGTTAGCTGGCATATCTGGTGCAGGGATATTCCTCTGAGTTTGTAATGGGGTGACCACAGTTGCAACCTGTGGGGGGGGCGGGAGGCGTGACGCTTTTTGGGGGCTGTCTCGTGTCTATTCGGGTGGCAGTAACTTTAGGAGCCCTTTCATGAGAGTTGGCCGGGATTTTCAAACTACTTAATGTAGCCTCAAGAATGGTTAGCCTAATTTCCATTTTTTTTTATGCTTTCACTAATTGGGAGCAGAAGTGACCTGAGCAGGAATTCCACATTACCCAACGGGGCAACAGAAAGGGGAGCATTAATAATATTGCTAGCAGCTTCTTTGGTCAGGGCAGGGACCACACCTTCCTGTGCAGCAGATTTAGAATGTGAGACATCCACTGTTGTCACAGTCGGTGTGGAAGGTTTAAATGCCTTCCCAAAGTCTAAATGGCTAATCTTGGGTTTGTTTTTCCCCTGACCACGCCTCGACTTCCTCCTACGTTTATTTGAGGGGGGCCCGATAACCTCTTGTGCTGCTGCTAGTTTTGGTTTGGCTTTCCTAGATTTCGATGCTAAGGGAGGTTGAGAAATTAGGTCAATCGTCCCCCTGCTTGGGCTTGTAATACTCACTGGGGTTAAGCTCATGGGTAGCACTGGGGGCGTTTGTGTAAGGTCCCTAAGCAAGATCGGAACATCTTCAGTTAAGGGTAGATCTTCACTGAGTGTAGGAGAATGATCTCCTAATGGTCTACCTTTCAAGTTATCTATAGAGCGCCTCCGTTCAGCTCTGCGCCGGTTTAGTGTGCTCTCCTTATCCACATCTACCCCAGCCCGAGGAAAGTAATTCTCCAGGGTCATGTTTTTTGTTCCTCCCTGCCTTATGGGGGTGCTTTCCCTTGCCAGGGATGGCATGGTATGTTAAGGTGTAATAATGATAGTTATGAGACAAATTGTCAGCTTATTATACTAAAGACTTAATGGCAAATGTTAGAACCAAGAGGGTAGGCCCAGCCCAGCCTCCTTCGGCCACAGACGGCCACAGACGGTCCCGCCCTTGTCCCGGGCTTCTCCCGGCGCTCCCGCGCGCTCCTGCGCAGCGGGTTCGCTATGCAGTATAATAGCGGGAGAGGTGGGGCAAGGGGCGTGGCAGTCAGGGAGAGCGGCCCAGGTGTTGAGGGTTGACCGCACGCAGGGACTCCTGGAAGTTAGAGTCCCTGCGGGTCCGCTCGCAGCCCTGAACTTGCCTGCTCTTCCTCCCCGGTGCAAAGTCCACAGTCTGAAAAACGGCGCTCCTTGAAACACAAAGCGCCTCGCACCACACAGCGAAGCGGGACCCGTGGAGCGGGTCCGGCGAGGAGCTGCACTTGCAGAGAAGGGTCCAGGCACAGGTGAAAAAGCCACGGCAACAACCGGTCCTACAAGGAATCCCACGACGCTCTCAAAGGCGGCTGCTTTCAATACTGGGGCAGGGGGCGTGGCAGTCAGGGAGAGCGACCCAGGTGTTGAGGGTTGACCGCACGCAGGGACTCTTGGAAGTTAGAGTCCCTGCGGGTCCGCTCGCAGCCCTGAACTTGCCTGCTCTTCCTCCCCGGTGCAAAGTCCACAGTCTGAAAAACGGCGCTCCTTGAAACACAAAGCGCCTCGCACCACACAGCGAAGCGGGACCCGCGGAGCGGGTCCGGCGAGGAGCTGCACTTGCAGAGAAGGGTCCAGGCACAGGTGAAAAAGCCACGGCAACAACCGGTCCTACAAGGAATCCCACGACGCTCTCAAAGGCGGCTGCTTTCAATGCTGGGGCAGGGGGCGTGGCAGTCAGGGAGAGCGACCCAGGTGTTGAGGGTTGACCGCACGCAGGGACTCCTGGAAGTTAGAGTCCCTGCGGGTCCGCTCGCAGCCCTGAACTTGCCTGCTCTTCCTCCCCGGTGCAAAGTCCAGAGTCTGAAAAACGGCGCTCCTTGAAACACAAAGCGCCTCGCACCACACAGCGAAGCGGGACCCGCGGAGCGGGTCCGGCGAGGAGCTGCACTTGCAGAGAAGGGTCCAGGCACAGGTGAAAAAGCCACGGCAACAACCGGTCCTACAAGGAATCCCACGACGCTCTCAAAGGCGGCTGCTTTCAATGCTGGGGCAGGGGGCGTGGCAGTCAGGGAGAGCGACCCAGGTGTTGAGGGTTGACCGCACTCAGGGACTCCTGGAAGTTAGAGTCCCTGCGCGTCCGCTCGCAGCCCTGAACTTGCCTGCTCTTCCTCCCCGGTGCAAAGTCCACAGTCTGAAAAACGGCGCTCCTTGAAACACAAAGCGCCTCGCACCACACAGCGAAGCGGGACCCGCGGAGCGGGTCCGGCGAGGAGCTGCACTTGCAGAGAAGGGTCCAGGCACAGGTGAAAAAGCCACGGCAACAACCGGTCCTACAAGGAATCCCCCATTTACTTACTCACACTCATTCTTTTTTGCAGGACACTTGAACACATATGTGCTATACTATGTTTGAGCAGCCAGCTGGCTGACATATATATGAAGGAGCCCTTGTGGGTTTCCGTAAGTCCTATCAGGTTCTCTTGAAGAATTCCTTTCTCTTCTGACACCTGCTTGACACATATGTACAGGAGGAGCCCTATATTCATGTCCTCAATGTTTGAGACACAAAAATACTCATTGATTTCTGAACAATGAGAGTAAAAGCGTTAAGGTAACATGTCGTTCCTGCTTATATTTTGCATGCTTTACATAATCCTGCATTCTCTATGAGTGTTTGCTTTTTCGAGAATGTTGTTTAGGCAGTGCATAATTTGAAATGAGTCACATCCAGGTGTTTTTATAATGGGGCAGAATTGGGTTGTAGCTGAACACACAGTGTGAGTTTCATTCAGTGGGGCAGAAGGGTGTTAGGTGGGGATAGGATGTGGCACTATGGCCAGAGCTACCGAATTTGGAACTGGGGAACCTGGTTCAGCCTTCATGCCTAGTCCATCAGACCACTCCTGAGGGAGCACAAGATAGACCTTAGAAGGCCCCACTAGACCTTAGAAGCCCTGGTCACTTAGCACCAGCAGGTGAACCCTACCGGTGGCCAGTGTTGGTTAACCTTGAAGCCCTGTCCACCACAATCCATACTGAAGTTCACCTCCAGTCTTGCGGGCAGGCCTACAAAGCAGCACACCTTAGAGCAGCAGTGACTTTGTCACAGAGGTCACAGGACCCTTGAGGCCAGTCCACCTCACCCATTGGTGCCTCCATTGGCCTTGTTCCAGTAGTACTAATGCAACTCACCAGGGATTTGCAATGCAGGATTTGCATGCACACCAGACAAAGGAGCATATTTTCAAGGGCCTTGCGTCATGCTTGCACCTTGCAATGTGGTACATGCACAATGCAAAGCTCCAATTCATGTTTTAAAAGCCACGTAAAGCCAATTTGCATGTCTTTAAACAACTTCATAGATATTGAGCAGTGCAACGCAGCACAAATGCTGCACAATCAGCCCCCAGTAACAAAACCAGCAGAACTGGGCAGCATAATGACTCATTCTTAAAAACGCATAAATCACGGCAGAGTTCCTTGGAAACCCAGTAGTTTTCCTGCAACAATAAAAGTCTCCCACACAGCTCCCACGGTTTTTGACGCATTCACAGATTTACAAGGACCTGTAATCCTGGGAATGCGTCAAAATCTTGCGCTGCCCCAGGGGAGGCATAACTAGGAGAAACCTCTTTATTTCTCCTTGTTTTTTCCTCTTTCAAAGTGTACTTTATTCTGCAGCACACATAGAAGGAGGACACAGCCTCTCAATATTGTATTTGTACAGGAAGATGCCCCTTCCTGCATAAAAACAATCCTGCATGCAAATGAGGCACCCTTGCACTATGTGGCAAGTGTGCCTGCGTTGACGCTAGGCTGTAGAAATGGCACCAACGCAGGGGGAAAAGACAGGAATGCACCATATTGGATAAATACCGTGCATTCTTGCCCTTTCCCTGTGATACAGGGCAGTGCAGCAAAGTAACTTGCTGTGCTGCCCTGCGCCACTATTCCCATAAATATGTCCCTAAGCTCACAAACTTCATGGTATCTCTGCTTCATACACAATCACTTTTAGCATGTGCTGCCTGTTTTGGGGGCACTGCAATTATGCAGCAATGGAGGACAACAATATGTTGCAGTGTTGACTAAATTATGCAGCAAAAAAAGACTGCAGGTTATGTAGTACATTTTCTGATACTTTATTATTTTTACATTTTTACACATACTAACGGTCTCTGGAAAGCTTTCACCTCATTAATCCCATTGTAACATGCAAATGCATGCAAATGCAGCGGTGAGAAACGTGACCAGTCAACCTTTGCCCACAGCCTTCCACTTCACAGCAACACAATTCACGCTGTTTAGTCATTTTTGATCCGTTTGAGCTACAAACAATTTTTTTGATAAAACCATCAGATGTATCATGTGGAAATATACGGCAGAGCTATAATTATGTGGGAAATCATCTGCAAACTAGGATATTTTACCATTCATGTGCATGCTGCGTGAAGCACATAAAAAACATAGGACTGCAACTTTGTTTTGCTCGAGTTTCCAATCTTAGAAACCTTACTTGCATGCTTACAGAGACATGGTTTTACTGATGAGTATTTAAAAATGCATTTGGTTCAGCTTGTAACAGATGGGGCTTCCAACATGATAGGTAGGAAATCCGGTGTGGCAACTCTTCTGAAACTGAAATATCCAAAGTTGAGTGTATGGCAGTGTGCTAACCTCAAGCTGGAACTTGCCGTGGGTGATGTTTGTAAAGAAGTCACAGGCATTACTCAGCTCAAAGTTTTTTTTTATAAACTTTATAACACCTACCATGCTTCTCCAAAAAAATCAGAGAGAGCTTGGGGAATGTTCTCTGGAGGTAGAAGTAAGACTTCTGGCAATTGGAAAGGTGCATGATGTACATTGGGTGTCCTCAAGTGAAATATCTGTGAGAGCTGTTTGGAATAACTACAAAGCACTTAGTAAACATTTCATGAAATCTTCCAAAGACTCAACGAGGAGTGACATTGAGCAGAGGAAATATGCTGGTTTAAACCGTTTATTAACCTCCCTGGTGTTTGTTGAAAATATGTGCATATTATATGATGCTCTCACAGAATTGGGTGACCTATTCAGAAGGCTGCAGCGGCGTGATATGACCATATATGAGGCGGATCAGTCAATACAGATGCAGATTTTAGTGTTTGAATCAATGGCTGATTCACCTGGGCCCTTTGCTACAACTGCATTAAATGCTGCTGAACGGATGCAGTTTGATGGTGTAGGACTGTAACAGAACAAAGGCTGTGTTAGCATCAATAGGGCACAGTTCTTTCGGAGCTTAGCAAATAAACTGCGAAAAAGGATGACGAGGTCTAATACATCAAATGTTTCTAGATGCACAACCACAAACAATCACCAAATCGAATACAAAGAGTTAGTACACAGAATGAAACTCCTACAACCAGTTAATCGGCCAGATCCAGACATCTTATGCGGTGAGGGAGAAGTACAAAACCTTTGTAGCGGGTTGCATGTATTTGATACTAGGCAGTACATCCTTCGTTTCAGAGAGTACAAACAAAATAAAAATTGCATCCCTGAAAGCCTGAAACCATTAGTGCACATTATAAAACACCTTTTGTACCTCAACTGCTGAATGTGAACAGGGCTTTAGTGTAATGAATGATGTGCTCACATCACTGTGGAACAGAATATCAATCAATCGTCTGTCTCCATAATGTTCATAAAAATCGTGGGGCCTCCTGTCAAAGAATTTAAACCTGAATTTTATGTTCAGAAATGGTTAGAAAAAGGGAGGAGAAGTGCCAATGAAAGAAACTGCATGGCTCGGAGACAAATGGCTTATGATTCCACTTATAAGCGTATTTGGAATATTCTGTGTTTGGAAACATGTCCCACATTGTAAATGAATTAAATATAAACAACTTATATATTACACCTCAAATAAACATGTTTATTGATTGTTTGAATTAAATAACGTTATAAGCTGTAACTGGTCAGTGAAATGCCAAATGCACTAAAAATTGGTATGTTTTGCTATTTTTAGCCACACCTCCGACTCCGCCCACGAATCCAATCCTCAGCTTATTCTCGTCCCCTGAGTCTCCGCCCACAGTTCCCCTACTTTTTTGTCCCCACTTCGACCACTGTGTGTACCGCAACGACGCTCAACATCCTGTGATTCTGGACAAATCACTTAATCTCCCTGTGCCTAACAAAAAATGAATGTGTCCTCATGTAACGAAACTGGTGCTCATGTAAAGCGCTTTGATACCCAATGTCTAGGGACTAGTTCGCGCTATATAAAATTCTAAAAAAAAAAAAAAAAAGTGGGAGTTTCTTATTTCGCTGGCTTTTCCCTTGCCTACCTGCCTGCCGCCTTGAAGACTAAGCTCTGAAAGCAGCAGGAAGATTTGGAGAAGCAAGTTAAGGAGGTTTGGAAAAGTACAGTATTTGCCTAAGATCACACAGTTGGTAAAACAGGGAAGACGAGATTGATCCCTGATTTGACTGTTTCAAACTGTGCAATTCTGTTACTCAAAGGCTATCTCTTTCTTAGATCAAAGGTTAATGTTTTGTAGATAGCTTTATTTTGAGCAGTTTAAACTAGCGTGAACCTAGCCCCCAAACATAAGATCACACAGTTACAGACAGACTATGCAACCTAAAACCATAAAAAAAAAAAAAAAAAGTAGGGGTAACTTATTTTGCTGGCTTTCCCTTTGCCTACCTGCCACCTTGAAAACTAACAGGTACATGCATCATTGTTGCCGTTTGCGATTCCTTAATTGCGAAAATTAAGGAATCGCAATTAAGGAATCGCAAACGGCAATGCATCAAAAAATCGCAATTTTTTTGCAATTCCTTATTTTTTCTTAATTGCGATTCACAATTTGCGAATCGCAATTAAGGAATCCCTTCCCATTGATTCCTATGGGCCAAAAGGCCCATAGGAATGAATGAGAAGACAATCTCAATTTGCGATTCGCAATTAGCTAATCGCAAATTGAGATTGCGATTTCAAGGGTGCAGGGGTGTCCAAAGGACACCCTGTTGCACCCCTGAAATCAATCTATGCACATATGTTGTGCTCACACATGCCCTAAGGGCATGTGTGTGCACAACATGACAGTTTGAAAAATGCACAAAATTGCATTTTTCAGATTTTTCGCAAATTACCATGAGGTCCAACCTCATGGTAATTTTTTCCTCCTAATTGCGAATTCGCAATTTGTTTTAGGTGTCATGCATTGCATTTAAGAAATCACAAATTGCGATTCCTTAAATGCAATCGCATTTTTAGAAATCGCAAAAATAGCGATTTCTTGTATTTTTGATTGATGCATCCCAAATAGTGATTTAGGAATCGCAAACGGCCGAATTTTGCGATTCGCACCGTTTGCAATTCCTAAATGACTTGATGCATGTGGCTGTAAGTCCTGAAAGCAGCAGGAAGATTTGGAGAAGCAAGTTAAGGAGGGTTGGAAAAGTACAGTATTTGCCTAAGATCACACGGTTGGTAAAACAGGGAAGACGAGATTGATCCCTGATTTGACTGTTTCAAACCGTGCAATTCTGTTACTCAAAGGCTATCTCTTTCTTAGATCAAAGGTTAATGTTTTGTAGATAGCTTTATTTTGAGCAGTTTAAACTAGCGTGAACCTAGCCCCCAAACATAAGATCACACAGTAACAGACAGACTATGCAACCTAGAATCAATTAAGCACTTTTTATAGGGTCTGCTCTGCTGCACCGAAGGCGGTTTACCTTTTGTGTTGTTCTTCATTGCATTTTCTTTGTGGGTGGTCGAAACAACATGTTTTTCACCAGCATTCAGTGATCTGCACGGTTTAGAAAATGTGATATGTTTGTTTAAAAACAACACATTGTTTTGTGTGACAGCTCCTACTCAGACTAACATGTTTTAGTTGCTCACTTCCAAGACAAAGGAAGTTCTTTCCCTAGCTGTTTCTGTCAGTTCCCCCCACTCATTGCTATTTGAGTCTGAATATTGCTGTGTTTTATAAGAGGAGAAGGTCGTCACTACCGCCAGTGTGGGGGCAATGTTTTATTCCGATTCTTTCTCTCCCTGCACCTCCACTCAATGTAGTGTGATCCTGGACATGTCGTTCAATCTAACTTATCTCCAGGCACTGCGAAACTCTTAGAAAGTGGCTACTAAGAGGCACAGATAAAGTTTTTGAAGCATTTACATTGCAGCCCCTCCAACAATGCTATTAATGAGAAAATTTCGCCTATGCGGGCCACGGGTTAAGGCAACATGTGTCTCACATGCCTCCGCGCGATGGCCAGGCCCAAGTTTGTCAGTACAGTTTAACTTCACGGATTTTAGGATCATATGTCTCCCTGGGTCCACTAAAGTATCTACATACCAGAAGACAAGTATTCTTTTTATTTTCATGATTTTTGTATAGCACGGACATGGCCCAGAGGCATTAGAGTTCCGGACATGATAACATTTACTAAACAGTCATACCGAGTATCTTTGCAGATACAATCTAGGAATTACCACGTGCTCTTTCTTGTTTTTTAATGGAAGCTTGCCCTAGTGCAAGGCGTGATGCATGTGATCTGGCTTTAACCTCGCATCTTTAAACTTGTATTAATGCTAGCCTGTTTTGAGGCAAAATGCAGCCTGACATGGAAGTGGCCCACTCTTTCTACGCTCTGTTAGTGAGGGAGACTTGCACAGGCTGGACCCGCCTGCTCTATATTTCACGAGCAGGCCAGTCCAGCCCGCTCATTTGCGACCTCAGAGTAGTGGCATCACCCAATCCCTCCACACCTCCACTTTCCGGGACCTCTGTCCCTCTCTACCTTGCACAATTTGAGGTGATTCCCCTAAGACTGGCATATGCAGGTTATTCAGGATACATTTTTTTTTTGTTGAAAGTTTTATATAGCGCGAACAAGATCTTTGCAGATATCAGAGCGCTTTACAAAGAATGGGTACGAACAAGAGAGTGAATAACAGTCCATTAGGCATAGCGTAGTTATAGGTAATAAATGGGGTGGGGTAGGTACATGAGGGAGCATAGTCAAACAGAAACATCAATAATGCTAATAGTTCAAATAAGTGGGAGCATAGACAATCAGGTGAGTCGCTAATACAAGTAATAAAAATTAGCAAAGGAATCGAACAAGTAGTACAGATCGGTGCAGCGTCTTTAAGAATCCACAGTGATAGTTCAAGTAAATTTAGCCATGAGGATAGCTTTTACTTCTTTTTTAAAAAGTGTCGTGGAGGAGATGAGCCTGGTTTCAGGAGGGAGTGAGTTCCAGATCCTGGGTGCCATTCCTGAGAAGGAGCGTTTATAAGTTTTTTCCTTCCGGAATCTTCGAGGCTTTAGCAGAAGATTGTTTGTGCCTCTAGTGTTTCTAGAGCCACCAGAAATTGTCAGCTTCTGAGCGAGGTATCCGGGGGAGCTCAGGTGTACAGCCTTGTGCGTCATGCAGGCGATTTTCATATGTATTCTGGCTTCAAAAGGCAGCCAGTTCAGGGCTTTCAAGTCAGGGGAAATGTGTGAGTGTTTTTTTGACCCAGTGATGAGTCTCGCTGCAGCATTTAGAGAAGCTCTGAGGGGTGCAGTAGTAGTTAGGGGGAGACCGCAGAGGGCGATGCTGCCATATTCTATTCGAGGGATGACTAGTGCTTGTACTGCAGTTTGGAAGTCTTTGGCAGGGAGGAAGGGTTTAAGTTTCCTCACGGTATTGATTTGGTAGTTCGCTCCCTTAGTTGCCTTGCTGATATGTTGCTGCATGTTGAGATTGGTGTCAAGTGTTATGCCTAAAGATTTTGCTGAGTCCACGATGGTGGGTTGAACATTGAGTGCAGTTAGGTGTTTAAGCCAAATTTGAGTGGTAGAGATCTTCGCGGGAGGTGAGATCAAAAGGAACTCTGTTTTCAGAGCATTGAGTTTGAGATGATTATCGGCAAGCCAGGATTGGGTGTTTCTGATCGTTGAATTCAGGAGCAAAATGTCTTTGGGGGATTGTAATTTGAGATATAGTTGGGTGTCATCGGCCTACATGTGAAAATGTACATTGGATGCTTGTAGCAAGGTGGTGAGAGGCTCCATGACTAGGTTGAACAAAGTTGGGGATAGGGAGGATCCTTGGGGGACGCCTAACGATACAGGTACAGGCGAGGACATCAAGTTGTTGCTCTTGAATTTCTGCGCCCTGTTGTGTAGAAAGGAAGTGAACCACTTGAGAACAGTCCCAGATAGGCCCATTCTTGTGTTTAGCAGTTCGAGTAGATTCTCATGTTTGACGGTGTCGAATGCAGAAGAGAGATCAAGAAGGATGAGGAGGCAAGTATCGTTTTGATCTAGGATTTGAAGGGCGTCGTCAATTATGTGAGTCATAGCAGTTTCTGTACTGTGTCCAGCTCGGAAGCCTGATTGATGGGGGTTGAGGAGATCAAACTGATTAATGAGTTTAGTCAATTGTAGTTGAGCGCATTTTTCCAACAGTTTTGCGAGAGTGGAAATATTGGTAATGGGACGATAATTGTTTAGATCAGAGGGATCGGCAGTAGGTTTCTTTATTAAAGGTGTGACTTGTCCAACTTTGAGGGAGTCAGGGATGGTTCCTTGTTGAAGTGAGCTGTTAATAATTTTAGTCCAGAGTGGGAGGAGCAAAGGGGTAAAGTCTTTGACAGCGTTCGCAGGAAGGGGGTCCGTGAGGTGATTGGATGGTTTCAGGGTGTTGAGCAGTCTGCCAATTTCTTCTTCCGAGTAGGTGCAAAAGGATGACCATGTAGCATTGTTTTTTGTTTCAGTGGGTGCTATGCAGTGGGATTTGGGGTAAAGGCTTGCGTCAATGAGGAGATCGCTCTTTATGTTGTCAGTTTTTTGGATAAAGAAAGAAGCAAAGTCTTCGCAGGAGGGTGCTTCGCGCATAGTGCTGAGTGGTTGGGGTTGTTCCTTGGATTGTGTTCTGATTAGCTCAAACAGTTTTCTCGGACGGTTTTTTGCTTGGTCGAGCTGGAGGCTGAAGAAGTCTGATTTTGAGCGTTTTCTTTTCCTGAAGTAGGCGTTTCTCTTTTTCTTCAGGGTTTTTAGGTGCAGTGCAGAGGGAGCTGATCTCCAGGTGCGCTCTGCCATTCGCATGGCTCGTCTATCCTCATTGAGACTCCCGTCGTACCATGGATTGGAAACTTTTGTGGAGACTCTTTTTAGCTGCATCTCTAGTCATTAGAGAGTTGTAGGACTGTGAGGTGGTTACATAATCCCACTTTTTTGTTTATGCATCAGGGCTGCGTATACCTTATAGACTGTATCAATTATATACATTTTCAGTACTTAAGCAGAGTTTGTAGACAGATAATACTTTGTATCACAAATTATCAATAATGCATCATTAAATAGTATAGGGCAATGTTACACGCGATTTTGTACCAACCTGAAACAAGTCATTTTATGATGCACACAGTGTAACTGCTCGACAGTTTTGCTGGCTCTTGTTGTACTGTCTGGGGCATGTCTGAGCCAAGCATTGCACGGGCAGTTCCCTATAGATCGGGCAATACCGAAACCGGAAATTTCATTGGAAATGTTGGAGTCAGTACCATGAAATATTAGGGGTCACTGTAGAGAAATATCACCCGACTAGACACTGAGTTTTATTCATGTGCTGTTCAATTCATGAGGCTTTTTTCAGTTTCAAATTTACGCCCATATTGTTTTATTTAACATGGTGTTATTAGTTTCTGCAGAGTATTCCTAACCTTGAGAAATGCCAGAACAGAGTTCGTCTGGGTGATGTCTGCTGAGGTGCATCAGCTGAACTGTGTGGACACACGTAGTGAACCTGCTGGGGGTGCTGCGGGCAAGACTTGGGCGGGATGGAGAGGCTTCAGTTAGCAGTGAAGGGCACATGTCTGGATGGGTCACCTCAGATAAGGTGAAGATGCACAGGGAATGATGGATGTACACAGAGCAGGATAGGGGCTCTGTGGGTAGGATGGAGGCGCCTAGGGCAGAATGGGCATGCAACATCCTTTGCAAAGTGCACAAAGCAGGGGGGCAGCAGAAGAGAAGTGCACATGGCATTGTGGAGGGACAAAGGACACTGTGAAGAGCTGTGGACAAAGGCTCTTTTACTATGCCTTATAAAGAAGTGTGACCTTATCAAATGAAACAGGTGCTCATTAAAAACATTTTATGTTTGCACTGTATAAAACTGCAGAATAATACAGTGGGATTGTGATGGAACCAACACCTCCTACTAATGTTCTATTAGATGAGAAAGTCAGAGGTCGCAACCTTCGATAATTGTTAGTCAGGGAAATGTTGGGAATGTCGTTAATTGCTCTGTATGACTCTTTGCTTTTCTACTAAAAAAATTCTTTAAAGTAGCTTTCATTCCCCCATTACTTACAATTGGTTGGCCTCAAAGTCACTCTTATTTTCTTCCTTTTCATTGGTGAGCACATGTCTACGTGTCTCCGTGTTTTAGTTTTTTTCCATGGTGCATTGACGAAGTACTGATTGACTTCTTGATTAGTATTCAGCCACACTGCTTGTGCTCGGATTGTGGCACTTTTTTTGTTGGTGTCTATTGTTTCTTTCTATGTTCTTTTTACACACTCCTATGCCACTCTTTCTCATTTTTTTGTTTTTGCTGTCTAGGGCCTGCCGCTCCTCTAGCTTGTTGTTTGCTTTCCAGAATTTTCAAAACGTCACTTTCTAGTAAGCCACTTTTCTCTGCCCAGTCTTGCTGAAGTAACAAAAGAACAACACCATTTTGGCTGCATTCACTTAGGGTGTGATCCAGAGCCCCTAAGGAAAAAACTGTCTCACCAACTCCACAATACTCACCATTAATCATAAATCACTAACAAGGCCCATAAACCAACGAGACAATTTTTGGGCGTCTGAATCATGTGACCTAATTAAACAGAACTATTCACAAACTATTTACAATTTTATATACAACTGCAGTTTATCATTTCTTACCATGGTTTTAATCATATATCATTTTAATTAAGTCACTTAGGTAAATGGATCAGCTGATGGTAACTAGACCATGAATAAACAAGACCAGCTTGTCGTTTCAAAAATCTAATTTTATTAACTTTATTAATCAAAGAAAGAGCATCTTTTAAAGAATCTTTATTTTATTAGCAATTTAAGCAGCGTTTCAAGGTAAATGATTTATTAGACTGACATCTTCAAAGCAAATCAGTAAGCATGAATTAATAGAAAATAACAGTTTCCATTCCCTAAATGCTATCTCCCTGTCTAAATCTCACTTCACCTAAAAAGAAAGTCATTTAAGCCTATTATCCTTACGTGCGCCAAAGAGTCCAACAGCACGTCACGCCCTTCAGGATTCGGAAAGTGAGAAGCGCCCTCCTGCCCATGGGGCCAAGTTTTATACCTTTTCTGTCTAGCTAATCTCACTAAATTGTACAATTTTCTTTGCCATCCAGTGTCCTCATTGGCTGACCGATGTCAGTCCATTACGTGTCACCACGTCTCCATACCAAAATCGAGCCTTTTCTTTGACTCTATTGTCCACTGTTTTTCGGGACTTTTGGCTTCCTCGAAAATGAAACATTTCACGAGTTACAGTTCATGACTTCCTTAGCTTGGCAAACTTTGCCGCTTCCTGTCCTTGAGTCTGTCTCTCCAAGAGCACGTTTAACACAATTTCACTTGAGTTTGCAAAAGTTTGTCTACGTGGTAAAAGTTTCCACTTCCATGCAGAGCTCTTTCTGGACAGGACTCGAAAACGCCATCTTTCAATGTACCTTTTAGGCCTCACTCGAAAACTATTATTTAAACAAACACAAAACATCAATTAATTAGAGAATTGAAACCCATTCTGTTACCCACCACCTATGCTAATTATTAACCCATTAATTTATGTTACCTAGCTGTGCACACAAAGCAGCGTTTTATCTACCTTCTTCTTTTAGGCCGCAGGATTCTCCACGAGCTTATGTCACATAAAGATGTAAAGACATAACATAAGCACACATAATAAGCACATGCCATTAATTTGATAGCCGCATTTAATACTGACAAAGACAATAGACAAGGTTAGTTTATTATTTTTATACGCACTTGCTTTTGCAACAAAGAGCACATGAATTAGTCCCTCGTGTTTCTGATGTATATACATTTTAAAACTATGTTGGTTAATACTTTTCATCACAAACTAGTTAATACGGTTACTGTTTAATGGAAGTTTAACTTTGCGAGTCAGAACAAAATATCATTCTGAACCTCGCTCCATCAACTCCCTCATCTGGTGATTTCAAAATCACCAAACTACACCCAAAATTTTCAGCAAAAATTTAAAAACCCTTGAACATGTTTTGGACAATCACAGTATTAGTATTTCTAAACTTTCGACTGAGCTGTTTGTTTGTAACTCTCATATTGTGACCTAAGAAACTCTTCTAATTCTATTTCTTTTTCTTTCTCTTTTCTAAGCTTGTAAATCCTCTTCTTTTTCCTAAGATACTTCTTTCTCCTGTGTAACATGCAACTAATTTTTAGCAGAAATATCACAAAAACTATAACTAATAAAGGATACAATATTTTGCCTAAAATTGAACTACCAATCTCTTGAAACCAGTTTTTGATTGCTGCAAATCTTTTGCTCAAACGTTCCGAAAAATCTTCATCTTCTAAAGGTACAATTTCTGAATGTAATTCTGTCATGTTTTTGATAGACATCTCAATGTTTTGACTCTTGTCTGGAATATATGTACCGCAATGCTGGACATGTAAAATTCCACAGACTCCTCCCTCTTTAGCTAATAGGATGTCAAGTGCAATACGGTTCTGCATAACCATCGATCTCATGGCAATAAGTTCAGTATCGACTAATTGAAATACACTTGCAGCATCAGTAGACAATCTGTCAACAATTGTAGACATTTTTCTGATTTTAACTGCATTCAGGGTTATACCCACCAAAGGTATTATTGCACCAAAATATCTCCCAAAATCTCTGAAAACTTTCCCTTTTGAATCTACTCAGATGATTGCTAATTTCAAATGAACCCTTTACATTTCTATCTACATGAAAAATCTTTGGGAAAACTAAACCAACATAACAGGCCCCATACCAGTGGTCTGGGAGATTGTAGTAGGCCTTGTTTCCACACACAAAATAAATTCCAGGAAAGATTGGATCTTTACCACCTTTAAATCCCCATCCACCCAAAATTTGATAAGTGTCTTCACATTGACTAGCACCTACAAAATAATTATCAAATAGAGTATTATCTCTCCGAATACAAAGCTTTCCACTAACAGGTTTATCTATGTGAATAGCAACATTTTCAGTTCTACCATTAAGCTTCTCATCTTCAATCTGCCAAAACTTAGATTTGGTTTGTTTCAGCATCTCGTTTTGTTTATAAATTGCTCTTCTCTCTTCAACCAAGTTTAAGGAAGATTTCTCTTCAGTTCTCAATTTACAAGTTAAATTATTTCCAAAAGCATACTCATAAGTAAGTTCATTAGTTACAATGAAAAATTCCCTCATCTGTTTAGCATGTTTGTGTTTATTCAAGCTTTTGTCAACCTTTAAGTTTGCAAGAATTTCATCATAGTTGGAGTAGTAATACTCTAAGCGACCTGTCTGATAAAATAAACTAGCTATAACACTGCAAGTGATGCCATAAGTAAGGGGAAGCATATTATAAGTAACTCCCTCAGAAACAGAAGCGGGTAGTTTCACACAAATGTAACAATCCTTCACATCCATAACTTTAACATATTCAGATAAAAGTCTTGAAAAAGTATTACTAGAAAAATCACCAATAGATCTATCTTGATGGATCTCTGGTTAGTGCTCAATAACTCTATCAGACTTGCCTACTACATTATTGTTATCTTGTTTAGCCACAACTTTACTTGTCATATTAATCTTGTACTCATCTTTGTCAATACCAAAAGGAAAAATTGACAGCTAAAATTAACCAGACCAAAATTATTAAAATCACACATATAGAAGACATTTTGCAACATCTCCTTAAGATAGAACATCTCGAGTTATTATTAGTAGAAGGCATCTTTACTCTGTAACAAGAGCCTTACAAAAAAAATCAAAAATTAAAAAACTAATATACACAATACACACGCCCCTGTTTTTATATATATATATTTTTTAAAGAAAACCCTACTTTCTAACAGCTTTTCTTCGACCTTGCGTCTTACATCAAATGTGTTTTTCAGCTAACACAATTTCTTCGACCTTGTGTCACCTAACACAATTTCTTCAGCCTTATGCCATAAACAGAATTCAATTTTATATTTTGACAAAATCAATCATTGTCACTTGTATCATCTAAATCCTCTTGACTACTGCTATTTACTTCTACCACTGGTGGTATTATGATATACGTCCACTCAGGTGACTTATATTTTGGGTTAGGCCTTACTACTCTCTTTGCTCTACTGCTAATCACTTCTATTTTCTTTCCTGCTTGATTTTTCTTATCTAAGTCTCCTTTCTGACTTGAGACTTCATTAACCTGCTCCTTTGATCTCTTTACTAATTTGAATTTTAGACCCTCATTTTCATTTGGCCAATTATCTCCTGTTCTTGATAATTTCTTATTTGGTTCAGTTATATTACACTCTGCTCTCCAAGCTCTTTTCCTTGAACTTCTTAGTTTGGATTCATCATCACTTTCATCTGACTCGCTTTCTGAGATTCTGAATCACAGATTCAGGTACTTCTTTACTCGGCAGTTTCACTCTGTTAGGAACATCATCCTTATAACTGGTACTCGGAATTTCGTCTTCTTCTTCTTCAATTATTTCCAACTTCCCAGATTCAGAACTTCCGTTCCTGCCTTCAGAGCTTTTAATCTGCTTTTCAATACTCTCCTGATCTTGAATCACCACTTGATCAGACTCTTCCTCTGCTTCTTTTTCTAGAAGATCTTCATCATTTTCAGAGTCTTAAATAACAATTTCTTCAGTGTTTTCATTCAACGCCTCATTCGCAATTGAATTTTCCAGATGTCGACCTTCTTGTCGATCTTCAGAATCTGGATCTCTTTCAGGTTCTTCTTCAGAATCTGAATCAGCTGTAGTATCACCTTCGTCAGGATTTTCAGGTGGAGCTACACGAATGGTGTGACTAGCATGAATCCATCTCTTCAAACCTCTGCATTTTACTGCATTTGTTGTGACAAGTATCACCTGTCTTGCCTTTTGCCACCTGGGTACTAGGCAGTTTCTTCTCCGGTGAACTTTTGTTCTCACCCAATCTCCTGGTAACAGATCATGAGCTTGTTCCTTCTCTCTGGTTATCACATCAGTTCCCACCTGATGGAACACAGAAGTCACGACGTCAGAAAGGCTCTTGCAATACTCCAAAATTACGCTATCATTAATGCTCATAAGCTTACCAACTGGTACAAATGCTTGTCTCATGACTCTGCCCATGACAATTTCATGTGGGCTTAATCCTGTTTTCCTATCTGGAGTACTTCTCAAAGACATCAAGACAAGTGGAAGTGCGTCAGTCCACTTCATTCCTGTAGCTAGACACATTTTAGCTATTCTATTCTTGATTGTGCCATTCATTTGCTCAACAACACCTGATGCTTTTGGTCTGTAATAAACAATGAAGCTTTTGCTTAATATTCAGTGCTTCACAAATTAGTTTTAGCAATCTGTTTTCAAAATGTGTTCCACGATCAGTCTCACCGTCACCGGAAAACCGTACCTTGGTATGATTTCCCTTAAAAGCAATTTAGCCACAGTAACTGAATCATTGTGACGAGTCTGAAATGCTTCCACTCATCTTGAAAACAGACAGATTATCACCAAGACATATCTTAACTTGTTATGGGGTGGCATGTCAATAAAATCCATCTGTAGTCTGGTAAAAGGACCACCCTCCCGTCCTATGGTTCCCATGCTCACAACTGTTTTTCTGTTTGGGTTGATCTGCTGGCAGATCAAGCATCTCTGACAAAAAGATTCTGCAATTAGTCTAAACTTTGGATTATACCATGTTTGCCTAAATAATCTAATAATTGAATCTCTTCCAATGTGTCCTGGACCATGATACATTCGAGCCATGTCAGCAATCATGCTATCTGGCATAACTGGTCTGTCATCTTTGTAAACCCAAATTTCATCTTCCTCTCGCTGTCTACAACCTGCTTTTAACCAAGTGTCTTTTTCCTCATCATTTGCCTCATCTTGTAAATCTTTAACTCCTTGCCATGTCTCAACTACAGATGTTAGCATAAGTGAGTTAAAAAACATGTTCATTGTCTTTTTCCCGATTGATTGACATATTATTCTTCGCGCATAATTTCGCGATTTCATCAGCATATGCATTTCCTTTCGTCATATAATCATCACCCTTTTTGTGCGCTCTACATTTTACGACAGCAATTTTCTCTGGTAGCTGAATGCTGTCGATCAGCCTTTTTATCAATTTTGCGTTCCTGATAGGAGTTCCCGCAGAAGTTAAATAACCTCTTTGAGACCAGAGCTGGCCATAGTCATGGACTACGCCATATCCATACTGACTATGAGTCACTATGGTAACTTTTAATTCTTTTGCTCTTTCACATGCACGAATCAAAGCAATTAATTCTGCTACTTGAGCTGAACGAATTCCTTTGAGACAGGAGGCTTTAACGACATCTGCAACTCTGCAGACAGAATATGCTGCACTCAGAACACCTTCATCTGTTCTTAAACATGAACCATCAACAAAATAAACAAAATCCGATTCAGCTAATGGGACATCTTTAATGTCCTGCCTTGGTTTTGTGCAATATTCTAAAACATCCAAGCATTCATGATCAATATCATTTTAATTTCTGATTTCTGTTACAGTACCATCAGGCAATAATGTGAAAGGATTTAAATTCACACTTGCAATCGAAACGTTATCTGATCCCAGAATAACTTTTTCATATTTTGTTAAAATGTTACTTGTCAAATGCTGTGTTTTGCTTCTGGTCAGAATTTTTTTTAACTGAATGGGGTACATATACTTTTACAGGGAATCCCATTATTATTCCTTCGCTCTGTTCAAAGCTTACACTTGTTGCAGCTACTGCTTTTAAGCACCCTGGCAATGCTTTTGCAACAGGATCAAGAACTGCTGAGAAATAGGCTATTGGCTTTCTCAGTCTTCCATGTCTTTGAATCAGAACTGATAATGCACATCCTTCCCTTTCACTGCAACACAGCTCAAATTCCTTCTCATAATCTGGCATACCCAATGCTGGTGCTTCACATAAACTTTTCTTTAACAGTTCAAAAGCTTCCAACTCAGTTTCTGTTAAGGTAATCGGGTCTTTTATGTCTGCTTTTGTTAATCTCTGCAGTGGTTTTGCAATTACTGAAAATCCACTAATCCATTGACGACAATAACCTACCATTCCTAGAAACATTCTGACCTGTCTCTGTGTTTTTGGAGGTTGCATTCCCTGAATCATTTTAATTCTCTCAATTCTCTCAATTGTCACTTGCCTGATTCCTTTTGAAATTCTGTGACCAAGATATTTCACTTCTTGTTTGCAAAACTGTAATTTTGCAGGAGACACTTTATGTCCCTCATCTGCCAGATGATTTAAAAGAGTAATGATATCTGTTACACAGTTATCTCGTGTTTTTGCAGCCACAAGGAGATCATCAATATACTGCACGAACGTTGATTTTCCAGGTAAATCTAGATTTTCCAAGGATTTCTTTAGCAACTGATTAAAAATAGATGAACTCTCTGTATACCCCTGAGGGATACGACACCATGCTAAGATACGGTCCTGGAACCTGAACGCAAAAATTTGTTGGATTTCTGGATGCAATGGAACAGTAAAGAATGCATTACAAAGGTCTATAACTGTATACCATTCTGCATCATGCGGAATCTGATAAAGAATTACCGCTGGGTTTGGTACAACTGGGCAACATGGAACAACTATCTGATTAACTTTTCTCAGGTCTTGAACAATCCTGAAAGTTCCATTTGGCTTTTTAATTCCCATTATCGGTGAATTGCATGGACTACTCTCAATTTCTTTTAGTACACCTTGTTTTATGAATTTTTCAATTACAGGTATGACTCCTTCAATAGTCTCTGCTTTCATGTTATACTGAGGAATGTTTGGAAAATCTACTCCTTGTTTTACTGTTATTTTAACTGGGTCTACATTTTTCATCAAACCCATTTCACTTCCTGTGAGTTCCCAAATTTTAGCATTGACTGTCTCTTTTAATTCTTCAGGTAGATTATTTTTATCAAATGCAGGAAATAATTTACTTTCCTCTGCCTCAACCATTAACATCGTTAATCTGTAAAGCCCATCTTCTTCTTGTGTTTTGAGCTCTATACCATCCGGTGAGCAATATATTTTGCAATTCATCTCACAGAGGATGTCCCTCCCTAACGGGTTTACAGGACTGCTATTACAAACTACAAATCTATGTTTGTCTTTAAATTTGCCAATTTCAACTTTAACTGGTTCTGTTAAATCTGTTTTAATTTGTAGATTAGCTACACCAACTACTTGAATTTTTTCACCCGAGAGAGGTAGGTTTTCTATTTCCACTGATCTAACAGTAGAATGGGTAGCACCAGTGTCCACAAGAAAAGTGATTTCTACATCATTCACTTTACCATTTACAAATGGACATGCCTGATCTACCTCAAGAGTGGCTCCAAGAACACACTCTTCCTCCTCTCTCAGGCACCGTCATGAGTAATCGTCAGAATCACTCCCTCCATTTTCATTCAACAAATACTGTTGAGAAACATTTGATACATTCACTCTTGGCGATCTGTTTACCTGTTCACCTCCGAAGAATCCTGTTTCTGTATTGTACCTCTGCACATTCACACAATTTGGAAGTGGCGGTTGTGGAATCTGACTCTGCTGATTCACTACCTGTCGCTGTAGCTGTTGCTGCAGATTTATCTCATTCTGCATCTGTGGATTTAATGATTCATTTTTAAAATTTCTGGGCGGATTCTTACATTCGCGCTTACAGTGTCCAATTTCGCCGCAATTAAAACATGGGAGTTTCTGCTTCAACTCTTCAATATTTCCCATCAATATTTGCTTATTAAAATTACCTTTACATTTTCCTTGATTCTGATGAACATTTTTGTTTTCTAGGGTGGCTATCTGCTGTACAGCCACTTTCACCTGTGCCCACATAGCTTTCTCTTTTAGCTTCTTCTGTTTTGCATCTATTTCATCACTGCAATATTTTGCTTTTCTCAAAATGTCATCAACCGAAAGTGATTGCCAGCCAACTATATGCAGAACACTTGACCTCCTGAGGCAAAACAGCCGGGAGAGTCGCGGTTGCGATTTTAAACAACTGACTTATCTTTTAGACTGCTTTTAAAAATTGTGTGTATTCTTTGTGATTAACGACAAAACTACCTTCTCTTCTTGGGCTTTTCCCGCGCAGCGCCTGGAAAGCTGCCGAGGGATACTCCCCGGTGTTGCCGCCACCCCCCTGGGACACACAGGCCACGCCCACCACCAGGCAGGCCACGCCCCTTCCCCACCTGCTATTTCACATGTGCTTCCACCGGACGCGCAGCGGACGGGCGCAGCGGGGGCGCCGTTTGCGCGCCGAAGGCGCGCCTAAGGCAAGCCCGTCTGTGCCCGTCCGCGACCAGACCGCGGCCGTGGCCAGACATGCTGCTGGCTGTGGATCACAAGGTGGAAGGCTAGTGTGGTCAGGTGAGGACCTAAAGGCTCTTGCTCCCCCATCCAAATGCTGCCCGCACTCGACAGACCCTCTGACTTTCGCCCCTCCTCAGAGATGCAGCAATTGCGAGATAGTTTATGGCAGCGAAGACCCTGTAAGGCCTCCTAATCCCAAATCCCCACCTCAGATAGGCCTTAGAGCTGGCTTACTGAATTGTAGATCCCTAGCCAAACATGCTGATGATGTCTGGCTTTTACTTGAAGAACAGGAATGGGATATCCTGTTTTTAACAGAAACATGGATTAAGGAAGACAACTTGACCTCCATTGCACTGGCAGTCCCTTTGGGATTTAAAATATGCCTCGCCAACCGCTCTGGGATGAAAAGAGGCGGTGGCGTAGCTATTATTTTTAAAGAGCACTTAATATTAACTTCCTCAGCCCCTACGACTATTCAAGGAATTGAAGGCCTTCACTTCTGCTTTCAGGCGAGCCCTCAGCTTTCACTAGCAGGATTGGTGATATATCGCCCTCCGGGCGGCGTAGATTCCAACCTAATCACCCTACTGGATACGATTGTTCAGAGCTCGCTCCTCCACCCCCATTTCATTGTGGCGGGTGATTTCAACATCCATATGGATAAACCCAACTGTACCATGGCAGAGCAACTTAGAACTACTTTAAGCACGGCCAGTCTTAGACTGATCAATAAGGGCCCTACACATATGGGGGGCCATACTATTGATCTCATCTTCTCTAACATCAAAAATGTGCTGCCCGAGGTACCTCTTCCCCTGACTTGGTCAGACCACTCACTTGTCCCATTTACACTGAACTTGGCGCATGATATTTCTGCGTCCAGCAAATGCTACTTCTTAAAAAGGCAATGGAAAAAGCTGACCCCCGAGACGATGGGCCCTGTCTTGGCACAAACCACCCCATCTCTGACAAACAATGCCAATAGTGATGCTCAACTCCTCAACGAGTGGGTTGGAAAAATGGTCTCCTCCATTGCGCCAGCCTCCCGAGCGCTATCAAAAAGAGACTCTCCCTCAGCACCCTGGTTCTCGCAGGAACTAAGAAAAGAGAAAGCTGCTTGTAAAAAGCTGGAGAGACTCTGGAGAGTAAGTTATGGCCTGGAGGAAAGAACTAGGTATAAGGAAGCCTATAAAAATCTACGGAAAGCTATTAGAAAAAGTAAAAAACGCTTTTACGCAGACTTGATTCTACAGGCAGAACAGTCTGATAAACAGATTTTCAAAGTAGTACAGTCGTTTTTTAAACCAAAGTGCATTGAGAGGGAGGTTGCTCCAACAGTTATGCTATGTGAGCAAATTTCCGAGTTCTTCGACCAAAAAATTAAAAAGGTCTATGACTCTTTTGGACCAGTGATAAAAACAGTGAAACAGGACCTCGCGAGTAATGGCGAGCGAGGTGAGACTTTCACCCAGTTCCTGAATATCTCCCTGAGTGAAGTAAGGCAAGAACTCGTCCGATGCAAATCTGGTTCACCCGACGACCCTTGCCCTGCAAAATTATGGAGCTCTATAGCCGATTTCGTAGCCCCTGTACTCCAACATATCTGGAACTCCTCCACTGCTTCGGGCATATTTCCGGATGTATGGAAACATGCTACCCTCCTGCCCTTAAAGAAAAAGCCTAATGGGGATCCAGAAGATCTCACTAATCTCCGCCCTATATCCCTTTTAGCTGCCCCGGGAAAAATGTTGGAGAAAGTCATACAGCGCCAACTGAGCAAATTTGTAGAAGTAAATAAAATCCTACATGAAACACAGTCTGGCTTCCGCCCCGGCTTTAGCACGGAAACAGCGCTTATTGAGGTAGCCGAGTCAGTAAGGTGGTCGATGGATGCAGGGAACTCAGCAATGCTGGTACTCCTGGATCTATCGGCCGCCTTCGATACGGTGGACCACGCCAGACTTCTCAGCCGGCTGGCCGAAATAGGGATTCAGGATAAGGCGCTGGGTTGGATACATTCTTATCTATCCCAGAGAACTCAGAAGGTGGCACTTGGGACGATCTCTTCGGCACCCAAGACCCTTGGCTGTGGAGTTCCGCAAGGGTCGGCCCTAAGTCCCCTTTTGTTCAACGTCTACCTTGCTCCTCTCTTTACGCTAATTGCCAACTGGGGTGTCAAGGCAATTTCGTATGCCGACGACACCCAGTTGGTATTTCCGTATTCCGAGATCACGCAAGAGTCCTTTTCAAACTTCAAAGGCTGTCTCCAAGATGTAGCGCATTGGATGAATGCAAACAAATTAAGACTCAATGCCAATAAAACCGAAGTTATCTTTTTTGGCAAGGGTCCCCTTCCCGCGTCAGAACTTTGGTGGCCGATGGAGATGGGCCCTGCCCCCTCACCTAGTCACACGGCAAAAAATCTCGGAGTGAGATGGGATGATAGCATGTCCTTTACCTCCCATATCCAACAAGTTGCCGGCTGTTGCATGAGTAAACTGAGAAATCTCCGAAAAATCCTCAGACTCCTTCCAGAGAGCTGCCGAAAAACGGTTATCCACGCTACTGTTACCTCAAGGCTGGATTATGCCAACCGACTCTACCTAGGCTTACCAAAATACCTGACACAAAAGCTTCAGGTAGTTCAAAATGCGGCTGCGAGACTGTTACTGCGCACCCCACTCAAGCAGTCAATCTCTCCGCATCTTCGATCCCTGCACTGGCTGCCAGTTGCCAGCAGAATAAAGTTTAAAGCATTGACATTGGCGTTTATATCTCTGCATGGCTCCTGTCCAGAATACTTGAAAAACCGCCTCCCCAGATACTCCCAAACCCGTGCATTGCGGTCCAATTGCCGTGTTCAATTGGCAGTCCCACGCACGAAAAAGGCTCGACTAGGCGGTCGGACCTTCTCGGCTAACGTCGCCGCTCTGTGGAATACCCTGCCACAAGAAATTCAACGGGCTCCTTCTGAACCCTGTTTTAAGACATTGCTGAAAACTTGGCTCTTTATCCAACCCCGTTAGCTTTTCCTTCATTTGCCCCGGGTCTTCTGTGTTCTACTAGCGCCGGGACACCTCCTCGCGAGGTAGCTGTTGCGCTTTACAAAATCCAGTATTATTATTATTATTATTATTCCAGACCTAATCATTTCACCAATTTCAGGTCTCAAGCCATAAACAAATCTATAAATGAAATGGCTCATATCCTTCTCACTCAATTTTTCATAACCACTGTATAGTTTAAATACCAGCAGTAATCTTTCGTAAAATGAATGTACTGATTCTTTTGGCTCTTGATTTGTTCTATCTATTTTAACCCAATCAACTTCTTTCGGGGGAATCTTGTTCTTCAACCATACAATTACTTTATCATACCGATTGATAACATCTGCTGAAGGAGCACCTGTTACCTTATCTCGAGCAGGTTCTTCTTTGGGCCAATCTATAGAAATTTTACATTCTGTCAAAAGATCCGATGGGACAACAATGTCAAAGAATCCATCAAGATCAATCCACAGAACCTTTGAAACCTTAACAAATCTATCTACCTGACGATACCATTCCACAGGTTTTTCTCTCAGCCGAGGAAAATCATTTGTAAACAGTAAAATGTCCTGTCTTGACCAGGGAACATGCACATATCCACCACCAGCTATTTCTCTCATTGGAAACTCATTTGCTACTTCTCCTCTTTCTCGTCTTTCTTCCTCTCTTTTCTTTGTCCATTTTACTTCCCACTTACTTAATTCACACAATTTTTTTAGAAACACAATTCATTCTTTTATGTGAATAATTCTTCCTGTGGTATTCATGTTCTCAATGTCTTTTTCAGAGAAATCCACTCTGTAATGTTTCTGAAAATTTTTCTGCCTGCTTAAATCTATTTCTAATTCAGCAGCCATTTCCTCTAATTGATCATACTTTGTTTTTGTTTTCCATTGTATGCTTTTGCAAATGAACAATAATTCATCATCCTGATGTAGCTTTAAACTGTCAGGTCCAATTGTGCCAATTATTAATTTCTCCAAATCTGCTTTCAGTTTTGCAACATCAAGTAATTTAAATTCTGAGCTTTGTGGAGAATGTGTTAAATCTATTTTATTAATGCTCTTTTCCGGAGTTCCAGAATCAGATTCTGTACCAGATGGAGTTTTATTCGAGAAGCTTTGATTAAAAGTTAAGTCAGGCATCGTTGTTTTCTCTCGGTGTATTTCTGATAAATCTGAATAACATTTTTCAGCTACTTTCTGAATTTCTGTATTTAATGGAATAGTTAAAGCTGAGTGTCTAATTTCCCTTTGATCAAAAACTGGCGGAACAGTTCCAATCGTTACTGGTACCGTTACTGCTTCCATGCTTTTGGTTAACTGCTGTATTAATTCATCTTTTGTTCGGAAATATTCTGAAGTATTTGGCCTTTCCTCACATCTTTCTGTTCTCATTACATTTCTTGGGGTTTCATTCCTACGAACTGGGGTTTCAGCATAATTTCTGTTTTCACCAGACATACTGGAGTTAGATCTTGTTTCTACTCTTTCAGGAGTTTTTGCATTATTTGGATTTAATCTGGGTGATGTCTCATCATTAATCTCTCTCGAAGGAGCTCTTGGAGAAGTTCCTGGAGGAACCATCGGAGAAGACCATGTACAAGCTGGTTGATAAGGAGGAGGTCGTTTCTGTTTTGTAATATACATTTCTTCTAAAACTGCATCTTCTAATTCACTCTCTTCAGCATTATTATTTTTCTTTTGGGCATTGTTTTGACTATTTGCCTCACCAAATCTTGCTGGATACAGACCATCACATGCACTACGTCTCCATCGACGCATTCTATCCTCATGAGTTTCCCTATTTATGTCCAATCTGGTACCTCTTGTTATACCTTTATTCTCTCGTTCCAATTCAAACATCTCATCCTCCCATTAAGCTAAAGCCTCAAATTGTGTAGGTCTAGGCTTTGGTTCAAGAGTCATCATTTTTTCTCTTAGGTTTTTCATAACCTTAATGTTAAATGATCCATCTTCCGGCCATGCTAAAACACCATCATTCTTGGTATATTCCATCCAATTCTCAATCCAAAGGCAAGTATGATAACCATATTCACCTAACATATAAGCTGCGGGTGTTTTATACTTATGAAGTAATCTTCCACCTCGGGTTTCAATTTTCTTGTCAGGTTTCAATTTATTTTTCAATTTCTGAAACCATGAAAGCTTCTTTTTCTCTTTCATATAATAATAATCCATGTTTTAAAACAGTTTCCCTTGCTTCGGTAAAGATCGTAACAAGGAAGTTGGTATTCTGCCACACCATCCAATCCGTGCGCGAAACTCACTAACAAGCCAATCAGGTTAAGCTACGTCACCACCTTGCTCAACCAATAGAATTACTGCTTTCAGGATGAACCAATCAGCTCGTCTTGGTCACGTGAACCAATCAGTGCGCTTACTGTGACGTATGTTAACCAATCACAGCGCGGACCCTGTGACGTACACTGCCGCTGCAGCTTCTCGTCTCTCACTCCTTGAGCTCACCCCTCCTTTACAAAATATTTTCACAGCGCCATTTTTAACAAATCTTTTCAATGGAATTCAGTTAGTAACTCCATAAAAACAAACCATTTGTCTGTTTCGCTAAAATAAAGTGATAGCTTTTTCAGTCAAACAGGTATTCTTTGCGTGGAATAGACGACGCTATTCTCACAGAATATTTAAATTTGTTGATAAAGTGAGGCTACTCTACCCTTCTAGCAGATAATAACAAACTAGTTTTTCTCTGAATGCACATATAGTGACAATTCAAAGTTAGACTCGATCATATATTACAAAATCATTTACGCACATACAAACGGAAAAATCCCTAACCATGCATACATGAATCTTGGTAGGACTTTAACCCACATAAGAAAACCTCATACTCCAGTAAGATAGACAATGCTTCCTTACCCTTCACTCAAGCTTGGAAAAATTCTACTACTCTTTTCACAGTGAGTTTTAAAACAGGCTCCAAGTCCCTATACTCGAAAGCTACAATTTCATAGACAATCCTCACTATACATTTTACCTTACATACCTAGAATCCCTAAACTTGTGCTGTACGACCACAACACTAGTGATATATGATAATACCACTATTTTGAAACAGAACAAATGCACTCTGCAACCTCACCTGTTACACTACTCTTGCCGGCACAACTAGGAATTTTCACACTGCTGGAAAAAACCTTTCAACTACATATAACAACTGAACAAACTCAACATATGTTAAACATCGATCCTATGTAATTACCATGTAGCATGACAGTTACCATAGCAACTGCAACTCTGCTACCAAGGAATTGATCCAGCGCCCCTAAGGAAAAAACTGTCTCACCAACTCCACAATACTCACCATTAATCATAAATCACTAACAAGGCCCATAAACCAACGAGACAATTTTTGGGCATCTGAATCATGTGACCTAATTAAACAGAACTATTCACAAACTATTTACAATTTTATATACAACTGCAGTTTATCATTTCTTACCATGGTTTTAATCATATATCATTTTAATTAAGTCACTTAGGTAAATGGATCAGCTGATGGTAACTAGACCATGAATAAACAAGACCAGCTTGTCGTTTCAAAAATCTAATTTTATTAACTTTATTAATCAAAGAAAGAGCATCTTTTAAAGAATCTTTATTTTATTAGCAATTTAAGCAGCGTTTCAAGGTAAATGATTTATTAGACTGACATCTTCAAAGCAAATCAGTAAGCATGAATTAATAGAAAATAACAGTTTCCATTCCCTAAATGCTATCTCCCTGTCTAAATCTCACTTCACCTAAAAAGAAAGTCATTTAAACCTATTATCCTTACGTGCGCCAAAAGAGTCCAACAGCACGTCACGCCCTTCAGGATTCGGAAAGTGAGAAGCGCCCTCCTGCCCATGGGGCCAAGTTTTATACCTTTTCTGTCTAGCTAATCTCACTAAATTGTACAATTTTCTTTGCCATCCAGTGTCCTCATTGGCTGACCGATGTCAGTCCATTACGTGTCATCACGTCTCCATACCAAAATCAAGCCTTTTCTTTGACTCTATTGTCCATTGTTTTTCGGGACTTTTGGCTTCCTCGAAAATGAAACATTTCACGAGTTACAGTTCATGACCTCCTTAGCTTGGCAAACTTTGCCGCTTCCTGTCCTTGAGTCTGTCTCTCCAAGAGCACGTTTAACACAATTTCACTTGAGTTTGCAAAGTTTGTCTACGTGGTAAAAGTTTCCACTTCCATGCAGAGCTCTTTCTGGACAGGACTCGAAAACGCCATCTTTCAATGTACCTTTTAGGCCTCACTCGAAAACTATTATTTAAACAAACACAAAACATCAATTAATTAGAGAATTGAAACCCATTCTGTTACCCACCCCCTATGCTAATTATTAACCCATTAATTTACGTTAACACCAAGCAGCTTTTTATCTACGTTCTTCTTTTAGGCCGCATGATTCTCCACGAGCATATGTCACATAAAGACGTAAAGACATAACATAAGCACACATAATAAGCACATGCCATTAATTTGATAGCCGCATTTAATACTGGCAAAGACAATAGACAAGGTTAGTTTATTATTTTTATACGCACTTGCTTTTGCAACAAAGAGCGCACATGAATTAGTCCCTCGTGTTTCTGATGTATATGCATTTTAAAAATATGTTGGTTAATACTTTTCATCACAAGCTAGTTAATACGGTTACTGTTTAATGGAAGTTTAACTTTGCGAGTCAGAACAAAATATCATTCTGAACCTCGCTTCATCAACTCCCTCATCTGGTGATTTCAAAATCACCAAACAACACCCAAAATTTTCAGCAAAAATTTAAAAACCCTTGAACATGTTTTGGACAATCACAGTATTAGTATTTCTAAACTTTCGACTCAGCTGTTTGTTTGTAACTCTCATATTGTGACCTACGAAACTCTTCTAATTCTATTTCTTTTTCTTTCTCTTTTCTAAGCTTGTAAATCCTCTTCTTTTCCCTAAGATACTTCTTTCTCCTGTGTAACATGCAACTAATTTTTAGCAGAAATATCACAAAAACTATAACTAATAAAGGACACAATATTTTGCCTAAAATTGAACTACCAATCTCTTGAAACCAGTTTTTGATTGCTGCAAATCTTTTGCTCAAACGTTCCAAAAATCCTTCATCTTCTAAAGGTACAATTTCTGAATGTAATTCTGTAATGTTTTTGATAGACATCTCAATGTTATGACTCTTGTCTGGAATATATGTACAGCAATGCTGGACATGTAAAATTCCACAGACTCCTCCCTCTTTAGCTAATAGGATGTCAAGTGCAATACGGTTTTGCATAACCATCGATCTCATGGCAATAAGTTCAGTATCGACTAATTGGAATCCACTTGCAGTATCAGTAGACAATCTGTCAACAATTGTAGACATTTTTCTGATTTTAACTGCATTCAGGGTTATACCCACCAAAGGTATTATTGCACCAAAAATATCTCCCAAAATTTCTGAAAACTTTCCCTTTTGAATCTACTCAGATGATTGCTAATTTCAAATGAACCCTTTACATTTCTATCTACATGAAAAATTTTGGGGAAAACTAAACCAACATAACAGGCCCCATACCAGTGGTCTGGGAGATTGTAGTAGGCCTTGTTTCCACACACAAAATAAATTCCAGGAAACATTGGATCTTTACCACCTTTAAATCCCCATCCACCCAAAATTTGATAAGTGTCTTCACATTGACTAGCACCTACAAAATAATGATCAAATAGAGTATTATCTCTCCGAATACAAAGCTTTCCACTAACAGGTTTATCTATGTGAATAGCAACATACTCATCTTCAATCTGCCAAAACTTAGATTTGGTTTGTTTCAGCATCTCGTTTCGTTTATAAATTGCTCTTCTCTCTTCAACCAAGTTTAAGAAAGATTTCTCTTCAGTTCTCAATTTACAAGTTAAATTATTTCTAAAAGCATACTCATAAGTAAGTTCATTAGTTACAATGAAAAATTCCCTCATCTGTTTAGCATGTTTGTGTTTATTCAAGCTTTTGTCAACCTTTAAGTTTGCAAAAATTTCATCATAGTTGGAGTAGTAATACTCTAAGCGACCTGTCTGATAAAATAAACTAGCTATAACACTGCAAGTGATGCCATAAGTAAGGGGAGGCATCTTATAAGTAACTCCCTCAGAAACAGAAGCGGGTAGTTTCACACAAATGTAACAATCCTTCACATCCATAACTTTAACATATTCAGATAAAAGTCTTGAAAAGGTATTACTAGAAAAATCACCAACAGATCTATCTTGATGGATCTCTGGTTAGTGCTCAATAACTCTATCAGACTTGCCTACTACATTATTGTTATCTTGTTTAGCCACAACTTTACTTGTCATATTAATCTTGTACTCATCTTTGTCAATACCAAAAGGAAAAATTGACAGCTAAAATTAACCAGACCAAAATTATTAAAATCACACATATAGAAGACATTTTGCAACATCTCCTTAAGATAGAACATCTCGAGTTATTATTAGTAGAAGGCATCTTTACTCTGTAACAAGAGCCTTACAAAAAAAATAAAAAATTTAAAAACTAATATACACAATACACACGCCCCTGTTTTTATATATATATATTTTTTAAAGAAAACCCTACTTTCTAACAGCTTTTCTTCGACCTTGCGTCTTACATCAAATGTGTTTTTCAGCTAACACAATTTCTTCGACCTTGTGTCACCTAACACAATTTCTTCAGCCTTATGCCATAAACAGAATTCAATTTTATATTTTGACAAAATCAATCATTGTCACTTGTATCATCTAAATCCTCTTGACTACTGCTATTTACTTCTACCACTGGTGGTATTATGATATAAGTCCACTCAGGTGACTTATATTTTTGGTTAGGCCTTACTACTCTCTTTGCTCTACTGCTAATCACTTCTATTTTCTTTCCTGCTTGATTTTTCTTATCTAAGTCTCCTTTCTGACTTGAGACTTCATTAACCTGCTCCTTTGATCTCTTTACTAATTTGAATTTTCGACCGTCATTTTCATTTGGCCAATTATCTCCTGTTCTTGATAATTTCTTATTTGGTTCAGTTATATTACACTCTGCTCTCCAAGCTCTTTTCCTTGAACTTCTTAGTTTGGATTCATCATCACTTTCATCTGACTCGCTTTCTGAGATTCTGAATCACAGATTCAGGTACTTCTTTACTCAGCAGTTTCACTCTGTTAGGAACATCATCCTTATAACTGGTACTCGGAATTTCGTCTTCTTCTTCTTCAATTATTTCCAACTTCCCAGATTCAGAACTTCCGTTCCTGCCTTCAGAGCTTTTAATCTGCTTTTCAATACTTTCCTGATCTTGAATCACCACTTGATCAGACTCTTCCTCTGCTTCTTTTTCTAGAAGATCTTCATCATTTTCAGAGTCTTAAATCACAATTTCTTCAGGGTTTTCATTCAACGCCTCATTCGCAATTGAATTTTCCAGATGTCGACCTTCTTGTCGATCTTCAGAATCTGGATCTCTTTCAGGTTCTTCTTCAGAATCTGATTCAGCTGTAGTATCACCTTCGTCAGGATTTTCAGGTGGAGCTACACGAATGGTGTGACTAGCATGAATCCATCTCTTCAAACCTCTGCATTTTACTGCATTTGTTGTGACAAGTATCACCTGTCTTGCCTTTTGCCACCTGGATACTAGGCAGTTTCTTCTCTGGTGAACTTTTGTTCTCACCCTGTAGTGTGTTTATCTAGGTACCTATATTGATACTCCTATTTCTGACCCTTGTCCGGTTATTAATTCACTAATATCCATACAACGGCACAGAAACCCGTTTTTAGATTAGGTCATAGCGCATGCTGTCACATTAAGCAAGCACTATCCCTTCAGCCCCCTAGAAAGCACACCGAGTTCTCAAAACAAATCAAACCTCCAGCAGATCTGGGAAATCCCCCGCAGCTATTGTTTTGATTTCGTTCGGGAACTCCTGCAAAGAATGTAAGAACGACCAGTCCTTATGACATTCTTACTGACGTCTTATGTCCATCCTTACGTCAAACTCGGCACCTTTCAGGTATAAATATACCAACGCTGCCCTAAGCAAAGACACGGTGGTGACGAGCTTGGAGCAGCGCTACTTGCCGGAGAGCCCAGCTGATGCAGAAAAGCCCACGGACGCTGCCCCTCCCTTTTGACGCGCTGAGAGAGACGCTGCCTTTTCTCCTGCCGAGAAATCTAGCCTCTGACGTTTCCAGCCGCCCTCGCGGGGAACTGGGATATCGAGTCCTGAGACAGAGATACCAACCCTCCAGCCTTCTAATTCCCAGGTACTGAACTGACTAACCCCTTACAGAGAATTCTTGAGTCAGATTCTTGGCAAAACAAACTTAACTTAAACTGCTACTTACTTACTTCCTCCCACGTATTAGGCTTAGGTCAGGTACACCGGGGTAGGCGTAGTTAGAAGCACCAGTTGAGTATGATTAGTCAATGTATATATGTATGTATATCTTTTATCCATTTTAAGTATCATATGGCTAAGAAACCATATCAATGCTTTTACAGTATTATTTTATAATCCTGTTTTTACTGTATGCACTTTACTTAACTATGAGTATTGCAATAATAGCGATTCATTTCTCTTGTATGAGAAAAGAGACTGATCAATAAATAACATCTTTTTATTGAAACACGCCCATCTCTTATTTCTCTACAAACTGGCGAAACTAAGAATGCACGTACTGACTGAGTAAAATAGTTGTCTTTTGTTTTCACACGACTCTAGAGATATACTCTTGATTAGGGGGAGCAAAGTTGTCATGTTCTATGGTTGTCAGAAACTAAATCCCTTCTTGTCTATCCAGGGAGGTTAAACTCCTCCTTGCCTATTCGAGAAAGTTTCTAGTGAACTCTGAGCTAGCTGGCACACATAACTTTAAGTCTAATATCGTCAGTAGAAGACCTAGTTAACCACAGTCCTACGTCTATACTATTGAAGATATTATTCCAATGCGCAGAGCCTATTGGGAAAATAGGAACTACACTACATGGCGCCCAACGGTTTGGATAGGCGATAAATCTAACGCAAGACATTAGAGTAACTCAGTCGTGCTTTTTCACACAGACCCCCTTTTTTCCCATAAAACTCCAAAGACGTCTGGAGTGGGTGAAAGGTTAAATCCGCCAAACTTAGTAGGAGGAGACTCCTATGTATGGTTTTTGGTTTATTCAACGTTGAAGGATACAGTGTTCCAAAATATTGTGCATCTAATCTTTGTTTCCGTGGAAACCTGATCTGCAACAAAAACCCTTCCTGTCAGTAAAATGTCAGACGGTGAAGGAGATAGGGAGACAGCTAGATTAGCAGCTCAACTCCTAGCGGAAGACACAAGTCTCCTACAGCAAGACCTGGATGCAATACTCATCCCGGTCAGCATAAGAAAAACTATAACTTTAAAACTTATAGAAAATGGACTGACATCGAGAGGTGGTACAGTCATATTCGTAATTGAGGCACACGAATATCGGCAGACAGAGGTATTCTATTCATGGATACATTTTCCAGCAGCAAACGCTGTAACAAAGGAGTTCCACTATTACAAGATAGAGGAACCTCCGGATGAGTACACCCCTTTCGAGGAGGTGGAAATACCACTCAAATACCAAGAGCACCTGCTCTGGTTTAAAGGCGCCCTAAAACATAATGATCACATCACCAGGCTCGGTCCACTAGGTAGACCAGGAGCAACGTGGCCGGTTCTAGCCAGCTACACACCACATCCAGATATTGAAAAAATGTCAATACCAGAACTTTTAGCACAGTTAAAACAACTGATTAAAATACACAGACAATTAGTCCAATATGTAATGCAGACTTCAACAGTCCAAACAGCTATTAAAATTCCACAGCTGACCCCTCATCAGGGGAACACAAATAAAATCACACCACAGAACATACAGTCCTGTCTAGGTAAAGTACCCATTAAAAGGGAACAAATTCCATTCTGGTTAGCACAAAAAATCACTCAGATAGAGGCAGTGTTTCCGGACACTACCCCTACTGAGAAACACAGAATTCTGACTATCTGTCTTCCAATGAGGATCGCTCCACATGTGGAGGACTGTGACACTTGGGGTACAGTCTTTGCTTCCATTTACACAAAAACACATGGTGTTCCGTCCATGTCGGTAATACCAGAGGTGCTAAAACAGATTCAAAATGAATACGGTCCAGAACCTGCTTTAACTCTGGGTATGAAATTACTGAAAGACTTCAAGCAGGTCTCGGCAATATTACTAGCCAACATAAAGGGGGAAGCAGCAAATGTGGCAATCCGCCAAAGATTGAAGGAAACAGATATAGCAGACCAACCATTTGAACTTGCCAGAATCATAGAAAAATCCTATGAAGAACTAGGAAGAGATAGTTTGGGTGGGAAACCAGTGAAACCCCAACTGATAGAAAATCCTGAAAAGGTATTTATTAAAAATAATCTAAACACTTCAAAAAAGAACTGGGATGGAAATAAACAATCTGCTCCCAAAGAAAAAAGATTCCAGTCCAGAGGAAGGTCTCCTCGGCGGAGAGAAAGGTCTCCGGACCAAGGACACAAGTCTCCCCAGAGGGAGCCCTCTGAGAAAAAATACAACCTTAGAAATAGGGATAATTTGAAGAAACCTGATAGATATCAAGATATTGATACACGTCCCTCTCGATCTTTTCGGACTTCCTCGCAGAAATTGGAAAGAAGAGGACGGTCAGAACACAGGGAAGAGCTCGTCAAGTCCAAAGACAAAGAACCTGCTCATCAAAGTAAAAAGTTACAATTTCCAAAGAAAAAGGTAACCAGCATTAAAATATTCAAACATGCCAAGGATCCTGAGGACTCAGCTGAAAAACGGAGAGTGGGCTCAGACAATGCTAGACAGCGCAGCAGAAGTGAGCATAGCTCGCAAGATCCTGATGAATCATCTGGAGACAGTGGACACGAATGAATACATTCAAGTGGAAACTGCAGATACCAGAGTTAGCAAACCTCATAAAATATATGAAATAACTTTACGTATAGAGGGAGATAAGACTAGGAAAATAAGGGGTCTATTTTGGGATAATCTCTCCAAGGGCTATGACATCCTTCTAGCTGAAAAAGACTGGCCACCAGAATTTGTCAGGGAGTGCCCTCATGGCGAAGAAATGATTATGCCTGCCTTCTCAAATCATATTCCAATTCATAAAAAATATACACTTGCAAGAAAGTGGGCAGTAGCCCAAGCTCCTGCACTATATAAAAATCATGGGATGAGGACTCTCCTCCTCACAAGATCCAGTTAAAATCTCAACCAACTGCACGGAGGCAGTACCCAATTAAGCAAGAAGCTAAAAAACAGGTCAGGGAGATCTTAGATCAACTTGAATACCAGGGGGTGATTGAAACATGCACCTCACAAATGAACAATCCTTTGTTTCCTGTCTCCAAACCAGATGATTAATATCGTCTAGTTTTGGAGTACAGACACCTTAACTCATGCTGCAAAACGTTTGCAGTACAAAACTCACACAGTGCCGCACTAATGAATAGCATAGTGCGCAAAAAATTCAAAACAACATTAGACATCTCTAATGGAATCTTTTGTCAAAATATAGCACCAGAAAGCAGATATTTGACCGCTTTCTCAATAAATGGCTCGCAGAAAAATTTCTGTCGTTTGCCCCAAGGGTTCAAGAACAGCCCAGGATTATTCTCAGCGAGAGTAACAGAGTTACTACAAATATATGATGACGAGGCATTATCTTATGTCGACGACATCTATCTAACAGATGATGACTTGGATACTCACTTGAAAAGAGTGAACACCATAATACTTGGGTTCGCAGCAGAGGGTTACAAATTCAACTTCAAAAAGTCAAGAATTGCCCATCTAACTGTCCTGTTTTTAGGATATGAATTATCAAGTGAAGGCAAAAGCCTGGCAGACAATTTCCTGGAGAAATGTGCTGTAATCCAAGCACCAAGAACGCTGAAAAACTTACAATCAATTCTAGGTTTCCTGAATTTCGAAAGAACTTACATTATAAATTATGCAGAGAGGGTTAAACCCCTCTATGATCTAATAAAACCAGATTTAAAAAAAAATCAATTGGACTCAAAAACACACTGAAATTTTGAGATCTTTACAAACAGACATGTTAGTTAAAACAAAACTGCAAACACGCGATAACACACGCGACCTTGTAATCCGAGTCATCCCAGGAAGATGCGGATTCACATACCTAACCTCTAATGAGGGAGAACTGGTACCAATAGCTTACAAATCACATTTATACACAGAAGCTGAAAAAACATTCAGCATTAAGAAAAACATTGTACATGCGGTTCAAACAGCTATAGCAAAGGAAAAAGCTCAGGCCCAAGGCAGAAGGATTACTGTTGTAACAGCAGAATCAGCTTTTGAGGCATTAACAAGCCCATGTAATTTACCTAATATGACATTAAATCCAAAATGGTTACAATGGGAAAATTCCCTTGCTAGAGACAAAGTAAATTACTACTTTGGACCGAACATGAAAAAATTAAAAAATCTTGAATATGAAAGAGAATACCCTCTGCCAATCGACATTCTGCCCATACAACAGTACGCCTGTGTAATACATACAGACGGACATGCTCAACCCTCAGTTTGGGGAGAGCAAGCATACAACGCCACATGCGAGATTGTAAAAGATGTGTGGCGCGGAGGTAAATTGAGACCTCTGTTTTCAAAAACACACTCAGTGGAAAATAATTCAGAAGAACAAACTGAAATAATAGCGTTAAAAATGGCGCTAGATAATGCCGATCGCGAATTCCCGACACTAATAGTGTGCGATTCGTATTACTGCGTCAAATCATACAATAACGATTTACAGAAATGGATTCAAAACGGTTACAAAGATGACACAGGTGCAACAATAAAGCAAAAATCGCTTTGGGAACAAATAGTTCTTTTAAAGAAAGAACTACCAAAGACTCACGTAATACACTCACTGAGTCATCAGCGTGATGGCGTTCACGTTGCAGGGAATTCATTGGCTGAGACAGCCACAGCGGAAGCAACTAAATCGGCTTCCGTAGCTACAAAAAAGCATTCAGGTAAATACATTGACGGGGAAACAATGCTGGCGGTGAAAACGTCATCAAAAGGCACCTGCTCGGCGCTACCCATCAACTATCCACTCAATTATTCATACATAATCGATGCGAACTCCGTTCCTTTTGTTCAAATCCCTGGAGTGGGGGATAGAGTAATTCCAAACACGAACAGGAGAGGCTTGTTAATAGCGGACGCACATATGGGTGAGGGTCTTGAACACCTCAAACTAAAAGAATCTCTGGAAGAATTGCAATCCACATACTGGTGGCCAGGAATGAGCCTGCAACACCACATATTTGCAAAAAACTGTCAAAACTGCAACAGAGATCGCAGTGGCGACCGAGACGGTATTTTACCATGGCGGTTCGCTCAAAACGGGATTAAACAATAAAAATATGAAACCCAATATGATTAATGCGTCAAATTAACATATAGAGACTATCATCACTTAAAATGTAGACCCCAGCTCTAGGCTGACGTCTGAACTGTTATATAAAGATTTGCGAGTCTATAATGGCATATACGCATGGGGCATGCTACATTCTGACCATTGCCCTGCTTTTAGCTCTCGAGCTTATGGGGGGTGTATGACCAGCATGGGCATTGCATTGCGGTACTCTTGTCCCTTTCATCCTGAGGGAAACGGAATTGTGGAAAGAAAAAACCGTGACATAAAGCAATCTATAACAGCAAAGGTATTAGGTTCGGGAGCTGGGTGGGTCAAACATTTAATAAGTGTCCAACGTAGTCTTAACAATCTACCAAGAAATTCTCTGAAAGGTCTCAGTCCGTACGAACTATTGTTTGGGACTAGAATGTTAATCCAGGACCTCGACAGTCAAACTTCAGTGGTTAAAGAAAAATGCTTTGATATCAAAGATCGTTTGGCTATTTTACAGGACTTAAACGAAACAAGAAAAGACCTCAGCAACATAAAGTTGAAACAGCAGCCAATAACTACTGAGGAGAAACCACCTGTCCCAGCAAGGCCTGTCTGGATTCTAAAAATCGGGGATCTGGTCAGAGAGAAGATCGCGGTGAAGAAGGAATGTGGGCCTTCTTACAGAAAAGCAGTTCCTGTCTTGTCTGTCAACGGGACAAGATCAGTAGTACTACCGCCCCTTGCTGGTAAAAAGGAGAACCGAGTTGTATCCATCGACCTGGTTAAACCACAATCATGTGGCCGATAACAAGTAGTAGGCCAAGTGGACTCCCAAGAAGTAGCAGAACACCAAAGTTTGCTACAAACACAGAGGTTCAAACTGAAAGACTAATCACAATGGATAAACCTACAGTGAAACAACAAGGACTATGCAACAAAGCCATGGAACTTAAACCTCTTGAAACCCAAATTAAAATCTTAAATCAAGAAACACCAGTCTACAATGCTGTAACTACAGACTATGCTAATGAAACAAAGAAAATTCCAAAAACAAAAAGGAATCCAGAGCAATTGAAACAATTGACAGAACAGCATCAGGCTACTTCATCAACTTCGATGATTTTTCTGAGGATCTGAGTGAACCTGAGGAACAGCCGACAACAAAAACCTTTAAAAACAAAGCAAAGGAACTCTTTCATCAACTAAAAGAAACCTTTCTGATTTCTCCATGGATTGAACTTTGGGTGGCACTAGGAGTATTCATCCTCATACTTTGGCTCATCATGGTACTATGCTTGGGACATTTCATTGAGGGAAAATATGCTACAATGGACACAGCAAGTCATAATATCAAATTGGTCCTGAAACCACACAAGTCTTCACACATCGAGAAAAGAGAACTTTCTTCAGTAAACTTCACAGCCAATCCTATACCCGGTGGGGTAGCATGGGACAAAACTGATTACGAAATATATGGTCCGGTTGAGCTCCTGAGGTATCCTCATCAATTCAAGATTTCATTGAGTGACTTTGTAAAACCAAGCACATTCGCTGATGATTGGGACTTTGAAAGTATTAATGATATGATGTCTGATCTAGTAATGTCAGCTAAATTTACAGACCATGATTATTTGCAAGGTTCATCTAATTACGATCAAATGTTTTGTTACAACCATTATGGTAACCATTATCTGCATAAATCTACTCAACCTAGAAATGTTTTAAATTTTAACCAATGGGAACATTGTGCAACTCCACCAAAAGGCAGTTCAAAGACATTTTTTGATAAATATTCATACTTTTCAGGGTTCAACACAAGTAATGCAGAATCATTTTATTTCAAATTGTTAAATAAGACCGGAGTGAAAACCATGCTTACAAACACAAAATTGATATATTCGGACTCATTTTTTGAAAAAATGAATACATTCGGTTTTGATTTCTGGAACAATAACATTGAAACGAAAACGATCTGGGGCACAAAAGATTGGCAAGTGCAAGGTATAGAATCATTATTTAGAGCCTGCATGATCCCAGAACAAATTATATTTTTGAATGACACAATTCAACAGACTACCTGTCTTGGCCTAGCAAAAATCAAAGACTTAAATAAACCGTCTATTCCAAAACCAACACCTAACAGTAATAGCACTACGGATGTTGAGATAGACATATCCTATATTTTTAACCAAAACAGAACACATCCTGATTGGAAACAATGGTTGATCTGGCCCACAGACACAAATAACTGTCAAGACAGATTCCTGAACAAAATACAGGGGTTCACATTGACCAGGCCAGACCCAACATCCAGGGATTGTAACTACTTACAGTGTGGGGAAACTCTGCCTTCAATGGCTACATACATCCACACTGTCAGAAATTAAGCAACACTTAACTTTACTTAAAGAAGGTGCTGACTTGCGTGATTTCATCATGGGACCACGCAAACAGCGTCAAAAATGTTTCATAGCGGCCTCTATATATGCAGCTTACAACGAAGCTTGGAAAGTAACTCAAATTGAGACAGCAGAAAAAATACGGGAAATTGACCGTGTTAATTTGGAAAAATCACTTTCTGTTGTGGACAATGGGTTAATGACTCTGTCTTCCAGAATATATTCACTGGACAGTATTGTATCTTCTGCAATCGACATAATAGAGCAAGACTTACTGATGTTACAACACGGTCAGTCTCAATTACGTTCTATTGTACAGCTTGGCTGGACGTTACAAAATCTGCGTTCAGGCTATGTGCCTTGGCGTTTAATCAACACAACGTCACTATTTAATATCTTTAACCTTACTGATAAACAAATCAGTTTGGCACAAAAGGGTGCTGACTATACAATTCTGAGCATTGAAAAACTTGAGAGATTACCATTGACAATGTCAGAACGACCTGTCATTGAATGGATAATACATGGGATGATAAATATACCGATAACAACTTTCCAGTTTCAATACTGCCAAAAATATATACAGGCAGGCCAGTATGAAAGGTTGGGTAAAGGATACATTAAGTCAACATGGAACTTGCCCTATACACACACATGTGTCAGTAATAAAGGACAGAGTGTATTTCTTAGTGGTAATAATTGTGAAAAATCACTAAGTGGCATACTTCTGTGTCAGGGTATAAGTTTGCATGGGGCCTGTGAAGGGACTTCAAATAACCTTTCATGTCACCAGTTAGGCACACCTGCAACACAAATAGAACCATTCTTTAGAAGACATTCGAATGGGAGTTACATTCTAATTGTAGATCACAGATGTTGTGGCTTGCTGCCAGGAAAACCTTATCTTGTAAGCGTGACTTCCAGGGTCATGTGCTGTGCTGTAAAAGAGTATTGTTCCCGAATGATGCTCCAGACAGGGAGGGAAGGTTATGGCCCAGTTTAAAAATCTCTTCTATTCGAATTGATACTTTAAGCAGAATGAAGACTGTGCTCCTACAGACGCCAACCCAGTTGACGTCATCAAAAGAAACGTATGATCTCCAAGTTGCAAGGACAACGGCAGAGATTCATTCAATGTTATCAACAAATTGCCCCCTACACTTCGCAGAAATGCTGAACGAAATCTTAAATATTTCTGATACAAGTGGTATCGCAAGTGTATTTAAGACAGTTTTTTCAGGAGCTTTAACCCCATTCAAAGCGATCCTGGGTATTTTTCCAAATTTCGTCCATTCCATCTTTGGCGGACTTCCACTCCTGTTGGGACTCGTAGCAGGCATTTTATTCTTGCTACTCTTACTTCGTTATGGCAAGCCATGTCACAGACAAGACTCCAGCAACAATGGAAGAAACGATCCTAGCTATCCGCTACCGGGACCGCATAACTAAAGTCCTTGGCTTAGCCCGGCTACGAGATCTAAATATGACCTGGTTTCTTTCATTCAGACCGATCTGGCAGAATTGTGTTATGCCTGTATTAAGGTGCATGCTATGCGGCGAAGAATGCGTGTTGGACACCTGTCTTACACTACAATCGGACGTACCATTGGATGCAGATACTTTGTTGGGTCCAGTAAAGGCTCATGCATTGTGCTGTCCCCAGCGGCTACCAATCCTGATGACGGCATTCGTGGAGACTTCACCACTACGATTGAAGGGTAGTGAAGTACAAGATGAAAGCAGCATCGACCAGGTACGACCTTCTGTAAGCAGTTCTGATCAAACCATCATTGAAAGCAATCATGCGCATGAGTGCATGGTAGCGACATTTTCCAACCTAGTCGAACTTTCACCAGAAGCTGTAGACTGTTTTTTCGAGAGTCTGTCTGAAATGATGTTTTCACCAGAACAGAGAGAATGATTTTTAAACAAACTTGCACACGGGGTTCCCTGAACTCTGAATTTGGCCTTCAGTCTTTTGAAAACAAAGTGACTGTGAACTATTTTTTCTCTTCTCCCCTGAAAAGCAAACACTTTTTTTCCAAATCCAAAATATTTACCTTTTCGGCACTTATCTTCTGCTTAAAGTAAAACTATTCTTAGAGAACAGAACTTCTATTCTTAGGAATACTAGAGACATTACATTACCTCACCCTCTAGTTTATATGTAATTAACTGTGTTTATATGTGATGAGATGGTCTCGCAATTTTTTTTCTGTATCAAGAGCCATTTCATGTGTAATTTCGCAAATCATTCATGCTGATATCAAATATGCATCTCCTTTTTGAATGATTATACTGCTTGAATGCATACAGTACCTATACTCATTTCGTGCATTTCGCATACACCATTTTTCAAATACAAAAAAAAAATTTTTTTTGGGGTGGTTTGGTATACACATGCACTGTTAGTTATGTTTACTATTGCTTAGGTTAGTAAATATGTACATAAAATCGTGGAGTGGGTGTAGTGTGTTTATCTAGGTACCTATATTGATACTCCTATTTCTGACCCTTGTCCGGTTATTAATTCACTAATATCCATACAACGGCACAGAAACCCGTTTTTAGATTAGGTCATAGCGCATGCTGTCACATTAAGCAAGCACTATCCCTTCAGCCCCCTAGAATGCACACTGAGTTCTCAAAACAAATCAAACCGGCAGCTATTGTTTTGATTTCGTTCGAGAACTCCTGTAAAGAACGTAAGAACGACCAGTCCTTATGACATTCTTACTGACGTCTTATGTCCATCCTTACGTCAAACTCGGCACCTTTCAGGTATAAATATACCAACGCTGCCCTAAGCAAAGACACGGTGGTGACGAGCTTGGAGCAGCGCTACTTGCCGGAAAGCCGAGCTGATGCAGAAAAGCCCACGGACGCTGCCCCTCCCTTTTGACGCGCTGAGAGAGACGCTGCCTTTTCTCCTGCCGAGAAATCCAGCCTCCGGCGTTTCCAGCCGCCCTCGTGGGCAACTGGGATATCGAGTCCTGAGACAGAGATACCAACCCTCCAGCCTTCTAAATCCAAGGTACTGAACTGACTAACCCCTTACAGAGAATTCTTGAGTCAGATTCTTGGCAAAACAAACTTAACTTAAACTGCTACTTACTTACTCCCTCCCACGTATTAGGCTTAGGTCAGGTACACCGGGGTAGGCGTAGTTAGAAGCACCAGTTGAGTACGATTAGTCAATGTATATATGTATGTATATCTTTTATCCATTTTAAGTATCACATGGCTAAGAAACCATATCAATGCTTTTACAGAATTATTTTATAATCCTGTTTTTACTGCATGCACTTTACTTAACTATAACTATTGCAATAATAGCGATTCATTTCTCTTGTATGAGAAAAGAGACTGATCAATAAATAACATCTTTTTATTGAAACACGCCCATCTCTTATTTCTCTACAAACTGGTGAAACTAAGAATGCACGTACTGACTGAGTAAAATAGTTGTCTTTTGTTTTCACACGACTCTAGAGATATACTCTTGATTGGGGGGAGCAAAGTTGTCATGTTCTATGGTTGTCAGAAACTAAATCCCTTCTTGTCTATCCAGGGAGGTTAAACTCCTCCTTGCCTATTCGAGAAAGTTTCTAGTAAACTCTGAGCTAGCTGGCACACATAACTTTAAGTCTAATATCATCAGTAGAAGACCTAGTTAACCACAGTCCTACGTCTATACTATTGAAGATATTATTGCAATGCGCAGAGCCTATTGGGAAAATAGGAACGACACTACAACCCAATCTCCTGGTAACAGATCATGAGCTTGTTCCTTCTCTCTGGTTATCACATCAGTTCCCACCTGATGGAACACAGAAGTCACGACGTCAGAAAGGCTCTTGCAATACTCTAAAATGACGCTATCATTAATGCTCATAAGCTTACCAACTGGTACAAATGCTTGTCTCATGACTCTGCCCATGACAATTTCATGTGGGCTTAATCCTGTTTTCCTATCTGGAGTACTTCTCAAAGACATCAAGACAAGTGGAAGTGCGTCAGTCCACTCCATTCCTGTAGCTAGACACATTTTAGCTATTCTATTCTTGATTGTGCCATTCATTTGCTCAACAACACCGGATGCTTTTGGTCTGTAAGCCCAATGAAGCTTTTGCTTAATATTCAGTGCTTCACAAATTAATTTTAGCAATCTGTTTTCAAAATGTGTTCCACGATCAGTCTCACCGTCACCGGAAAACCGTACCTTGGTATGATTTCCCTTAAAAGCAATTTAGCCACAGTAACTGAATCATTGTGACGAGTCGGAAACGCTTCCACTCATCTTGAAAACAGACAGATTATCACCAAGACATATCTTAACTTGTTATGGGGTGGCATGTCAATAAAATCCATCTGTAGTCAGGTAAAAGGACCACCCTCCCGTCCTATGGTTCCCATGCTCACAACTGTTTTTCTGTTTGGGTTGATCTGCTGGCAGATCAAGCATCTCTGACAAAAAGATTCTGCAATTAGTCTAAACTTTGGATTATACCATGTTTGCCTAAATAATCTAATAATTGAATCTCTTCCAATGTGTCCTGGACCATGATACATTCGAGGCATGTCAGCAATCATGCTATCTGGCATAACTGGTCTGTCATCTTTGTAAACCCAAATTTCATCTTCCTCTCGCTGTCTACAACCTGCTTTTAACCAAGTGTCTTTTTCCTCATCATTTGCCTCATCTTGTAAATCTTTAACTCCTTGCCATGTCTCAACTACAGATGTTAGCATAAGTGAGTTAGAAAACATGTTCATTGTCTTTTTGCCGATTGATTGACATATTATTCTTCGCGCAGAATTTCGCTATTTCATCAGCATATGCATTTCCTTTCGTCATATAATCATCACCCTTTTTGTGCGCTCTACATTTTACGACAGCAATTTTCTCTGGTAGCTGAATGCTGTCGATCAGCCTTTTTATCAATTTTGCGTTCCTGATAGGAGTTCCCGCAGAAGTTAAATAACCTCTTTGAGACCAGAGCTGGCCATAGTCATGGACTACGCCATATCCATACTGACTATCAGTCACTATGGTAAGCAATTAATTCTGCTACTTGAGCTGAACGAATTACTTTGAGACAGGAGGCTTTAACGACATCTGCAACTGTGCAGACAGAATATATGCTGCACTCAGAACACCTTCATCTGTTCTTAAACATGAACCATCAACAAAATAAACAAAATCCGATTCAGCTAATGGGACATCTTTAATGTCCTGCCTTGATTTTGTGCAATATTCTAAAACATCCAAGCATTCATGATCAATATCATTTTAATTTCTGATTTCTGTTACAGTACCATCAGGCCATAATGTGAAAGGATATAAATTCACACTTGCAATCGAAACGTTATCTGATCCCAGAATAACTTTTTCATATTTTGTTAAAATGTTACTTGTCAAATGCTGTGTTTTGCTTCTGGTCAGAATTTTTTTAACTGAATGGGGTACATATTCTTTTACAGGGAATCCCATTAATATTCCTTCGCTCTGTTCAAAGCTTACACTTGTTGCAGCTACTGTTTTTAAGCACCCTGGCAATGCTTTTGCAACAGGATCAAGAACTGCTGAGAAATAGGCTATTGGCGTTCTCAGTCTTCCATGTCTTTGAATCAGAACTGATAATGCACATCCTTCCCTTTCACTGCAATACAGCTCAAATTCCTTCTCATAATCTGGCATACCCAATGCTGGTGCTTCACATAAACTTTTCTTTAACAGTTCAAAAGCTTCCAACTCAGTTTCTGTTAAGGTAATCGGGTCTTTTATGTCTGCTTTTGTTAATCCCTGCAGTGGTTTTGCAATTACTGAAAATCCACTAATCCATTGACGACAATAACCTACCATTCCTAGAAACATTCTGACCTGTCTCTGTGTTTTTGGAGGTTGCATTCCCTGACTCATTTTAATTCTCTCAATTCTCTCAATTGTCACTTGCCTGATTCCTTTTGAAATTCTGTGACCAAGATATTTCACTTCTTGTTTGCAAAACTGTAATTTTGCAGGAGACACTTTATGTCCCTCATCTGCCAGATGATTTAAAAGAGTAATGATATCTGTTACACAGTTATCTCGTGTTTTTGCAGCCACAAGGAGATCATCAATATACTGCACGAACGCTGATTTTCCAGGTAAATCTAGATTTTCCAAGGATTTCTTTAGCAACTGATTAAAAATAGATGAACTCTCTGTATACCCCTGAGGGATATGACACCATGCTAAGATACGGTCCTGGAACCTGAACGCAAACATTTGTTGGCTTTATGGATGCAATGGAACAGTAAAGAATGCATTACAAAGGTCTATAACTGTATACCATTCTGCATCATGCGGAATCTGATAAAGAATTACCGTTGGGTTTGGTACAACTGGGCAACATGGAACAACTATCTGATTAACTTTTCTCAGGTCTTGAACAATCCTGAAAGTTCCATTTGGCTTTTTAATTCCCATTATCGGTGAATTGCATGGACTACTCTCAATTTCTTTTAGTAGACCTTGTTTTATGAATTTTTCAATTACAGGTATGACTCCTTCAATAGTCTCTGCTTTCATTTTATACTGAGGAATGTTTGGAAAATCTACTCCTTGTTTTACTGTTATTTTAACTGGGTCTACATTTTTCATCAAACCCATTTCACTTCCTGTGAGTTCTCAAATTTTAGCATTGACTGTCTCTTTTAATTCTTCAGGTAGATTATTTTTATCAAATGCAGGAAATAATTTACTTTCCTCTGCCTCAACCATTAACATCGTTAATCTGTAAAGCCCATCTTCTTCTTGTGTTTTGAGCTCTATACCATCGGGTGAGCAATATATTTTGCAATTCATCTTACAGAGGATGTCCCTGCCTAACGGGTTTACAGGACTGCTATTACAAACTACAAATCTATGTTTGTCTTTAAATTTGCCAATTTCAACTTTAACTGGTTCTGTTAAATCTGTTTTAATTTGTTGATTAGCTACACCAACTACTTGAATTTTTTCACCCGAGAGAGGTAGGTTTTCTATTTCCACTGATCTAACAGTAGAATGGGTAGCACCAGTGTCCACAAGAAAAGTGATTTCTACATCATTCACTTTACCATTTACAAATGGACCTGCCTGATCTACCTCAAGAGTGGCTCCAAGAACACACTCTTCCTCCTCTCTCAGGCACCGTCATAAGTAATCGTCAGAATCACTCCCTCCATTTTCATCCAACAAATACTGTTGAGAAACATTTGATACATTCACTCTTGGCGATCTGTTTACCTGTTCACCTCCGCAGAATCCTGTTTCTGTATTGTACCTCTGCACATTCACACAATTTGGAAGTGGCAGTTGTGGAATCTGACTCTGCTGATTCACTACCTGTCGCTGTAGCTGTTGCTGCAGATTTATCTCATTCTGCATCTGTGGATTTAATGATGCATTTTTAAAATTTCTGGGCGGATTCTTACATTCGCGCTTACAGTGTCCAATTTCGCCGCAATCAAAACATGGGAGTTTCTGCTTTAACTCTTCAATATTTCCCATCAATATTTGCTTATTAAAATTACCTTTACATTTTCCTTGATTCTGATGAACATTTTTGTTTTCTAGGGTGGCTATCTGCTGTTCAGCCACTTTCACCTGTGCCCACATAGCTTTCTCTTTTAGCTTCTTCTGTTTTGCATCTATTTCATCACTGCAATATTTAGGTTTTCTCAAAATGTCATCAACCGAAAGTGATTGCCAGCCAACTATTCCAGACCTAATCATTTCACCAATTTTCAGGTCTCAAGCCATAAACAAATCTATAAATGAAATTGCTCATATCCTTCTCACTCAATTTTTCATAACCACTGTATTGTTTAAATACCAGCAGTAATCTTTCGTAAAATGAATGTACTGATTCTTTTGGCTCTTGATTTGTTCTATCTATTTTAACCCAATCAACTTCTTTCGGGGGAATCTTGTTCTTCAACCATACAATTACTTTATCATACCGATTGATAACATCTGCTGAAGGAGCACCTGTTACCTTATCTCGAGCAGGTTCTTCTTTGGGCCAATCTATAGAAATTTTACATTCTGTCCAAAGATCCGATGGGACAACAATGTCAAAGAATCCATCAAGATCAATCCACAGAACCTTTGAAACCTTAACAAATCTATCTACCTGATGATACCATTCCACAGGTTTTTCTCTCAGCCGAGGAAAATCATTTGTAAACAGTAAAATGTCCTGTCTTGACCAGGGCACATGCACATATCCACCACCAGCTATTTCTCTCATTGGAAACTCATTTGCTACTTCTCCTCTTTCTCGTCTTTCTTCCTCTCTTTTCTTTGTCCATTTTACTCTCCACTTACTTAATTCACACAATCTTTTTAGAAACACAATTAATTCTTTTATGTGAATAATTCTTCCTGTGGTATTCATGTTCTCAATGTCTTTTTCAGAGAAATCCACTCAGTAATGTTTCTGCAAATTTTTCAGCCTGCTTAAATCTATTTCTAATTCAGCAGCCATTTCCTCTAATTGATCATACTTTGTTTTTGTTTTCCATTGTATGCTTTTGCAAATGAACAATAATTCATCATCCTGATGTAGCTTTAAACTGTCAGGTCCAATTGTGCCAATTATTAATTCCTCCAAATCTGCTTTCAGTTTTGCAACATCAAGTAATTTAAATTCTGAGCTTTGTGGAGAATGTGTTAAATCTATTTTATTAATGCTCTTTTCCGGAGTTCCAGAATCAGATTCTGCACCAGATGGAGTTTTATTCGAGAAGCTTTGATTAAAAGTAAAGTCAGGCATCGTTGTTTTTCTCTCGGTGACATACTGGAGTTAGATCTTGTTTCTACTCTTTCAGGAGTTTTTGCATTATTTGGATTTAATCTGGGTGATGTCTCATCATTAATCTCTCTAGGAGGAGCACTTGGAGAAATTCCTGGAGGAACCATCGGAGAAGACCATGTACAAGCTGGTTGATAAGGAGGAGGTCGTTTCTGTTTTGTAATATAAATTTCTTCTAAAACTGCATCTTCTAATTCGCTCTCTTCAGCATTATTATTTTTCTTTTGGGCATTGTTTTGACTATTTGCCTCACCAAATCTTGCTGGATACAGACCATCACATGCACTACGTCTCCATCGACGCATTCTATCCTCATGAGTTTCCCGATTTATGTCCAATCTGGTACCTCTTGTTATACCTTTATTCTCTCGTTCCAATTCAAACATCTCATCCTCCCATTAAACTAAAGCCTCAAATTGTGTAGGTCTAGGCTTTGGTTCAAGAGTCATCGTTTTTTCACTTAGGTTTTTCATAACCTTAATGTTAAATGATCCATCTTCCGGCCATGCTAAAACACCATCATTCTTGGTATATTCCATCCAATTCTCAATCCAAAGGCAAGTATGATAACCATATTCACCTAACATATAAGCTGCGGGTGTTTTATACTTATGAAGTAATCTTCCACCTCGGGTTTCAATTTTCTTGTCAGGTTTCAATTTATTTTTCAATTTCTGAAACCATGAAAGCTTCTTTTTCTCTTTCATATAATAATAATCCATGTTTTAAAACTGTTTCCCTTGCTTCGGTAAAGATCGTAACAAGGAAGTTGGTATTCTGCCACACCAGCCAATCCGTGCGTGAAACTCACTAACAAGCCAATCAGGTTAAGCTACGTCACCACCTTGCTCAACCAATAGAATTACTGCTTTCAGGATGAACCAATCAGCTGTCAGCTCGTCTTGGTCACATGAACCAATCAGTGCGCTTACTGTGACGTATGTTAACCAATCACAGCGCGGACCCTGTGACGTACATTGCCAGTGCAGCTTCTCGTCTCTCACTCCTTGAGCTCACCCCTCCTTTACAAAATATTTTCACAGCGCCATTTTTAACAAATCTTTTCAATGGAATTCAGTTAGTAACTCCATAAAAACAAACCATTTGTCTGTTTCGCTAAAATAAAGTGATAGCTTTTTCAGTCAAACAGGTATTCTTTGCGTGGAATAGAAGACGCTATTCTCACAGAATATTTAAATTCGTTGATAAAGTAAGGCTACTCTACCCTTCTAGCAGGTAATAACAAACTAGCTTTTCTCTGAATGAACATATAGTGACAATTCAAAGTTAGACTCGATCATATATTACAAAATCATTTACGCACATACAAACGGAAAAATCCCTAACCATGCATACATGAATCTTGGTAGGACTTTAACCCACATAAGAAAACCTCATACTCCAGTAAGATAGACAACGCTTCCTTACCCTTCACTCAAGCTTGGATAAATTCTACTACTCTTTTCACAGTGAGTTTTAAAACAGGCTCCAAGTCCCTATACTCGAAAGCTACAATTTCATAGACAATCCTCACCATACATTTTACCTTACATACCTAGAATCCCTAAACTTGTGCTGTACGACCACAACACTAGTGATATATGATAATACCACTATTTTGAAACAGAACAAATGCACTCTGCAACCTCACCTGTTACACTACTTTTGCCGGCACAACTAGGAATTTTCACACTGCTGGAAAAAACCTTTCAACTACATATAACAACTGAACAAATTCAACATATGTTAAACATCGATCCTATGTAATTACCATGTAGCATGACAGTTACAATAGCAACCGTAACTCTGCTACCAAGGAATTGATCCAGCGCCCCTAAAGAAAAAACTGTCTCACCAACTCCACAATACTCACCATTAATCATAAATCACTAACAAGGCCCATAAACCAACGAGACAATTTTTGGGCGTCTGAATCATGTGACCTAATTAAACAGAACTATTCACAAACTATATATAATTTTATATACAACTGCAGTTTATCATTTCTTACCATGGGTTTAATCATATATCATTTTAATTAAGTCACTTAGGTAAATGGATCAGCTGATGGTAACTAGACCATGAATAAACAAGACCAGCTTGTCGTTTCAAAAATCTAATTTTATTAACTTTATTAATCAAAGAAAGAGCATCTTTTAAAGAATCTTTATTTTATTAGCAATTTAAGCAGCGTTTCAAGGTAAATGATTTATTAGACTGACATCTTCAAAGCAAATCAGTAAGCATGAATTAATAGAAAATAACAGTTTCCATTCCCTAAATGCTATCTCCCTGTCTAAATCTCACTTCACCTAAAAAGAAAGTCAGTTAAGCCTATTATCCTTACGTGCGCCAAAGAGTCCAACAGCTCGTCACGCCCTTCAGGATTCGGAAAGTGAGAAGCGCCCTCCTGCCCATGTGGCCAAGTTTTATACCTTTTCTGTCTAGCTAATCTCACTAAATTGTACAATTTTCTTTGCCATCCAGTGTCCTCATTGGCTGACCGATGTCAGTCCATTACGTGTCATCACGTCTCCATACCAAAATCGAGCCTTTTCTTTGACTCTATTGTCCACTGTTTTTCGGGACTTTTGGCTTCCTCGAAAATGAAACATTTCACGAGTTACAGTTCATGACTTCCTTAGCTTGGCAAACTTTGCCGCTTCCTGTCCTTGAGTCTTTCTCTCCAAGAGCACGTTTAACACAATTTCACTTGAGTTTGCAAAGTTTGTCTACGTGGTAAAAGTTTCCACTTCCATGCAGAGCTCTTTCTGGACAGGACTCGAAAACGCCATCTTTCAATGTACCTTTTAGGCCTCACTCGAAAACTATTATTTAAACAAACACAAAACATCAATTAATTAGAGAATTGAAACCCATTCTGTTACCCACCCCCTATGCTAATTATTAACCCATTAATTTATGTTACCTAGCTGTGCACACAAAGCAGCGTTTTATCTACCTTCTTCTTTTAGGCCGCATGATTCTCCACGAGCATATGTCACATAAAGACGTAAAGACATAACATAAGCACACATAATAAGCACATGCCATTAATTTGATAGCCGCATTTAATACTGACAAAGACAATAGACAAGGTTAGTTTATTATTTTTATACGCACTTGCTTTTGCAACAAAGAGCACATGAATTAGTCCCTCGTGTTTCTGATGTATATGCATTTTAAAACTATGTTGGTTAATACTTTTCATCACAAACTAGTTAATACAGTTACTGTTTAATGGAAGTTTAACTTTGCGAGTCAGAACAAAATATCATTCTGAACCTCGCTTCATCAACTCCCTCATCTGGTGATTTCAAAATCACCAAACTACACCCAAAATTTTCAGCAAAAATTTAAAAACCCTTGAACATGTTTTGGACAATCACAGTATTAGTATTTCTAAACTTTCGACTCAGCTGTTTGTTTGTAACTCTCATATTGTGACCTACGAAACTCTTCTAATTCTATTTCTTTTTCTTTCTCTTTTCTAAGCTAGTAAATCCTCTTCTTTTCCCTAAGATACTTCTTTCTCCTGTGTAACATGCAACAAATTTTTTGCAGAAATATCACAAAAACTATAACTAATAAAGGACACAATATTTTGCCTAAAATTGAACTACCAATCTCTTGAAACCAGTTTTTGATTGCTGCAAATCTTTTGCTCAAACGTTCCGAAAAATCTTCATCTTCTAAAGGTACAATTTCTGAATGTAATTCTGTAATGTTTTTGATAGGCATCTCACTGTTTTGACTCTTGTCTGGAATATATGTACAGCAATGCTGGACATGTAAAATTCCACAGACTCCTCCCTCTTTAGCTAATAGGATGTCAAGTGCAATACGGTTCTGCATAACCATCGATCTCATGGCAATAAGTTCAGTATCAACTAATTGGAATCCACTTGCAGTATCAGTAGACAATCTGTCAACAATTGTAGACATTTTTCTGATTTTAACTGCATTCAGGGTTATACCCACCAAAGGTATCACTGCACCAAAAATATCTCCCAAAATTTCTGAAAAACTTTCCCTTTTGAATCTACTCAGATGATTGCTAATTTCAAATGAACCCTTTACATTTCTATCTACATGAAAAATCTTTGGAAAACTAAACCAACATAACAGGCCCCATACCAGTGGTCTGGGAGATTGTAGTAGGCCTTGTTTCCACACACAAAATAAATTCCAGGAAACATTGGATCTTTACCACCTTTAAATCCCCATCCACCCAAAATTTGAAAAATTCCCTCATCTGTTTAGCATGTTTGTGTTTATTCAAGCTTTTGTCAACCTTTAAGTTTGCAAAAATTTCATCATAGTTGGAGTAGTAATACTCTAAGCGACCTGTCTGATAAAATAAACTAGCTATAACACTGCAAGTGATGCCATACGTAAGGGGAAGCATATTATAAGTAACTCCCTCAGAAACAGAAGCAGTTAGTTTCACACAAATGTAACAATCCTTCACATCCATAACTTTAACATATTCAGATAAAAGTCTTGAAAAGGTATTACTAGAAAAATCACCAACAGATCTATCTTGATGGATCTCTGGTTAGTGCTCAATAACTCTATCAGACTTGCCTACTACATTATTGTTATCTTGTTTAGCCACAACTTTACTTGTCATATTAATCTTGTACTCATCTTTGTCAATACCAAAAGGAAAAATTGACAGCTAAAATTAACCAGACCAAAATTATTAAAATCACACATATAGAAGACATTTTGCAACATCTCCTTAAGATAGAACATCTCGAGTTATTATTAGTAGAAGGCATCTTTACTCTGTAACAAGAGCCTTACAAAAAAAATAAAACATTTAAAAACTAATATACACAATACACACGCCCCTGGTTTTATATATATATTTTTAAAGAAAACCCTACTTTCTAACAGCTTTTCTTCGACCTTGCGTCTTACATCAAATGTGTTTTTCAGCTAACACAATTTCTTCGACCTTGTGTCACCTAACACAATTTCTTCAGCCTTATGCCATAAACAGAATTCAATTTTATATTTTGACAAAATCAATCATTGTCACTTGTATCATCTAAATCCTCTTGACTACTGCTATTTACTTCTACCACTGGTGGTATTATGATATAAGTCCACTCAGGTGACTTATATTTTTGGTTAGGCCTTACTACTCTCTTTGCTCTACTGCTAATCACTTCTATTTTCTTTCCTGCTTGATTTTTCTTATCTAAGTCTCCTTTCTGACTTGAGACTTCATTAACCTGCTCCTTTGATCGCTTTACTAATTTGAATTTTAGACCCTCATTTTCATTTGGCCAATTATCTCCTGTTCTTGATAATTTCTTATTTGGTTCAGTTATATTACACTCTGCTCTCCAAGCTCTTTTCCTTGAACTTCTTAGTTTGGATTCATCATCATTTTCATCTGACTCGCTTTCTGAGATTCTGAATCACAGATTCAGGTACTTCTTTACTCGGCAGTTTCACTCTGTTAGGAACATCATCCTTATAACTGGTACTCGGAATTTCGTCTTCTTCTTCTTCAATTATTTCCAACTTTCCAGATTCAGAACTTCCGTTCCTGCCTTCAGAGCTTTTAATCTGCTTTTCAATACTCTCCTGATCTTGAATCACCACTTGATCAGACTCTTCCTCTGCTTCTTTTTCTAGAAGATCTTCATCATTTTCAGAGTCTTAAATCACAATTTCTTCAGTGTTTTCATTCAACGCCTCATTCGCAATTGAATTTTCCAGATGTCGACCTTCTTGTCGATCTTCAGAATCCGGATCTCTTTCAGGTTCTTCTTCAGAATCTGAATCAGCTGTAGTATCACCTTCGTCAGGATTTTCAGGTGGAGCTACACGAATGGTGTGACTAGCATGAATCCATCTCTTCAAACCTCTGCATTTTACTGCATTTGTTGTGACAAGTATCACCTGTCTTGCCTTTTGCCACCTGGGTACTAGGCAGTTTCTTCTCCGGTGAACTTTTGTTCTCACCCAATCTCCTGGTAACAGATCATGAGCTTGTTCCTTCTCTCTGGTTATCACATCAGTTCCCACCTGATGGAACACAGAAATCACGACGTCAGAAAGGCTCTTGCAATACTCCAAAATGACGCTATCATTAATGCTCATAAGCTTACCAACTGGTACAAATGCTTGTCTCATGACTCTGCCCATGACAATTTCATGTGGGCTTAATCCTGTTTTCCTATCTGGAGTACTTCTCAAAGACATCAAGACAAGTGGAAGTGCGTCAGTCCACTTCATTCCTGTAGCTAGACACATTTTAGCTATTCTATTCTTGATTGTGCCATTCATTTGCTCAACAACACCTGATGCTTCTGGTCTGTAAGCACAATGAAGCTTTTGCTTAATATTCAGTGCTTCACAAATTAATTTTAGCAATCTGTTTTCAAAATGTGTTCCATGATCAGTCTCACCGTCACCGGAAAACCGTACCTTGGTATGATTTCCCTTAAAAGCAATTTAGCCACAGTAACTGAATCATTGTGACGAGTCGGAAACGCTTCCACTCATCTTGAAAACAGACAGATTATCACCAAGACATATCTTAACTTGTTATGGGGTGGCATGTCAATAAAATCCATCTGTAGTCTGGTAAAAGGACCACCCTCCCGTCCTATGGTTCCCATGCTCACAACTGTTTTTCTGTTTGGGTTGATCTGCTGGCAGATCAAGCATCTCTGACAAAAAGATTCTGCAATTAGTCTAAACTTTGGATTATACCATGTTTGCCTAAATAATCTAATAATTGAATCTCTTCCAATGTGTCCTGGACCATGATACATTCGAGCCATGTCAGCAATCATGCTATCTGGCATAACTGGTCTGTCATCTTTGTAAACCCAAATTTCATCTTCCTCTCGCTGTCTACAACCTGCTTTTAACCAAGTGTCTTTTTCCTCATCATTTGCCTCATCTTGTAAATCTTTAACTCCTTGCCATGTCTCAACTACAGATGTTAGCATAAGTGAGTTAAAAAACATGTTCATTGTCTTTTTCCCGATTGATTGACATATTATTCTTCGCGCAGAATTTCGCGATTTCATCAGCATATGCATTTCCTTTCGTGATATAATCATCACCCTTTTTGTGCGCTCTACATTTTACGACAGCAATTTTCTCTGGTAGCTGAATGCTGTCGATCAGCCTTTTTATCAATTTTGCGTTCCTGATAGGAGTTCCCGCAGAAGTTAAATAACCTCTTTGAGACCAGAGCTGGCCATAGTCATGGACTACGCCATATCCATACTGACTATCAGTCACTATGGTAACTTTTAATTCTTTTGCTCTTTCACATGCACGAATCAAAGCAATTAATTCTGCTACTTGAGCTGAACGAATTCCTTTGAGACAGGAGGCTTTAACGACATCTGCAACTGTGCAGACAGAATATGCTGCACTCAGAACACCTTCATCTGTTCTTAAACATGAACCATCAACAAAATAAACAAAATCCAATTCAGCTAATGGGACATCTTTAATGTCCTGCCTTGGTTTTGTGCAATATTCTAAAACATCCAAGCATTCATGATCAATATCATTTTAATTTCTGATTTCTGTTACAGTACCATCAGGCAATAATGTGAAAGGATTTAAATTCACACTTGCAATCGAAACGTTATCTGATCCCAGAATAACTTTTTCATATTTTGTTAAAATGTTACTTGTCAAATGCTGTGTTTTGCTTCTGGTCAGAATTTTTTTAACTGAATGGGGTACATATTCTTTTACAGGGAATCCCATTAATATTCCTTCGCTCTGTTCAAAGCTTACACTTGTTGCAGCTACTGTTTTTAAGCACCCTGGCAATGCTTTTGCAACAGGATCAAGAACTGCTGAGAAATAGGCTATTGGCGTTCTCAGTCTTCCATGTCTTTGAATCAGAACTGATAATGCACATCCTTCCCTTTCACTGCAATACAGCTCAAATTCCTTCTCATAATCTGGCATACCCAATGCTGGTGCTTCACATAAACTTTTCTTTAACAGTTCAAAAGCTTCCAACTCAGTTTCTGTTAAGGTAATCGGGTCTTTTATGTCTGCTTTTGTTAATCTCTGCAGTGGTTTTGCAATTACTGAAAATCCACTAATCCATTGACGACAATAACCTACCATTCCTAGAAACATTCTGACCTGTCTCTGTGTTTTTGGAGGTTGCATTCCCTGAATCATTTTAATTCTCTCAATTCTCTCAATTGTCGCTTGCCTGATTCCTTTTGAAATTCTGTGACCAAGATATTTCACTTCTTGTTTGCAAAACTGTAATTTTGCAGGAGACACTTTATGTCCCTCATCTGCCAGATGATTTAAAAGAGTAATGATATCTGTTACACAGTTATCTCGTGTTTTTGCAGCCACAAGGAGATCATCAATATACTGCACGAACGTTGATTTTCCAGGTAAACCAAGATTTTCCAAGGATTTCTTTAGCAACTGATTAAAAATAGATGAACTCTCTGTATACCCCTGAGGGATACGACACCATGCTAAGATACGGTCCTGGAACCTGAACGCAAAAATTTGTTGGCTTTCTGGATGCAATGGAACAGTAAAGAATGCATTACAAAGGTCTATAACTGTATACCATTCTGCATCATGCGGAATCTGATAAAGAATTACCGCTGGGTTTGGTACAACTGGGCAACATGGAACAACTATCTGATTAACTTTTCTCAGGTCTTGAACAATCCTGAAAGTTCCATTTGGCTTTTTAATTCCCATTATCGGTGAATTGCATGGACTACTCTCAATTTCTTTTAGTACACCTTGTTTTATGAATTTTTCAATTACAGGTATGACTCCTTCAATAGTCTCTGCTTTCATTTTATACTGAGGAATGTTTGGAAAATCTACTCCTTGTTTTACTGTTATTTTAACTGGGTCTACATTTTTCATCAAACCCATTTCACTTCCTGTGAGTTCCCAAATTTTAGCATTGACTGTCTCTTTTAATTCTTCAGGTAGATTATTTTTATCAAATGCAGGAAATAATTTACTTTCCTCTGCCTCAACCATTAACATCGTTAATCTGTAAAGCCCATCTTCTTCTTGTGTTTTGAGCTCTATACCATCCGGTGAGCAAAATATTTTGCAATTCATCTCACAGAGGATGTCCCTCCCTAACGGGTTTACAGGACTGCTATTACAAACTACAAATCTATGTTTGTCTTTAAATTTGCCAATTTCAACTTTAACTGGTTCTGTTAAATCTGTTTTAATTTGTTGATTAGCTACACCAACTACTTGAATTTTTTCACCCGAGAGAGGTAGGTTTTCTATTTCCACTGATCTAACAGTAGAATGGGTAGCACCAGTGTCCACAAGAAAAGTGATTTCTACATCATTCACTTTACCATTTACAAATGGACCTGCCTGATCTACCTCAAGAGTGGCTCCAAGAACACACTCTTCCTCCTCTCTCAGGCACCGTCATAAGTAATCATCAGAATCACTCCCTCCATTTTCATTCAACAAATACTGTTGAGAAACATTTGATACATTCACTCTTGGCGATCTGTTTAACTGTTCACCTCCGCAGAATCCTGTTTCTGTATTGTACCTCTGCACATTCACACAATTTGGAAGTGGCGGTTGTGGAATCTGACTCTGCTGATTCACTACCTGTCGCTGTAGCTGTTGCTGCAGATTTATCTCATTCTGCATCTGTGGATTTAATGATGCATTTTTTAAATTTCTGGGCGGATTCTTACATTCGCGCTTACAGTGTCCAATTTCGCCGCAATCAAAACATGGGAGTTTCTGCTTTAACTCTTCAATATTTCCCATCAATTTTTGCCTATTAAAATTACCTCTACATTTTCCTTGATTCTGATGAACATTTTTGTTTTCTAGGGTGGCTATCTGCTGTTCAGCCACTTTCACCTGTGCCCACATAGCTTTCTCTTTTAGCTTCTTCTGTTTTGCATCTATTTCATCACTGCAATATTTTGCTTTTCTCAAAATGTCATCAACCGTAAGTGATTGCCAGCCAACTATTCCAGACCTAATCATTTCACCAATTTCAGGTCTCAAGCCATAAACAAATCTATAAATGAAATGGCTCATATCCTTCTCACTCAATTTTTCATAACCACTGTATTGTTTAAATACCAGCAGTAATCTTTCGTAAAATGAATGTACTGATTCTTTTGGCTCTTGATTTGTTCTATCTATTTTAACCCAATCAACTTCTTTCGGGGGAATCTTGTTCTTCAACCATACAATTACTTTATCATACCGATTGATAACATCTGCTGAAGGAGCACCTGTTACTTTATCTCGAGCAGGTTCTTCTTTGGGCCAATCTATAGAAATTTTACATTCTGTCCAAAGATCCGATGGGCCAACAATGTCAAATAATCCATCAAGATCAATCCACAGAACCTTTGAAACCTTAACAAATCTGTCTACCTGACGATACCATTCCACAGGTTTTTCTCTCAGCCGAGGAAAATCATTTGTAAACAGTAAAATGTCCTGTCTTGACCAGGGAACATGCACATATCCACCACCAGCTATTTCTCTCATTGGAAACTCATTTGCTACTTCTCCTCTTTCTCATCTTTCTTCCTCTCTTTTCTTTGTCCATTTTACTCTCCACTTACTTAATTCACACAATCTTTTTAGAAACACAATTAATTATTTTATGTGAATAATTCTTCCTGTGGTATTCATGTTCTCAATGTCTTTTTCAGAGAAATCCACTCTGTAATGTTTCTGCAAATTTTTCTGCCTGCTTAAATCTATTTCTAATTCAGCAGCCATTTCCTCTAATTGATCATACTTTGTTTTTGTTTTCCATTGTATGCTTTTGCAAATGAACAATAATTCATCATCCTGATGTAGCTTTAAACTGTCAGGTCCAATTGTGCCAATTATTAATTCCTCCAAATCTGCTTTCAGTTTTGCAACATCAAGTAATTGAAATTCTGAGCTTTGTGGAGAATGTGTTAAATCTATTTTATTAATGCTCTTTTCCGGAGTTCCAGAATCAGATTCTGCACCAGATGGAGTTTTATTCGAGAAGCTTTGATTAAAAGTTAAGTCAGGCATCGTTGTTTTCTCTCGGTGTATTTCTGATAAATCTGAATAAAATTTTTCTGCTACTTTCTGAATTTCTGTATTTAATGGAATAGTTAAAGCTGAGTGTCTAATTTCCCTTTGATCAAAAACTGGCTGAACAGGTCCAATCGTTACTGGTACCGTTACTGCTTCCATGCTTTTGGTTAACTGCTGTATTAATTCATCTTTTTTTCGAAAATATTCTGAAGTATTTGGCATTTCCTCACATCATTCTGTTCTCATTACATTTCTTGGGGTTTCATTCCTACGAACTGGGGTTTCAGCATAATTTCTGTTTTCACCAGACATACTGGAGTTAGATCTTGTTTCAACTCTTTCAGGAGTTTTTGCATTATTTGGATTTAATCTGGATGATGTCTCATCATTAATCTCTCTAGGAGGAGCACTTGGAGAAGTTCCTGGAGGAACCATCGGAGAAGACCATGTACAAGCTGGTTGATAAGGAGGAGGTCGTTTCTGTTTTGTAATATAAATTTCTTCTAAAACTGCATCTTCTAATTTACTCTCTTCAGCATTATTATTTTTCTTTTGGGCATTGTTTTGACTATTTGCCTCACCAAATCTTGCTGGATACAGACCATCACATGCACTACGTCTCCATCGACGCATTCTATCCTCATGAGTTTCCCTATTTATGTCCAATCTGGTACCTCTTGTTATACCTTTATTCTCTCGTTCCAATTCAAACATCTCATCCTCCCATTAAGCTAAAGCCTCAAATTGTGTAGGTCTAGGCTTTGGTTCAAGAGTCATCATTTTTTCTCTTAGGTTTTTCATAACCTTAATGTTAAATGATCCATCTTCCGGCCATGCTAAAACACCATCATTCTTGGTATATTCCATCCAATTCTCAATCCAAAGGCAAGTATAATAACCATATTCACCTAACATATAAGCTGCGAGTGTTTTATACTTATGAAGTAATCTTCCACCTCGGGTTTCAATTTTCTTGTCAGGTTTCAATTTATTTTTCAATTTCTGAAACCATGAAAGCTTCTTTTTCTCTTTCATATAATAATAATCCATGTTTTAAAACTGTTTCCCTTGCTTCGGTAAAGATCGTAACAAGGAAGTTGGTATTCTGCCACACCAGCCAATCCGTGCGCGAAACTCACTAACAAGCCAATCAGGTTAAGCTACGTCACCACCTTGCTCAACCAATAGAATTACTGCTTTCAGGATGAACCAATCAGCTGTCAGGTCGTCTTAGTCACGTGAACCAATCAGTGCGCTTACTGTGACGTATGTTAACCAATCACAGCGCGGACCCTGTGACGTACACTGCCGCTGCAGCTTCTCGTCTCTCACTCCTTGAGCTCACCCCTCCTTTACAAAATATTTTCACAGCGCCATTTTTAACAAATCTTTTCAATGGAATTCAGTTAGTAACTCCATAAAAACAAACCATTTGTCTGTTTCGCTAAAATAAAGTGATAGCTTTTTAGTCAAACAGGTATTCTTTGCGTGGAATAGACGACGCTATTCTCACAGAATATTTAAATTCGTTGATAAAGTAAGGCTACTCTACCCTTCTAGCAGGTAATAACAAACTAGTTTTTCTCTGAATGCACATATAGTGACAATTCAAAGTTAGACTCAATCATATATTACAAAATCATTTACGCACATACAAACGGAAAAATCCCTAACCATGCATACATGAATCTTGGTAGGACTTTAACCCACATAAGAAAACCTCATACTCCAGTAAGATAGACAACGCTTCCTTACCCTTCACTCAAGCTTGGATAAATTCTACTACTCTTTTCACAGTGAGTTTTAAAACAGGCTCCAAGTCCCTATACTCGAAAGCTACAATTTCATAGACAATCCTCACTATACATTTTACCTTACATACCTAGAATCCCTAAACTTGTGCTGTACGACCACAACACTAGTGATATATGATAATACCACTATTTTGAAACAGAACAAATGCACTCTGCAACCTCACCTGTTACACTACTCTTGCCGGCACAACTAGGAATTTTCACACTGCTGGAAAAAACCTTTCAACTACATATGACAACTGAACAAACGCAACATATGTTAAACATCGATCCTATGTAATTACCATGTAGCATGACAGTTACCATAGCAACCGTAACTCTGCTACCAAGGAATTGATCCAGCGCCCCTAAGGAAAAAACTGTCTCACCAACTCCACAATACTCACCATTAATCATAAATCACTAACAAGGCCCATAAACCAACGAGACAATTTTTGGGCGTCTGAATCATGTGACCTAATTAAACAGAACTATTCACAAACTATTTACAATTTTATATACAACTGCAGTTTATCATTTCTTACCATGGTTTCAATCATATATCATTTTAATTAAGTCACTTCGGTAAATGGATCAGCTGATGGTAACTAGACCATGAATAAACAAGACCAGCTTGTCGTTTCAAAAATCTAATTTTATTAACTTTATTAATCAAAGAAAGAGCATCTTTTAAAGAATCTTTATTTTATTGGCAATTTAAGCAGCGTTTCAAGGTAAATGATTTATTAGACTGACATCTTCAAAGCAAATCAGTAAGCATGAATTAATAGAAAATAACAGTTTCCATTCCCTAAATTCTATCTCCCTGTCTAAATCTCACTTCACCTAAAAAGAAAGTCATTTAAGCCTATTATCCGTACGTGCTCCAAAGAGTCCAACAGCACGTCACGCCCTTCAGGATTCGTAAAGTGAGAAGCGCCCTCCTGCCCATGGGGCCAAGTTTTATACCTTTTCTGTCTAGCTAATCTCACTAAATTGTACAATTTTCTTTGCCATCCAGTGTCCTCATTGGCTGACCGATGTCAGTCCATTACGTGTCATCACGTCTCCATACCAAAATCGAGCCTTTTCTTTGACTCTATTGTCCACTGTTTTTCGGGACTTTTGGCTTCCTCGAAAATGAAACATTTCACGAGTTACAGTTCATGACTTCCTTAGCTTGGCAAACTTTACCGCTTCCTGTCCTTGAGTCTGTCTCTCCAAGAGCACGTTTAACACAATTTCACTTGAGTTTGCAAAAGTTTGTCTACGTGGTAAAAGTTTCCACTTCCATGCAGAGCTCTTTCTGGACAGGACTCGAAAACGCCATCTTTCAATGTACCTTTTAGGCCTCACTCGAAAACTATTATTTAAACAAACACAAAACATCAATTAATTAGAGAATTGAAACCCATTCTGTTACCCACCCCTTTTGCTAATTATTAACCCATTAATTTATGTTACCTAGCTGTGCACACAAAGCAGCGTTTTATCTACCTTCTTCTTTTAGGCCGCAGGATTCTCCACGAGCTTATGTCACATAAAGACGTAAAGACATAACATAAGCACACATAATAAGCACATGCCAATAATTTGATAGCCGCATTTAATACTGACAAAGGCAATAGACAAGGTTAGTTTATTATTTTTATACGCACTTGCTTTTGCAACAAAGAGCACATGAATTAGTCCCTTGTGTTTCTGATGTATATGCATTTTAAAACTATGTTGGTTAATACTTTTCATCACAAACTAGTTAATATGGTTACTGTTTAATGGAAGTTTAACTTTGCGAGTCAGAACAAAATATCATTCTGAACCTCGCTCCATCAACTGCATTTGTTAATGGCTCCTCTTCGCTTTGGTAAAATTCAGTGTAATGTTGACTTCCTTCCCAATTTAGAAAGGCTAATGTAAGCTATATTTTTATAAACTGTACCAATTGGTGATATCGGTGCTTGCATAAATGCATTAATATGCATGCTGTTAGCAGTTCATAGGTTGTATCCCTCAAAAACATGCCATACCATACCGATAACATAATATACTATACAATACCAGGCCATGGCATAACACGCCATACCATCCTATACCATAAAAGACCATAACATACATTAACAAACTGTAATATAAGATACAATAACAGGCTATAACTGTCCCGATCGCGATTCAGGTTGCGCATTTGCCATCAAGGAAAACGCGTCAATGAAGAGTATGCTGCCGATAACAAGGGAACTACATTTCCCATGCCTCCTCGCACGTCACGTCGCACGTCGCAAGAAGACGGCATAAAGAGGAAGTGCTTCTCTGAGCCGGTGTCGGAAATTCCTCGTCCCCGCCGTTCTCTCAGGCGAGAGATTACTGCTCATACTTCTCCTACCGCTTTTGGCCGCCATAAGTGTGGCAGGGTATGCTCAGACTCGAGTCCCTTGCTCACTTTGCCACTGGATTCAAGCAAGCCGGACTGAAGACGGTTGGAATGCCAGAAACCGGTCCTCGGAAGCTTGTTTCCGGTCCAGGGAAGGAATGGCTTGGCAGTTCGGGCTGGACTGTTCCCATGAGGCACAGGGTCAGACTGATTTGCATATAGCCATGTCTGAACTGGGGTGGCAGAGTGGGCTAAAGAACGGTGATGGATCAAACCCAGATCTTTTGACTGGGTGTGAGTATTTGATTGATTCAGATGCTCCGTCCATCACCACCCCCTTTTGTACCGCTTTTGGCCGCCATACGTGTGGCAGGGTATGCTCAGACGTGAGTCCCTTGCTCACTTTGCCACTGGATTCAAGCAAGCCGGGCTGAAGATGGCTGGAATGCCAGAAACCGGTCCTCGGAAGCTTGTTTCCGGTCCAGGGAAGGCATGGCTTGGCAGTTCGGGCTGGACTGTTCCCATGAGGCACAGGGTCAGACTGATTTGCATATAGCCATGTCTGAACTGGGGTGGCAGAGTGGGCTAAAGAACGGTGATGGATCAAACCCAGATCTTTTGACTGGGTGTGAGTATTTGATTGATTCAGATGCTCCGTCCATCACCACCCCCTTTTGTACCGCTTTTGTCCACCACAAGTGTGGCAGGGTATGCTCAGACGTGAGTCCCTTGCTCACTTTGCCACTGGATTCAAGCAAGCCGGGCTGAAGACGGCTGGAATGCCAGAAACCGGTCCTTGGAAGCTTGTTTCCGGTCCAGGGAAGGGATGGCTTGGCAGTTCGGCCTGGACTGTTCCCATGAGGCACAGGGTCAGACTGATTTGCATATAGCCATGTCTGAACTGGGGTGGCAGAGTGGGCTAAAGAACGGTGATGGATCAAACCCAGATCTTTTGACTGGGTGTGAGTATTTGATTGATTCAGATGCTCCGTCCATCACCACCCCCTTTTGTACCGCTTTTGTCCGCCACAAGTGTGGCAGGGTATGCTCAGACGTGAGTCCCTTGCTCACTTTGCCACTGGATTCAAGCAAGCCGGGCTGAAGACGGCAGGAATGCCAGAAACCGGTCCTCGGAAGCTTGTTTCCGGTCCAGGGAAGGCATGGCTTGGCAGTTCGGGCTGGACTGTTCCCATGAGGCACAGGGTCAGACTGATTTGCATATAGCCATGTCTGAACTGGGGTGGCAGAGTGGGCTAAAGAACGGTGATGGATCAAACCCAGATCTTTTGACTGGGTGTGAGTATTTGATTGATTCAGATGCTCCGTCCATCACCACCCCCTTTTGTACCGCATACTTCTCCTGAGGCGGAAGCCAGGAGACTTTTAATCAGATAGAGTTTTTTAACTTTGTACTTAGCTCTTTGCTGCTGCTCCTTTGTGTCCGCCCCCTCCCCCCTTCCTGTCACTTAGAGCTCACGGATTTGATCGTGACGCTCTATTTACCTCTTACCACTCTTTGTTGTGGCACGGACCTCCCAGCACCTTGCACTTTATTCCGCCGATAATTAGCACCAATTTCCATTACTTACACACCTCAGGCGGTTCTCGGCCGATTGAAGGGCTGAGGCTCCGGGGCTGTGCAAATCGGCGGCGGCCATCTTACATTGGGCACTCTTCGATAGGCGCTCTAGTCGCCAGTACTTAAACAGCCCCTGGAGAACAGGCGACAGATTACTGCTCATACTTCTCCTGAGGCGGAAGACGGGAGACTTTTAATCAGATAGCTTTTTTTAACTTTGTACTTAGCTCTTTGCTGCTGCTCCTTTGTGTCCGCTCCCTCCCCCCTTCCTGTCACTGAGAGCTCACGGATTTGATCGTGACGCTCTATTTACCTCTTACCACTCTTTGTTGTGGCACGGACCTCCCAGCATCTTTCACTTTATTCCGCCGATAATTAGCATCAATTTCCATTACTTACACACCTCAGGCGGTTCTTGGCCGATTGAAGGGTTGAGGCTTCGGGGCTGTGCAAATCGGCGGCGGCCATCTTACATTGGGTACTCTTCGATAGGCGCTCTAGTCGCCAGTACTTAAACAACTAGTCATGGCTCCGCGCAGCGGACGCGATCAGCGGTCGTGCCGCATTCGCGCCAGAGTCGTGCCAGAGTCGTGCCAGAGTCCTGCCCGTCTGCGCCCGTCCGCAGCCAGACGGGGCGCGGGGCCGAACTCCCTGATCTTCTTGCCTTCATTGACAGTGATGGTATTAGCAGAGAAAAATTTCGTTATACTACAAAGGAATTATTAGCCCTTTGTCCTGATTTTAAATACAGCTGTCGCCACACACTGTCAGTGGACTTGCCATCGCTGCATTGCGAGACTTGCAATTTTGCCATCCAAGGGCGGAAGAGCGATGAGCTGGCGTCGACCACATTAAAAATGACATTATTAAATTGCAGATCCATGAAAAAGCACAAATTAGAGATACATGATCTGTTGACAGAGGGGGACCTTGATGTGCTCTTCCTAACAGAGACATGGCTAGAAGAAGCCTCGACGCCCGAAACTCTGGAAGCTGTTCCCCCAGGTTATTGTCTGCTCAGAATTGATAGAGAAGGGCAGAGAGGCGGGGGACTGGCATTAATCCACAAAAGTGAGCTACAATGCACTTTAGAGAAGGCCACACTGCCCAACAGTGAGAGTGGCTTTTTTACGATAAAAGTAAACCCTAAAAACATCATCAACGGGTGCCTCCTGTATCGTCCCCCTGGCAGGACTACACAGTTCTGCAACCAACTGACAGAACGGTTAACCCAGCCTGCACTCCGATATAAAAAATTCCTCTTCTTGGGAGACTTTAACCTCCACTTCGAGGATAATAATTGCGGGGAGGCACAGGCTGTGATTGATGCACTGAAATCCCTGACGCTCAATTTACAAGCAGTGTCCCCGTCGCACCAATTAGGTCACCTCCTGGACCCTGTATTCGCTAACTGGGAGGGTATTAATGTTTCCACCCCTATCAGAATAACATGGTCTGATCATGTTATTATTCCCTTCGAGGTAGAAGGTGCCCCACAGGACATCAGGACGATCAAGGCCAGGCCCCAGAAGCGAAGAGACTGGAAGAAGTTTAATCAGGAAACCTTCAAATCTGCCTTGTTCATGGAACCTCCCCCTCGTAGGGACACTCTGCTAGAGTCGTTGGACAACTACGAAAAATGTATGTCCAGGGCGCTGGACACTGTCGCGCCATGGACACTCAATCCCCCTGCCAGAAAAACCAAAACCGCCCCATGGTTTTCTGTCATGCCCCAAGCCCCCTCCTAGTGCGCTAGCCCTTTAAACATGCACTATATAGGTGTCCTTAACCCAGGGAGCGACGCTTCACGTTCTTGCGTCTAGCTCCGTTGGGTTCGTTCCTGTGCCTGACTTCCTGTGCCTGACTTCCGGTTTCTCTTCGTCTTGGTGTTTGTCCGTTGTGAGAGTTCCTCGGCTCTGTTGGTTCGTTCTGAGCCTGTCCCGGCCGTCGCTCTCATATGCACAGTGCCTCTCCACCGCGCTTGTGTGCATTCGACACGTCCAGTGTCGCTTCTCATTTAGGCTGCTTTGCAGTATTCTATTGTCTCGCCCGGCGGCCGGGTTTAACTCCGCCATCCGGCGAGATTTCCTTTCCTTACCCTCTGCCTCATTGCAGCTCCGCTTGTCAGCCGGGCTTTGCTCCGCTGACGAGCCGGGCATCCTCCCTCTGCTTTTGGCCTCATTTGTGTTCCGCTCCGCTTGTCAGCCGGGTTTGGCTCCGCTGACGGGCCGGGCACACACTCTCCCTCCCTTTGTCTTGCCTCACCGGGTTGCTCCGCTGCCAGCCGGGTTTTGCTCCGCTGGCGGCTGGGTTGTTTACCGGTGAGCTGAACTTAGTTAGTTAGGTCTTTTCCTTTTCCCTGCTCATACCTAATTCACATTGGGGTTATTAAGTTCTGGTGTTTTATCACCTCCTTTGGACTTGATTTCTTGCGTGGACCAGTGAGGAGTGGGATACAGATACATGTTCCAGAAATACGGTAACAGCGCATTCCCGCGCTGCATATTATATTGTTATAAGTGATACTGTATTTTGGTTTTGACTCCTTGTTTTGATCATTATAGATGTTGTTCTCACCATCAAGAATACTGACAATCGAATGCTTGTAATCAGAGTATCCTTTGGGGTGTGCTTCGAGGCTGTTAAGACAAAAGAGCAGAGTGAGCAGGATATATTGTTAGTCACTCACTACACAAGTATACATTGGGTCCGTAGACTTATAAGGGTATTGTCTTCTTCACTGCAGCTCCAGTTATATCCCTTTCCAGAGGTTTTCCCATATTCATTCAGGGACAGCAACATACAAACATCTAGGTATGTAAGGTTATGTCATATACTTGGGAATGTGATTGTCCTCTTCAGATTGAAGAATATAACTCTTTGCATTGCAGTCTCTCCTGATTACCAAGTCCACACGAAGGTTGAGACGACCAGTCTGAAGACCCTCAACACCCACTTGTTACCCCAACCTTTCCTTGTTTTGTTTCCCTGTTTTCCCCTGGCTTGCCTCCTGTGCTCTAGTGCTTGATAGAGTGGGAAGGCAGCAGGGGAAGGCTGTGGATTGAACTTCGGATTCCTGACGCTCCTGCAGAATCTTCGTGTATCCTTTACAGAACGTGAAGCCCAAGAGGTTTGTTCTGCCCGAGCGTCATGGATATCGAAGCGGTCACTCTGGCGGATGTGGCAGGCATGTTAGGTAATCTGCAGGTTGAGACTCAGACATTGATGGCCAGAATGGACACCCTGCAGAGACAACAGGCTTCTAGTGCCACAGGAGGAGGGCCATCGGTAGTGCAAGTGACCACTCCACATTCGATACCTCTGGCACCCCCTGAGCGTTTTGCAGGAGAAACAGCGCGATGCGCGGCTTTCCTCAGTCAATGCCAACTACATTTCTCCTGCAAGGCTCAATGTTTTCCCTCCGACCAGGCCAAGGTAGCCTTTGTAATTTCTTACCTCAGTGGTTCTGCAGCTGATTGGGCTATACCCTTAGTAGACAGAGATGACCCCCTGTTACATAATTATGCAGCTTTTCGACGGGAATTTCGTAAACTCTTCGATAGACACATGTATACTCATTCTGCCGATACTGAATTATTGGAACTAAAACAGGGTACTCAGGATCTGGTGGCCTATATTACTAAGTTTCGCCGGTTGGTGATTGAGTCCGATTGGCCGGAGGAAAAACGCAGTACCATGTTCTACAGGGGGTTGCGGGAAGAACTGAAAGACGCCCTGTCCCAGATAGTCGATCTTCCTACCTCTTGTAGTGCTCTCATAGATTTGGTAGTGAGGATAGACCATCGTTTGCATGAACGAAAGAAAGAGAAAGGGAAGCATGAGTATCGGTATGTTGCTCTGAAGGATAAAAAAACTGCCCCAGAAAAAGCCACGGAAGACAGCGAACCCATGCAGATAGGCATAGTCCGAGGTCCTCTGACTTCCGAGGAAAGACAGAGAAGACGAACTCTTCGGTTATGTCTGTATTGTGGGAAAGCGGGTCATTTCCTAAGAGAATGCCCAGTCAAACCCGCTCAGTCCAAGGTGTCGGGAAACTAGTCAGCCTGAGTTCTTGTGAGACGAGGAACTCAGGTAGGTCTGGACTAACGGTCTCTTCTTCCGACTATACTTACGCTCCTACTAACCATTTGTACATACCAGCATATCTCACACAAGGCACTCTTGGTTTACACGTATTGATAATGGTAGACTCTGGGGCTTCTGGAAACTACATGGACAGAGAATGGGCTAGGGAGAATATGATAGCCGACACTAAGAAGGAGATTGCCAGTAATGTCACTACCATCGATGGCAGTCCCCTTCTTTCCGGTCCGGTTACTCATCACACCAACCCGATGCACATGGTTATAGCACCTGATCATCATGAGGATATAATGTTTGATTTAATTTGTTCCCCACAGTTCCCTGTGCTTCTGGGTATCCCATGGTTAAGAACGCAAAATCCTGTCATCAATTGGGAAACATCCACTATAACCTTTCCTCCGGTGGTTCTGGGGCCTGTTGTAGGAGTTTCTCATAGAGAGGCACACACAGCCGCGGAGGGTAAGGAAGACTGTCCTGTTCTACCATCCTGTTACCATGAATTGCAAGCAGTCTTTGATGTACAGGAAGCGGAGGGTCTTCCGCCGCACCGTGTCTACGACTGCCGTATTGATCTCGAGGCAGGAGCCAGAATACCATGTAGCAGAGTGTATGCACTCACTGAGAAGGAGAACGTGTATTTACGGGAATATCTCGACTCTATGCTTGAGAAAGGTTTCATCAGACCTTCGCGATCCCCGGCCTCTTCGTCCTTGTTTTTTATTCCTAAAAGGGAAGGGGGCCTGCGGTGTTGCATCGATTACAGGAAGCTTAATGAAGTGACCATAAAAAACCGATACCCTCTTCCTCTCATAGCCTCCCTCCTTGACAGAATACGCAATGCCCAATATTTCACCAAGTTGGACTTGCGGGGCGCCTATCACCTGGTACGAGTCAGGGAGGGAGACGAGTGGAAGACGGCGTTCTGCACTAAGTATGGTCTCTTCGAGTACCTTGTAATGCCCTTTGGGCTCTGTAACGCCCCAGCGGCGTTTCAATTCTTCATAAATGAAGTCTTGAAAGACATTCTTGATGACTACGTCATTGCCTACATTGATGACCTGCTGATCTTTTCCTCTACCTTGGAGACACACCAACAACATGTCCGTAACGTGTTAGAACGGTTACTTAACAATCAATTGTATTGCAAGTTGGAAAAATGTACTTTTCACACACAGGAAGTTCCGTTCCTAGGATATATAGTTTCCCCTGGTGGCCTGCGCATGGATCCCTCCAAGGTGGAGGCTGTATTGGCATGGCCGGCTCTGCGGACGATTAAAGAGGTCCAGAGTTTTATAGGGCTGGCCAATTTCTATAGGAGATTCATTCGCAATTTCTCGGACTTGGTATCGCCCATAACCTCTTTGTTGAAAAAGGGGGTTCCTTTCGCCTGGTCCGGTGAGGCAGAGCGTTCCTTCCAGATGCTAAAGAATGCTTTCACTAGTGCCCCGGTGCTGCTTCATCCCGACCCTGCTCTGCCCTTTGTGGTGGAGGTAGACGCCTCGCAAGTGGCAGTGGGAGGTGTTCTATCTCAGGCGGATGCAGTGTCCGGTGAGTATCATCCAGTGGCTTATTACTCGCATAAACTCTCCCCTGCGGAATACAATTATGCGGTAGGGGACAAGGAACTTCTGGCCATCAAGAAGGCATTCGAAGAGTGGCGGCAGTATCTCCTAGGTGCAAGACATCCTGCGGTAGTCTACACCGATCATCGCAATCTCCAATATCTGAAGTCAGCAAAAGCACTTTCCATGAGACAACTGCGTTGGGCTCAGTTCTTTAGTGAGTTCGACTTCACTGTGCAGTACAGACCAGGCAAACGTAATGGGAAGGCAGATGCACTTTCACGGTTGGGATTCGATACTCCTATCGATCCCATTGAGCCTACATCGATTATCCCTAGAAGGAATATCGTAGGAGGTACTAGGTCGGAGGAGGAGTTCTTGGCACAAGTCAAGTGTAGTCAAGCGTCAGCAGACATGCAGGCTCTAGTGGGTTCACAAGACACGACCAAGAAGGGAGACCTTGTGTGTGTACAAGGGGGAGTGGTTATACCGACAAAGAACCTCCAAGACCATGTCATGCAGTGGTATCATACACATCCCATAGCGGGCCATCCAGGGATTAAGAAGACCATTAGCACTGTGCGTGAACGTTATTGGTGGCCTACCATGTTGGCAGACATAGAACACTTTGTGAAGACCTGCTATGTGTGTGCACAGACTAAGGTTTCTCGCCTCAACCCTGTAGGCCTTCTCATGCCATTACCTCCCCCTCCCGGTCCCTGGCATACGGTGTCCCTTGATTTTATAGTGGAACTACCGCTCACCAAGGCAAAGAACACTACGTTACTGGTGGTGGTGGATATGTACACCAAGATGGCTCATTTTGTACCGTTACAACGTCTCCCCACAGCAGTGGAATTAGCCGCCATATACATGCAACACATAGTGCGGCTTCATGGTTTCCCTTCTGCATTGGTTTCCGACAGAGGAGCCCAGTTTGTGTCAAGGTTCTGGAAGGGTCTGTGTTCTTTGCTTCAGATAGACGTCCGTCTGTCCTCAAGTCACCATCCACAGTCAGATGGACAGACGGAGAGAGTCAATCAGTGTTTTGAGCAATACATAAGGAATCAGGTGTTGCAGTCTCCAGTGGACTGGGATGAGTTGGTTTGGTTAGCAGAAATCTCATATAACAACAGCACGCACTCCTCTATTAAGGTCTCTCCGTTCTTTTGCCTGTATGGTTATCACCCTAAATTGCTGCCCTCTGGTTGTTCCTTAGATTGTCCAACCCCTGCTGCTGCAGATAGAGTAGAAACGTTACATGAAATACAGAGGAAGGCATTGGAGAGTCTTGAGATGGCCAAGGTGAGATACACAGAGGGGGCAAACCTACACAGAAGATTAGAACCCATATACACACCAGGAGATGAGGTTTGGCTTTCCACCAAATACATTACTCTCGGGGGTCCACGCAAGTTCAATCCCAAATACATAGGTCCCTATAAGGTGGAAAAAATAATCAATCCTGTTGCCATACGATTACTGCTTCCGCCTTCATTCAGGATTCATCCGGTTTTTCATGTTTCCCTACTAAAGCCGGTTGAGCCAGGGACTACGCTGCCAGCAAAACCTACTCCATTAACTCTGCAGGACTCGGAGGAATATGAGGTTGAATCAATCCTAGATTCCCGTAGAGTGAGGGGTACGGTTCAGTATCTGGTTCACTGGAAGGGATACGGTGTGGAAGAACGTACATGGGAACCCTTTTCCAACGTCCATGCACCCAGACTGTTAAGGGCTTTCTATAAAAGATACCCTGACAAGCCAAAACCGGGTGGGGGTTGTTGTGGGGGGAGTATACTGTCATGCCCCAAGCCCCCTCCTAGTGCGCTAGCCCTTTAAACATGCACTATATAGGTGTCCTTAACCCAGGGAGCGACGCTTCACGTTCTTGCGTCTAGCTCCGTTGGGTTCGTTCCTGTGCCTGACTTCCTGTGCCTGACTTCCGGTTTCTCTTCGTCTTGGTGTTTGTCCGTTGTGAGAGTTCCTCGGCTCTGTTGGTTCGTTCTGAGCCTGTCCCGGCCGTCGCTCTCATATGCACAGTGCCTCTCCACCGCGCTTGTGTGCATTCGACACGTCCAGTGTCGCTTCTCATTTAGGCTGCTTTGCAGTATTCTATTGTCTCGCCCGGCGGCCGGGTTTAACTCCGCCATCCGGCGAGATTTCCTTTCCTTACCCTCTGCCTCATTGCAGCTCCGCTTGTCAGCCGGGCTTTGCTCCGCTGACGAGCCGGGCATCCTCCCTCTGCTTTTGGCCTCATTTGTGTTCCGCTCCGCTTGTCAGCCGGGTTTGGCTCCGCTGACGGGCCGGGCACACACTCTCCCTCCCTTTGTCTTGCCTCACCGGGTTGCTCCGCTGCCAGCCGGGTTTTGCTCCGGTGGCGGCTGGGTTGTTTACCGGTGAGCTGAACTTAGTTAGTTAGGTCTTTTCCTTTTCCCTGCTCATACCTAATTCACATTGGGGTTATTAAGTTCTGGTGTTTTATCACCTCCTTTGGACTTGATTTCTTGCGTGGACCAGTGAGGAGTGGGATACAGATACATGTTCCAGAAATACGGTAACAGCGCATTCCCGCGCTGCATATTATATTGTTATAAGTGATACTGTATTTTGGTTTTGACTCCTTGTTTTGATCATTATAGATGTTGTTCTCACCATCAAGAATACTGACAATCGAATGCTTGTAATCAGAGTATCCTTTGGGGTGTGCTTCGAGGCTGTTAAGACAAAAGAGCAGAGTGAGCAGGATATATTGTTAGTCACTCACTACACAAGTATACATTGGGTCCGTAGACTTATAAGGGTATTGTCTTCTTCACTGCAGCTCCAGTTATATCCCTTTCCAGAGGTTTTCCCATATTCATTCAGGGACAGCAACATACAAACATCTAGGTATGTAAGGTTATGTCATATACTTGGGAATGTGATTGTCCTCTTCAGATTGAAGAATATAACTCTTTGCATTGCAGTCTCTCCTGATTACCAAGTCCACACGAAGGTTGAGACGACCAGTCTGAAGACCCTCAACACCCACTTGTTACCCCAACCTTTCCTTGTTTTGTTTCCCTGTTTTCCCCTGGCTTGCCTCCTGTGCTCTAGTGCTTGATAGAGTGGGAAGGCAGCAGGGGAAGGCTGTGGATTGAACTTCGGATTCCTGACGCTCCTGCAGAATCTTCGTGTATCCTTTACATTTTCCAAAGAGCTTAAAGAAGCCAAAGCCAAATGCAAACACCTCGAACGAGGCTGGAGGAAAAATTATAATCCAGAGTGTAAGCTTAAATATAAAAGAGAGTTAAAAAAATACCACAAACTCGTGAGAGCAGCCAAAGGCGCTCATTTTAGGGAATGTATAGAATCTCTCAACAACCCCACCAAAGAACTTTTCTCCATTTATAAAGAGCTTACGGCCCCCATCAGACTTGAGGCCCAAGACACCTTTTCCAATGAGCTATGTGATAACATAGCAGATTACTTTGTAAACAAAGTGGATATAATACATACCACTTTTACAGGCGGTATGGACCTGTTGGTTAAACGAACGGAAGTGGGAAATGACTTTGTCATTAAACCTCATCTGACTTGCTTTCAAGTACCTGATAGGCAAGATCTGCTTAACATTGCGAACAGCATCCAGTCTGGCTCCCCCTATGATGTGATTCCTCTTAATCGCTGTAAGGGAGTCTTAGAATGCATGATCGACCAGATTGGACACATGATCACCCTATCCTTTCAAGAGTGCCTTGTATTTGACGCATGGAAAACGGCCCAAGTCATCCCTCTGAAAAAAAAATCCAACGTTCATATCTCGCAGCTACAGAATCTCCACCCCATTTCCCTTCTTCCTTTCTGTGGGAAAGTTGTGGAGAAGGTAGTCAACAGCCAACTCATGAAATACCTTGAGGAGGAATCCCTCCTCCACTCCACACAGTCAGGGTTTAGAGCAGGCCACTCGACAGAGTCGGCTGTTCTCTTCTCCACAGAATGTCTCAGACAGTTAGTGGATGAGGGGCAGACAGCAGCGTTGGTTTTATTAGATCTTAGTGCAGCTTTTGACACCGTGCTGCACACGACGCTGCTGTCTCGCCTCTCAGACATGGGAGTGGAGGGATCTGCTTATGAATGGATCAGTTCTTTTCTGGAAAACAGGAGTTTTCAGATACATTGCCCTCCTTACAAATCCTCCCCCCGGAAGCTGAGACATGGGGTTCCACAGGGCTCTAGTCTGAGCCCTACGTTGTTCAATCTTTACATGGAACCCCTGGCTCACATTGTGGAAGCCTTCGGAGTGGATATCGTCACATATGCTGACGATACCTAACTGATGATTAAACTCACGCACAATCAGATGGAAGACGCCCCCAACTTTTCCAACTGCATGCTAGCTGTGGCAAGGTGGATGAACAACAACTGCCTGCGCCTGAACGGCGACAAAACAGAACTGCTGGTTGTTGGCAAATCCCCCTCGACCTGGTCGCATGCATGGTGGCCCACTGAATTGGGCATGATTCCCTCCCCGGCGGAATCCGTCAGAAATCTTGGAATCATGCTTGACGCAGAGCTTTCTTTTAAACAACAGGTCAGTAAAATCACGGGAAGATGTTTTGGTATACTCAAAACTCTCCGCAAAGTTCTTGACCTTCTCCCCATCAGCGCCAGGAAGACACTTATCCACGCTCTAGTCACACCACATCTGGACTATGGCAATGCCCTGCTCTTAGGCTTAAATAAAAAAGGTTTACACCAACTACAGTACATTCAAAATGCTGCCGCTCGCCTGGTGCTCAACCTACCGCGTGGAGCATCAGGAAAGCCGGCACTATTTAAACTTCACTGGCTCCCTATTGAGGAACGCATTAAGTTTAAAGCACTTTGCTTTGCACATCGTATTGCCCAGGGAAAAGGCCCAGGGTACTTGCGAAAACTTCTTACCATCCATCGCCCTATCCGGAATTTAAGATCTGCCGGAGCGATGCTGTTCCAACTTCCCCGCATTCGCAAGGCTAGGATAGGAGGTCGCTCCTTTAGGTTTTTAGCCAGTAAATACTGGAATGAACTTCCACTGGACCTGCGCATGGAACCCTCTGAAGCTAGATTCAGATTGCGACTTAAAACCCATCTCTTTCCACGCAAATATAGCCCTCCTGTTTCTTTAACCTAGGCCACTCGCTTCTGGACGTCTGTCTCTCTTGGAGCAACAGTAATCTCAGCGCGGGGACACACTGTCTTGAGTGTAACCAGGCGCTCTAAAAATGGTTTTATTATTATTATTATTATTATTTTCCTGAAGCGATTCCTGGCTCATCTGTGGCGGTCCGGTAATGGTGCTTTGCACCATTCTTGTTCTTGCAGCCAACCTCCGTTGGGGAGCTTCATGCTCGTGTGGAGGCTGGCCTATTCTTGAGTATTATATCGGCCGGTATTGTCCACCGGCAGTAAGGGAGCTGGCGGCTCCTGGAAGTATTCGGCCTGCATTGTCGGCCGGCTAGGGGGGGTCCTCTTACTCCTTGCTGCCATATCCTTCTCAGGCAAACACTGGTGGATCTTAGTATATTTGATTCCATCTTTCAGTACTTCTATGTAAGACGTATTACACAGGGAGTATCATTTGGATTATACCTTTATTTTATGGATCCTTAAAACCTCACTAAGGGGTACACCCCCAGATTCATCAATCTCAAAATCTGCGATTCCTAAATTGCGAGAAATACCGAATCGCAATTTAGAAATCGCAGAATGGGATTCATGAAATTTAGCGAGAAAAAAATGCGAATCGCAATCGGCCACAAACGCCGATTGTGAGTTACCGAAAATCGCAGAAAAATCGCAGAATCGTCCGTTTTCCCTGATGAAATTGCGATCTCGCAAATTGCGATCTCGCTAATTGCGAGATCGCAAAAACGGGAAGTCGCATTTTGAGCACAGTGATGACATTACTACCAGGAAGTAGGCAGTCCCCATCCTCATTCTGCATTCTGAGCCTGAAGTGGAAGCAGCATTGTTCTGAGCTCCACTCCAGACAAACTCCAGCTGAAAACCAGGAGACACCCCACTGCAGAATATGTCCCAGGAAGCAGCAGGGGACAGTTCCTCAGGAAGGAAACGGAAAATTAAATTTTCTGAACAAGAACTTGAATATCTCATAAAGGGTGTGTGCAAGAACCATGATCAGCTCTTTGGGAAGGACTCAAGGAGGGTGCCTGAGGCCGACAAGAGAAGGATTTGGGTGCGCATCCGCGCAAAAGTAAATTCTGTGGGAATACCAGAGCGCTCCATAGATGAATTAAAGAAGAGGTGGTACGATCTCAGAGGGCGTGCCAAGGAGAGGATTGCTGAGAGGCTGGGGGAGCGTGTCGCAACAGGAGGAGGAGAGCCCACTGTCCCACCCAACACCCCACTTGAGGACCTTGTAGAGGACACCCTGAATCCCCAGGCATGTGTGGGGGTAACCCAGCTGGACTCCTCCCGAACCACCCAAGATTCACAAGGTAAGTGCCATGCGACTGCGACCCTGTCCCCTAACAATGGCCATGACCCCAGATCAACCCATTAGAAACCCCAGTCATGCAGCCTATGCACACCAGAAAAGCCCTATTGCATTGTGGGACATGTAGCCTGACCACATTTACCATCCAGCACCATACAGCCAGACCTGTCCAGTGAGAGTCAATCTTACAGCCAGTCAGGGAATGTTAGCCTGCATGCATGTAGCAACCTTCCATGTGCAAGATACATGTCATTAATCAACGTCCACTTTACATCACAGGTGGCGCTGAAGCACCCAGCACGGATAGTGATAACCTGGAAATAGAAGAAATACCTGAGGACACCGAGGGTGTCGTCCATCCATCCCCGCAACCAGGACCATCAGGGCAAGCTGCAGCACCAGCGGTAGTTCCACCACCTGCCCCTGTGGACAGTGCCACCTCAGTGCCAACAGGCGCGCCACAACCGCAGCGTGTGACTCACATGCCAGTGGGGCTGACAACAGCAGCAGCAGCACGTAACCAAACCCGCCGCACTGCTGCTGTGAGAAGCCAGTCCAGCGGACTGGGGACAGAGCCGCGCAACTCAACACCACGCGCTGGTAGGGGGTGAATGTGTGTGCACCTGGGCTCTCCATTGAGCGCCGTATGCTCCGCATACACCAGACACAAGCCCGTCATCTCGCAGCAATCCACCTACAGCTGCACAAGACCGCTAATAATGTGGGACAGCTGTCAGACAGGATGGAGACGATGACCGCTGCAGTGGAGGACAACACACGGGCCATGTTGAGCCAGCGGGATGTCAATCGGCACCGCCACCGTCAGCTGCTGACCCGCCTGTCTGCATACACGCAGTCAAATTATATCATAGGGAATGCCACCTCCCAACTCTCATGACGCTCATTGGCCATGCAAGTGCAAATGGTCCAGTGCTGCCAGGATGTCGCAAGGGCACTGGAGCAAGTTACTACTGCAGTGCAGGGTCTGCAGGCAACTGGCCATGGCCAGGCGGGTTGGGGGGATGACACTAGTGAGGCAAATTCAAGCCACAGCAACCAATCGGTGCCACTGGTGATTGTACCCCGCCGCAGCACCCGGCCCACTGCTGCCTCACGGCCAAATCCTGAGTAAGAGCTGGAAAGACATCTGGGAGCGTCCGCCCGGAGGCGGCATTGACATTTTCGTTACTACCATGAAGGGCCATGCTGCTGACACAAGCATGCCCTCCTCAAATACATGGGGACATATGACTTACAATACCACTCATGTAACTGTGTGAGAAATTCCTAGTTTATTGTGAACAAAACAATAACAAATATTCAGTTCCAGTTAATCTGACTCATGTCATTATTTCAATTGTCATGCGGGAGTGCAGTGTTGGGTGAGGGGAGTGGGTGCACTAGAAATAGTTAATAGTGATTTGGTTGCGGCGCCTGTGTCCTTCTGCAGGATTCTCCCTGCGTGCATGACGCACATGTGCAGGTGGGCGGTTGTCCCCTTCCGACTCACTGCCAGAGATCACTACAGGTATCCTGCGCTTGGTAGCAATGTTGTGGAGTATTGCACACACGGCCACGATGCGGCAGCAGACCTCAGGCTCGTATTTGAGGGCACCACCAGTCTTGTGGAGTATGCGGAATCTGCTGTTCAAAAGGCCAAATGTCCTCTCGATGCAATTTCTCGTGCGTATGTGTGCAGCATTGTAACGCCGTTGCTGTGGTGTTGCAGGGTTGAGGTGTGGGGTGAGGAGGTACTCATGGAGACCGTAGGCGCTGTCACCTGAATGAAAGAAGCAGAGGGTGAGTGTCTGTTATCCGCAGCTACATGGTCACAGTGTACTAATTGTTGGCATGTGTACTCACCGAGTAGGTGTCCTTCGCCAAAGTCTCCCCTGGCTAGACGTGTGTGCATGCCGCTGTTCCGGAATATGAAGGAGTCATGTGTGCTCCCCGGGTATTGTGCCACTATGTCTGTGATGAATGTCTTGGCGTTGCACACCATCTGTATATTCAGGGAGTGGTAGGACTTGCGGTTCAGGTACATGTACTCTGTTTGTGCAGGTGGGCAGATGTGGATGTGGGTACAGTCAATGCATCCTATGACATGTGGAAATTGCGCAATGTTGTAGAAATGAAGCTTGGTTTCATTTAAGTCCTGTCGGGAATGAGATATAATGGTGTAGCCGGGTCAGCATTGCCTCCAGGAAACTCCTTAGGCAGCGGGACATGGTGCTCTGGGATATCCCCCCAGCAACAGCGACTATCCCCTGGAAGCTTCCTGAGGCCAGTAGGTGCAGGCTGCACAGGACCTGGACATGGGTGGGCACGGCATTGGTCCTCCTTGTTGGGTGCTGCATCAGGGGGTCTAGGTCCCGGACCAGCTTAATGATCATTGCCCCATTCAGGCGGTACTTTGAGTAAATTTGCTCTGCAGTTTGGCCCAGAAGGGTGATCTGCTGGCAGAATGTTCGGTCCTGGATCCTGCGTCTGTTCCGTGCTGCAGCCTGGAGCCTTTGCCGCCTGACCACCATGTAGAGTCCTGGCATTGTGAAAGTCCTCATGCTCCTACTGTGTCTCCTTAAGTGGTTACCACCTGGTTTTGGTTCTTCTTAAATTGCACGTCGCTAATTGCGATTTTCTGATTTTTCGCAATTTGCGATTTTTCATGAATTGCGTTAGCGAATATTTAGCGAGTTTGCAAGGAAATTCGCAGAATCCATGGACGCTATTTCCGATTCGCTATAGGGGTTCCTCCTAAATTCTGCGAATTATTTTGCGAAGTCGCAAATTTTCTTTTGCGATTTCGCAATTTCTGTGCTTTTCACATCATGAATTGCTTTTCTGTTAATTGCGATCGCAATAGCTAATTCGCAGCTATTGCGATCGCAATTTTGCTTGATGAATCTGGCTGATAGGTTCTTTTATTGGATTGCCTATACTTTATGGCTGACTGTTACACAGGAATGTGTATTATGAATTACGTGGAGGATTGACAAATGTTATAGCGAGTATTATTCTGGCTCTATTTTTAACAGGGGTTATTACGAATGGTAGAGGACTATGCTCTATCTCTGTGAAGTACAATGGAGTATTGATGCTGGTATGTTCAGGTGTACGTCTAGAACAAGGTTGTTATGATGTTTTGTACCTAAAGACAAAGAGTAAGTTTATGAGTACTCGGCTGTATGTTCTTCTGTATTCCTGCAGTTATGCTCGACAAGCACCCTCCACGTAACAGGCACCACTGTCTGTCAAAAAGACAACCACTACAAGGTTTACTCATTTTGTTTTACAGGTATAAGAGGTGTCCTACCTATGCATAGTCTGTTGTTTTCTATATGTATTCCATGGTTTAACCAGAGAGAGCAGGAGAGGTTTCATTGTGTGTTTTGTTTTGTGTTAAAGATCTCCCGCCCTGCTGTTCCCTTCCTTTCCTTCCCCACTTGATCCTTCCGCTGACCTGTGCCATAAGGGCTGTTCAGGCTTGGTTAGATCTAGAGGTGGACCATTCCTAGCTACAAACCAATCCTGAGGACAGACACCTGTTACTATACCATTACCATACAATGATAATCCATACCATATTGTACTGTATTATACAATGACAGGTCATGCCATACAATAACAGCTCATACCATACTATAAAATGCCAGGCCATATAATACCAAACCATACTATGCTGTACAATGATAGGCCATAGCCTATTATACTATTCAATCACGTCACCCTCACATCCTTTCACCTATGCCCACATGTGAACCTCCAAGTCACTCTCAGCTGCCTTTACCCATCGTTGAACACCAAAGTCACCCTCACCTCCTTTTACCTACACCCACCGCTAAACCGTCAAGTCACACTGACCTCCCTTTACCTATACCCACCACCGAACCCTTGTCACCTTCATTTCCCCTAAACTCTACTCACCCCTGATCCCTCAAGCCACGCTTACCTCCCTTTACCTGCATCTACCCCTGAACCAGCAAGTCATTCTTACCTCCCATCAACTCTGCCCATTTCTAAACCCTATATTCACTTCTTTTTAAATAACCAAAAAAAGATTTTTATTTAAAGAAAACACATACCTTTGCAATACAAACTGTGCAGTAAAGACTGTGTGGTAAAGGCTGTTTCCCCTCAGTCAGGTCACAAATGTTTAGAAGGCACAGTCAATAATTTTATGTCCTTCAGTATATTTGGCAGGAACGTTCGCCTCTTTTACATTTTGCCCATCCCTCCACTCACACCCTATACCTTAGGTCTCACCTGAGACAGCACAGTTGCTGCTGCTTGTGAGACATTTTGTTTACCTAGGGGGCTAACCGCCCACCCATTGATTGGTTTCATCATCACTCTCATTTCCTTGCTTCTCTTTGGTCAGCAAGTGCTGGCTTTACTTCCTATTCATACATGTGTCCCTTTCCTGTAGCATGGCCCAAGTACTGTTTCTCAATGTCTTTTTTATCCCAGCTCCGCCTTCCAAAAATATTCTACCTGAAAAGCTGGTCAAAAGGCAAATACAACTCGCTCTCTTCCTGCTGCCGGATCCCCCTCTTCTCAAAAAGTGTACGGGTACATATATGTGATATTTCCTCATTGTACACTCGATGTTCATTATGCTGCGCTCAAGACACAAATCACCAGCCTAAGTGCTGCACACTCTGTTCTAGTAAGAGATGGTTAAATACACGACGTCATTAAGCACCACATCCACAAATAAGAGTCATTTGGTTGTATCTATAATGCACTAAAAAGTCGTAAATAGTGTTTCACAATGACATAGTGAATCCTTACCCCTCCATGTCTCAATGTTTTCAGTCTACCACATCAAGGGCCTCTTCAGTGAAGCTTCTCCACGCAAGCAAAATATGCATCTCTAAATTCTGTAACTGTTGGGCGAATATTGTCCTCAAAGTGGCCAGGGAACCAATAATCCTCCCCCTCATGTCTCAATATTGTCTATGTTATCAGAGAAAGGGAATGTCTTCCTCTGAGCTTCTTAACATAAATCCAAACACATCGACCATACATAGGCTTTGAGAAAGCGATATCCGTATCAGAGCTACAAAAACAGGTCACTCCTTTTCTTCGTAGCAATAACTATTCTCCAAAGATTACTTCACTGTTAATATGTAATTCTCCAAATGTCACATGAGGATGGCTTCAATACCTTCAATCATTGTTTCAGTTAAATGCTCCTTGGATGCTTGATTCCGGTCCAGGAAAGACATGGCTTGGCAGTTCGGGCTGGACTGTTCCCATGAGGCACAGGGTCAAGGCTGATTTGCATATGGCCATGTCTGACATGGGGTGGTGTGGAGTGCAAAAAAACGATGGATTTAGGCCCAGATCTCTGTACTGGGGTGAATGTATGACATTGTTCTGCATTCTGTCCATCAATTGTTGTTTTTGCATTCGTCCCCCCGAGTGGGATGGGTATGCTCAGACGTGAGTCCCATGCTCTCCACACCACTGGAGTCAAGCTATCCAGGCTGATGACGGCTGATAGCCAGAAACCGGTCCTTGGATGCTTGATTCCGGTCCAGAAAAGACATGGCTTGGCAGTTTAGGCTGGACTGTTCCCAGGAGGCACAGGGTCAAGGCTGATCTCCCCGTCGACAAGAGGATCACGTTCCGGCTCCTCACCCACGCACACAAGTCTCTCCACGACCTGGGCCCCAAGTACCTCAACGACCGCCTGACCTTCTACACGCCCACCCACCAGCTACGGTCCACCAGCCTCGCCCTCGCAGCCGTACCACGCATCCGAAGAGCCACCGCCGGAGGAAGATCCATCTCTTACCTGGCTGCCAAGACTTGGAACTCCCTCCCCATCCACCTTCGGCTGACCCAGGACCATCTCGCCTTCAGGAAACAACTCAAGACCTGGCTGTTCGAGCAGTAGCATACCCCTCCCCCCAAGCGCCTTGAGACCCTCCCGGGTGAGTAGTGCGCTATACAAATGGCATGATTGATTGATTGATTGATTTGCATATGGCCGTGTCTGACCTGGGGTGGTGTGGAGTGCAAAAAAACGATGGATTTAGGCCCAGATCTCTGTACTGGGGTGAATGTATGACATTGTTCTGCATTCTGTCCATCAATTGTTGTTTTTGCATTTGTCACCCTGAGTGGGATGGGTATGCTCAGACGTGAGTCCCATGCACTCCACACCACTGGAGTCAAGCTATCCAGGCTGATGACGGCTGATAGCCAGAAACCGGTCCTTGGATGCTTGATTCCGGTCCAGGAAAGACATGGCTTGGCAGTTCGGGCTGGACTGTTCCCATGAGGCACAGGGTCAAGGCTGATTTGCATATGGCCATGTCTGACCTGGCGTGGTGTGGAGTGCAAAAAAACGATGGATTTAGGCCCAGATCTCTGTACTGGGGTGAATGTATGACATTATTCTGCATTCTGTCCATCAATTGTTGTTTTTGCAATTGTCACCCCGAGTGGGATGGGTATGCTCAGATGTGAGTCCCATGCTCTCCACACCACTGGAGTCAAGCTATCCAGGCTGATGATGGCTGATAGCCAGAAATCGGTCCTTGGATGCTTGATTCCGGTCCAGGAAAGACATGGCTTGGCAGTTCAGGCTGGACTGTTCCCATGAGTATCAATCAAAAAGAGAGTAACCCTTCTGTGTCAAGGGAACAGGGTAAATAGTGACAAACAAGTGAAGAAAGTTCCCTTGAGTTCCTATACCTTGAATATTATGGAATTAGGGATCTTGAGATATATCCCTTCTCGAGATCTAACTGCAATTTAAATGACATACATACATTCTATTCTTTCAAACCTAAATGGAACCACAGAAAGGCACTTACAGTCTAAAGTCATATATACTACGTAGCCGTATATTGTATTATGACAAACTTCTTTATTATTTATAAAAGCAATTCCATATATCATAAAACAATTTCAATAAAAACACACACATATATGTATTCCTTTAGCGAGTCTTTCATGTGTATATCAACATACTGTTATTCGTTTTTGTACACTATTGTTGTTGAGACACTCTCAAGAAAATACAAATTATTCTTTTTAATTTTTTTTATATTTTTGCATTTAATAGTACAATCAAATAACTTATGTGATTGTACTATTAAATGCAAAAATATAAAAAAAATTAAAAAGAATAATTTGTATTTTCTTGAGAATGTCTCAACAACAATAGTGTACTAAAACGAATAACAGTATGTTGATATACACATGAAAGACTCGCTAAAGGAATACATATATGTGTGTGTTTTTATTGAAATTGTTTTATGATATATGGAATTGCTTTTATAAATAATAAAGAAGTTTGTCATAATACAAAATACAACGGCTACGTAGTATATATGACTTTAGACTGTAAGTGCCTTTCTGTGGTTCCATTTAGGTTTGAAAGAATAAAATGTATGTATGTCATTTAAATTGCAGTTAGATCTCGATAAGGGATATATCTCAAGATCCCAAAATCCATAATATTCAAGGTATAGGAACTCAAGGGAACTTTCTTCACCTGTTGCCATGAGTCACAGGGTCAAGGCTGATTTGCATACCTGGGGTGGTGTGGAGTGCAAAAAAACAATGGATTTAAGCCCAGATCTCTGTACTGGGGTGAATGTATGACATTGTTCTGCATTCTGTCCATCAATTGTTGTTTTTGCATTTGTCACCCCGAGTGGGATGGGTATGCTCAGACGTGAGTCCCATGCTCACCACACCACTGGAGTCAAGCTATCCAGGCTGATGACGGCTGATAGCCAGAAACCGGTCCTTGGATGCTTGATTCCGGTCCAGGAAAGACATGGCGTGGCAGTTCGGGCTGGACTGTTCCCATGAGGCACAGGGTCAAGGCTGATTTGCATATGGCCATGTCTGACCTGAGGTGGTGTGGAGTGCAAAAAACCGATGGATATAGGCCCAGATCTCTGTACTGGGGTGAATGTATGACATTGTTCTGCATTCTGTCCATCAATTGTTGTTTTTGCATTTGTCACCCCGAGTGGGATGGGTATGCTCAGATGTGAGTCCCATGCTCTCCACACCACTGGAGTCAAGCTATCCAGGCTGATGACGGCTGATAGCCAGAAACCGGTCCTTGGATGCTTGATTCCGGTCCAGGAAAGACATGGCTTGGCAGTTCGGGCTGGACTGTTCCCATGAGGCACAGGGTCAAGGCTGATTTGCATATGGCCATGTCTGACCTGGGGTGGCGTGGAGTGCAAAAAAACGATGGATTTAGGCCCATATCTCTCTACTGGGGTGAATGTATGACATTGTTCTGCATTCTGTCCATCAATTGTTGTTTTTGCATTTGTCACCCCGAGTGGGATGGGTATGCTCAGACGTGAGTCCCATGCCCTCCACACCACTGGAGTCAAGCTATCCAGGCTGATGACGGCTGATAGCGAGAAACCGGTCCTTGGATGCTTGATTCCGGTCCAGGAAAGACATGGCTTGGCAGTTCGGGCTGGACTGTTCCCATGAGGCACAGGGTCAAGGCTGATTGCATATGGCCATGTCTGTCCTGGGGTGGTGTGGAGTGCAAAATAACGATGGATTTAGGCCCAGATCTCTGTAATGGGGTGAATGTATGACATTGTTCTTCATTCTGTCCATCAATTGTTGTTTTTGCATTTGTCACCCCGAGTGGGATGGGTATGCTCAGACGTGAGTCCCATGCTCTCCACACCACTGGAGTCAAGCTATCCAGGCTGATGACAGCTGATAGCCAGAAACCGGTCCTTGGATGCTTGATTCCGGTCCAGGAAAGACATGGCTTGGCAGTTCGGGCTGGACTGTTCCCATGAGGCACAGGGTCAAGGCTGATTTGCATACGGCCATGTGTGACCTGGGGTGGTGTGAAGTGCAAAAAACGATGGATTTAGGCTCAGATCTCTGTACTGGGGTGAATGTATGACATTGTTCTGCATTCTGTCCATCAATTGTTGTTTTTGCATTTGTCACCCCGAGTGGGATGGGTATGCTCAGACGTGAGTCCTATGCTCTCCACACCACTGGAGTCAAGCTATCCAGGCTGATGACGGCTGATAGCCAGAAACCGATCCTTGGATGCTTGATTCCGGTCCAGGAAAGACATGGCTTGGCAGTTCGGGGTGGACTGTTCCCATGAGGCACAGGGTCAAGGCTGATTTGCATATGGCCATGTCTGACCTGGAGTGGTGTGGAGTGCAAAAAAACGATGGATTTAGGCCCAGATTTCTGCACTGGGGTGAATGTATGACATTGTTCTGCATTCTGTCCATCAATTGTTGTTTTTGCATCGAACAATCCTAGCATGATGCATATTAGCTAGTTTTGAGTATTTTCTATAACATGCTGATCAACTTTGTGAGCCTCCAATGCAACAACGTTTTGTGCTTTAGTGCATCCCACTACTCATCCAAAGCCTGTATTCATTTGTAAGCTTCACACACAAACATTGTTTTTGGTGTGCATCACTAACACCTCAAATCTGAGCTTGGCCCACACAGTTCATTTAGCATATTTCACTATACCTATCTTCTGTGAGCATCTCATGTCTCTTGTACAGTATGCTTTTTTCATTGGTTAGCATCTCTCTTCCACACAAACACTGCACATCTCATTTTTGCAAGCATCCCACACAAGGCGTATTCTTATTGCAAATCTATATCATAGAGCTTCCTATATTTTTGCGCAAGATAATCTGGTTTGAGTGCACTCTGCACTTATATCAACCATCTGCAAAAACTCTTCCCATAGATTAGACAACAAAAGTTTTTGTTTTGTGGTTTATACTTTCTGATGCATTAGGGTTTCACCACCCTCCAGCCACAGGAATGCAGACGATAAACATCCAGTATTTGAAAATCTATTATCGCTCCCAATCTTGTGCCCTGCTAAATCAGGGGCTTCTAAAAGGGATCCAACTGACTTTAATAGTCAGACACACACACAGAATTCTATACCATGCATGTGTCACATTCCCTCTCCCTCCCTCCCTCTCTCTCTCTCTTTTCCTGTCTCCCTCCCTCCCTTGTCTCTCCCTCCAGGTACATGGGATATTGGTTCCTGGTTCTGTGTTTCACTATACTCAATTGCCCTTGAAATTGTGTGGAGTTTTAAACCTGATGTTTATTTGGCCCAGGATACTGCTGTTAAAGATTAGGTCTCAAGCTCCTCAGTTTCATGTAGTTGCACCACACTTAATAACTGAGCAGGACCATCTCTGTGCCTCCCTTGAGTAACCAGCGCCTCTTCCAACTCCAAGTCCACAGGCTGAGCTCCGACTCACCTGAGCTATTACCTGGTGGTAGGTTTCCAGAGTCACTGAGCAGAAGGAAATGCAGCACCACCAGCGACCAAAATCCAGTAATCCATTAGACCAGCATCTTACAGGCAGTGAGTGGATCAAGAAAATCACAAAAAGGGCCGCTGTTACTACTACTGCTAATAAGTAAGTGTACTACAGGGTTGTGCCTAGTGTAAAAAATTAAAAATTAATAATTTCTTGCCTAATCTGTTTGGACCCTTTTTTGGTCAAATTGTGATAATGCACTCCTTTCTCAGCATCGTATCATTTGTGCATTTTTTCTTTCTATACTGAATACTGAACATTTCTGTAGTACTGAACGTGTATTACTGTGGCCGAATCCAAAAGCCTTACAATGTCATTGGATGTTCCCTAACAGATTCCTTTTTATCACAAGTACAAAAACACTAAGGGGTCCATTAGGATGGTGGACGGATCGCCACAGCCATGCAGACGATGGCGATCCATCCGCCATCCTTGCCCGTCCGCCACCTTTTTTCCCTCCGCCATATTACAATGGCGGGGGGGACCGTGGCGGACGGGAAGACCGTCCGCCGCATTTCCTCCGCGGTCAGCTTGCGACCGTGGCGGAAAAGCTCTAATATGGTGGCGGTGTCTATTAGACACCGCCAGCCATATTAGGATGGCCTGAGGGGAATGCCTTTCCGTGGCGGCAAGCCATATTAGGATGGCCTGAGGGGAATGCCTTTCCCTGGCGGCAAAGGCATACGGTTCCTGCTTTGGGGGCCTGTTGCGGGCCCCCAGGGTGAAGGGTGGGGTGTGGGGGGTGCACATGGGGGGTACTTATGGTACCCCCCTGCGTTTCACAGCACAACATGGCAGCATATACATATATATATATATATATATATATATATATATATATATATGCACAGAAATTTTTCTTCAAAGAAACACTCGCGCTCAGATAGAAAACCAGGTTTTAATCCACCTTTTGTGGATTAAAACCTGGTTTTCTATCTGAGCGCGAGTGTTTCTGTGAAGAAAAATTTCTGTGCATCATTAATCGTGCTGGGAACCCCGCCCGGCATACACTCGCCACCTGTGTATGGGCCACGGACTTCAGCAATCTGGGTAACTTGTGTGTAATTCTAAAGAGAAGCCCACTGGCCGGCCGCTACCCCCGTGTGAGGGGCGAAATTTGCAGCGAATTCAGAAATCGAGTGATCTGTAACCGTACCGAAGAGGTAAGTGTCTACTTTTCCCATCTCTGGGGAGCGTGAGAGGGGAGGGGGCGGATTTTCGTTTGGGAACAGACGCGCCCGTCCCCCACCCGTCTTACTGCTTTAGGAGGCACGGTTTCCTCGGAGGGCACAGCCGAGCTTTGCTATGACGAATAACGATCCAATCACCCTATGATAATTCAAGTATCCATATAAAGTTTAATCGGGTTGCTGGAACGGACTTATTTTGATACATTTACACAGCTCGCATTATCTCTATGTGATGGTTAGAGATAAGATTGAAAATTAAGACACTTTGTACCTGAATTCCTTAAATACATTTTTCCATCTACTTTTACTTGAATAGCGGCAACAGGAACCTCCCATTATGTGGAGGGGATGAAAACCAGTAACTGTATACACAAAAGAGGAGGTGGCCCAACACCTTGATAAACGCAAGTATACCGGATAAGGGGGTATACCAGGACTCACAAACTCTCTTTTCCAGTATGAATACGGGAACAGAACGCCAAGCATCGCCAGCAGCATTGCTAGTACGAACACCAGGCATAGGAACAAGCACTTATAAAACCAATAACCAAATTGATACATCTTGAAAAACGCTAAACTAGGACGCTTGGAAAGACTCAAAAAATCCGAAGCAGTGAAGTGGTGGGAGGCCATTTCGCTTCAAGATTATGTGGATAAACACCTGGTTCCCAGAGGCCTTCGTATCTACATTATGCCTTCCTACGAATCTCTAAACCCACAAATGCTGCAAGACTGGCATGAAAGTTCAGCTAACAGTTCCAGAACAATGCTCAATATACTCATTGAGTATGCTTGGGAAGACAGGGATGTTATCATGTCCGAAATAAGCACATTGGAACACGAACTATCCCAGAGCACTGAACAAGAAGTCATAAATAAATTCTTAAAAGATCTTGAACCGAATTTGGAACAGCATGAGGAAGACATAAAGAACCGTAAACAACAAACAGAGACTGTGTAGACTATGAGTCAGGTCGTATCTTAACATATAGTCAAAAATACGACTATTTGTATGAGGATTTACCAAAACCAAAGGAATCAGCTGTGGAAGGAATTATGGATGAAAATAATCCTCCAACTGAAGCAAGTGGATCTGACACAGATGTCTCCATTTCAACTGTTAGCTCAATCTCGGAAAGACAAGTCCCATCAAGAACGGCAACTTTTTTAGACGAGTTCAGGGTCCTGCGAAAGGGCCACTAGATACCAAGATCAATACCTCAAACATCTCAAACTCTATCAGGGATAGGGAAACCATGTGGCAGAGGCCGCGGAAGAGGAAGAGGGAGAGGAAGAGTAAACAAAGACATAAACGAAGAAAACAAAGGCAAACCAAAGAATGTTACAAAAGAGCCCATGGGAAGCAAGGCACGAGGCTCCAGAAGCGGGATATAATGGATCCGGATCCGGTAAACAAAACCATTGTGAATTTAAGTAATAGTGTTCTGACGCTGTCTGAGAAATGTACCCTGGGTCTGACTTTTTGCCCCTCTGAAGTTTTCAACTATGCTGACACTCGCATTGACATCTTTAAGTTTGTCAGAAAGGCAAAATTAAAGAAATGGCATCTTTTATATAAACATGACAACGGAAGTAGACTTCAGAGAGAGGACAATACTAATCGCCTTTTTCCTAATTTACACATTGAGGATGCTCAAATGTTACAATACATAAATGATCTTGCCAATGGTTTGGATCCCAATGTGACTATGGAGAATAAAGAGTGGGACTTAAATATCCCTACTGACTCTATTGCATCAACGAAATTCAAACCACGTTCAGTGTTCTACCCCAATCTCCCCCATGATAATATCGATACTTTTCAAGAGGTTGTTACACAAGCACTGGTTAAATTGAAACATAGAACCAACAAGAACATCCAACACAATCTATCTATCAAACAGAAGGAATTTCTAAAAAGCCTGTCAGATGACACAGATATTATCATACGCCCTGCGGACAAAGGGGGCAATGTTGTCCAGTGGGGAAAAGAAATGTATCTGACAGAGGCGGAAAGACAACTAGATGACCATGACTTTTATGTGAAAGTCAACATGGACGTGTATAATGCCAGTATGCTTGACATTTGGGAAAGACTCAAAGAATGGGAGCAAAAGGGTTATCTAACATGGGAAGAGTATTGTTTCTTAAAACGTGATTATCCTAAACTATCCATATTATATCTCTTACCCAAAATCCTCAAGAACCCCTCTATACCACCAGGGAGACCTATTATGTCACCCATAGGCAGTGCCCTAGAAAATGTCTCAAAATATGTAGACTATTTCCTACGTGAGTATGTGGTAGGACTGGCTTCCTATGTCAAGGACAGTACAGATTTCCTGAATAAACTGCAAGGGGTACTTTGGGAACCAGGTGATCTACTGATTACCCTCGATGTCAACTCTCTTTATACCATCATAAATCACACTGAGGGCATCGAGGCATGTCTCCATTACCTTAAAAATAGACCAATCGAATATCTGGAACATACCAATATGCTGTTGGAAATGATGTCACTGTGCCTCACCAACAACATTTTTATGTTTAATGGTGCTTTATTTAAACAGATTTGTGGCACAGCGATGGGCACATGTTTTGCCCCAAGTTTTGCTAACCTTTTCCTGGGCAAGTGGGAGGAGACCATCAGACATGATTGTACCCTAAGTCTATATTTCTCTAAGATTAAGCTTTGGCTTAGGTATATAGGCGATCTTTTCCTTATCTGGACAGATACAGAAGAACTGGTCACTGAGTTTATTAATAAACTCAACAGCAACACAAGTATATTGAATTTCTTGATATTCTGGTAACACCTAAAGACAACGTCTTGGAAACTAGCCTTTTTAGAAAAACCACGGCCGGCAACACACTCCTTCACGCTCTCAGCAGCCATCCTGATGCCCTTAAATGGAGTATCCTCTATGGGGCGCTGCTGAGAGCGAGAAGAAATTGCAGCAGTACAGCCACTTTTGAACATTAAAAGGAACCTTGAATGGGTACTTAAAAAGGCAATCAACAGAGTAAATCAAGTTGATGGGGCACAAATTCTGATCCCAAAAGATGATAATAAAAGCGCCAAAATGTCCAGTAGCTCTGACAAAACCAATAGAGTTATACTTACCTATAGCGGCAACCATGATCAGATACGCAAAATACTTGCCGACAAATGGGACATATTAACTAGTGATCCCATTATTGGGTCAACGTTTGCGCGCCGACCCAAGATAACCTATAGGAAAGGCCGCAGCATCAGGGATATTATTGTCCACAATGATATAACATCTAGAAAACCAGCAAGTGAACACAACCTTAAAGGTTTCTATCCTTGTGGGCACTGTAAAGCCTGTCGAAACAGCGGCATGGTTAAAACTGTCTCTATTCCAGGATATAGCTCGCCTAAAATTATCAACCAATTTCTAACATGTAGCTCGACCTACTGGGTGTATGTTTTGGTATGTCCGTGCAAATTGTGGTATGTGGGCAGCACCACTCTAATGACAAAACAAGCATTTACAATGCAACGGTCTCGGCATTGCAAAAGTTAGAGCTATTAGCATTGTAAATGAACGCGAGTTTAAGGTCTTGACATTGTAAATTACAAGGTCTTTTATTTATGTTTTAAAAACCAAAACATAAATAAAAGTCATTGTCATTGTCATTTACAATGCCAATAGCTCAAAGTCGCGTAATGTGTATGGCAAACTACAGTAGCCTCCTGACGAGTGCCCTTTCACTTAATTTTTTACAAATGAAAGCCCTGGCACTTTTTTTTTTACAAATTAACCACGGGTGGTGTCCGTGTCTGCATGGAAGTGGTGGTGTCCATGTGATCATGGGAGTGGTGGTGTCCGTGTGTGCATGGGAGTGGTGGTGTCCGTGTGTGCATGGCAGTGGTGGTGTCCGTGTGTGTATGGCAGTGGTGGTGTCCGTGTGTGCATGGCAGTGGCGGTGTCCGTGTGTGCATGGCAGTGGTGGTGTCCGTGTGTGCACAGCAGTGGTGGTGTCCGTGTGTGTACGGCAGTGGTGGTGTCTGTGTGTGCATGGCAGTGGTGGTATCCGTGTGTGTATGGCAGTGGTGGTATCCGTGTGTGTATGGCAGTGGTGGTGTCCGATGTTTGTATGGCAGTGGTGGTGTCCGTGTGTGCATGGCAGTGGTGGTGTCCGTGTGTGCATGGGAGTGGTGATGTCTGTGTGTGCATGGCAGTGGTGGTGTCCGTGTGTGTATGGCAGTGGTGGTGTCTGTGTGTGCATGGCAGTGGTGGTGTCCGTGTGTGCATGGCAGTGGTGGTGTCCGTGTGTGCATGGGAGTGGTGGTGTCCGTGTGTGCATGGGAGTGGTGGTGTCTGTGTGTGCATGGCAGTGGTGGTGTCCGTGTGTGTATGGCAGTGGTGGTGTCTGTGTGTGCATGGCAGTGGTGGTATCCGTGTGTGTATGACAGTGGTGGTGTCCGTGTGTGCATGGGAGTGGTGGTGTCTGTGTGTGCATGGCAGTGGTGGTGTCCGTGTGTGTATGGCAGTGGTTGTGTCTGTGTGTGCATGGCAGTGGTGGTATCCGTGTGTGTATGGCAGTGGTGGTATCCGTGTGTGTATGGCAGTGGTGGTGTCTGTGTGTACACTTGTCTGGTAGTTTTTGGTGCAATCGTTTTTAAATATACGACCCGTGTCCCTCCGTTCAAAGCACATCACCATAAAGAAATGACATGAACTTTTAAAGGTTTTTTAAAGTAAGAGCTTTTCATCTTATTGTTGTCCAGGAAGCAAAAAAAGGGAAAGATAACAGCAAAAGAAACAAGTGGACAGACCGGCCAGGTACTGCAGGTTCAAGCCTGTGGGGTGCCGGCTCTTCACCATTCTGACACAAATAATTTTCTAATCCTACCGCTCTAAGCAAATTAACCAAAGGATCTGTGTTTACGAGATCCTGATGCTAGGACGGAAGACTACAGATGCGGACAAATTAGAAGGAAGCAAATGAGTGTCAATGAAACCAACCAATAGTAAGGAATGGGCGGCATCTAAGCCCCCTGTAAGGTAACAAAAGGTCTCGCAACAGACAGCTCATGTTCTGCCCTAGGCGAAATCTGAAACGAGGCTATATGACATTTCACACAGTATCTGTTTCAGGCCAGTCATTTGGGAGGTTAGCATACATTTCTTTACTCAAGAAGGCCTCATTACAAAAAAATTTAACACCAATGGGTTAGTAGGATGCCAGTGACACCCCGTTCAATGGTGCAGACACTCGCATGCTCCTCGGAAATTCCCGGTGGAGACAACTATTCCGGGAAGTTGGCCAAGGCCAATAATGTAATTAGCAATGGGGAAATATAAACAATGATAAGTTATTTCACTTATTAACTTCTCCAAACTCTTCTACAGGTATAAAAAGACTGCTAAATAAAACAGAACACAATTTATAACCGTGTAAAGGTATATTTAACTGTCGAAACAACTGCCCGAGAAAATAATGTGAAATTTTCCCATCATGGTTTCATAAAAAACGTTGCGAATCAGTGTTTTAAATAACTTAACAGATGTAGCCAGGGGAAATTCCTAGTGTTTACCGGATGCGTGCCTTGGGATTCGACCCCCATCCCTCATTCATTCTGGAATGCCAGACCCCCTTCCGATCAGTAGGACTGCGCCCAAGGACACCTGGATTTCCGATTGAACCACTTAAAATGCCTATCTTATCTTTCTCTAAATACCCGTGTGTGCCCTTTCGTTCAGGTGTGTGAAAGGCGGGGGTGGGTCGACGTGTTGATAGATGACATACACGCCGGTGAGGGTCACTCGTACAACAGCGGGAAGAACAAGGCTAAAAAAAAATAAGTCTTTTAAGCGATAGTGGGGATGGTGAACCTGAGGAGATAAAAGATGGGGGCGGAGTGGTGGAAGTGTTGGGACCGAATGTAAGGAGGAAGGCGGCAACGGTCAAAAGAGGCCATATGAAGAGAGAGAGAGAGGGGCAGAGAGGAAGGGAGGGGCGTGTGACTGAAATATGGGGTTAATGAAATGCTGCAAGACTACTGCACGCCGTAGGGAAAACATTTTCAGTCCTGTGCATTCATTATTTACTACTTAACTTCCAAGCGTATGGCTGCGTGCCCTCCTTTTATTCGTACATAAATCTATTAAATGATGTGACTTGTATCCCTGGGTCACGTCAGCGTAACCAGTTACACTGTCACTAAATACCTGAAAATATCGATTGTGAAATGGAAAACTCTGGGCTCGACACGGCATCCCTGGTGACCGGGCAGTCAAATGTATTGTGGCGATAGGTGAAAGAAAAAAAATACGAGACACGCTGGAGCGGGATGCAAGAACTAGAGAAGAAGGGAGGGGTCGCGAAAGAGGGCGATGCAAACTAGAAACAAAAGCGCGGGAACAAGGAAGGATCAAATGAAAGATTGAAAGGAGGGGGCATCTTATGCAAAGCGGAAAGTACAACAAGCGTCCGCGAACTTGAAAAAAAAGGAAGTCACTGTTACTCACGAGCCCAGCAGCCTCACCGGAAGTCAGGCAAAGTCGCCTGTGACGGGGGCGGGGCTGCGTCCGGACCGGAAGAGAAGGCGGAGTGAAAGCGTCTCGCGACGCCAGAAGGAGAGCGGAGTCCCTCAGAATTCACCTGGTAAGTTGCAAAGGACTGGGGGGGGGCTCGGTTCCCTTGTTGTGTGTGTGTGTGTGTGTGTGTGTGTGTATATGCATGTGTGCGACGGCGGGGGAGAGGGGGGTGCACTCGTGTGTGTGTGCGCGCGTGTGTGTATGTGAGCGGGGGGGGTGGGTGTCTCTGTATGTATGTGCGTGCGCGGGCGCTTGTGTGTGTATGCGCATGCGTGTGTGCTTCCCAGGAGACAGCGCCTGACCACAGCGCTCGTTCGCTTGCGCGTGTCAGTTTGAAATCGCCTCCAAGGCGACGCGCGCAGCCAGGATTGTGTCCTGGGAAGCACACATGCCGACAAAAGGTTCTCGACGGAGACGCGCTTCGCGCGGCTAGCCGAGACCTAAAAACGAGTACTTGAGCACATGCATGCCATCAATAAAAAAGACCCACATTACCCTATTGCCAGACATTTTGAGCTTTTCCACTTATCTAATAGTTCTCTACTGAGTTTCTTTGCCTTGGAACAAGTCCGCACTGGCCCCAGGGGAGGGAATAGAACTCTTCTCCTACGTAAACGAGAATCCAGATGGATTATTGAACTTGAAACCAAGTACCCGGGGGGCCATAATTTGGACGAAGAATTATCACCACATTCACGTTAGGAATAATTCTATATCCTTAATTTCTAAACTGCTGCAAGTGCTAACTGTTTCGTATGTATCTGATATATTGATTTACTTGTTTTTAACTGTACAACTGAACTATGGCGTAATAGTTTAGTATGACTTGATTTTAATATCACCTATTAATTTTTTCTTTACACAGGAGGAAAGGAAGGGTTGCTGAAGTTGTGGACTGTCTCATCCGTTCCAGACACCCTACCCTTTTCTTCCCCATCCTGTGGGTCCATTACAGATAAGATTATGTCTTCTATCTATATAATTTTTCTACATAATTTCCACTATATATGTATTAAATTCATCTTTTGGGCGCCTCTTTTCTTTTCCTTGAGGGACCTTTTACAGACTGCTTAATGTTATAGTATTTTGGATTGACATTACCGGCCATTTGAGTTTATAATAGCATGTATATGTACATATTGCATCTCTCCGCTTTGTTTGTTGTTTTAAAGACAGCTCTTGCAATTGTTGCAAATTTTGATTCTATAGGCACTATGCCGCATGCAATCCTGAGTAAGTCTCGAGTGTGTCTATGTAAGATTGGCATACTTGTATTACATTTTGACACTATGCCGAATTAAGTATTTTATGGCACTATGCCGTAGTCACACTCAATATGACCTTATGGTCTGTTTTCAAGCATAAACTCACCAAGTCGCATGGCACCGTATGCAGCGCATTATGTGTTCAAGCTCGAGCGGTAATGTTATCACCAGTATATTTAATCAGCTGTTACATCCTTAATGTTTATCTATGATTAATACATTCTAATAATTGTGATGTTAGTTGAAGGTCAGGAATGACAACTTTAGGTGTGGAGTTTCCTAACATGTATCAGTCATATGGTATTTCTTTGGACACTGAGTAATGGCCGCCGTGGTCTCAATGACTACTTGTCAATCACAAGTGCGTTTTTGTGTTAGCAGCCATGTATAAGACTTTCTGTATACACATACAATTCGTGTGACCAAGACAGCTTGCTGTCGAAACGCGTAACCTTTTGTGGATTAAAACCCGGTTTTCTATCTGAGCTCGAGTGTTTCTTTGAAGAAAAAATTCTGTGCATCATTAATCGTGCCGGGAACCCCGCCCGGCATACACTCGCCACCTGTGTATGGGCCACGGACTTCAGCAATCTGGATAACTTGTGTTATATATATATATATATATGTATATATATATATATATATATATATATCAACCTCCACATCACCACATACATATCGCTCGTGTTTCATTTGCGGCAAGAGCGTTCGCCGGCACGAGGTGTGGTTGGGACCGTTTTGGAGTCCACTTGCCGAGAACCAAATCGGCCGTCTTCTGCTTATGCCTTGAATAGTTTATTGTGGGACCTTGTGGCCCCGGTTTAGATAATGTCTCTCATTATACTTCCCCTTGACATCATTTTCATCTTGTGCCCACACGAAGGACACGGATTGTATGTTTTGGTGTTTACATCTCTCTCTGAAACTTACAGTTGAAATGCAGTACAGCTGGTAAACCCTCCCGAGTGTTTCCAGGGCTTCATCTCGTTTGGTCTTTGTCTGAAGGTTGTATCCCGGTTAAGGTGGCCCATGTAAGATATAATTTATTCTAAGGCCACCTTGTTTTCCTTCCACCTCCTTGTTTTAATTGGGTGTCCTTGTATTCTACACCGGTGTGTGCCTTGAAGAAGATGAGTGGTCTTTTGATCACTGACACCGAAATGCGCGTCAGTACCAGCACCTAAGCCTGGAGACACCTACCAAGAACTTAATCAGTATCATGTGCTAATTATATAAATATAAAAGAAGAAAATGCTAAATGCACATGAATATTGTAAACATTTTTATGTGAGATATATTATGGATGTATTCTTATAATGAAGTTATAAACTGATTTTTGTGTTCTTTAATTGGGATTATTGATTATAGGATGTTCCATTTTGAAGGCGCTATGTATGGTTTATTTTGACAGTATGAATGAATGAGTGTATAGTTATGTATGTGATTTTTTTAGATTGAGTGAATGAATGATGTGTATGTGATGGGTGAGAGGTTACTCTATATATAACAAAATATATGTTTTTGTGAAATATATGTGCTTGACTAAATATCTGTATTAAAAGGCTATTTGATGAAATAAGAAAATACAGAAAAATGAATAAATTACTATAAAAATAAGAGATTTGAAATATAAATGTATGTACATTTGGTTTTTGTGATTGTGTGGCCTACACATGCACCTGACTCTAGTTTGAAGCATAGTTTGGAGGTGTGTTTTTTTTCTCCAAGTATTTGGTTTTCTTCCCTGTGTCAATCCTTATACTAGTAGCTTTGAGGAACCCCTTTCTCTTATATATAACTACATGTGAGGGTGCTTACAAAAAACTGCGGTTAATTATTCTGCATGTTCCCAAATTGCAAGTGCTTCAAACTTATTTAACCCTTTTTCATAGAATGAACATCCTGAAATTCTTTACAAAGAAACGGCCAAGTGCAGTGAACCTATATTCAGACAAATCAGAAATTAATATGATTCATCATAATAATACGCCAGAGCTACAGTCTACAATTCAATATGGAGTTGGGGCAGCAGATTTAGAAATATCAAGTGATTACACCCCAGCCCCAGAAACTTTTTGTGGAGTTGTCATAGCCTCAGACGAATCAAGCAATAGTTCTTCTGCAACAACAATGAATCTTCATGTGCAGTAACTGTTGATGGTACGCAGGATATATCTGGTCAGGAACAAGAAAGCTTTTATATTTGTTAACTTGACAAAGATCTGTACCCATTTGAGTATTTTATTGGACTGTATTTGGCTGATACTACTACTGGTACTGCAATTGCTACAATTGTAAAGGATGTTTAATTCTGCTATGGACTTTCTCTGTCAAAGCTGAGAGCACAAACCTATGATGGTGCAGAGAATATGTGCAAGGAAATACCATGGTGCCCAAGCATTAATACTCCAATAACAACTACTTGCTATTTATGTCCATTTTGGAGCACATTGTCCAAATCTGGTTATGCAGGCTATAGCACATAAATGTTCCATCATGGAAGATGCAGTACTTTATGTCCAGGAACTTGGAAATCTGGTTGGTCAATCTATAACATGTCGTATAATAGTCTCAGACTTATTCAGCACAGTGTAGAAGGCCGTGCAAATGTGTTAACAACAAAACAACGGTGTTCAACACACTGGATGGTCCATGTAAAAGCTGGACAAAAAGTAATAGATACTTATGAATCCATTCTGGAAACCCCATCAAAATTTAAGTCCAAATGGTGATGTGTCTGCTCGTGCCTGTGGTTTGCTGGCACAGTCCTAGGTCCTCAGATTGCTCTCCAAGTACTGCAGCTTCTAGAATACTTGAATATTGCCATGCAAGGACACCAGCAAACTTTGTCAGAGCTACTAGGTGCTTTGAATGTTGCAAGAAGTGCAATACTAAAGCTTTGTAGTGATAAGTCGTTCGATTCCAAGAAGCACATGACTTCTAAGTACAATCTTAATGCCACTGAAATGCCATGACTGCGGCGAATCCCTAAACAGATAGATGATGAAGCAGCAGAAAATTTTAATTCTGCAACCACCACTTTCTCCCTCAGTATTTTGAACTTTTAGATACCGTTTCTCTTCATCTCTCTCTGTTTTTACCAGGAAGGCATCCAAACATATCAAAACCTTGAACAGGTGCTTTTAACAGGCAATGGCATTGACTCTATTGCTCTGTACAAATAAATTGACCCTTTGCTGCTCTCAACTCAATTAACGATATTATCAAGTATGTACAAGTATTTTTCCGTCACGGAACTAGCAGACATACTCTGAAAATGGCTTCCAAGAGAGAAAGCTTTCCTTTCACAAGATGAGAAGCTACTACATATTCTTTTGGTTATTCATGTATCTTCTTATGAGGCTGAGAGAAGCGTCAGTGGTCCCCACCGACTGAAAACTAGTCTAAGATCAACTATGTCCCAGAAAAGACTGAATCATGTTGGCATGTGCAACATACATAAAGAGATGCTGGACTTAGTTGACCTACAGACAATAGCGAATTAATTTGTTATCCACCTTGAATGGCACGAGAAAATATTTTGCTTTTCACATTAAAGTTCATAATTATATTAAAGCTGCCTGCAGCAAAAAATTCATTTCTAATAAGACCTATTGCATTTTGAGGTTTAGGAATGTCACTAAGAGCATATAGCTTATTCTTCATTTTTTTGTCCTACCTTTGTTTGTCATGTGCACGAAGATATAAGATTCATAAGCATGTTTTTTTCACATTTGGTCGAATTACATACTGTGACTACATGCCTGCCTGTCTCAATATTTCACATCAAAACTACACGATTGCATTTGTTTATCAAAGTGTTTGTTTCTCACACAAAGGACGATTGTATAGGTTCACTGGAAAGTCCACAATGTTATCCCTGTCCCCCCTGGAAATTTAGGGGCCGATTGCGATGTCGGTCGGAAAGCCCCTGACTGCTAGTCGGAGGTTTTCCGACTGTTGTCGGAGACTTTCTGACTGACACGGTCGGTTTGCAGTCTGACTGCCCGATTACAATGTCTGCGGTCAGAATGTAAACCGGCCAGTCATTTCGACTCGGTACGACCGGCTCTCTGAGTCTTCCTGCCAGTCGGAACCGCACTATAGTCCCCTATGGACTCCATTTCCACATTCAGGATTATGATGTCGGTTTCCCACAGCCTTTCCGACACTGAAAGGCTGTTGGAAAGCAAATTTGGGGGCTCCTAGCAGGGCCCCCTTGCTTCTGCGGTCTACGGTTGGTGGTTGAGCGGGTACCTAGGTACCCCCCTGTGAAACCCTGCACTGTGTGGCAGACACCATGGGGTACCGGCCAAAGGTTGCAGGATATTACACACACACCCATTTCTCAATAGGAGCCTGTATGACGGCTGGTTTACAGTTGTAACACAAGCTCCCATAGAGAAAAGTGAGTATGCAACAAATAGTGTTTGGTCACATTGTAATCAGGCGGTCAGAACCGCCGACCAGAGGTCGGACCGTCCCGAGACGGTGTTGGTCGGAGGCAATGCCACCCGACATCGTAATAAGCCCCTTAGTACCTCCTATGTTTCTGCACTCAGGGTTTGTATCGGACTCAAGGGGGTTAATAATCCTTATCCGAAAGATAAAGTAATGGGTGGATGGAAAGAATATTTAACTATTTATTAACTATTATAACAAATATCGCAATATACTTCTCAACCTAATCCTCTACAAATTCAACAACCCACCAAAAAATATATAAATATATATTAATCTTTAAATATATTGCCAAACTAAAACACATAAAATAAAAATAAAAATATCAATAAATTAATTTATAGAACTCAAACTTATAAAACATTTTAAAAAACTAAATGTATTTGATAAAATTATATTGAAGAAAGCTATATTAAATGCTTCTATATTATTAAGGAAAAATGTAAAACATGACATTCTTAACTGCAATATTAGGTCCAGCAAATTTTGTGGACATTACATGGTTTTTAAAACGATATTAAAGAACAATGTTTTTGAAATAATCATAAGGTCCAACATCTCAGGGGTAAATAGTCAATAATGCATGTGTTTCAGGAGACCTCCGTGTGGTTGTGATTTATCACTTTTAATTATAGTCCCAAATAAGAGTAAGAATACCCCTTCTTCAATATCTTTTAGTGTTTTTGTATGCATCCCCTGCCCTCCCACTATTTCAAATTTAAAATCAAATCTCCTTATCTTGCTGCTTTTGTGCATGTTAATGATTCATTAAAAAAATAAGAAACACTGTTTTTAGTATTTGCATGTTGTTTAACTTGAAAAATTTGTTCTTTGCTTTATTTCTGTGTAACAAAAGTACAGACATGTTTGCGTTTTTTAGACAGTTTTGTTGATTTTTAACATATAAAATAAACTACAAATACCAAAGCAATCAGGCAGGTATTCGTCAGTGCCATACACCCTGAGCTCACACATTAACAACTGTATCACAGGAGAAAACCTATTTAACTGAACATAGACATTCAACAGCAGTGGCATAAATTATACAGTTTTTTCGAGTACATTCATAAAGTCAATCACAGACTTGTAGCAATGATAATATGAAAATGCACATCACATGACAATGTACTTATAACATCCCATTGTGGCCACAACCACCCCCATTTCTTCCTAAATTTGAATGGGCTGCCATGACCAGCATACCCCACCCTTCCACCATGGTGTACCAGTCCACATTTGTTGACAATAAACAACAAGACCAGTCCACAACTAGTCGCAGCACCTCTCTAAGTATTCCCTCTAGTAGCAATGGAGAACTAGATATAGGGGAAGGTTCTTCTGCACAAAACCTAGGAGAGAATACTTTTTTAAGGGAGGTTCAAAGGATAAAAATGGGGAACAGAGAACAACCAAAAAGAATGGAAAATATAAGAACACCCGAAGAGATAAGAGAGGGGGGAGATCAGACAGGAGAATGGGGAGGGATGCACACCACATCTTGGGACAAAAGAAAGGAAGGAGGACCCAATCCGAAATGTCTCAATAATTAACTTGTCTGATGCTCCACTCTCCACTGATATGCAATCCCGGCTCAAAAAAGGGATGGGTTTTTGCCCTAGTACAAAGGGAGACATCTATAAGATGAACATTGATGTGTTCAAATACATAAAATGTTTACAATTGAAAAGAGATTTTGTGCTGAACCCTAAACCAAAAGTATACGGACAGATGGCATGAGTACTGTGTGCAGTGACCTCTCTATATAGGACATACATGATACTGTGATGTTGATGTCAATGTCAAATTTGGAAGATGACCCTGTTACTGTGCATAAGGTGTAGTGTAGTTCCTATATTCTCAATAGGCTCTGCGCATTGGAATAATATATACTATAGCTTAGACGTAGGACTGAGGTCAACTAGATCTCTATCGTATATATTAAACTTAATTGTGAGTGCCAGCTAGCTCAGAGGTCACTAGAAACTTTCTCGAATTCACAAGAAGGGATTAGTTTCTGACAACCGCATAAATATGACAACTTTGTTTCCCTAGGATAAGAACGTATCTCTAGCGTCGCGGAAACAATAGATAACTATTTTACTCAGTCAATCGTGCATGCTTCGTTTCACCAGAGGTGCAGAGAAATAGAGAGACGGGCGTTTTCAATAAAAAGTATTTATTGAACAGTCTTCTTTCACAATCATAAGAAATGTACTGCTACAACTGTAATACTGGTTATAAAGTACAAGGCATATAATATGATAAGTATTATAAAGTAGTACTGTAAAAGCATGATATGGTTTCTAAGCCATAAAATACATACAGTGATAAAATAATAACTAAAAGTACTCAACTGGTGCTTCTAAAATACGCCTACCCCGGTGTACCTAACCTAAGTCTAGTACAAGGGAAGAAGTAAGTGAGGTGTAGCTTAAGTTTAGTATTCTTTGCCAAGAATCTATTCCAAGAATTCTCTAAGGGTCTAATCAGCCCCGTACCTTGGGGGTCTTGTATCTCTCTCTCAGGACTCGATTTCCCAGCAACCCGCAATGGTAGCCTGGAAGCACTGGAGCTGGATTTCTCGGCAGGAGAAAAGGCAGCGTCTCTCAGTGTGTCAGCTGGAGGGTCGGCTTCCTTTGGCACTTGCTGTAGCAGGGCGCGTCAGGCAAGTAGATAGTCGATCTGCTCCAAACCACTTTGTGTTTGTCTGGGCAAATGTAGGCATATTTATACCTTGAAGGTGCCGAGTTTGACGTATGATTGGACATAATAACGTCATCAAAGACTCAGTTCTTTGAAAACTCCATGATTTCCTAGATAAATTAGTATTCAGGCAAGGGGAAGTCCCTAGCTGCTGAAGGCGGGTTTTTCTAAGAAATCGTTGTTGATTCTTGGAACTTAGTGGAAGTAGCCATGCCGTATTTGGGCTGCATAGGCTCAGTCTAAATATGGTAATGATTTCTCTGCCTATATAAGGATCGGGTAATTTATACCTATATATGGGCATGAATCGGGAAAATTACACTAGGGTCCTAGATTCCTACACAACAAAGGTAGTGAGTGATTTTAGTGCACAAACTGATATGAGCATTGACAGTGGTTTAGAAATCTAATCAAGATGGACACCACAGGGAGCAGGTACTAGCAATATTGACACATTTTATGTTTAGGTCTGTAATGATTTGCTTAAGCTTAGAGACAAAGAAAAATACAGAACGACACTGGGTAGAAGTGGAGATAATCTTAACCCAGGTGAGGAAGCAGCCCTTAGAACCCTCCAAGATAATAATGAGATCACATGGAAAGAAGCTGATAAAGGGGTAACCATTATGGTCATGAATCAACATGACTACAAGAGTGAAATACTGTCGCAACTTGGTGATATGACATACTAAGAGAAGGTGACGAGCAATCCTACATTAGCATTGATAAAAATCAATCAACATTTAAAGACATGGCATGACCACTGTTTACTCAATGACAATGAATATACGTATTTAGGAGTAGATAGGACAAAGTATCCGCGTAGCTACACCCTCACCAAGGTACATAAAAACAAATCCTTTGCACCAGGCTGACCAATCAAGTTGGGTATTGTGGGGCACACAGAAAAACATTGAATATGTAGATTTATTTCTACAGCTATTGGTTAAGAACTTGCCCTCCTACATATAGGACACCAAGCACATACTTAATTTATTGGGAGACATAAGCTGGGAATCAGGCATGATAATGGTTACCTTGGATGTGGTATCACTATATACTATCATTGGACGCGACCAAGGACTAGCAGCTTTAAGACAAATATTGATCAAAAGATCTGCCAGCCTATTGGAAAACACAGAGATGTTGTTAGAGATGACTGAATTGATCTTGAGGAACAATTTGTTTTATTCAGGGATGAATGGTACAGACAACTGCAAGGGACTGTGATGGGTTCCAAATTCGCTCCTTCATACGCCTGCCTCTTTATTGGGAAGCTGGAGGGGGTGCTTATTTGGGGCCTACATGAAACACTACATGTTTTACTGGGGGCGTTACATTGACAATTGCATTATGATCTGGGGAAGAAGTGTATTGCAAGTAAATAGCTTATTCTCTTACCTTAATGGGAACCAGTCTAACATAAAATTTACATTTCATCATAGCACAGAGAGAATCATTTTCCTGGACTTGGAACTGTATATCAGCAAAAATTAAATTCAGATCAGACTTTGTCGTAAGCCCACCTCCTGCAATTCAGTATTACATGCATCCAGTGCCCATCCAAAATGCGAGGGTAGTGCCATCCCTTTGGAGAAATGACATGGGCTATTCACATTTGCAGCAAAGCATCATAATGTGAGAAGGCACTCAATGACATTGAGATGAGGTTCATACAAAGAGGATAAAGTAGGCAAGTGCTGCCAGGACACAAATTCCTAAGATGAATAAGGAACAAACACTAATCAAAAGGCACCAAGGGAGGGTGTGATCTAACCAAGTACGGTTAGTGACAGATTACAGCAGACTTGCTGTTAAACTTTGCAAGTCCCTACAGACACCTTGGCACCTACTGACATCAGACAGAACACTACAGGGCCACATCACTACCAAGCCTGACCTAATTTGTCATAGGCGGAAAACCCTTAAAAAACAACTCAATCCTAGCTATCCGAAAAGCAGGTGCTAGGAAAACTGGTTAACGAACTAGAGTTTGGGTTTTTACAAATGTGGCGATTGTGGTGTATGCAGGTGGGCTATGGACAAAACTAAGATTTGGGGCCAGATGAACGACCCTTTTTTGTGTGGAAAACGGTTTTGCGACCACAAAAAAGGGTTCAGGCATGAACAAACGCTATTTTGCAAGTCACTGACTCGCAAAATAGCGTTTGTGACTCTTGCTATTAGGAAGGGGCGTCCCTTCCTAATAGCGCGTCTCAATGCCATGTACTATTGTTTTGCGACTGCATTTGCGTCACAAAACACTCACAGTGTACCACCTACTTCAAGTAGGTGGTAAACCACTCACAAACAGATAGGGGTCCACAGGGACCCCTTCCCTTTTGTGAGTGTGTGTGAAAATATTTTTGTAAGGCCAGGCAGTGGCCTCAGGGACCACTGCCTGCCCTAAAAAAATAAAACTGAAAAATGTTCTTTTTCTTTTTTAAATGCTCTGATACCCGATGTCTTTTTTAAAAGCTCTGACACCCGATGATTTTGGTTCTAGTTTGCGCTGTATAAAACTCTAACAATATATATTTTTTTTAAACACACATGTATTCAGAGCCAAGCAGAAGGCACCCAATGGATAACGTAAGAAAATACTAACTTGTTATACAGTGGCATTTTCAGAATTGCAATTTAAAATCTAATTTTACCATAAGTTAGGATTTTCCATTGTGATTCCAGAGACACAAAACTTTATTTACCTGCCATCCAAGGAAGCTCTAGTTGGGATTACTCCATGCTCATTCTAACAGGCCCATTTTGAAACCACCCTTGGAAGGGGCCTGAAAGGTAAGCAAGATTCTCCCAGAGGTGCGGTTGTATCCCGGTCCCACTCCTGTTCACGACACCTGGAGGACCGTATGTTACTAAGGAGGACCGGACCAACAAGCCTCTGGCATAATCATAGGACTGATCTTTATTTCCCTCTCCAAGCCTCTAAGGACGCCCAGATCTTATTGGCACTGGAGCTATCGCAGGCAATGTCGGATTGACTAATCAGGATGATATTCTTTAGGCAATCTGCAAAGGAGGGAGGATTTTCCGACTTCCAGGCTCTACATATTTCCCTCCTGGCAAGAACTACTAAATAGAGCGCAAACTTTGAAGCTTGTGCACTCATGCAATAATCTGGCAGAAGGCAAAAAAATCAGTCGTACACTTATTTACACTTGTACCAGTAGGACCTCCTCCAGGAAACCACAAACCTTTAACCAAAAGGAGCCGATCTTCGGACAGTCCATAAATATATGCCGGTCATCCGCAGCTGGGCACTTACATCTGGGGCAGTAGTAAGTCGTCATGGTCACCTTGGATAGCTTCCCAGGAGTCCAATACACTCTGTAGGCAGCGTTTAAGTGATTTCTCCTGAGATTAGCTGGTTTAACTATAGCCTGTAACATAGTAAAAGATTCACACCAGAGTTTCCGTAGACCATCCCCATTTTCAGAAAGATCGCTGCCCCAGCGTTTCTCGAACTCCAGGTCTAGACAATCCCCTCCATCAATAAGGGTCCTATACCAGAATGATACCTCGCCTTTCCATGGTCCTAGTCTAGAAATGGAGTCGATACTTGTACTCATATCCTCAATGCTCCATGACTGTGTTGCCCACCATGCGGAAAGTTGATAAAACTTAAATCTCGTCAATGTCCCACTGGTTATATTCGAGATTAGATCCCAGCTGATGAGTTGTGAATCTTTCTGAAGGTCTCCCCACAACATAATTCCTGCTAGTCTAAGTGGTTGTGATAATTGGTCCTGGAAGCATTCGAGGGTACCTGGAGAATCCCATATTGGAGCCTGTGCCGTTTAATATGGTATTCACAAACATTTCCTAATATACCCCCAGTTTTTAAGTGCGGCCAATAAGATCTTAAGACTGACTTTTTTATAGAACCTAGTATTGCCAAATGTATAGAGGAAAAAGTCCTGTCCTTGCGGGACATCCTGTAACATTGCCTGAAACAAAAGGCCCATAGAAAATGAATCTACCTTATTGGCTAACATTCTAAAATTTCTAAAATGAAAGGCATGACAATAGGAGAGTAGGTCAGGTAAGGCCAATCCTCCTATCTTTAGCCCTCTCCTGAGCTTTTTCCACGCTATTCTCAGGGTTTTTGTGGCCCATATAAATGAACCAATTTTACCGTGAAGGGTAGCAATATCTTTGTTATTAAAAGGAAGTGGGATTGAGTTAAACAAAAAAGTTAACGTAGGCAAAATAATCATTTTAACAAGGTTAACTCTCCCATATATATTCAGAGGTAGGTTCGCCCAACAGGACAGCAGGCCGCCCACCTCTTTGGAGACCTTTTCCCAGCTGATTTTAGGTGTATCTAACAGCTTCTGTGCTAGGTGAATCCCCAAATACCTCATCCGACCCTTTGCCCCTATTACATTGGTACAGTTCCAACTCATTATTTCAGTTTTTTCTCTATTGATTTTATAGCCAGAGATCTTGCCAAATTCCCCAGCTAATTCAAACAACCTCGGGATAGCTTTTACATGATCCGACGTGTACATGAGAAGGTCATCTGCACATAGGGCAAACTTCAATTCCATATTGGCAATCTTAAATGGGCTAATAAGGGGATCCTCTCTAAGGGAGCAGACAAAGGGCTCAATATATATGTTAAACTATAGAGGTGACAGGGGACACCCCTGTCTAGTACCTCTTGAGATATTGAACCATTCAGTTAAGATCCCGTTAACTAACACTTTTGCCCGTGGATTTAAATACATGGATTTAACAGCCTCAATAAAGTTAATCGGAAAGCCAAAACTCCGCATGGCCTCCCAAAGGTAGTTCCAGCTGACCTGTTCGAACGCCTTAGCTGCATCGATTGCAACAATAGTAAGTGGCAGCTTTTTATCCGTTGCAACATCTATCGCCCCCAAGGCTAAGAAGGTGAGCTCATTGAGCTGTCTTCCCGGTATGAACCCTCTCTGGTCGGGATGTATAATGGTTTTAATAATTTTAGCCATCCTGGTAGCCAGTATCCCAGAGAAGATTTTTAAGATCAGAATTTAATAGAGAGATGCCCCGATTTTTTGAGGATCTTTATCTAACTTGCGGATCAGGGACACTGTCGCCTCGGACCACGATGGGGGAATACCTTCTCCATGTAGATATATTTTATTGAAGAGGGTTTTTGAAGCCGGCACTACCCTGTCTGACAGGCCCAGGTATATCTCGACCGGGAGCCCATCTGGCCCTGCAGCTTTACCCTTACTCATTTTTTTGAGTTGCTCTTTAATCTCACCCTCCGAGATACTAGTGGAGAGATGCAGCCTGTCAGCTTCAGACAGTTGGGGTAGGTCTCTCAGATTTAACCATGCCTTAACCTCATCTGATCTATAATCAGTGTTTTCCTGATATAGGTTATGCATGAATGATCTGCTTCCTCCCTAATCTCTTCATCTTTCTGCAACAGGGCCCCTGACCCTCTTTGGACCAAACACTTAATGTGGTTCCTTACCCTATCCACTCTGGATTTCCAGGCCAACAGCGAGCCACATTTTTCTCCGTAGGCGAAGTGCTGCAGTTTACTGGCTTCCGATTTATCCTTAATAGTTTTATTCACCTTGGCGTTTCAAGCTGTGGAATCAGACTTTTGGAGGTCAAGGCTGCCTGTTGTAGCTCAGTCTCTTTCTCTTTAAATTTTCTTGAGGCTGTCTAGATCTGCCTATCTGGCCGGTTTCTTCTTATTAATCATTAAGGAGCTCAAGAGATCCCTCAAGTATGATTTTAGGGTCTCCCAGACTATCTGGTCGCTAGTGGAAGTTGCATTGAACCTGAGGAACTCTTCTGTCTTTACATCCAGCTCAGCCCTAACGTTCTCATCTAATAACAGGGTCCTGTCTAAAGTCCATCTCCTCTGGCACTCTTTAGACTTTAACTTGAGTGCCAACTCAACAGCAAGATGGTCAGATATTGGCGCCGGGGTGTAGGCTATAGATTTAAGATCCGAGAGCAGACTCTGATCAACCAGAAATGAATCAATTCTTGAGTATTGTTTATATTTTTTACTGTAGAAAGAGTACTCTCTGGCATTCCCTTTGTCCACCCTCCAGAAATCCAATAACCTAAACTCCTTGACCAAAGTTTTAAGGATGGAAAAAGATCTAGGCGGGACGTTATACTTTACCTTAGATGTTCGATCTAATTGTGCATCGAACACTAAGTTAAAATCACCTTGGAGAATCACTGGGGCAGATGTGTTTAACAAGCTGGCCTGGAGATTCAAAAGTGGACCAGGATTGTCCTCATTGGGCCCATAGTAAACAGCGCATACTATTGGTGCTCCCAGATAGTCAGAATTACCACTATCCACCTCCCTGATTGATCGGTATCCCATTTTTCAACCTTTATCCCCATATTACGCCTTATGATAATGGCAACCCCTCTTGTGCAACTCCTCTGATTGGAACACATCACCTCCTGAACCCAGCTAAACTTACTAAAACCTTGTTTGCATTCCTGGGCTTCTAGGTAAGTTTCCTGCAACAAAAAGATGTGGGCCTCATTCTTTAGGAACTCACATACCCGAGATAGCTTCTTACAACTCCCAAGGCCGTTAACGTTCCAGGAAAGGAACTTCATCTCACGTGACCTACCCATATTCTATCCGAAGGAAGACTATCCAGCTTGAGCTAATTAAAGTTGTTATTGCTTGTATGAGGACTTTTTTCCTAATTCTTTCCCTCCCTCCAACCCAACCCCTGCCACCCCCTTTGCCCCCCCCGTGAGGAACCCACCTTCCATCCCTTGGCGAAGAAACCGCCAGATGGGACCCTCCAGGAGCAATGAAGCGACTTACTATATTCGCAAATATGAGAAAAGCTAAATGTCCAACAAAAAAAAGGCATACGTGGCACTTAGCAATTAGCACTAACTAAGAAAAACCAAGGAAATATCCACACATCCCTCTAGAAAGCTTGTTTTTTCTAAAAAATGCCTTTAAATATATATATATATATATATATATACGTATATATTACCTACTGGCGGTCGCCAGTAGGTAGTTATAGTTAGGATCGTTTTCCATAAGAAATCCGCAACATTCTATTGGGAATAACTTTGGCGCCGAATGAGGGATCTGCCTGTAATTTTGCTTAACTTTGCCTTGCTGCGCTCCGCTCCTTCCCCGAAAGTTTCGGGGGGATCCGTCAAGCGGGGGCCGAGATAAAAGGGGGGTCCCAAAACGTGTTTTCCCTATGTTAATTTCCATAGGGCGGTTGGACTCACTTTTAGCCCGAACGGCTGAATGGATTTCCACCAAACTTGGCAAAATTGTAGGGACTGGTACCCCGATGTGCCTTTGCTATGTCTCAAGATATATGCTCCAGTGGTTTTTACGAAAATTAACTTTGAAAAAATATATATTGCCCAAAGATGGCCACCAGAGACAAAAAAATCAAATGTAGCCCAAATATCAGCCAGATGTAGCCCAACTATAGCCCAATGACAGAATGTCCCAGAGTGTTCTAAAGAACAACTAGAGCGCTAACAGTCTTACTTATGACAAAAGTATGGCACACCTGAAGTCATCTTGATTGGAATAAAGTGTTAACATTTAATTTGCAAAGGAACAAAATGAGGGGGTTCATTTTGCCATAGAAATTATGATTAGTGCTGAAGAAAGAAAAATTAGGGCACATTTTGAGTGACTTCTCAAATCCTCTTATATTTCATTAAAAAAATTCTGATATGCAGTCTCCCAAGATGGCCACCAGAGACAAAAGAGCCCAAATGTAGCCCAAATATCAGTCAGATGTAGCCCAACTATAGCCCAATGACAGAATGTCCCAGAGTGTTCTAAAAAACAACTAGAACGCTAACAGTCTTACTTATGACAAAAGTATGGCACACCTGAAGTCATCTTGATTGGAATAAAGTGGTAACACTTAATACATTTAATTTGAAAAGGAACAAAATGAGGGGTTTCATTTTTCCATAGAAATTTTATATATATATATATATATATAACTGCTATCTTTGAATTACACAGCAGGCACCCGGCACTGAGGAAGGCAACCGCCGAAACGCGTCTGCCTGGGGCCATGACAGTGTGGACTTCGCGTGAAATTGCTGTATTCTGGTGGTAATAAATTGAAGTTGAGCAACCTTGGCATGTGTCGGACCCGTTCTACAGGGGCGGGATTGGAGGAGATATATATATATATATATATCCAAAACCGATAGTTACTCCTTCTGGATCCCCACGACCCAAGAAAGGTGGCGTGCGTGCCGGCGGAGTTACTCCGGTATTCAATGTTACCAAACACCCAAAGTCATTGCACGCTCTCAGGACAAAAGATAAAAAAGTCGCCAAATCCAGAAAGTGCTGTTTATTCACAACGCGTTTCACCAAAAAATGGCTTGATCACGTGAATAACGCTTGTAGTTCATTGGATGCAGAAAATTCATAACATTAATTGAAATGTCGTATCCCATTCGGCACTCTCTCCAAATAACTCATAATGCATCATGTCAGTCTGACGTGTAAAATGAAAACTCAATAATGAAAATACGGCCCATAAAATAAATGACCGTAATTCTGCCCGATCAAAATACCGGGACTCCACCCTAATGTCTCATGTGTCAATCACAGTTGATTACGTGGTTATACCAAAGGGCGGACCAATTGAGAAGGGAGGGAGGAGTGACATGCTCTCGTGGGACGTTATGTTGTAAACAACTGTCTAATAAATCATGACAAGTAGTCCGATATGCGTGATTCGGGCAAACAATGAATTGACATATACAGAAGACAAACATTCACGGAGTATCACTGTCCCCGGTGTTGTCCAAAAGTACTGGCCAGTGCCAAAAAAGTTCATGTAGAAGTCAAATAAATCATAGAGTTACCATCATGTGCCGATCTCACGTTTAACAAGCATATCAGTGCCCATGTGAACAGGAAAAATAGAGAAGGGGAGGGATCCCGTGAACGTGAGGTGTAGGTGAAATGGGCCCCTTCTCTTATTCCTGAAAAAAATCGAAATGAAAAAACATGATTACAAAAAATACACTAGGAATATAACATCCTATACAAATATGTACATGTTAAAATATCAGTAATATCAATAATAAAACCCGCAGACAAGGGTGGCAACACTGTGATTATGGACACTGAAGACTATCTTTTTGAAGCCTACAGACAATTAAATGAGACCTCTAATTACAGTAGACTAAAGACGAATCCAATCAACAAAATGATGCTGGATTTACAAACCAAGTTAACCCAATGGCGAAATGAAAATTTGATCAATGATGATGAACTCGACCTGCAACCATGATGGCCGCCTGAGCCCTCGGCTCCGCCGACCCTTCCGCTTCCCTCCCGTACCGCTTCTTATCCTGCTTGCAAATCTGTGTTTATGCTGCGGTACTGGGTTTGGGAAGCGACGCTGTTTCCAGCGATGTGCTCCCCGTCGGTTTTCCTGTGCTGGAAGTGACGGGACGTCCTGTTATCCTGTTGATGCTCCGGGAAGGGGAACGATCCTTTGTTCTCAACTGTGCCCTGCCGGACGACAACTACGGCGGCCATTGACGGCAGGACGGCATCGGCTGGCAAGACGCGGCGACGACTCTGCGTCTCCCGCTGCGGCGCTACAATATCTCCTTTCATCTTCAAGCTATCTGGGTTCCATCGCTGGCGCTGCAACAATTGTATCCCTCTCCCCGGATGATTCCGTGAGTCTCCTTGGTGTCGAGCGGAGTAGTGGGGGCCATTTTGGGCGCAGTGAATCGCGTCTTCATCTTTGCCGTGGGCTCCTGTTCTGTCTCACATTCTGTTGCCATCACACACGGCGCTGGCATAGAGGGTGCTGCCATGATCCCCACGCCCTGGCAGTGCTGGTCGGGGAGCCGAATTTTCGGCCAACTGCCTGGAAGTGACTCCGGCGATCGAAGCCGGGGGTCGCCACATATCTGCGAGCCCCATGGGCGGGGGACTGCTGTGTCATCCTTTTACGAGGCGCCCTTGACTACTGGCGACGTTTTGTGTGCTCTGGCCGACTTGCGTGATGCTCTGTGTTGCAACGCCCGAGATCTGGAGGCTCGATTAGATATCATTTTGCCCCCACTCTCCTCGCCTTGCCGAACTGGCGCTCGCGTGCGGAGCGTTTCGCCATACCCTGGGCTCAACTGTTACAAGCCACTGCCTCAGAGATCCGGGGATGTGCTGCGGGAGAGGGAACTATACACTATTATAGCTCTGCCGGTTGCGGCACTGGTGGATGTTATGCGTCCTGCGCTGCTACAGATGTTGGGAGATCGCCTTAGGACGCCATCTTTGATACCTCTGTTGGGGTCTATTTGCGAGACTGACGTTCTTCTCCTGGATATTTTGTCTGCGCTTGGACTGTCCCACTTGGTTGGACTGTTGCTGTGGACTTGCCTGTGCTGTGCATCTCTGGAACACATTGCCCTGCGTCGGATGGCCGTGGGTGGATGGCGCCGTGTCTTGCTGTGGTCCTTCTGGCTGCCTCCACGGTTTCGTGGGACTACCTCGCTTCAGTACTTCATGGGCACTTTGGATCGTAGGGGACAAGGTTGACTCTGTTTTTTCCCCTTCCTACTTATTGATGATGGATGGACGGTGGAGCTGGACGTTGGTTATGTTTCATTAGGGGTCGGGGGTGGGGTGGCCGATACTATTCTGCTTGGTTGTTTTGGATACTTGTGGATGGCCCTCCTCCGGTAATATATGCCTCCTTTTTCTTTCTGTTCTTTTCTCTTCTTCTTCCTTTCGGGTACTCTTTTGGGGCGACAGACACATTGCAAGGGGGGGGTAGGCCGTAGCCTTTGCATGCATGTAGGGTGGGGGGTTATTTCGTTCTTTTTGGTTTCTATGGGCCTTTATTTCCTTTTTATTTTAAGCCTTTTTCTTTCCCTTTTTCTGGGTCAAGGGTTTTAGCTGTCCGGGGGTGGGTAGCTATTGGCGCACGACGTGTTCTGCGAATGTCAATCCTTAGGTATTGTGTTGGTGCCGCCATTTTGACGATGTTCTCATGCGCGCTGGATCTTTGCTGTGAGTTGCCCGCTTCAAATCTGTTGATCTGTCTGGTCCTTGATCCTTTCTAGTCCTTCCGACTTACTATTTTATTTACAAGCATAAAAAGGAAAACCTTTAACGATGGTCCTTTCCCTTCTCCTGTTTCCCAGTGGTATATGTCTGCCGATGTGATATGACTCGACTGTAATTTGTTTGACGTACTGCTGCGATGCCATGTTGTGCGCTTATGTGCTCCGAAACGTTGTTGAGGCCGGCCGGATGGTTGTAGGCCAGTATTTGTTTCTGACGTTTTACAATAAAGGTTTTTAAAAAAAACAACAAAAAAAAAAAAAAAAAAAAAATGATGATGAACTCAAATTTCTCACCAACGACTTCCCTGTTATCCCAACCATTTATTTTCTACCTAAAATTCATAAGACTTTATTCCATCCTCCTGGTAGACCTATTGTTTCTTCCTGCAACTCCTTATATGAGAAGATGTCAGAATTTGTAGATCAGTTCCTAGCCCCCATTGCCAAAAACCTAAGCTCCTACATCAGGGATACTGGTGATTTTTTAAGGATTCTAGATGGCGTTGTGTGGAACAAACAATACCTGATGATAACAATAGATGCAGTATCGCTTTATACCTCAATACGACATGAAATAGGCCTGAAAGCTTGTCAATACTATCTCAACCAAAAGAAGGTATCTGAGATGAAACACACACAGATGATTTTAACTATGATCGAAATGTGTCTGACCAATAACATCTTTTACTTCAATAAAGACTTGTTTAAACAACTCTGTGGCACAGCCATGGGCATCTCGTTCTCAGTGAACTACGCGAACATCACCATGGGGTGGTGGGAAAAAACTGTAGCCTGGGATCCAGAAAACTCAGAAGATCTTGAAAGAATTATTTTGTGGGTTCGTTTCATAGACGACTTGTTTGTAATATGGAATGGAAATGAAAAGCAATTTCAGGATTACTACACAAAGTTAGCAAACAACCAACTGGGACTATCTTTCACATATGAAACAAGTCGCACAAAGCTCCCGTTTCTTGATACACTTGTGTATATAGAGGATGATAAGATACATTCTACACTCTATAGAAAGAAAACATAAACAAACAGCATACTGCACGGGACCAGTTTTAACCCCAAACCCCTGCTGAATAGTATTCCTTTTGGAGAACTCATGCGTATGAAACGAAACTGCTCCCAACCAGAAGATGCAGAAGAGAAAATGCAGGAAACGATTCTAAGATTTAAAGAAAGAGGATATCAAAACCATACATTGTTGCGAAACAAGAAAAAAATTGATGGTATACCAAGGATTGATACTTTGATTCCTAAAAGTAAAGTAGAACAACAAAAGGCCCAGTCAATTCCGAGATTTGTAACGACTCTTGCAAGGCTTGTAAGATTGGGAAAAACACAAAATCAATTTTGGACCCCAATGGCAACACAATACAAGTGAAACAGAAAATAACATGCACAACACAATACGTTGTGTATGTTATAGAGTGCAAATGCGGTCAGAAATACATAGGCAGCACAATCTGCTCATTAAAGAAGCGCATTCTGGAACACATTCGAGCGGTGAAGAATAGAGACATTGCTTATGCTACTGCCAAACATATGATTGCCTGCCAAAATGGAGATTGGCGTGCCATGCAATACTATGGGATTGATACCATCTTGCCCAAAGAACGTGGTGGAAATCGAAAAAGGGAACTACGCCAATTAGAATCCCGATATATCATCCGGTTGAAAACAAAGATGCCGAGAGGGATGAACTTTGATGAGGAACTTGCCGTTCACCTCGAATAAACAATGATATAGCTTTCAAAAATCTTTTTTCAAAAATCTTTTTTCAAAAATCTTCTTTCATCTAGAATGAGGAGTTTGTTCTGACAATCCACAAGAAATGTTTATAAAACCTCCCTGTCTTTTCTTTTTTCTTAACTATCCTTTATTTTCTCCTCTCCCTCTCCTTTCTTTTTCTTTTTCTTTTTCGTTTTTTTTTTTTTTCCCCAGGGGTCTAAATGTACTATTACTTGCTTCACCCCCAGATGTCAGTGCTTTATGATGTCTTTACACTATAGAGAACTTCAATGATGCCAATGAATAATTAAGTGGTGTACTATACCATTACTTTAAAATTAACATTTTTTGCTTATAAATAGGATACTATATCCTAACTTTTTGTATTGGATTAGACATGTCACCCTGTGTACAAAGAACATGTATTCGTCCCCTTTTTAATTAACACGAACATTCTCAGAACTTGTGCACTACGATACCCACAATGCAACATCTCAAGATCATGTGGGGGTATAAAGAGTGTAACAAAGAAGGGACTCACCTACCGTGATCAAAGCCGTGGAGGCTGAAACGCGTCGGTTGAGCTTGACTAAATAAACACTTTTTGAACATCTAAACTTCCCTTGAGTGCCGCGTCTTTTGGAAAGCATGTAAATGAAATATGGGTCTGGGTCCGACCCCTGCGCTGAGCACCCGCTGATAGTGTGCGTCTTCATGTTTGGACCCTTTTTGTGGACATATATATATATATATATTCACTGAAAAAACCATAAGTTTCACACCAGTTATAGTTAGGAATTAGCATTTAAAAAACCTATTAAATTCACTGAAAAAACCATAGGTTTCACACCAGTTATAGTTAGGTGGAAATTTTACTCGCATAAAACCATTGAAATTCCCATGTTATAGTTAGTTGGACTCACTATAACTTGCGCGTGCAATGCACTGCTGATGACGTCACATATTACATCACTCATGACATGGTCAGTGACATCACTCATGACATCACTGATGACATCTCAAATGACATCACTGATGACATCATTCAGTGAATGTGTATCTTTCTGAAAAATAAATATTTTTTATATATGTATATCTAAAGGTTGATGGAAGAATAAATGGGTAAATAAATGTCTAAATGGATTTTTTTTGTGTAAAATTGATTGGTTAACTGACTTATTAAATGTATCTTAGTGAATACATATATTAGCGAGTAATGTTTAAATATTTAAATATCTGTATCTGTGTCTCACTTTGTGTATAAGTGGCTGCATGGGTTGGTGAGTAGCTACATGAGTGTGTATATGGGTTATTAGTTGTTTTTTTGAGTATCAGTATCAGTGTCTGTATGGTTCGGTGGGGGATATTACTTAGAGCATAGATGTATGAATGAGTGACTCACTATTTGTATGTATTTTGAAGACAGCATGTGTGCAAGACTGTATGGGTGGATGATTGTGTGTATGGGTGGGTTAGTGAGTATGTGTTTTTATAATTGATTGTTTAAGAGAGTAAATATGTTTCCGTTTCTGTAGAAGTATGTGTAGTGGTGTGTATATAGCAGTATAATCAAGTAAATGTTTTTTGATAGTTTATTTGCATGTGTGAATTTGTGTGTGAGTAACTATATGGATGAGTATTAGTGTGTAACAGGATGTATAGGTGTATGAGTACATATGATGAGTAAGTACATGCATGAGTGACTATATAGAACTGTTGGTGAATGAGTGGATGTGTATGTAGATGTTGGAATTACCTAATAAGTTGTTGTAATTGGTATTGGTTTCTACTTTTTTAAGAAAATGTTAGTTTCTATTTTTGAATGTGTGTGTCAAAGGTTATTTTATGCTGATAGGAGGTCTGCCACTTTGTCACAAGGATGTTGTCATCAGTGATGTCATTTGAGATGTCATCAGTGATGTCATGAGTGATGTCACTGACCATGTCATGAGTGATGTAATATGTGACGTCATCAGCAGTGCATTGCACGCGCAAGTTATAGTGAGTCCAACTAACTATAACGTGGGAATTTCAATGGTTTTATGCGAGTACAATTTCCACCTAACTATAACTGGTGTGAAACCTATGGTTTTTTCAGTGGAAAAAAAATAAAAATAAAATATATATATATATATATATATATATATATATATATATATATATATATATATATATATATATATATATATATTCACTGAAAAAACCATAGGTTATAGACCATATATAGTTAGGAATTAGCATTTAAAAAACCTTATTTTACTCACACAAAACCATTGAAATTCCATATATAGTTAGTTGCACTAACTATATATCGTGCACCCGCAATCCACTGCTGATCATGTCACATATTACATCATTCATGACATGGTCAGTGACATCACTGATGACATCACTGATGACATCTCAAATGACATCACTGATGACAACATCCAGTGACTGTATTTTTCTGTAAAGTTAAAATATGTCTTGAGTGGATGTATAAGTGTCTGGATGAAGGATTTAGTAGGTGCATGACTGACTGTATGAGTGAGTGATTAAATGTGTCTCACTGAATGCATGGGTTAGTGACTAAACTGTCTTAATTTGTGCATCATTATGTCTGTTGTTCTGTAAACTGCTGCATGTGTTGATCATTAGCTATACGAGAGGCTATATGTGTTATTAATTGGTTGCCCAAGTATTTCTATGGGAGATTGAGTTTGTGTGGGGGTGGCTGGAAGGTGTGAGACTCTATGCATAGATGTGTGAGCAGTTTATTCACTAGGTGTATGAGTTCAAGAGTGCATGTGGAAACAGCTACATGGGCAGTTGACTGTGTGCATGAGTGTATTGATGAGTGAATGGATATCTCAATGCTACATGTCATAGTAAGTACATATGTAAAACACAGTACATGTGAGAGTTGGCATATATAAATAACTGTGCATGAGAGCCACTGAATGAGTGAGTGGTTGTATCGATCATTGTGAACTTGTATCAGGGATTGTATAAGAGAGTAAATATGTGTTAGTATATGTTTCAATAAGTAAGGTGTGTTTAACTGTATAGTTGAAGAAATGGAGGTGAGATTGTTTCTTTGCATGACTGACTGGGTGTGTGAGTAACTCCATGGATGAGTGGCAGTGTGTGAGTGTCTGTATACACTGAGTGTATCTAAGGTTATATTAGAGTCTGAAGAGGTTTATCGTATTAGCACAAGAATGATGTCAAATGAGATGTCATCAGTGATGTCATTTGAGATGTCATCAGTGATGTCATCAGTGATGTCACTGACCATGTCATGAATGATGTAATATGTGACATGATCAGCAGTGGATTGCGGGTGCACGATATATAGTTAGTGCAACTAACTATATATGGAATTTCAATGGTTTTGTGTGAGTAAAATAAGGTTTTTTAAATGCTAATTCCTAACTATATATGGTCTATAACCTATGGTTTTTTCAGTGAATTTTCAAGGTTTTGTAAATGCTAATTCCTAACTATATATGGTCTATAACCTATGGTTTTTTCAGTGAATTTTCAAGGTTTTGTAAATGCTAATTCCTAACTATATATGGTCCATAACCTATGGTTTTTTCTGTGAATTTCATTGGTTTTTTAACAGCTAATATCTGTAGCTGTAAAATGTATTCTTCTTTAAATCCAAAAATATATTTTATATGTTTATGAATAATTTTTTTTTTAAATATTTTTTTTTCTTCGTTCCCGCTTCGCAAATCGGGAAGCTTCCCGTTAGCTGACCTTGATGCCGCGAAATAGACCGCGAGCCGGTAAACGTTTCTTTACCGCAAGTGCCGCGTTACAAAACAACATCGTGACGCCTCCCGTCCGCATGACGTTTCACGTTGTCGCGTGATACGTCATATGACGTACTACGTTAGCGAACTGGTACGCGAAGCGAGTCGCAAAGCGCAGGTTTCTGGAAGCAAACCGGGAGGCCCTGCAAAGCGCTTAACGTAAACACAGCAAGTCATGTGACTTGGTAATAACACTTTTCATTGGTTCATTTCACTTTTGGTTTCCTAATGATGTAAGACTAGGTCATATAATCTAAAATGAACACTTTTGATTGGTTGAGAACTCTTGTTTTTCCCAAATGATGAAAATCCCTCCTTCTTTCCTCACTCTGACTTTCATCATTGTGAGAGAAAGACCCTTTGTGATCACTGAGCAATGGCTTCTTTAGTAGCTTCAGCTGGTGCTTCCCCACCACCTCCACCACATCCAAGGAAGAGTGGACCACCTGCTCAAGTTATAATTCAACAAGAAGAAGAAGAAGAGGAACAGGAGGACGAGCACGAAGAGAGGCAGTTTTTGCCTGAGCAGCCCAGGACGTCTCACCGGAAAGAAAACTTCATTTGGCAATTTTTTAAAATTCCCAAAGGTCAGAAAAAAGTAAATGCAAGATACGTAACTTGCCTTATATGTCAAGATAGACTGTCCAGAGGGACCGACAAAAAATACAGTTTCGGAAACTACACAATGCATCGCCATATGACTAGGTGGCATCCTAACAACTACAGTGCTGCACAGTTTCGGAACGACCTAGATAATCTCCCTATTATGGCCAGAAGATCTGTTGTACCGGAAGTAACGGGACCAGAGGGCAGGGAGATGGTGCCAAATATACAAATGAGATTTGGTGAAGTAAAACACACCTGCGTATTTTGCGATGGATTCATTTCCTACGGAGAAAGAAGCATCACTCTGATCAACAGAGCTATTGACTATCATATGCAAGTTTGTCCGAAACGCCCAAAATAATAAATACTTCTTTTTTTTGTTTTGTTGCTCCTGTTGAGCCCTTTACAATGAATCGTTTTCATTGCCCCCTCCAAGAAAAACCCAAAAAAATATAAAACTGTTCCGAAAAATTCAAAAACAGTAAAAAAATGTTCAGAAAAATAAAAAAAAAGTTCTTTTCAGAACTACCTCCCCGTTATTAAAAAATTGGTACAATATTTGGAACTGTGCCAACCTCTATTTCTCTTAGTTCGCTTCCTAGTTCGCTCGCCGGTACGCGAACTGGAAGCTAACCAAAAACAGTAAGTATAAGGGAGGGAAACACACACTTATGTTAAAATAAAGACAGCTATAGGGGAGTAAACTAGAGATACTATTACCCGTAATCCACTGCTGATGATGTCACATATTACATCATTCATGACATGCTCAGTGACATCATCAGCAGAGGATTGCGGGTTTTTTGACAACATGCCTTATCCACGGTTTAATAACGCTGCCTTTTGCTTTATATAAGTTTTCAAATTGTATGAAATATATACCAATAGGTCGTTATGAACCTTTAGGTAGTGCTTTTCTTCATGAGGTCTGGTCGCTTCCATACACATACAGATGTTTCAAAGATGATCAAGAAGTTTATCTGAATGGAGAGGAATGCACTGAGACGCCAGATCATTCACTAATGTGTAGGCACATACAGTTACACGGTTCATGCAACAAACACCGACCAAATATGGCTTGCGTGTTGCAAGGCACGCCAGTTCCTGCTATCATCCCCACGTTCAAGTTGTTGGAAAATGGTAGTTATTTGATGCTCAATAATGAAGATTGTTCTGAGTTAATTAAAAGTATTCCTTTTATCGTAACAGTAAGTGAACGGGTTATTTGCTGCAGAAATGTTCTATTTCCTCCCACACATGAACATAGGGAGTTTTCAATCTGGCCACAAATACCAACCTTGGGACACGTTTCAACGGCATGGCAAGAATAAGAGCTCTTTTGTCTCAGAGAGAGGTGGCCTTGAGTTCGGCCCGTGAAACTTTCGTACTTCACATAGCGAACACCCGTACAGAGGTGCACACCCTTTTCAATTAAGATTTGCCTTTCAATTTCAGCAACATGTTTCCGACTATCTTTAACGCATCCTCCACAAAGTCCCTGACACACTTTTTTAAAGTTGTTACCAGTGGCCTCGTGACTTCATTTGAGAAAATCTTTGGAGTCATCCCTGCTTCCTTTCATTGTATTTTCTGCACTCTGGTTCGTGGATTGGCATTTTTACTTGCATTACCAGCGGACGCTCTTGTGCTTTTTTACATTTTTAAATATGGATGTCCCTCCTATGCAACCTCCGACCCTGCAGCTGCTGACACTGTTCCGCAATCGCATGCTAGAATATTATGGCACAATGCCGTTGGCGATATTAAGCACGGCATATGGATTATCTTTTCGGTTCTCCTACTTCACCTGTATCCAGCCTGTATTTCACTGCCTGACCTGTGATTTCGATTAGGCCATTGATTTGTGTCTCTGCGGACCGGTTTCTCCTGACGTCGACTTTAATCAGCTGATGACTCCTATCATTACTCACGAGTTGGTTTGTCCTGGCGAAAGGATTATGGCTGTGGCATTGATGCATGGACTACTTGGTCCCTGGAATTTACTGGCGGCAGCACAGTCTTTCTTGGAACAGAGCTTTCTTGAAAACCCACGAGCTGTCCTCTGATGGTGATAGAGGATCCGGTGCTGGGAGAGCACGTATGTTCTTTTCCGCTTTTAAATTGGATGGCTGAACTGTTTTCGGATGAAGACGGTGACTTCCTATTGGAGGCTGTTGCAGCTTATTTTGCATACACAGTTATGTCATAGACCTTTTTCATGTTTGATATGCTGAGTACTAGCATTTCATTGACAATTCATTAACTTATTTGTCAAGTTTTTATTATTTACCTTGCCTATTTGCTTAAGACTCGATAAAGTACTTGGCTGTTTTATTTTTCTTTAGCATTAAATTTTCCTAGTTTTTAATGCTTTACCTTGCGGACCGTCCACATATAAACTTGCAATCTGCTCTCATGAGATGGCACTTCTATTATCTTATTCAGTTCGTTTCCGGATCATGAGGAGGTGTCATCTAGGTCCTGGATATCTTTACACCGTGTTAAGTTAGCATGGGCTCATTACCGGTTTAAACGCCATTTTTCCTTTTTTGCAACTTCTGCACACGACACTTAGTTGTTGCTTTAGCTTTCCACCTAGTAGTTCATCGTGGTTTACATGAGAATAATATGTTATTGGTCTACTATCTGCTTTACTTGTTAAACTATATCTGTACAGCGAGTGCTAAAGTTTCAAGAACAACACGATACAGAATTGTTATGAGGTCTGATCTCCACGACTTCATACTCATAACATAAGTGCAACTTCTGCCAATTCTGGGCATGAGGCGGGTTTTATATTGCTTTGCCGAACACACATACACAACAGTTGATGCGGTTCACATGAAGAGAGAGCTGGTGTATGCTGATGTGATTCCTTCAAATCTAAGACACTAAAGTATGGGCACGCCCTAAACCAACACAAAGAGACCTTCTTAGCAAATAATATAATATGTGTATTAGGGAGGGTGAGATATAAGCAGCCGCGGGCCGTGGAGGGAGTTACGGTGAGGCAGGGAGGCGGGGAGGGGGAGAAGCAGGGTGGAGCCCTCTCTACCTTGCCCCTCCCCCTCCCCGCCTCCCTGCCCCACCGTAACTCCCTCCACGGCCCGCGGCTGCTTATAAGTGTTGCTAACTCTTATTCATTTACAGCATGTTAACATACTGTCACCATTCGCTTTTTATGTACTAGTAACTATGCTGGTAATTTTGCTACTGATAATATGTGTACTTGTATTCTCCACCCTGCTTCTCCCCCTCCCCGCCTCCCTGCCTCACCGTAACTCCCTCCACGGCCCGCGGCTGCTTATAAGTGTTGCTAACTCTTATTCATTTACAGCATGTTAACATACTATCACCATTCACTTTTTATGTACTAGTAACTATGCTGGTAATTTTGCTACTGATAATATGTGTACTTTTATTATCTAAGGTACTACGCCTGAGAAGACGGCATTAGTAAATAAACATTTCAAATACACATCTGTTCTTCTTAACTCCATTTTCTGGTTTCTAAGAAATCTATAACGACCGACTGTTCATGAGTTCCACGTATCCTGAGGTACTATAAGTTTATATTCTGGATTGTCTAAACATTGAGAGTTTGTTATATCCAATGTGACACTGTACCTAGCTTTCTAAGGAGTTTTTGATTACTAACGTGAGTTTTGGGACACCCTAATTCGCCGAGGTTCCAATCCTCTGTCCACAGTTCTGTGTGAGAATAGAAACCCTGCGACAGGGGCACCCCCGACCCTTGCTGGAGCTTCATCACACTTGCGATACAACTCCAGCAATGCATTCGCCGAGGTTCCAATCCTCTGTCCACAGTTCTGTGTGAGAACAGAAACCCTGCGACAGGGGCACCCCCGACCCTTGCTGGAGCTTCATCACACTTGCGATACAACTCCAGCAATGCGCCACCTTTACGGCACAGATACATCACGCATCTGTGCTGTTTTTGCCCCATGATGCGCCGCATTGTAAATGCAGCACACCATAGGTGACGGAACAGCGGCACAGAATGACTAACACATCCCTGGTGATGCGCCAGTCATCATAAATGTATCCCTATGCTTCTTATCTTGTTAGAGATGAACCGCCATATATATCATCAAAGTTTTTTGCATTTCCTAAATAGCGAACTTTAAGGAATAAATAGCGATTCTTTACCATTCCTAGTTTGCGATGAGCTATTTGCTAATTAGCCGAATGTAGCCCAATGAAGCCCAATGTAGCCCAATGTAGCCCAAAGATGGCCGCCAGACACACAAAAAAACAAATGTAGCCCAAATATCAGCCAGATGTAGCCCAACTATAGCCCAGTGACAGAATGACCAATCAGCTTCGCAAACCTCCGTTACGCGAAGCGGAGCGCTGTTACAGATATATATCTTTTTTTGAACGTTAATTTCTCAAAATCCACTGGAGCACATATATTGAGACCTAGCAAAGGCACATCGGGCTACCAGTCCCTACAATTTTGCCAAGTTTCGTGCAAATCCATTCAGCCGTTCGATTATTATTATTATTTTTTTTTTTTGCCCCGCGGGGCCCTTTTAAAACCTCCACATCAAACCTAGGGGGTCAGCGAGGATCTACTATTCCCCCTTATGGTCATTTGCCCCTTCGCTTTGGCCTCCTCTTGTCTCTCGATCCTACCGAGAGACAAGATGGCGGCCGCTACGGACTGTTTGGAATGTTGACAGACGCCAGAGAACCAATCAGCTTCGCTTCACAAAGCTCCGTTGCGCGAAAAGTACGCGTCCTGGGCCGCTGCCCGGTCCGCTGTTACAGATATATATCTTTTTTTAAACGTTAATTTCTCAAAATCCACTGGAGCACATATATTGAGACCTACAAAAGGCACATCGGGCTACCAGTCCCTACAATTTTGCCAAGTTTCGTGCAAATCCATTCAGCCGTTCGGGCTAAAAGTGAGGCCAACCGCCCTATGGAAAACTCAATGTTAAAAACACGTTTTGGGACCCCCCTTTTTTCTCGGCCCCCACTGGACGAACCCCCCCCAAATTTTCAAGGGCTGCTCAGAAACAAAATGTGCCATTTTCCTGAAAATTTCAGCCAATTCCGTCCACAAACGCCAAAGTTATTAGACATAGAATTTTCAAAAAACCCATAGAGAAAAAATCCTAACTATATATACCTACTGGCGACCGCCAGTAGGTAATATATATATATATATATATATTTCTTAGAGTCCTCTCTCCTCTTCATCCCCACTCGGCGGAAGTCACGGCACAGCAACTGGTAAGTTTTTTCCAAAATTATTTTATTTTACACACCATGTGCAAAGGTTTCTGTGCAGTAAATTGGACGGCCTACGCGTTTCGGCTACTCCTAGCCTTCCACCATAGAGTCCCTGGAGTCTAGACCATTTTTAAAAGTGCTTAGTGCAAGTACCCTCTTCCCTTTCCATTATTCCTCTAGACTGTCAACCTTGCTTGCAATCTCTGGCACATAGCGGTCGCCATTTTCTTAATATACAACATTACAGTGAAGTACATGTAAATGTTAAATTATTTTGAATGATTTCATTTCATCATGATTGTGCATATTATGAATTCAGACTAGAAACATTTAACATTTAATTCACAGTAAAGTACCAGTTTCGAAAAAAGAATTTTTGGTTCTCTATCAAGTCCTTTTTACTTCATTTTCTTCAAGACTGATTATTTTTATCATGCTTTTGATTTCTTGATGCTTATGTACATTATATACAAGATTATATGTTCTCCATCGAGAAAAGTTTATTAGGTTTTTGGTCTTCCTGGAGATTTACAATTAAAGACCATTATGTACATAATTTACAGATTTCTGTGTCCTTAAACGGAGTCCGATTTTACATTTTATTCTGATTTCCTTTTGAAATATTTGCAGTCCATGTTGTAAAGTACATCATTATGTTTCAGCAAATTATTTCAATTTGAGGTACTCCTATTAAAGACCAGCTTCATCTATGTACATATTGCATCACAGTTAGGATGATCCATCCGTCTTTTGATCATCATGCTCCTCCGTTTTGTAAATCAATTCATTCAATGTTCATCTGGCGACTTCCCCGATGCTATTCAACTTAATGACACCTACGTACGAATATATACAGATAGCCCCAAGATATTGGAGTTCAAGGTTTTTCGACTGGATTCTTGTTATCATGTATCATGATAGCGCCTTGATGCCTACGGGTTTAGTTGCGCTTTAACAAATCTCTATTAATAATAATAATTAATAACAGATGTACAAACAGTTCCGCGTCTTGGCTGTGTCCATATGGGTACTCTGTCCCCATCCCCAGAATCATTCTTGATTCAAGTTTGCGTAGCTGTAATGTACGATATCCCCCTCTCTCTGATTGTTTACTGAGCTTGATCCCTGAGTATTTCAATAGACTGGGGTTGCTTTGATGGCAATCAGCAATCCCAGTGGAGATTTTAACTTCCACTGGGAGATATCTCCCAAAGAGGGGCAGGCAAGCCATCTAGAGGAAGCATTAACAGCGCTTGGACTGTCACAACTTGTAGTAGGTCCTACCCATGACAAGGGCCACACGCTGGATCTGGTGTGGTCGATTGACCCCGGGGCCAGGCCGGTAGTTAGTACACCATGCGTATGGTCTGACCATTATCTGCTCAGGGGACAGAAGGAGGCACCAAAATATGGAGGGAAATCCAGGCCAGCATGGAAAACTGTGAGGCGATGGAACTCCATAAACGAGGAAGATCTGGTGGGAAACTTACTAAACTCCGCCGCACTAACCACTTGTGATGATAATATAGAGGTCACTTGCCAGAAGGTAGTGGACAAACTAAAATCTACCATCGAAATAGTGGCACCGGCTAGAAAGGTGAAAATGGTGGACAAAGGAGCAGGAGCGCCCTGGTTTAATGACTCGCTGAGGTTAAGGAAACAGGCCCTTCGGAAGGCAGAGAGAGCCTGGAGGAGGGATTATAATACGAGGGCACAGAGCCTATATCAGCACGAGCTGGCCACGTATAAAAAGGCTATCCTAGCACGAAAATCTGAGGTTTTTTAGACTAGGATCGCAACATCCCAAAATACGAAGAAAGAAGTTTTTAAGGTCCTCTCTGAATTGAGGAAAAATAAGGAGCGGAGGCCTGACTTTTCGCAGGAGGACTGCCAAAGATTCCAGGATTTTTTTATCAACAAAATTGAAGATCTCCTGTTAGAAATCTCTCACTCCCCTGTTTTAGAATGCTCGCTACAAGTTACGCCTCTTACTCCTAAAGTTGATAACCCCCTGAAAACCTTTCCCTTGATTACGAAGGAGATGCTAGCCAGCTTGATAGGGAGAGGTAAAGTCAGGCTCCCAGGTGGATCCTTGCCCCCCGAGGGTTTTTAAGCTAGCTATGCCAGGGATGGAAGAGGATGTTCGCAACCTTCTAAATAAGTCTTTGGAAACTGGACAAGTGCCGGTTATGCTTAAGGAGGCCCGGTTGATTCCGCTGCTTAAGAAGCCTGGGGCGGATACTAAAATTCTAAAGAATTTTAGGCCCATCTCCCAATTACCTTTCTTAGCAAAGGTTTTGGAACAGCATGTGCTGACATACCTCTCAAAGCATCTGGAGACCAATGATCTTTTAGAGCAAAATCAGGCTGGCTTCCGGGTACATCACAGCACGGAGCTGGTGATGGTGTCTATTTTAGACGAACTGAGGTGTAGAGCTGATAAGAAGATCCCTGGGGACCTGGTGCTACTCGATCTCTATGCGGCCTTTGACACGGTGTGTCATAGTCAATTGCTGTCGCGTGTGAGAGACCTGGGCATCGGGGGGCCTACACTAGGTTGGCTTACCTCTTTCTTGCAAGATAGATCGCAGAAGGTGCAGTTGTCCGAACTAGTATCAACATCAGCGGCCATCACCTGTGGAGTGCCGCAAGGCTCGGCTCTCTCACCGCTCCTTTTTAACATCTACATGCAGCCACTGATTTCAGCTCTCAATCAGATGGAATGTCAGATCTTTAATTATGCTGACGACACACAGATCGTCATCCAAATAGAGGATTCTCCAGGAGCACAAGCCAGGTTGCATAACATCTTAAGGTATACGGTAAATTGGATGTCCGCCAACTCCTTGAAGATTAATCCGGATAAAACCGATATAGCCATCCCGGGCAGCCCTTGGAACGATGGGTTTTGGCCCAAGGAGTTGGGCAGGACGCCGGAACCAGCAACCGTGGTGAAAAGCCTGGGAATCCACATTGACAGCACTTTGTCTATGAAGAAACAGGTGTCTTTAGTGGTAGGCACGTGTGTTGGTCTTCTGAGACAGCTTCACAAGATCTCCCAATTGCTGTCGTTTTCCACTCTAAGAAGCACTGTGTCAGCTATTAGGTGTTGGACGTAGGTGTTGGAGACGACTGGACTACGGCAATGGGCTGTATATAGGGCTGCCCCAGCGACAACTTGCGAGGCTTCAGACAGTAATGAACGATGCAGCAAGACTGATTTTTAAGAAGCCCAGGAAAACGCATGCTTCTCCTCTATTGCGTCAGTTACATTGGCTCCCCGTTAGACAGAGGGCAATGTTTAAAGGATTGTGTATTTCACAGAAGGCACTTTATGGTAACGCGCCCAGTTACATTAAAACCAGATTATCTGGCTATATCCCTGGTAGGGTGCTGCGGTCCTCTGAAGCCACTCTCCAGGCTAATCCACGCTTCCGCCTGTCCACCTTGGGCGGGCGTGCTTTCTCCACTTTGCTTCCTGCAGCATGGAATAAACTACCAACCAATCTCCGTAAGGAGTCTAATCTACTGCTTTTCCGTTGAATGTTAAAAACCATTCTCTTTCGGGAAGCATGGGGAGTGTTGTAAGTTAGCTACCTGTTCTCTGTAGAGTCGGCTTCTTTTTGTACAAGCGCTTAGAGACCCTGGGGTGATAACGCGCTATATAAATTGAAATTAAAAAAAAGTGTTTAGCCATGGGGTAATTAGGGTCCTCGTTTTTGATCGCACGTAGGTGTTGGAGGATCCTTAGTTTTAGTTTGTTTATGGTGCTTCCTATATAGGACTTTCCACATGAACACACGTTATGTGTCCCTAATTTTCTCCGTTCTTCTGTTTTGCAATTTGTATTCCGTGATATTTGCGCCATGCTCACAGGCCTTACATTTGGCGCATTTCCAAAATCCAGGTGTGGTCAGCCAGGAGGTCTTTTTTGGTTGCTTAAGTTGTAAGTGGCTCTGAGGTAAAATGTCACGTAGGGATGACGTTTTCCTGTATGTGATATATATATATATATACCAAGTTGTCCTGCTGTGGGAGCTCGCCATACATGGGACATAATTAAATGACACCCAACTTCCTCCGTCCAAAGTATTAATTACACCATCTCCTTATGCAATGCAAGGCTTCCTGGCCTCTTCGTCAGAGGATTCAGTGTCAAAAAAACAGTGCAAGCTGCTGCTACGATACAATCACATGCATGACGAAGAGGCCAGGAAGCCTTGAAACACGTAAGGAGATGGTGTAATAAATACTTTGGATGGAGAAAGCTGGGTGTCATTTATTTATGTCCCTTGTATAGCGAGCTCCCACAGCAGGGCAATTCGGTTTATGGATCTAATAGCAGATGCCTGGCCGCACTGAGCCTGCCACCGTGAAGGAATTCACGGGGCCAAGATGGAGAAAAGTATTCTTCACGTCGGAAAATGGCTTTTGGGACTTTTATGCTCATTTGTCTGCTTCTTCGGCCCGGAGGCCCACTGGGGTATTTTTAAGAATTACAAATACAGTGTAACAAAACAGTGCCCACTTGGGCAATACTGGGCTGATAATCATACTGAAAACTACGGATACCAGCATGCCTTTAAGGACTCACACCTGTGAGCATTTGGCACATGCCTATGTATCGTAGCAGCAGCTTGCACTGTTTTTTTGACACTGAATCCTCTGACGAAGAGAGCAGGAAGCCTTGAAACGCGTAAGGAGATGGTGTAATAAATACTTTGAACGGAGAAAGCAGGGTGTCATTTATTTATGTCCCATGTATGGTGAGCTCCCACAGCAGGGCAACTTGGTATGTATATAAATATATATATAATATATATAGAGAGATATTTTGAATGGTGTCTATATTATATGTATCAATCCTTTACTTCACTTAAAATGAACTGTTTGAACGATCTTTCCCTATTGCCTGACACTAAGATGGCGCCTATCGGTGACATACCTCACGTGATTCTAGTATTATTTCTATTTTTGTATAGAAATGGTTAGCGTCATGGCGGCCGCCTTACACTGATGAAGGCGCACTGCCGAAATGCATTTATACCACATATTTTCTTTTGCTTAATAAATCCGACAGGGATTTAACCCCCGTGAGTGCTGGTCGTTATTTTCGGAGCTTGGAATATATATATATATATATATATATATATATATATATATATATATATATATATATATATATATATATATATATATATATATATATATATATATATATATATATATATATATATATATATATATATATATATATATATATATATATATATATATATATATATATATATAATTTCCAAAGTTCTGCCGTGATAAGCAACACAAGCACTCGGAGAAGTACAGCTAGTGAGCGTTTATTTCCCGAGTAACGCGTTACTTGGGAAATAAACGCTCACTAGCTGTACTTCTCCGAGTGCGTGTGTTGCTTATCGCGGCAGAACTTTGGAAATCATTAAAAAACTCGGCGGCGGGGTTTGCCGAGAGTACACGCCACCTGACCATGGGAAATGGATCCCAGAGAATAACCCTCTTGCTTTGTTTCATGGATATATATATATATATCTATATATATATATATATATATAGATATATATATATATATCCAGAAGAAAAAAGCACCAACAGTTGGAGGCCCACACGCATCTGTGTTACTTTATTTTTGTTTGCCTCCCGCAGCACAACTAAAACCGTGGCAAACTCGGGCAAGGATTGCCAGGAAAGTTCCAACGCATTTCAGGAGCCACCGCGCCCCCTATCTAGGGAAATGGCATGTAGGAAAAGGCAGTGTGATAGTTCTTTTCATAGTATTGGTAAGTCTTGCCTTCTGGCTTCACTGCTATGCAATCTGGTACTTGCATTCTACTCAATAAACCTTTGAGTAGGTCACGCTGCTATAGTGGGTGCTCGAGTTGTTTAAAGATAATTGTTGTGCTGACCTTCGCCGGAGAAAACAACACTTTGCTCCATTAGCGCCATTTGGAGTAATGACACAGGACCCGCCCTTCCGCGGCGGGGGCCCTGCAGCAGCACAACTAAAACCTTGGCAAACTCGGGCAAAATAAACAAACACCATAGTGGGTGCTCGAGTTGTTTAAAGATAGTTGTTGTGCTGGAGGCATACAGAAATAAAGTAACACGGATGCGTGTAGGCCTCCAACTGTTGGTGCTTCTTTCTTCTGGATGTATTGCGGCCCGGGTCGCGGAGAGCCCCCGCCGCTGAAGAGCGGGAAGAACGGCAAATTTGAGGCTCATTCTTGGTGTCTGGAATGGTAGGACTTGAATCGGGCACAAAGCAACATGGCATGATCCCGGGAGGGGGTGGGGGGGGCACATGTGTTCGCGGGTGTCCAACTTCCTTCACATAGGTTCTTGTTAAAAACGCTATTGATTCCCGGGGATGGCCGTGGCCGTGTCAGTGGCCAAAAACATTAAAACACACAAGAATGCTTATGGGTGCACAAACAAACACTGTTCCAATATTGACCCCAATACCATGCTAAATATCCATGGCGAGACCAGCAAGAGATTTGTAAACTTTCCGCTGACTATGGGAATGCCAACTGACCCTCGTTCCTAGCGTTTCACTAGAAAAAAAATCTCCGGTATCAAAGAGAGCATTGCTGGGCTGGCACCAAGACCTCTTTGGCACCCCAGATATCTTTGGAGGAGAAGCCCCCTTGGGCATCCGACAAGAGGAAGAAGACGGCACCTCCGGAATAATACAGAAATAAATCCTACCTTACCGCCGGGGCGCCACTTCCGCTCCTGGCCGATGTGATGTGCAGCCGGGTCCCGCAGCAGAAACAGGACAGGAAGCAGCCAGTTGCCACCGTCCTACACTCTCCTCAACCTCGACTAGTGTTGTGTGGCACTGGCGCACCACTGCGTCAGGCGCGGTGACATGCCACAGCGTAGAGAAATGGCCAGTCACCACTGCATGGCTCAAATAAGCCACAGTGTGATTGGCTTACAACAGTGTAGCACTAGGCAGTGCCACCACCCACGCACAGCACCATCCTGCAAGCTGACTGGCTGCAGCCTGACTGCTCTCAGCCAATCCTGGCGTTGGATCAGCAGCGCCACTGCGCCAGGATTAGCTAAGAGCAGGGTTACTGCCTGCTCATATGAGACCCGGTCTGAGTTGTTAGGGAGGAGGAGGGGGAAGGTACTGTACAGCGTGTGCACATGTGCAGGCCAGTAAGTAAAATGAATAGCCCAAAAATTGACATGCGCACACTGCAGCAGCGCTTTTTCTGCTGCGCTGTCAATCACTGCTGCAACCCTGCCCCCACACCTTCCGCGATGTCGGGCTTGTCCAGTTAATGGTAAAGCTCCCTGACTGAGCTAGCATTGCCGCGCGGCGCAGACTGCGAATGCGCTTATTATTTTGCTTTTAAATCCTCCTGAATGATGTTAGCGTGAGTGACGGTCTTCCATGGATAGTAAGGCAATGCCCCAACGCCCCCAATGGACGCACCGCTACTGAGTATCTCACAAAATATATTGGATAGAGACTAAACTGTGTGAATATCTGTATTATGTTCTCTGTTGTTGTGTAAACTGCTGCACCAGTTAGTTACTAGCTACGTGAAAGTCTATATTAGTTATTGGTTCGTTAACTGATTATTTGTATGGGAGAGTGAATTTGTTTGTGGTTCGGTGGGGGGTTTGTGACTGCCCAAAGATGTGTCAATAGTTGATTCAGTAGGTATATGATGTTAAGAATACATGTTATAATACTTGTTTGGGTGAGTGAATATGTATATGGATGTACAAATATATCTCTCAATGGTACATGTCCAAAAAACTAGAATAATAAAAGGCAGTGTATGTGACATATGTTGTATATAAATAAGTATACAATAGACTCAGTGATTGCATGAGTGACTGTATGGATAACTGTATACTTGTAATAGTAATTTTATAACACACTAAGTATAAGTTACTATCTATATCATTAAATGAAGTGGTGTTTGTATAAGTGTGAAGCTCAGTAAATATAAGTATGATCCATTGTTTGCATAAGTGAGCAGGATGGCAGCATAAGTAAATAGGATGTGTGCTGGTGTGTAATGTCAATATAGGTGTATACATATATTTAATAATGTTCTATTGATCATTGATAGCATGTATGAGTGAATCTATAGATAACTGATTACATGTTTGTGTAGATCTAAGAATGACTGATTGGGGTTTTAGATACTTGTATTAGTGTGTCAATGGATTCAAATATGGTACTCCATATTTTACAGTGAGTAATGAAAGATTATAGTAGTGTATGACGAGGTGTATCTGATTGTCGCGTGGATGATGTCATCAGTGATGTCATTTGAGATGTTATCAGCGATGTCACTGACCATGTCATGAATGATGTAATATGTGACATCATCACCAGTGGATTGCGGGCGCGAGAGTTACAGTTAGTACAACTAACTATAACAAAGGATTTTCAATGTTATTGTATGAGTGAACTGTCCAGCTAACTATAACATTCCTAAAACCTATGTTTTTTCAGGGTATATATATATATATATATATATACATACATACACATACATTGTTTTTCCTTTCATTCTATTTATTATTATTATTATTATATATATATTTTTTTCTCCAATCCTTATCCCTTATATAGGACATATTGTTTCTTTCCCCCATTTTAAACCACATCTATGTAGCCCCACTAATCTTACTTCCGATAAGGCATACCAGACACCAAGCAAGTATAGAGCCTTAGATACATACCCCTTTGCCTGAAGCAAAAACGCATCTACATCATCAGGGGAGCTAAAAGTGTACATCTTGTTGTTCTACATTACCTTTAGTAATGCAGGAAACTTCATTTGGACCTGTGCTCCCAGGCTTCTAAGCTCTGGCATTCTGAACACAAGTTCCCACTGCCTTTGTGCTGTTCTGCCACCTATATCTGAGCGAATTTGATATGCCCCGAACTCAGGATGCGATGTTGGCCCATGCAAGGACCTCTATCCATGATCAACTCCTTTACCGCATTACTGTATAGGATGCTGAAATCATTGTTGTCCCATTTCAGCAATAGTCTTAATAGCATACTTGGACAGGGCTGGAGGTATGTTAGTATTTTGTCTTAACGTGCTGTGTTGCATGATGTGTCTAGAGGGTTGTACCCATGGGAGCAGGTGTTCCCGTTCCTTGTTCTAAGCATCAGTAAAAAGTGCAAGATGCGTATACCAGGATGTTTTCTGGTTCACAGTCTCACCCTTCTATTTTATAAAATAAAGGCTGTTCTCTCAGAGGCACCCCTCCGAGGGTGAACCCAACTCATGCTTTATAGTGCGTATAGCTGCTAAAGGGACATCTAGTCCATACAGAGTGAGTATTCCCTTTGTTCGCCCAGGGCTGTACTAAATCATTTGCACATATCCTACAATGCTGTGACTTCCCTACACATGCAGATGATAAATTCTGTTTGTTCCATATATGTTTTCTCCATTCGGTTCCTCCCATGTGTTTTGCTCTGCTGGTTTGTTATACAGGTAGTGTTGGAAAGCAGGGGGATTGTGATAAATTCAGATTCCAGCAGCTATTTCTGGACCGGGTCTGGAATCTGGCTTGCCCAGGGAAAAGTGCTGAATTTGTCCTAGTTAATTCTCCGACACTAGAATACAATTCTGCAGTACCTGCACATTGTCTGCATTCTGTTTGATGCAGCAACCCTCAGGCTGAGGAGCGGCCTTAAATTCACTTCCATCCGAGCACAAACAAAGGTCTGATTTAAAGTGCCTTCAGCCCTTCTTTTGTTCAAGTATCATCCTGGCTGGGAGCCTTCTGAAGCCTAACAACTAGATGCCAATGCAGTGGAAGGAAACAAAGGCACATACCTTATCACTTCATAAGTACTTTAGAAAAACAATGGCTTGGAAGCAGGTTTTTGACTTTATTTATCCCCCCAATGTAAGAGATGTGCATGCACTGCAAGAACGCAAGATTTATCTGTATGAGCATTTACACTAATAATGATTTAAAGAGTCTCACTAATTGATTTTTTATTTAGTTAATTTTGTAGCACTTCACAACCCAGTGTAGGGGGTATCAGAGCGCTTTACATCACACTCAATAAATCACACAAGTGTATAAAGCAGTGTATAGGAAATGGTACTTAAGACAATGAAGGTTATAAGGTTTAGAAATCACATATTCTCCATACTTGTAAGCATTTTATGTAAAAGCGCACGTTCGAGAGAAACACAAAGTTAGGATAAAACATAACGCAGTGATTGAGGTTGTCTGCACTAACAAGACTTTATTAATTCCTAGAGGAGCTCTTCTTTGCGATCTTAGTATAACAAAATATTGCGGAAAAAAACAATAAGGATCTAAACCCATGACTTACAATACGCATGCAGCTCCTTGATGCCGGTAAATAGATGATGGTGTTATATTGAATGGAGTGAAACTTATGAGCTGGAAATAACAATATGATCTCATTGTCAAAAGCAGCAGGCAACTTATCGATCAGTGCTTTAAATGGACATAAAAATGTGCAGATACTCACTCTTTCCAACCCATTTAAAGCAATGAACTACATAAATAAAAATCTGCGGTCTGCACGTTTCAGGATGTCTTTTGCAGCAGGCACATTAACCGTTCAAGTTAGTTAAAGAGTCAAAAATGTGATTGACAAAATAAAAAACTCTCAAAGAGCTGCATTATCCACCAGAGTTATCTTACTGCTATTACAAATTATAACAGCGGTAAGATAACTCTGGTGGATAATGTAGCTCTTAATAAATACAGACTAAAATGTTAAAAAAAAATTAGGAACATAAAACCGAGAGCCCTAATTTATAATCCCCTTTAATTTGCGGACCACACAGATCTCTGCAGCAGATGTCTTTTGTTGTAAGGTTCAACAGGGCCCCAGCACAGAATCCCCAGATTAGTTACAAGTTTAAACTTGACATTTTTTCTAAACAGTGACTTTCTATAAGCTTTGCACGTACGTGATAGCATAGTTCAAAATGGATCTGCAGGCAGTACATTTGTTAGTAGGCACATTATCAAGTTGACTAGTACACTCCGTCCAAGGCTAGGAACATTGAGAACGAGGCCCTTGTTTTTGGTTGCCCGGCTGGTGACAGACAAATAATAACATCAGTGCTGCACCTCTGAAACAGTGCAATTGCAACAGTGATTTTATCATATAAGCCACCTCTGAGCTATATGGTCCAGAGGACCACTTCTATGGATAATCCAGGATGCTGTGACTGGGATGCAGCCCTCCTGGTTCCAATCTCTGTCCTGCAAAGGCCGGCGGCCTGTTTTACACCAGACTGGATTTCTGATACATTATACACAGGTATGGGGAGTTTAATTGTCCCAAGAGATCTGGCAGAGGGTATTCTTACTATGCTCTCAATAGTGTAGGTAATGTTAGGTAGGAGTATCAATATATGAATTATCATATATTCACATAATATTGCAAAATGGTTGAACTATTTATCTTCTTCACCATTATTATAATGTTGGTAACAATACTTTGTTTCCTACTACTAATAATTGCAGCTCATGTTTTTTTACTCAAGAATACAATTCCTTTAATAAATGTTTGAAAAGCGAATTCGTGCAATTCTTGTGTCTCCCTCTGGGCATTCCTAAGTAACAACAAACGGAAAGATCTCTTTCCACAATTTCCTTGTAGAATGAGAGTGGTCATGTTCTGAGGTTGCAGACACCATCTAGTACCCTGTTATGGTTAGGGGTCAGGATGGGGCACTGTCAGCGAGCTAGAAATTAGGCCAACATACTCTGATGAAATGGATGGACTCAGTCCCCATATTCTGACATTTATATTGTCTGGATACACAGTCCTACTTAATTGGTAGGAAATGTCTGACATGGTGCCACCAACATTCTAGGTCAGGAACTTATTTAATAGGTCTCCTGAGTAGCTCTTGCGTGTGCCAAGAGCCCCTAGTCACCTTATACATAAACGTTCATGGTGTTAGGGATTATTCCTCCCCAGCTAAATAGGAGGCCTCGATTTTTGTTTGGACGTTGTTTAAGCTTGAACCTTTAAAAGGATCACCCCACTAGAGTTTTTCCCTTCTATGAATTCCATTCATTAAATTTGCCTCAAGTACCAGTGGTCATTCAACTTAATTGCAGACATGCAGTAACACAAATGTTACAACAGCAAGAGCTCCCTTTTGGGTGATGCTACCTCTGTGGTTGAGGCCCGCAAAGTGTACAAAACATTTCAAGGGCCACGTTTCCTGCAGCAGATACCAATACATGAGCATTTCACACATGCACTCAAGCTGTAACACCAGGCCAATACAGAGCCTCTGAAAATTTAGAAATTCCATTAACATTTCTGGTTCCAAGGCGCCCAACCACATGTACTACACAATGTAAGACTGGGTCGCCTCAGTAATGATGGAGCGGCCTGGCCAGTCCTAACCGGCAATACACTATACCCAAAGATAGGATCATTAACAGCTATAGAGCTCCTTGCTCTATACTCAGGTCTAGTCAAACTATGCAGACGTCTAACACAGTTTGATATGCAAACAATATTAGCAACTCCGGTGAGGGCTGTTCAAGCTTCGAAGCCACATATAGCTGTGCCTGCAATGAATCCAGTGACTATTAACACAATTATGGGTATGGTTGCCACCAGTAAGGAAGAATTTACATTCTGGATTCCACGATAAACAAACCAGCTTGAAGCAGTATTCCCTTATAAGGGACCCCAAGATAAACATAGAAATCTCACAATGTGCCTACCACTTAGGATGGTTCCCCCGGTAGATGAATGTGCCACCTGGGGCACAATTTTTGCTGCAATATGTACCATAGCACATGGCACACCATCTATTTCTGTTTTGCCTGAAGTGCTGAAACAGATTAAAAATGAATAAGGGGCTGCTCCTGTTCTGGACCTGGGGATGAAATGTATTAGCAATTACACCACATTCTCCTCAATTATTTTAAGTAATATTCAAGAGGAAGAAGCAGCTTTGTCAATACGTCAGTGCCTCGCTTAGGTTCTGTTAGTGGACCAAGATCGCGAATTACCAAAAATTATTGTTGAAACCTATACATTTATAGGGCGAGATAATTTAGGAGCCAGACCAAACAAACTACAATTTAAGGGTAATTCCGATAAGGAGCACTTGAAACAGGCCCCTTAGTCTTCTAAAAAATGCTGAGATAAACAAAAAACAAGCAACAAACAAAAACACAAGGTGAGTCTCACCATCTGGAGTCCACTGAAAAATGCTATAACCTACATAACCGTTATACGCTTAAACAGCCTGATAGGGATCAGTATCCTCATACACATCCTTCTCGTACCTTTCACGACTGACCCGACAAGCGCTCGGAGAGAGGAGATCAATCAGAGGGCAGAACAGAGGAGAATGTGAAACCAAGAAAGTATTCAAAACACTCATCTAACATCATCATAAAAAAGGAAAAGAAACTTCCACAACAAAAGCCTCAATTTAAAATGAAGAAAGTGGCAGGTATTTCTGTTAAATATGCCACACGTATTGGGGGATACTTCTTTAGAACAAGGAGTGGGCCCTGACACTGCACTGCAGTGTGGCAGAGTTCACAATAGTACGCCAGTTCTTCAAGAGATTCTGGTGGTGAGAGCAACTAATGATTTTATTCAAGTTGAAACACCCAGATCAGCAGGTTAGCTCTCCATACAGATTGTTTGATTTGGACATACAAATTGAGGGCGATATACCTCGTACCACTAAAGTATTTTTTGTGAAAATGTAACACTTACCCATGGCATTCTCTTGGCTAAAGGGATTAGACACCTGCATGAGCCTTTGCACAAGCCCCAGCATTATACTGCAATTATGTAGGCTGGGATAAAGACTTACCTTATTATATTGTACCTATAAGGTCCCACCCGCAAGTGCAACCACAATATCCAATTAAGCATGAAGCTAAATGCCCAGTTAGTGAAATTCGAACACAGCTAGAATATCAATGCATAGTTGAGACTTGTATCTCACCAATGAACAATCCTTTGCTTCCAGTGGCAAAAACAGATCATTCATACCATTCAGACTTAGACTACAGCCATTTAAACAGTCATGCATTTATATTTTCAGTTCAAAATGCACACAGTGTAGCACTAATGAACAACATAGTGCACACAAAATATATAACTTTGGACATTTCAAATGGCTTTTTCTGCCAAAATATAGCACCTGAAAGCAGGATTTAACCAACCTTCACCACTTTTGGAATTTAACATGGATTTTGTTGACTCCCACAGGGGTATAAGAATAGCCCTGGTCTGTCCTCTGCCTGAGTAACATCAATTTTAAATGAAATTTTCTCCGAAGCATTGTCCTATGTCGATGACATGTACCTGATGGATAATGACCTAAACACACATCTAGCCAGTGTAGATCACATAGTTGTAGGATTTGCTGAACAAGGCTACAAATTCGACTTCCAAAAATCAAAAATTGCTTGTCTCAGTGTCCTATTCTTAGGATACAAGTTGTCAAACGAAGGAAAAAGCTTTGCTCCATATTTCTTAGTGAAATGTGCACTCTTGCAACCACCAAATACAATTAAAAAGCTACAATCACGTTCGGGCTTTCTCAACTTTGGTAGAACATACATACTAGATTATGCACAATGGGTAAAACCGTTTTATGATTTAATACACCCAGACTTCTCAAGGACACATTGGACACCAGATCAAACACAGATTCTGAGAACACTGCAAACAGACATACTTGCATCCAGATACTTACACACGTGTCAACAACACAAATTTGAAAACCCCATAATTGAGGAAGCCACGTGCTACAGTTCAATGAAGGTGATACTGTACCGATTGCATATAAATTGCATTTATATTCAAATGCGGAAATGCGTTTTGCACCAACAGAAAAAGTACTGAGTGCACTTCAGACAGCTGTTATAAAGGAAAGATTGTTGGCTTAGGAAAAACGTATAATTGTGGTTACTCCCAATCCAGCCTTAGAGGCTGTCACAAAGGCTAGCGCTCCTAACGTGAAAGCCTAACATCCTAGATGGATACAGTGGGCCACCTCCTTAACAGCTGCTGATGTAGACTATGTCTTTGACCACATACTTCAAACACAAGAACTCTTCCAATATGAACAAGAATACCCTGTGCCCAGTGATGTTTTGCCTCTTGACCAGTATGACTTCAATGTTTATACTGATGGTTTAGCCCAGCCCACTGTTGGAACTAAACAGCAATACTCTGCCACTTTCTCAGCGGTGCGTGGATTCATGAGGAATGGAGAGTTTCACCCTCAAGAACCTTTACACAATCTCTATGGGATTGTAACTCCCAGCTGGCTGAACTGAAAGCTCTAATTCTGGCACTAGAATATATAGATCCTTAATTCCCCACACTCATATTGTGTGATTTGTATTATTGTGTCCAGTCTTTTAATGAGCATCCACACTGTTGGCACTTGAATCGATTTAGAGACTCAAAAGAGAATGCTAACAGGCATAAATGCAAAGGGGAAAGGTCGCCAGCGTATAGGAATACACGTTGTAGGGAATCCATTGGCTGATGAAGCCACAAAATTAGCAGTCCAGACTGCTGTGGTAGCTGGAATGACATGTTCTCATATGAGAGCGGATGGAGACATCATCGTAACTGCCAATGCCTCATGCACTGGCATACCATTACCTAAAACATTTCTAGCAAAATACTCCTACCTACTGAGTACCCAGAACATACCTTTTGCTCGTATTCCCGGAATGGGGGAATCAACTTATACCAAATTCAGACTGCAGGCTAGAATTAATTGCACCTGCTCGTGAGGGGTTAGAATTTTCCCATGCTGGTGTGGCAGCTACAATTTCACTACTAGAGTAACGCTATTGGTGGCATGGTCTATACAAACACACAAAATAATATGTCCTCAGCTGTGACATTTGTCAACAAATTAAGAGTTCCACTGCAGCTCGCCCACTGCAGACACCTCTCTTCGTCTCAAGCAAACTATCGGCTTGTGTTTATTTTGACCACTGCGGAACTCTAAACTCAGATGGTTCCTTTAAATTAATTCTTTTGGTATTGGATTCATGTTCTAAATTTCTATGGGTGTGGCCACAGTGATCTGCTGATGCTCTGTTATAAAAGATCTACAAGTCGTTATTGGGGCATATGTAGAAGCTGCATTCCACTCGGACCAGGGGCCATGGTTTGCCTCTAGGGCTTACCGGGATACCATGGGCACCCTAGGTGTGGCTGTGCATTATTCCTCTCTCTATCATCCTAATGAAAATTCAATTGTAGAGAGGAATAACTGTGCTTAAAGCAGTCTTTAACAGCTAGGGTATTAGGTTCAGGTCGTACTTGGATCCATCACTTATATGGAGTCCAGAGAGCTTTATATAATCTGCGTAGCAGATCCTTGGGCGGCCGACTCCCTATGAAGTTCTGTTCAGCATCCAGATGTACTTTCTAGACCTTGATAATCCTGGCACAGTGGCGGCAGATATGCCTTTTGACATTAATTAGCATTTTGCTGCCTTACAGGAGTTACAAGATTCCCGGGATGAGCGCTCCAATGAAATTACTCAACTTTCTGCCACTGAAGAAGCAACAGTGCAACAAGCAACTCCTGTCTGGATTCCAAAGATTGGGGATCTAGTTTGAGAAATGATTGTCAATAAAAAGGAGTTTGGCCTATCATTCAGAACACCAGTGCCAGTCCTTGCCATTGTGGGGCACTATGAGTTTGCCACTGCTTGCTGATTGTAAAGAGAACGGTTTGTGTCTATTGAGTTGGCCAAATCACACCATGTGGACATTGCTACACAGTAGGCCGAGAGGGTTCCTGGGTAGTTACCTATCTCCTCTCACTCATGTTCAGGAAATCTCTCTACAAGCGTTAAATAATACAGAAATTGCTACTACCCAGCAGGGGACGTCAGATACTGAAGTTTTGCTACTTCTGGATACTACTGCTAACACAGTAAACACCCCTTATGTGAATTCACAGTCCTTGATTGTTACTCCTAGAAACAAAGTTGCTTATTACCAACCACCTTTGGAGGAACTTTGGCTCCTTTGCGACACTGATGACTTTTCCTTGGATATGTCACACACTTAATTGCATGGGATTTGCGCATTTATGCTTTGGCTAAAACAGACTTACCTGTTACCACCATGTTCTATATTTATGGATTTGTAATTCATTGTGTTTCTTTTCATTTGTATTGGATTTGTGACAGTTTTCTTTTTGCTCCTAAATGGACATTATCTCCCAGAACTCTCTGCTGTTTAAATAGTAACCGAGGTATTGAAGCATCATTCTTCTTCCCATAAAGTGTGAAGAGACCTGTCTGTTGTGAAAATGTCCGTATTTCCCATCCCGGGTGGAATTATTTGGGATAAGGTACCATTTGATATTTGTGGTCCTACAGAAACATTGCAAATTCCTTATGTGTATAATATTTGTATGGATGATGTTATTTCTCCTGGAAGTTTGTCTGATGATTGAGATGTCACTACAGTGAAATCAATGTTTCTGAATTAGAGTCATATACAGTATTTGATGCGGAAAATATGTACATGAATTCTGCTAATTATGGTTAAATGTTTTATCATCAATATGCACACCATTGTTCATACAGAGCTAGTATTCCATGTGCAGTTTTTAATTATTCACAATGGGAATATTGCCCAACACCACCAGTGGGTAGTTCAAAAACATACCTGAAAAAGTTTGCATATTTTTCTAGCAGCAACCCCTTAGACCAAGTGTCTTATTATAATAAACGTACCCCCTGTGAAGAAAAATATACAGACCGACATAAAGTTAATTTATTCTGATTCATTTATTTCCCAACTGTCCATACCAGGTTATGAATTTGGGAAAGACAACATTGATTTAAATTCAATTTGGGGAACATGCAATTGACAAGTCCAGGGCAATGAAGATTTGTCACAGCTTGTCTAATCTCTAGACAAATGATTTTACTGAACAAAACAGTGCAGAAAACAACCTACTTGATATGACTAAAATAAAAAGACATGAATACACCAAACATTCCCTCCATTGCACGTTTTGACAATTGGCAACACTTTGCAAACTACACTGCAGAACAGCTCAACAACATGACACATAAAATTCTTCACTTTCAGGTTCGGAAGGATGGGTAGTGTGGCTAATAGACACTAACGGCCGTCATGTATGTTTGTCAAAGAATACAAGGGGCTTCAAAGCTATCTGACTCATCTCACACTGTGTGCAGACATAACATTCAGGAGTGGTTACTGCCTACAGTGTAAGGAAGTTATGCCAGCAATGGGTACAACATTTAACTTTATCTGCAGTTAAGGAACACTTGTCTCTCCTCTCCAATAACATGGATTTACAAGATTTATTGTTAGGTCCTAAATCACCTTGTTCTAAACAGTTTCTATATGCTATATACAACGAACTTTGGAAAGTTTCCCAGCAGGAAGCTTCTGAGTTTGTACAAGAAATTGAAATGCTGATTTGGAAAAGGCATTGGCTGTTGTGGATGACGGCATTACAATGTTGTCAACTTGCATTCATTCTTTGAATAATAGTGTGTCATTTGCATTTGATATAATACAAAGTGAAGTGTCCCTCTTACAACATGGGAAAAGTCAGCTTAGATCCATTATGTAATTGAGTTGGACGTTGCAGATTTTAAAATCAAATTGCGTGCCCTGAAAATACCTGAACGCAACTGATTTATTTTTGGCTTATAATTTAACATGCTCACAGAAAAAAATGGGCAATAAAGATGCAATTTACATAATTTTAAGAATTGAGCATTTAGAAAAATTGCCATATACAGTAGCATAAACACCACCTGCTGTGTGGTTAATCCACAGATGTATTTCAATACCAATTTCTATGTTTGATTTAACCTCTTGTATAAAACATTTTCAAGTGGGTAGATACAAAGTGTTAGGGGAGGGAGGAAAGAAAGGGTGCCCTAGAGGGTCCCCTCTTGTCACTGTGCACGGGGGTGCATGCAGGGGGGCACATGTTGTTCCTCTCTGAATTTCTGCACCCCCTATGCAAGAACGTGCACTGGTGGTCCCGCGGTGCCTTTCAATTACAGATGTCAAAATGGAGAAACTGAAATCTTCCTCAGCAGAAGTGAATGTGAAACTTTGTTTGGTCATTTGTAACACTGTAAGGAGGTAACACTTCATGGCACATGTGATGCAGCCATGGGAAATTTTGCACGTTATCTGAAGGATACCCCTGCTGCCTTAATTTGGTCAGTTTTCCAATTACTTTTAAATGGGAGTTATTTGATTCTGAACGACTAAGGTTTTTGTTAGATGAAACCAGGAGTGTCATATGTGGTGACGGTTTCTAGGGTCGTGACCTGTTGCAACAATGTATTATTCCCACCCACACAGTCAGAGAAGTTACAGTATGACCTTCAATTGCTAATTTTAACCGCATGCGTGCGGTCGATATTCTTGTCCTGCGCTGGGCTTTACAAAAACCCATTATTCATGACGAGCTGGGCTCGTCATGAGCGTGCGAGGAGGCTACCTCATGACGAGCCCAGCTCGTCATGAGCGTCGAAGGGGTTAATGTTAACTTTGATAAATTACATTGACTAGAAGCCTTATTGTTTCAAAAGGATGTTGTGTTGACCTCTGCTAGAGAGACGGTTGATCTCCAAGTTGGAAGGTCTTCCTCCGGAATACAATTGCTACTGCGCACAAACCTCGCTCAACATTTTGGTGAGCTTGTACACAACATATTTAATGCTTCAAATATGGCTGGAGTGGTACACTTTTTTAAAGCAATTGGATCTGACTTTGTCAGTACGTTCCAGACTGTGTTTGGAGTGATTTTTTCCTTTATACGCTCTTTACTTTCCAGTGTATTTGAAGGCATACTGTTAGTGTTGTGGGGATTTTTGTCATATTTTTGGTGCTCTGCAATGGATATTCCACCTTGAGGCCAAATGGTGATGGAACTGCCATGTGTCCTGCTGTGTCGTGAACACATAATACAGTTCTTAGGAGTGCCTTTGCTACAGGAATTGAACAACAACTGGTCTGAAAAACGGAAACTGAAAAATGTGAGGGGAGAGGGGTCTCTGAAATTAGTGTGGCCTAAGATGGGTAATTAGAAATCCTTTCCAAGAGACTTGGCCTATGCAATTAAGGGTGTGGCTTAAAATACATACATTAAAATCCTATACTTCACATAGCATGCCGTCTGACTAGTAATTCTGCGCTTCTCAATGTTGCACAACATTTAACACATGTACCTAAAACAAGCCAACCCTATTGGCTTTGTTGATACTTGTTAGCTGTAGCAGATAAATGAACATCTGTAATTTTGTTGTAAATGACTAGAATTGGAAATGATTCAATTCCTGAAATACGAGACCGTGAACTAAAAATGACTAAGGTCTGTGGAAGACAGTGGCATAATGAAACTTAAGGGGGTGGCCCTGCAAAGATCAGGGGGGCGGGGATCCCCATGCTCGAACCAAGGCAGGAGCTCTGGAGGCAGCTACCTGTGGACAGTGCCAGAGGGGCCCCCTGCACCACAGGGCTGCAGGGGCTATTGTTACAACACTGATTGAAGGGTTAGTTGCCTTAAGAATTTCTCAGATGCTCCCATTCTCCCCTTCATAACAATTTATTTAGCAGTTTCTCACTCCGAGACACGTATGTCCTTTTTCTCACTTCGTGTTTCTGAAATCGTACATTTACATATCTCACGCTTTCCCACAATTCCCACTGGCACATATGCGATTGTGCTCTGTGCGCGCGGCAGAGATGCCAAAGATTGGATGTGCATTTTGTCTGACACTTCTTTGACCCACTGACAGGCATTTTGAGAAACTGGTACTGCCTTCTGCCTCAGCTTCAGAGCTATCAATCATGCTTGACACAAACACCCACTCACAATTGAATGTGACTCAACTGAACGTATGCAGTACACAAGTCAAGTGTTGCATAGAAAATGCAGAAATACATCATCTTGAAAAAGTAAAATATATGAAATGCAAATAGGAATTGGATCAATGACATTCAATATCATGAGGGTGTTTTACAGTCTGTATCAACTAATCGATCAGCCTCTTTGCCAGTTAGGGACTTGAATACAGAGCCAGATAGGGACTGCTTTCAAAGTCCGTTTTTTTACTGCCAAGTCTGAGCCTGAGACCTGCCAGGGCTCGCCCCACTCACAGCTCTGGGTGGGAGAAGGCAAAACAATAACAAGAGGAAGCAGGCAAGGGTGAAAAGAAACGTGCAAGGGTGCAGTAAAGAGGCAGCCAGGTGGTGGAAGAAAAAGGCATGCGGTGGAATCAAGACTATGCAGACCTTGCACTCGGAAAACACAGTCACTCTGCGGGAGAGGAGACAAGAAACACGTTGGAACCACGCGTTTATTTATTTAAGAAGGCTATGCATACTGTGTGCTGAGCTCTTGGCGCAGTGCTTGAAAGACTTAATGAAAGTACGGATAATCGAAGATCCATGTTTTTGTTAATGAGAAGGGGCTATATATCCACACATTGCAATTCAACGTTTTTCACCACGGCTGCGAAGTACTGGTGAGCTCCCTACCACACGAAAAACTTGCGGTTAGTTTTCCGACAGCATAGACCGTTTAGAGCACAGAGTGTGCTGCTCAAGGCATCACAAGCAGCCGAGGTCACGATGTAGAATGGTCAGGAGTGGAAGTCAGAAGCGCTCACAGAGGCACCGGTGGCACGCGCTGCATCGGGCGTGGCCTCAAGTAAAAGTGAAGCGTTCATTGTCAAGGGCGGGCAGGGGCGGAGTCAGGGTAAGAGGAAGCGCCCCAGTGGCTCGAGCAGGTACCAGGATGGTTTAGTTGCCAGGCCCTCTTGGGGACGGTCCGGGTGAGCTGGACCAGCTGCTTTGACCTTGTGTGACGGGTTCTGATCCATTCCTTACCTCTTCCTCCCACAGGACACTAAAACTTGTATTTATAGACCATACCCGGGACAGTTCGGCACTGTTGTACCACTCGTACCATGGCCGCCCTTCAGACCACTACTCGCCGCTGCCGCTCTGTGGTAGTCACAGGCTCCAACCGAGGGCTGGGACTCGGGCTAGTGAAATCACTTGCCACTTTGCAGCCCGCGCTGGACTACGTGATCGCCACCTGCCGGAGCCCGGAAAATGCACAGGTTAGGAGGCGTGGAGTTGAGGTGGGGTGGGGTGGGGTGGGGTCGGGTGCGGTAGGCACTTGGACGCAGGGAGACCCTGACTGGAAAAAGTAACTAACGCCACAAAGTTTAGGGATTTGCGCTGTCTCACGCCTCTAGCGGTAAAAAGAGGTCCGTTTGCGCGGGGGGCAATGCGCAGGAAAAGTATGGATATTTTACGGTTTGCTCACTGTGTGTGAAGAAAAATATGTGGGCATGGTGGGCGTTTCAAGCTGGATAAAAGTAAGCATGAGTGCACCCAACATTTGAGTGGCAACAGATTGGTAAGGGGGGGGGCTTAATTTGTGTTGTGAGTGGGCGGTGTTTTGGGGTTACTTCAGATTTTTTTTACTAAAGTGTAGTGTTTTAAGTTGGTATCTGTACAGTTGAGACACGCACATTGTTTAGGGAACATTTAGTTCCTTTTTCGTTTAGAACAACTGGTTGTTGCGTAAGGGGCACACACCTCTCATTGTTGACATGTGACTAAGCTGACCAGATGACTCAGTATGACTTGGGAACAATTTGACCAGTTGTGGGTTTTGATTTAACATTTGATATTGGTGTATTCTGGGCGTTGTAGCCTTGGTTCATTTTCATGGAACCATTTGGACCAGCACACCACATGACAATATACACGCTACCGTGACATGGCGCCATCTTGGCATTTCTACATGTGGCTAATGAGTTGGGACCGTGGGTAATTGCACACACATCTTTTTGTGTGTACACAGTACTTTCAGGGTGTGTGTGTGTGTGTGTGTGTGTGTGAGTACGAGAAAGTAACTGAACCCTTGTAATGAAAACATATTGTAAAGTATTCAAATATACGGAAGCTTCTGCCTGCCAGGATGAGTCAGTGAACGGAAGCATGCGTGAGTTGCAGGTCAGAAGTGCGAATTCCTTCTGGCGTTGGTAAACAGGGTCCCTTTACATTGTGTAATAGTCATACCTTTTATTTAGGATTCTGTGTTTTTCTAGTAACTGAAGGCAAATATATATTTTTTTGTTTCATGATTCTCTCATGTTCCATATGACTTATTAATATTCTCTGTTTCTTATATATACATTGTTTACCAATGTAGAATAGAAACCCGAATCGCTGGACTCTGGCAAATGTGCAAGTCAGTCCCCAGGCGGTTTCTCAGCAGGGCAACTCGAACCTTAATATTTCTTTTTAAGTTCGGAAGAATTTTATTGAAGACAAGAAATCATAGTAACATACAGAATAAAAACAATATATGATCAGTATACTAGATATACAATTACAACAACAGGTATGGTTCAATATGCAGAAAAGACTCAAATGAAAAGAGAGAACAATAATTAAACAAGGTTACATTCTGTAAAAGGTGTGTGAAAACGAAAAGAATATCATAATACAAAACAGGATATCGTATGTAATAATACTCTAGAACAATGATATTTCAGAAAAATGTCAAGGAGGTTTAGCAACTTCTTGTTGTAACGGGGACACAGATAAAGAGCGACTCACACTAATATCAATAAAAGTTGTGACGGGTGACAATAGGTGTGCACTTTTAGGTGCCATGTGTAATGGGTATACAAAGGAGGTATCTAATCTGTGATTATAACAGACCGCATATCACCATGCTTGAAATGACAGCTTCGTGAAATCCTTCCAATTTCTGGTTATTTGCTGAAAGGCTACTGCCAGCAACAGGTCGATAATCCTAACCGTGGACTCACAATCATTCCAGATAGGGGATAGACTACCTAAGAAAATATGGACAGGAGTGTATGGGTAACTGGTATTGAAAATAGAGTTTATCTGAGACCAGACTTTGGTCCAGAAACAGTGAACAAGGCTGCAAGTGAAAAGCATATGAAAGAGGTCCGCCTGCCGTGCTGAGCAAGACCAGCAGGTGTGCACGACAAGCGGATATCTAATGTGAAGAGCAGAAGGAGTTAGCAAAAGCCTATTGTAAAGAAGAAAAGGGTCCGTATGGTATTAGCGGCTCTGGAAGATTTGCGGATTTTGAGCCAGATCTTCTCCCAAAAGTCTACTGACCAGGAAGTTCCCAAGTCAGTCTCCCAAGTCCGCTCCACTTTAGATTTATCCCTTGGGGTAGGGGAAGTATGGAGAAAGGAATATATAGCAGAAGCTCTGGAGGCATTAAGAATAAGAGATCTCAGACGGTCTGTGTGCACAAGCATAGGTGTATCAGTAGTTTGAGTAAGACTAAACGTTGACCGGGTATTTTGAATGGCGGTTATTAAGAGTGAAAATTTGGATCTAAATGAAGTGGGTAAAGTGAATAAAGATTTGGCTCTATCAAAGGATGTAAGACGTTCTTGATCGTATAACTGATGGACCCATACTATACCTTTTTGCCGCCACGATTTTCAGTAAATAGGTTTGTTATTAATCATAATGTTTTTGTTATGCCATATAGGTGAGGCAGAAAAGGATGCAAAGACATCCGATGGAATTAGTCTTGAAGTGTGCTTAATTATAGGAGTAGAGACGGACTGCGGTTTGCGAGTAAAAGACAAAAATTCCTGAAAAGAGAACGGTGAAAGAAAGGACCTTTTTAATAAGGCCAATTTGGGAAGAAAGTCAACAGGGTCCGCAAGCCACTTTGATGCTTGATGCAAAAGAAATGATTTGTGGTAAGCAGCAAGATCTGGAAAATTCACCCCTCCCTCTGTCTTCGGCCGAATCAGTTTCGAAACAGACATACGCGCTTTTTTGGTGCTCCACAAAAAAGAGGATAAAATAGAATTGAGCTTCTTAAAGTATCTAGAAGGAATAGCTAATGGAATGTTGGATATGATATATAAGATTATGGGTGAAAGCATCATTTTAATGTTATCCAGACGGCCCCACCAAGACAAATAAAGTGGGTGCCATCTTGCTGTTAAGGACGATAACTTCTGAATGCAACTCTCCATACAACGCAAGATTGGATCTGGAATAGTCGTAGAAATGTGCAAACCCAAATACTTAATATAATGAGGACTCCAAGTGAACCCTGAAGAAACAAAATCAGCACTGAGGGTGAATTTGGTAAGAGGCAACATTTTACACTTATCCTTGTTTAACTTATACCCAGAAACAGACGCAAAGGCTTGGACCTCCGCCAAGAAAGCGGGAAGAGAGGTTTGTGGCTGAGATAAAAACATGAGGACATCATCAGCATATGCAGCCATCTTAACTGTAGCGTTAATAAAGGAGAAACCGTGAATATCATTATTTTGGCGAATACGTAATAAAAAGGGTTCCAGTGCAAGATTAAAAAGAAAAGGGGAGCGTGGACACCCCTGCCTAACACCTCTGTGCAAGAAAAAATAAGAGGAAAGACCTCCATTTGCTGCCACTGCTGCTCTGGGATTAGAATAGAGAAAAGAGATGAGAGCAATAATTTTAGGACCAAAACCAAACCAGCGAAGGACGTGGAATAAATAAGACCATTCAACTCTATCGAACGCTTTTTCAGCATCCAATGCGATGGCCGCCAGAGGTTGTGATAAATCCGAAGCCTTAGATAAGATGTCAAAAAACAACCGAGTATTATCCGAAATAAGCCGACCCTTAACAAATCCAGATTGTTCTGCCCCAAGTAGATCCGGTAAGTATGATTCCAAACGCAATGCTAAAGCTTTTGAGAAGATCTTATAATCAATGTTAACTAGGGAGATGGGACGATAATTCTTACAGTATTGTGGATCTTTCCCATCCTTAGGAATAAGACAAATAAGGGCATCCGCAAACGACCCAGAAGAGTGGCCTGAGTGAACAAAATCAGAGAGAAGAAGACATAACATGGGAAGAAGTAAGTGTGAAAAATGAGAAAAAAACTCAACCGTAAACCCATCAGGGCCTGGAGCCTTGTCTGTCCTGAGTGTCTGCAAAGCCTTCAAAAGTTCCTTCTGAGAAATCTCAGCTTCCAATGACGAAGAGTCCAAAGCAGTGGGAGGAGTATGTTGAATTGAAGAAAGGAATTGGGTGATGTCATTATCAGTAGAGGATGTTTCTGACGTGTAGAGTGATTTGTAAAAATGGAGAAATTCAGCTAAGATGTCTTCATCCTTAAACTTTAATTGAGCATCACGACCAAAAACTAATTCAATGTTAAGTTGATTTTGTTTAATCTTTAAGTAGTTTGCTAATAATTCACCAGCCATGTTTTGGCCCCCATAGTATTTGGCACTGGATTTGAGTAAAATATTGGACTCATTATTAGTGGTTTCCTTGTTAATTTGAAATTTGGCTTTAAGAAGATCGGATAGACAGTCTTTAGATTTAGAAGAGTAGTATGAGTGTTCCAGTGCTTTAATTCTGGCTAAAAGATCGTTAGTAGTTTGTCTTGCCTTTCGATGCTTATTGGACACAAATCTAATAAAAAAATCCCTGGCAGGAGCCTTGAAAGCCTCCCAAACTACAGGGAAAGACACAGCGCCAGTGTGATTGAGAAGAAAAAATTCATGGAAAAAAGATGTGAAAGATGATGTAAATATCGGATCTAAAAGCAAAGAATTATTAAACCGCCATTTAAGAGTTAACGTGGGTGTACTTAGGACGTCTAGATGCATAGAGACCGGAGCGTGATCAGATATCCGTATGGATCCTATATCGGCACTCACAAGTGACTGAGCCAGAACCGTAATATTTCGATGTATGACAAAACAAGTTAGACATCGGTAACCATTATCACCAAAGCTCAGTTTCTGTATAAGGATGTGTAGAGGTTTATTATCTTCCAGCCTCAATACACTTATGTGACATTTTGCAATTCCAACATGTCTGGTTAATTAAACTCTTTCACTTAATGTCGAAACTGAACCTCCATACAGATATCATATACTAAACAACATGGGCACATGTTATTATTTTGAGTTGAGTGGGTAGTACAACATGTTACACAGAGATATAAGGGTCACTTCTGTAACTTCTCTAATCTCAAGTTTTGAAGGTAGCACTTGCATTTTAATACGATGAGATATTAAGTTCTCGACAACAGAGATTCATGTAACGTTATAGAGATTATCTCGAGTAGGAAGGAATGAATTTTGTATTTAATATTATGACACTCGATCTATAGTATTGCAAGAAACATGTAATCCGCGAAGAAGTGTTAAATACTGTATATATATATATGATTTTTAAGCGATTTTTACTTACTGGGTTATTTGATATAATTTTTTTAAATATCTTTTATACTCAGATTTGTTGGAATTTCGCAGGCACAATGCGCATGTTTGATATTTGCACTTGCACTTTATCTATGGTTGTCTCAGACACAAGTGCACTTTAGTTAGACTGAGAAGGACGATAGCCAGCAATTTAGGAATCATGATGATATTGATAACATGATATCATGGGCAGCGCTGTACAATGAAATTATTGAGATCCGAACAGCGAGCCATGGTATAGTTATGAAGCCATTACAGATGTAAGAAGTTATTATTGTTTTCAGCATCGAGTATGGGCTCAGAATCTCTCTCTTTTTTAGCCATGTTATTTACTGTATATATTGGCACTATGTATTTAGTCTCTTAGAAACATTGGCTGTACATTCGTAGTATGTCCTCTATATCTATGCATCAGGTGCTCTGTATTAACCTCGTTTTGCACAGTATATGAACACCACCATTGGTCATTCACTGTCATGTGATCAAGGCGGCGGAAACGCAGCCGAAACGCGTCCTGCTGGTGGACACGGGAGAATAAACCACGTTAAATAACTATTTCTGGTGTCTGAGTGTTCCGTACCTGAGAAAGGATTCAGCGTCTGGGGCTGTATTTTCAGGACTAAGGAGTTCATATATAAATATATATTGATTCCAATCCCGGTTAGCAAATAATAAACAGGCGCTGACTCCGTGGGTTGCGGTGCATTCAAGGAGAAGTTTTTATTCCATTTGTGATGGACTTTGACGCGTTTCGACAGACGTGTCCGCCTTCTTCACAACATCTGTCATCACTACAGTGAAGTGCAATTTATGGTTAACAGCTTAGTATAAACGAAAGTGAAATGCCATGGCAACCAACTCTGTAATCAAGGACATAGAGGAATTGCATACAGTGAAAAAACGCTTGTCATGGTGAGTTTGTGCAGTGTTTCTTCTGATCAGTGACATAACTTTAGAAGAAACCAATCATATACGTATTACATTAGTTTGTTAATTATGCACAAACTTGTACAGACTGATAATTTATAAAAAATACACAAAACAGTACTTTTGTATGCATGAGAATTGTGTTTCATATCCAATGGGCCAAAATGTACCCTGTGTGTTGGGGTATTGTTCCACTGGATATATTTACCATCTGGTATGGGTGGGAGGTCGTGTGCGTTTGCCCTGTGCCGCATTTCGTCCAGTGTCTTTAACACATGATGTGCAAGTGTACAATCAAAAACATTCACAAGTGTGGGAAATGTTGGATTGGTGTGCAGGCGTTCCTGCGACACAGTGTATAGCGGAAAAATAAATTGGTTAGGAGAATTTGGCCCCTGTGGGCATTGTAATATCTACCGCAAAAGTTGTGACCTCAAGCTATTAAATATTAAATACAGTGAATTAGATTGGGTTTGCTCATAAATGGAAGGAGGTGGCTTTTGAGTTGGTGAGTGAGTCCAATTTGTGCCCAAATCTCATTTAAACGAGAATTTGAAGTGATAAAATTTGAAAAACACAAAAAGTGAGTTAGATGTTAGGGGAGGGGGTTAAGGATGCGGAGGGTGCTGCTATACTCTGTTTCAGTTGCTTGAATGTTATTTAGAGATGGAAATTCATTGCCTCATCTGCATTCAGGCCATTTGGTGTCTTACAGCCAAGTAGGATTACATATCTGGACTCTGGTCTCCTAAGTGCAAGTTGTCAGTTGCCTCCCCTGATGTTCTTTTTGACACTGTCTATGACAAAATAAGTGAGGTCTTCCGTTCTACCTCCGTGATGTGTATTTATGTGGCGGGATACTGGGTAGACGCCTTGATGCCTTCGGGCAAAGTCTGCGCGGTATACGTTTTATTTCATTTCATTTCAGGCAGGATCGTCATTGGCAATTGCCCGTAGGTGTTGTAGTATCCTCACATGAACGCGGTAAATGGTGCTCCCTACATAGCTTTTGTTGCAGGTGCAACTCAGTACCTACACTGCAAAATCAGTTTTGCATGTGTAATGTTCCCTTATCTCAAGTGGGGACTTTCTGAGAGGTAAGATGACTTTCTTTGTGTTAATGCCGTGTCTGCAGGCTTTGCACTTAGTGCACTTATCGAAGCCATTCTGGGATTTCAGCCAGGTGGAACCTTTGTCATGTACTGGTGCATTAGTCACTAGTTCTTGCTTCATGGACTTAGCTCGCCTGAATGTTAATTGTGGGAGTTTGGCACAGAAGGCACCTATCGTGGGGTCAGTGCGTACAATCGGCCAGTGTTTGTAGAGGATCCTGCGTAAATTTTATTTATATATATATATACATATGATGAAGGGAAAGGTTCCCAGAAACGCGTCGGGCACAATTAAAAATCGTGGAGTGGTGAAGTATGCTGAGCGAGAAGCCCGTAGGGCGGAGGAATGTCGTGTGCCTCCCCGAAAGCTCAGGCTCTTTGGACATACATATATATATATATATATATATATATATATATATATATATATCGTTACAGTTAGGCTACAAAGCCATGAAATTCAGCAGTTATAGTATATATATATATATATATATATATATATATATATATATATTACCTACTGGCGGTCGCCAGTAGGTATATATAGTTAGGATTTTTTCTCTATGGGATTTTTGAAAATTCTATGTCTAATAACTTTGGCGTTTGTGGACGGAATTGGCTGAAATTTTCAGGAAAATGGAACATTTTGTTTCTGAGCAGCCCCTGAAAATTGGGGGGGGGTTCGTCAAGGGGGGGCCGAGAAAAAAGGGGGGTCCCAAAACGTGTTTTTAACATTGAGTTTTCCATAGGGCGGTTGGCCTCACTTTTAGCCCGAACGGCTGAATGGATTTGCACGAAACTTGGCAAAATTGTAGGGACTGGTAGCCCGATGTGCCTTTTGTAGGTCTCAATATATGTGCTCCAGTGGATTTTGAGAAATTAACGTTTAAAAAAAGATATATATCTGTAACAGCGGACCGGGCAGCGCTCCAGGACGCGTACTTTTCGCGCAACGGAGCTTTGTGAAGCGAAGCTGATTGGTTCTCCGGCGTCTGTCAACATTCCAAACAGTCCGTAGCGGCCGCCATCTTGTCTCTCGGTAGGATCGAGAGACAAGAGGAGGCCAAAGCGAAGGGGCAAATGACCATAAGGGGGAATAGTAGATCCTCGCTGACCCCCTACGTTTGATGTGGAGGTTTTAAAAGGGCTCCGCGGGGCAAAAAAAAAACAAAATAATAATAATCGAACGGCTGAATGGATTTGCACGAAACTTGGCAAAATATTAGGGACTGGTAGCCCGATGTGCCTTTGCTAGGTCTCAATATATGTGCTCCAGTGGATTTTGAGAAATTAACGTTAAAAAAAAGATATATATCTGTAACAGCGCTCCGCTTCGCGTACTTTTCGCGTTACGGAGCTTTGCGAAGCTGATTGGTTCTCCGGCGTCTGTCAACATTCCAAACAGTCCGTAGCGGCCGCCATCTTGTCTCTCGGTAGGATTGAGAGACAAGAGGAGGCCAAAGCGAAGGGGGAAATGACCATAAGGGGGCATAGTAGATCCTTCCTGACCTCTTAGGTTTGATGTACCATTTTGTCAAGTTTGGTGTAATTCCGTTCAGCCATTCAGGCTGTAGACGTATGTAAATGTCCTATGGAAAATTGCATGGGGAAAACACATTTGAAAGTGTTGAAATTTAGAACCAATTAAAATGTTACTTTGGTTTTGTATTTGTGTGTGATGAAAGTTAATTGGTTATGTATATATGTCAAATGAGAGGAAACCACAGCCATTTTGTGATACTACTGTCTGAGGTACATTTGTGAGGAATTTTTGGTGGTGAATTTCTGGTGTTTGATTTACACAGTACTAACACTTCTGCTACTTTTAAAAAGGTGAGTTGTTAATTTGTAAGGGGAACTATGTTGTACACTTGAAGATAATTTGAAAAATGTTTTCTGTTATTTATTTGCAGTCCTTCTGTTATACTAAATACTTGATAAAGTTAGTTTTATATTATGTATTACTAAAAACGATAAATGAAAGTGATTATTTTTTTCTGCAATTTACAGCAAGCAATTTCAAAATAAAATGGCTCACAATGAAGAGACCGTGGCAATTTCTTTTGAATTGTCCACTACATTGATTGAAATTGAGAGCACCAATAATGAAATATTGTCACAAGGAGGACATGACTTATATGATTCCATTAGATTGATTGAAATGGACAGCACCAAGAATGAAATATTGTCACAAGGAGATGACTTGAATGATTCCACTACATTGATTGAAATTGAGAGCACCAATAATGAAATATTGTCACAAGGAGGAGATGACTTGTATGATTCCATTAGATTGATTGAAATGGACAGCACCAATAATGAAATATTGTCACAAGGAGGAGATGACTTGAATGATTCCACTACATTGATTGAAATTGAGAGCACCAATAATGAAATATTGTCACGAGGAGATGACTTGAATGATTCCACTACATTGATTGAAATTGACAGCACCAATAATGAAATATTGTCACAAGGAGGAGATGACTTGAATGATTTTTTTGATCAATCTCTTGATGGCAAATTTATCGAGTGTTTGGAGACCATAGAGTTACAAGAATCATCATTGGAGACTTTTAATGAGGACATTGCTGATGAGGACATGTTACTAGTTCTTTCAAATTTAGAAAATTCTGAAGAATAAATTTATATTTAGAAATCAAAAATTGTTTGAGACATTATTCATTTTTATTTTTAATTTATGAGGTTGTAGCGAAGTGATTGTAGTATAAAATGAGACTTATAGTATAGAGTGCAACATTTTTATGTTACATGGTAAGTTTACTCATATTTACTTCCCTTCTGCCACTATATTATCTCCAATGTGTATTTGACATCTCTTCTTCATCTCCGGCCTCCTTTCTCTCACTGTGTGTCTCCGATGCATCTTATCGCTGCTATTTTGTGTAATTACAGAAGAGAGTAAAATAAAATAGTTCGGAACGTGAAAAGGGGGCAAAGTAGAGTACTCCTCACCCCCTAGGCCTTTTTAGGCGGTCCCAAAAGGATCAGTTTCTGCTTTCCTGAGAGATTATGGTATGAGTTCCATATACCACAATAACTTGCATTACAACATGCAAGATATCTATCTCCTATTACCAACTTTTGGAGATATTCGCGCTAAGCGCGAATATCTCCAAAAAGTAACACCTGCCCTGAGCAGTTCTTAGCCATGTTATCCAATGGGAGGTGGATAACATGGCTAAGAGCATTAGCTCGGTAATGCATGAATATCGCTGAGTTTTTAGCGATATTCATGCATTGCGGCCGTTTATTATCGCATTTGCGATAAACCTTGATAATAGCAAGGTTTATCTTCGATAATTTCTGACGATGCTTAGTGGTAAAAAATTGGTTGGTAAGCATCGTTTATTTTATTTATTTTATTTATAGAGTTTTGTATAGCGCGAACAAGACCCGTGGGTATCAGAGCGCTTCACATATAGGATAAATTACAGACATTATGTAGGCAATTGTAGCAGCAGATATACACGAGTATAAGTTATAAATATCGCTTAACTTTGGTAATATGCCCCAACGTCTGTTAACGTTCGATTCGAAGGAAATGAGGAAGTGTTGAAAAACATTGTCTGCGCCATCTTGCCTTTTTTGAAATGCCACACTTTTGTCGTGCACGGCAGCCATTTTAGATGTCTTGACCAGACCCACTCTCTGCACGCTGTCGATTCGTAGCATGGCTCCTCACCCACGCAAGCATCTTCCCTAGGCACTGGTCACCACCGCTCTCTGTCTTATGCATGGGCAATAAACCTCCCCCCATCTGCGCTGCTCTTCCCTGAGAATCACACTCTGTGCCCGCCCGACACCTCCCTTTCGCCCTATTCACTACCGCACCCTCTGACACTCCTCTTTCTCTGTGTCCGATTGTCCAGGCTATCAGCTAGCCTTGCAGATGTAGTTTATGGCCCCAGCTGTAAAGAATCACCCCTCTTCAAAGGAGTTATAGTAGATCAAGGCCCACACCCGATGAGATCCGTCACACCACACGTGTTCCTACTATCTGAAAACCATCCTGTATTGTGATTGGGGAGGGGACCGAGCCTGAAGCGGAAGATTCCAGGAATGACTCTTTGTACATCAAAGTTTTTACAATTATGTGTCACATTAAAAATATATAGCACTCCAACAAAGTAGTAGGAATATAAAACTTTAATAACATATAAATATATACAAGAAAACAAAAACAGTAAAAACATTTAAACAACGAAGAGACCGTGGCAATTTCTTTTGAATTATCCAATAGATTTATTGAAATTGACAGCACCAATAATGAAATATTCTTGTCAGTAGCGGTCTGTTGTGCGAATAGTTCCAAGGCAGCAGAACGCGCTGAAATCTAGATGGCACGAAAGTGATGTCTAGTAAGTTGCCGCCCAGCAAAAAACGGCGTGGGGCGCCGCGGGGGTGAGTGAGTCCAGTAGGTACCACAGCTATTCTTACCGGCATTGCAGAATTACTGCTGGGGACAATGCCTGTGCTGTAGCAGGGTCACAGCAGAAACAAAAAGGATTCTGTTGAAGATGTTGTTGGTTTTCAATTTGAAAACAGTTCTGGTGTCAACTGCTATGCTAATGTAGTGGTTAATGTTTTGTTTTCTCTAGAAAATGTAAAAGAGGGGGAGGCAGTCCAAAGTTCCGTTAAAAGGGCAAAGGAAAGGATCGGTGGTTTGAACTATCAGTCAAAAAGGGGAGGGGGTGCAATAATTTTTCCCACCGGGTCACACTGTGCTTTCACCGGAAGTGAGGTCTGCAGGATTCTAGTAATTCAAAGTGAGGCTGGCGCCAGCATGGGAGCGCCGACGTCCCGCGGATACAGTTTCGTCACTCCACGGGCGATCATGGCAGTCATTCCCCATCGGGGGTCGGAGACTCCCGCGGCTCCTCTAGAATCTTCAAGGTCGTGGAGGACTACGGTGGTGGAGTCAACCAGTGACCGGGCCATTTCTTTATGCTGGGCCCGCTCTTGCCAGGTCGACCGCCATTTTGAGAGTTCGGCAGCTACCGGCGATCGCGGGGTCACATGAGCGGACGGGCTCCACCCTGCCGGGCGAGACGTTGCAGCATGGCCACAGTGGAAGAACCCTTTTCCGGGCGCCTGGAGCGCTGAGGGTGCAGCTGGGAAGCCTCCACCTGGGGAGGCGGGAGAGGCCTGTTCGCACCGTCTCTCCCTCCCAGTGCACCCCACGGCGTCTCGCTTGAGATTTGTTATGGCCGGACCAGGCGATGAGGACGAGGGGGGGGGGGTCGGAGGCATGTGGAAGACATCCCCCCCCAGTGTTGTCGCAGCCATTATAAAAGAAAGAAGTGTCCCGTCCGTCTTCGGGCCGGGCTTCCGGTGGATGTCGGCCGGACGCCCCTGGCTCTGGCCCCATGAACGGGTTTCTTGGTTTATCGGCTGCAGCCGGATCCCGTCGGCCTCGGCCCCCCGACCGTTGGTGGCCGGACCGGAAGAGCATGTGGCGGGACTACCTGCAACTCTCAAGGGCCACCGCGGCCGGACTGGGAGAGAGAGGGGAGGGTCGAGGAGACATTCCCCCCCCCCTGCAACTGTTCAGCGTTGTAAAGGCAATCCCCTGGCCGGGTCCCGCTGGCCTCGGCCTCTCCTCCGGCTACACCCTACTTTAGGATCTCCTGGCCGAGGCGTGGCAGCAGGACCTGCCTTATATGGGCTGCTCCCGGCTGGGCGTAGCCGGAACCCTGCCCCACCTTGGAAGTTTCCAGAGTGGGGGCGGATGTTCTACTGACTTGCATTTTCCCTAGTCTATCGATTTTTTGGGCGTGGCAGGCGGTGGGACAGCGAGGGGTGATTTGGTTTCTCTTACTGTTTTTCTGGTCTCTCACCACTGGCATATTTTAACGTTTTCTTGTTTCTAGGACATTAATAGGTTTTATCATTACGTTATGTTATCGTTTCTTTGTTCGTTGTTTAATAAAAGTTCATGTTCATCAGTGGCCTACTGATTTTCGTTTTCCTATTTTTTTCTTTCCAGGTTGTTTCATGGTAAAGTTTCTGTTAACAGGATACAGTGATCACTTCGTTATTATTGCATATGTCCTTTTCACTAGGGGTGCTCTCTGGTCGGGCCAGATGACGTATCTCTAGTAAATGGTCCGGGTGAAAAAGGTGCATCAATCAGTGGGGAGTAGATAGGCATGACAGATTACAACGGGGGAGAAAGGTCCGCATTACGTACCCTTTCACTACTTGCAAAGATTTTCCTACGTTTATTTGCAAACAGGGAATACCTCCAAAAAGAACTAATTCCCAAACAGTCAATGTTCGGACAATCAATCAATCAATGAGGAATGAAATAGGTACGACGTGTTAAAGGCTTGCGTTACCTACCCTTCACTATCTGCAAAGGGAGAGAGAATATTCCTATTCTTCCTCGTTTGCAGGTAGAGAAGATCCTTAAGAGAATTAACTTCGAACAATTCAATGCTCGATTGAAACAATCAACAAGGGGTACTGTGAACACAAATGAACGCCGCTTATGTACATACGCATTGCTATTTTCAACAGGTTGTTCCTAATGTTTCTATTTTAGCGAGGTCAAAAAGAGATCCCATTAGTGGCCTACTGATTTTGCTCGATTCCTTTTGTTTTTTTACACGATTTTTCGCTATCTGCAAAGACTAAACAGAGTATTGCGACTCTGTGCTTGTTTGTAAATAGAGAATGAACCAAAGAGAACAATCAATCAAATGGAGAGAGAAGCAGGCACGACGGATTACAAAGGGGGCAAAGGGCTGCGTTAACTACCCTTCACTATCTGCAAAGAGAGAGTACTCCTAATAGAAATGAGGGGTGGGGGGCAGCATTCAAAGCAGATCAGTGTGCATAAACACGAAAATGTTTTTACTTACCACGTACTTGACATTCGACAGCTTATGATATTTGCTATTAAAAAACCATTGAAATTCACTGAAAAAACCATAGGTTATAGACCATATATAGTTAGGAATTAGCATTTACAAAACCTTGAAAATTCACTGAAAAAACCATAGGTTATACACCATATATAGTTAGGAATTAGCATTTAAAAAACCTTATTTTACTCACACAAAACCATTGAAATTCCATATATAGTTAGTTGCACTAACTATATATCGCGCACCCGCAATCCACTGCTGATCATGTCACATATTACATCATTCATGACATGGTCAGTGACATCACTGATGACATCACTGATGACATCTCAAATGACATCACTGATGAGATCACTGATGACATCATCCAGTGACTGTGTGTTTCTGTAAAGTTTAAATATGTTTTACATATTGAAGAATGAGTAGATGTATAAGTGTCTGGACGAAGGATTTAGTAGGTGCATGACTGAATGTATGAGTGAGTGATTAAATGTGTCTCACTGAGTGCATGGGTTAGTGACTAAACTGTCTTAATTTGTGCATCATTATGTCTGTTGTTCTGTAAACTGCTGCATGTGTGGATCAGTAGCTATATGATTAACTATATGGGTTATTGATTGATTGTCCAAGTATTTGTATAGGAGACTGAGTGTGTGTGTGGCTGGCTGGGAGGTGTGTGACTCTGTGCAGATCAATGTGTACTTGTATCAATGATTGTATAAGAAAGTAAGTATGTGTTAGTATATGTTTGAAAATGTAAGGTGCTCTATGTTTAACTGTATAGACAAGAAAATGGAAGTGTGATTGATTCTTTACAGGATTGACTAGGTGTGTGAGTAACTCCATGGATGAGTGGCAGAGTGTAAGTGTCTGTATAGGTGTATGAGTGCATATGATAGTGTTGTAAAGATGAGTGATTGTATGTATGAATGATTGTATGGGTGAATGAGTGAATGTGTGTGTAGACGTAGGAATCAGTGAGTACGTATGTAGTAACTAGTATTGGTGTGTCAATGGTTTCAAAAATTATACTCTGTATTTAACACTGGGTGAAACAGAGGTTATATTAAAACGTGAGGAGATGCATTGTATTGTCACATGAATGATATCATCAGTGATGTGGTCATTGATGTCAAATGAGATGTCATCAGTGATCTCATCAGTGATGTCATTTGAGATGTCATCAGTGATGTCATCAGTGATGTCACTGACCATGTCATGAATGATGTAATATGTGACATGATCAGCAGTGGATTGCGGGTGCGCGATATATAGTTAGTGCAACTAACTATATATGGAATTTCAATGGTTTTGTGTGAGTAAAATAAGGTTTTTTAAATGCTAATTCCTAACTATATATGGTGTATAACCTATGGCTTTTTCAGTGAATATATATATATATATATATATATATATATATATATATATATATATAATATGTATGAGTGTTTGTGTGTGTGTGTGTGTGTATATGTGTGTATAAATATATATATATATATATATATATATATATATATACACTCTAACCTTTGATATATATATATATATATATATATATATATATATACACACACATATAAACCAAAGGTTACAGGGACGTTACAGTTAGGCTACAAACCCAGTGAACTTCAGCAGTTATAGTTACCTGAGCTAACTAACTATAATTTGCGCACCCGTAATGTACTGCTTATGCCCTCACATAATACATCACTCATGACATGGGCAGTAACATCACTGATTAAATCATCCTGTGAGTATGTTTTTAAGAGTTTACCTAATACAAATACAAAAGTTAAATTCGTATATTAGATGCACTACTACCGAGTGATGCTACTTCTAACATATATTATGTGAGTGGCTGTGTGACTATGTATCCTTGTGTGTATGGTGTGTAAGTGGCTGTATAGGTGGTTACGTGGGTGTGAGTAGCTGTGTGGGTGAGTGAGATGCTGTGTGAGTGGCAGTATTGGTGAGTGAGTGGGTGTGTCAATGGCTGTATGAGTGAGTGAGTGGTGGTGTGAGTGGCTTTATGGGTGAGTAAGTGGGTGTGTAGTGATTGTATGGGTGAGCGAGTGGGTCTTTGAATGGCTGTATGAGTGATTGACTCAGTGTGTAAATGGCTTTGTGAGTGAGTGTCTGATTCAGTGGGTGTTTGGTTACGTGAATTGGTGTGTAAGTAGCTGTATAGGAGAGTAAGTGTCTGTGTGAATGGATTGATAGGTGAGTGAGCGAAGGTGTGAGTGCTTGCATGGGTGTGTAAATGGATATCCAAGTGGTTGTGTGGGTGTGTGAGTGTGTGTATGCGTGAGAGAGTGGCTGTTTTGAGAGGCTGTGTGAGTGAGTAGGTGTGAGAGTGACTGTAAGTAAATATGTGGGTGTGTAAGTAGCTCAGTGGGTGTGTGTGTGGCTGTATGAGGGACTGCATGGGTGAGTGACTGGTTGAATGAGTGGCTGTATGGGTGAGTGGTTGTGTGAGTGGCTATATGAGTGGGAGTGTGAGTGCCTCTATGGAGGAGTGAGTGGGTGTGTAAGTACTTGTATGGGTCTGTGAGTGGTTGAGTGGGAGTGGGCGTACAAGAGATTGTATGGGGTGTGTGAGTGGTTCTGTGGATGACGTCCTTAGTGATGTCAACAGTGATTTAATTTGAGATGTTATCAGTGATGTCACTGATAATGTCATGACTCATGAGTGATGGGATATGTGAAGCCATCAGCAGTGCATTGCAGGGGCATAAGCTATGGTAAGCTCAGGTAACTATAACTGCTGAATTTCACTGGTTTTGTATGAGTTAATAATAATAATAATCCACATTTGTATAGCGCACAATCACCCGTTAGGGTCTCTAGGCGCTGGGGGCCGTCAGGAAGATTAAGGAAGCTATTGCCCAGAGTCGCATGGTGCTGGGCTAACCTGCCGCCGGAGCCGGGGATCGAACCCTGATCCCCAGATTCCAGCGTCAGTCGCCCTGGCCGCGGCGCCACACCTCTCCCTAAGATCCCTTAGATCTTAACCGAACTATAACGTCCCTATAACCTTTCACTTTGTCAGTGAATTTCTAAGGTTTTATAAATTCCATTTCCTAACGGTAACATCCCTGTAACCTTTGGTTTATTAAGTGAATTTCAATGGTTTTTTAACTAATAGTAGCATTTGCAGAGTGGTGGAAAAAGAGGGTCGCGCCTCTGACTAGCTCTCAGGTATCCAGCTATAAGGTATTTACTGAAGGTAACAGGAGGGGTTCTTGGCCCCCCAAGGACCCTCAGCATCCAAAGGGACTTTATCCCCCCCCCCCCCAAGTAGTGCAACAGGTGGTCCATTTGTACAGTGGTGGAGAAATTGGGTGGTTCCTCTGACCAGCTCTCAGCAATCGCGCTGCGTGGGACTTACTGGAGGTGACAGGAGGGGCAATTGCCCCCCAACGACCCTCTGGAGTCAGGGGGACTTCATTCCCCAACTAGTAGTGTGCCAAGAGGCACATTTGCAGAGTGGTGCTGAAAGGAGGTGGGGCCTCCCGCAAATTGTGGCCGGGCTTTTTTTTTTTTTGTCTTTTGAAGGCGTGCTGCGTGGTGCCCCTTCCCTGGACCGATTTGGGCTTCAGGAACCCCATTCCTGGGCCCAGGCCTTTTTGAAACAGGGGAGGGAGACTGCTCAGACCCTCTACCTGGCCGATTCCGGCCCGGGGACTCCATTCGCTGGGCCTTTCTTAAATTGTGGAGGGTGGCCACGCTGCCCCTTCCATGGGCGGAGTTCGGTCCTGGGGAACCCATCTCTTGGGACCCAGCCTCTCGTCTGGGTGCCCTAGTCTCACCCGGGCCCTCACTCACCACTGATGGGGATGCCTCAAGGCCACAGCGATCCCTGCCGACTCCCCACCTCCTGCAGGAGCTGGCATTGCTTTAATCGAGAGGGAGCTAGCAATTTTGATCGGCTTCCAGCAAGCAAGAGCATTTTTAATGCTCTCACTTGGAGTGGAGGTGGAGCGTTTGCTAAGGCTTGGCAGGAGCAGTTAAGCTCCCACCAAACAATAGCACACAGCTATGTCCCAGGGGTGGGCACCCAGGACAGTAGCAGGAGCCGGCCATGGGGGGATGGGGTGACAGTCCCAAGGGCCATTTATGCCTCCAAGACTTTCTAATTTGTTGGGCCTGCCTCAGAGAGGTGGCGGTCCCCAGGACCTAGAATGGGCCAGGAGGGGGCCATGCAGCACCCCCATCCCAAAGTGTTAAAAAGAAGATGACCCAGAGGAGGTGCTGGTCCCCGGGGCCAAGGACGGTCTGAGAGGCCCCCTTTTTATAAAAAAAAAACATAAGCCCCAGGGAGATGGTGGTCCACCCGACATTAATAAGCCCCAGGAGGGTGTGCCCGTGCACCCCCTCCAATTTTATGCAAATGGTTCTGAGACACCCATTGGCTGATTATTAATGAAGCGCAGGAGCCAGTGCTTTAGTTTCTATAATTGTTTGGGCAAGATCCACGCATACCACTAAAAATTTATAAACACATTTTATTTGGCCTTACGGGGTCCTTGTGGGACACCCACCCCATGAGGCCTAGGTGGTCATGGAATTTCTACCCTGCCCCCCTTCTTTTTTTAAAATGTGTTTCTGGGATTCGGCTCAAGCCAAATCCCAAGGTGGCTGCCAACACTTCATAGTTTGAGGTGTTTGTTTCATGGTTTGAGGTGTTGGCAGCCAGTCAGATCTCAGCACAAGATCAGAAGGGGTCGGGGATCCTCCACCCCCCTATATATACATATCTGGATTTCCTTTAATATTTCAATAACGGATTTAAACCAAATCACAAAAAGATTGCTTTCTGGACCAACACATACCTTTCCATTCAGCAGTTTGGGCTTTAGCTGCGTCTAAAGTTCCCCTGATAAATTATCATAGGGAAAACACGTTTGGGACACTCCACTTTTTCTCCGCCCCTGCTTGACGATCATCCCGAAATGTTCAAGACAGCCTTTGAAGTGAGTGGCAAACTAGTTTTGAAAATTTTGCAAGGATTCATCAAACAACACCAACGTTATTTGCAAATGAAAAAACACTCTGCCTATGGAAACTACACCCTACCCAAGCTACCTACTCGCGAATGCCAGTGGGTAATATAAATATATATATATATATACATATACATGCTTTGCCAAAACACGTCTGAGTTGTATGCACAAATAGACTAATAAAAGGAAATTCTTCCTCCTGGCGTGCTCATCAAATTTCTGTGTGGCTCATATATATATATTTATTTATTGGACTATTCATGCACACAACACAGACGTGTTTTGGCAAAGCACCTTTATCAACATTGGGGGCCACCAAACCTTTCAGGTTTTTTTTGTTAATAAACTTAATTACGTCATACTGATGACATTGGAGACAGACTATGTTTATGCACAAAAATCAGTGCGATCTTGCAGCATAAACATTTATACTTTCTCCATATGTCAGAAATGTTTCTTGTAATTTGTGTTTTAACATTCTTAATTATACTTATTACTTTTAATGTTCATCACTCGCTATTTCTGTAATTTGACCATTCTTAGCCCCCCTCACTCCTATCATGCCCACAGATGGGAGATATTCAGAAATTTGCCCGCTAGCTTTAATCTTGCCCTGTATGGGCTTCTCTTCAAATAGATATCCTGCTCTTGTTCTCGCAGGTGTATTATCCTCTTTACTCAGGGGACTCAATACCTTACTAGCTTGCTCACAGATGGGCATTTCTAAGAAACCTACGGACCTGTTTTGTCCTATATGGGCAAGCTTGTGCTACATGTATGCAGTTACCTCGTCTATTCCATTTCCAAGGTGACTTATATTAGTCTTATATCAGCTTTCATAAGTCAACCCCCAGTTCTTCACTACTAATTTTTTAGTTTTTTGTTTGTAAATCGAATATATATCTTGATTCCAATCTACAAAGCTTCAATTCCCTGTCCCCACCTCTCACATCATGAGGTACTTGGTCCAGACAAAATAATTTAGGCAGATTCCTATTCTTTGAGCGTAAGATTCAAATTGTCTAGCCACTGGGTAAGTTACATCCTTGTTAGTAATCGCTCTCATGTGTTCTAGAAGTCGTTGTTTCATTGGGTGAATGGTACTCCCTACATATTTCAGTTGGCATGGACATGTTAGGCTATAAACAGTGTGTGTAGTAAGGTAATTCATGAATTTCTTAATCTGTTTAGGTTCCATTAAACCTGGAACTTCATAGGTGAATACTTTACTGCTATGCCGCAAGCTTTGTGAAACCTTTCAATTGGTGAGCGATCCCTTTCGGCTGCTCTCTGGGTAAATGACTTTCTACTAGGGCATCCCTGATCGACCTTGATTTTCTGAACTTAATCAAAGGATGTATAGGCAGATCTTTCCCTATATGACATCTGATTTCAGGATCCTCCGATTCTTTTGCATAATCTTATAGACCCAGTAGAAGGCAATCCGCCAGAACGCGTCAGTCCATTCTGGTATGGGACAAGGAATTGTGTAAATGCCCTATACTTGGAGAATATGAGAACACAGAAAATTGAAATAAGGTATTGAAGATTGAAGATTTTACCTGGAGAAGTGTTGATGTCTCTCGACTGCATGCCACTGTACGTGGTGCTCGTGAGTTGAGCGCCCAAGGAAACATATATATATATGTATATGTATGTATGTGTGTATATATATATATATATATATATATATATATATATATATATTCACACATAAACAAAGTTAACAGCACTCGCAGGGGTATAATCCTCCTTTGGATTTATTGGCACACAGTAAACAACAAACGCGTTTCAGCCGTACGCCTTCCTCAGTGTTGGCGACACCGCGTTCTCGCCTCAATATATTCAAAACAACATCAAAATTAATTGAAGGTTAATTAGGAGTCAGGCAGAGTTGCAAGTCAGGCAGAGAGTAACACGCGCCATATTGGAGTGGTGAAAATTAACCCTGAGGCAAACATTGCAGCATAATGGCAAATGTTACATGGCGATGTTCTGATACATTGTTACATAACTTTGTGACGCTGCATGCGCTCTGCATGGGCTAGCACAGTCAGCTCACGATCTTAATCAAGGTAACAAGTAACAGCGTGATTCCACCTCGTGCTCTGTGTGGGAGTGATGCGCTAAGCACAGAATAGATCGCTCCATGTTTAAGTGGTAAAGACCTTACTGCACAGGCGAACATTTTACTTCTTTGCCTTCATTGCCACGTTAATACAGCACGCTCTGCAGAGACTTATCAAAGCCACAGTTCCTGCACTCACAACGAGGTTCTGTTACATTGTTCCATATATTTATAACATTTTGTCAATGATCCAGCGCTCCTATTGAAAAATAACACTATCTATCACCACAATACTCACCATTAACCATGAAACTCAAATATAGGCCCATAACACCAATGAGACAATTTTTGAGTGACTGAATCATGTGACCTAATTAAACAGAACTATTCACAAACTATTTACAGATTATATACAACTGCAGTTTGACTTTTCTTACCATGGTTTTAAACATTTATCATTTAATTAGGCCACTAAGGCGAATGGATCAACTGATGGAAACTAGACCATGAATAAACAAGACCAGCTTGTCACTTCAAATCTAATTTTTATTAACTTTATTTTCAAAGAATAAAAGCATTTACGTTTTAGAATCTTTATTTTATAAGCAAATAGAAAGCAGCATAAGGAAGTGTTTTAATAAACTGACACCTTTAAAGCAAATACAGCATCATGAATTATTAGTAAATAACAGTTTCCATTCCCTAAATCTATCTCCCTGTCTATTTCCCTCATCACCTAGAAAGGAAAACCATTTCAAAGACTGCTGTCCTTACGTGCGCCAAAAGTCCGTCAGCATGTCACGTCAATCAGGACCTGGAAAGTGAAGAGCACCCTCCTGCCCATGAGGTCAGGTTTTTATACCTTTCTATCTAGCTAAACTTTCTACATTTGTATACTTTCTTAGAAATCCAGGGTTTTCACTGGCTGTTTTATGTCAGTCCACATTAGATCATCACCGTTCCTGAACCAAGATCAGGCTTTTTCTTAAGCCCTATTGTCCTTTGATTTCGCATCATTTGGCTTCCTCAAAAGAGTTACTTTTTTCTCTCGAGTACCAGTTCACAACTTCCTAGCCTTGGCAATCACGCCTGGTTTCCTGTCCTTAAGCCTTTTCTCTCCAAGAGCACGTTCAGCACGCACAATTAATAGACTGCATTTTCAGTCAAAGATGTCAACGTGGTAAAGATTTCCACTTCTGCGCAAATGCAAGGCTCCACTCTGGACAAGTTTTCGCAACTGCATCTCTGTCAGCCATTTCTTTTCCATAGTCTTAGGCCTCACTTGGAAACTATTATGCAAACTAACACAAAACATCAATTAATTAAAGAATTGAGACCCATTCTGTTACCCACCCCCTTTGCTAGTTAAAAACCCGTTAATTTATGTTACCTAGCTAAGCACAGAAAGCAGCGTTCATATCTACCTTCTTCTTTTGGACTGCAAGGATTCTCCTCGAGCTTTTGTCACAGAATAAAAGACATAACATAAGCACACAAATAAGCACATGCCATTAAACAGCCGCATTTAATACTGACAAAGACAATAGACAAGGTTAGTTTATTATTCACTTCGCATTTGTAACATAAAGCACACAAGTTAGTCCCACGTGCTTTTCTGATAAATGCATTTTAAAACTAAGTTGATTAATAATTTCACCACATTCCTGTTAATTCAGTTACGTTTATTATGGAAGTTTAACTTTGCAAGTTTGAACAAAATGTTGTTCATCACCTTGCTCCATCAACTCCCTCATCTGGTGATTTCAAAATCACCAAACAACACCCAAAAAATTTGAACATTTTCAACCCTTGAACATGTTTTGGACTTTCTTAGTATTAGTATTTCTAAACTTTTGATTCAGTTGTTTGTCTGCAGCTCTCATATTGTGTTCTACGAAACTCTTCTAATTCTATTTCCTTTTCTTTTTCTCTTCTGAGTTTGTAAATTCTTTTCTTTTCTCTTACATATTTCTTTCTCTTGTGTATCATGCAACTCATTTTTAACCAAAGTATTACTATGACTATTAAAGGACAAAATAATTTACCTAAGATTTGAACTACCAATCTCTTGAAACCAGTTTCTGATTGCTGCAAATCTTTTGCTCAAACGTTCTGAAAAATTTTCATCTTCTAAAGGTTCAACCTCCGCATGTAATTCTGTTATGTTCTTGATATACATTTCTATATTCTGACTCTTGTCTGGAATATATGTGCAGCAATGCTGGACATGTAAAATTCCACAGACTCCACCCTCTTTTGCTAGCAAAATGTCTAAAGCAAGACGATTTTGCATTACCATATTTCTCATAGCAATAAGCTCTGTGTTCACTAATTGAAATCCACTTGCAGTATCAGTTGATAAACTATCAACAATTGTAGACATTTTTCTGATTTTTCCCGCTTTCAGGGTTATTCCTACCATGGGTATAATTGCACCAAATATGTCACCCAATATTTCTGAGAAGCTTTCTCTTTTAAATCTATTCAGGTGTTTGCCATTTTCGAATGAACCTTTTACATTTCTATCTACATGAAAGTTTTTTGGAAAAACTAAACCAACATAACAGGTCCCATACCAGTGGTCTGGGAGATTGGAATAAGCTTTGTTTCTACAAACAAAACAAATTCCAGGAAAAATTGGATCTTTGCCTCCTTTAAATCCCCATCCCCCAAAGATTTGATAAGTATCTGCACATTGACTAGCACCAACAAAGTAATTATCAAACAACGTATTATCTCTTCTTATACAAAGTTTTCCACTAACAGGTTTATCTATGTGAATAGCAACATTTTCGTTTCTACCATTGAGCTTTTTATCTTCAATCTGCCAAAACATAGATTTTGTTTGTTTCAACATCTCATTTCGCTTGTAAATTGCCCTTCTCTCTTCAACCATATTCAAAAACGACTTTTCTTCAGTTCTCAACGTACATGTTAAATTGTTTCTAAAAGCATACTCATAAGTGAGTTCATTGGTTACTATGAAAAATTCCCTCATCTGTTTAGCATGTTTCAGTTTGTTCAAGGTATTTACAACTTTTACATTTGCAAAAATTTCATCATAGTCAGAATAATAGTATTCCAAACGACCTGTTTGATAAAACAAGCTAGCTATTACGCTACAAGTAATGCCATAAGTAAGAGGAAGCATACTATAAGTGACACCTTCTGAAACAGAAGTAGGTAATTTCACACAAATGTAGCAATCTTTTACATCCATCACCTTAACATATTCAGATAAAAGTCTTGAAAAAGTGTTACTAGAAAAATCTCCTACAGATCTATCTTGGTTAATCTCTGGTTTATGCTCAATGATTTTATTGGACTTATCTAGCTTATCATGATTAACCACAGCTTTACTAGTCATATTAGTTTTGTACATTTCCTTATCTATTCCAAAAGGAAAAATGACAGCTAAAACCAACCAAACCAAAATTATCAGGATTACACATATTGAAGACAATTTGCAACACCTTCTCAGAATCGAACATCTCAAATTATTGTTAGCAGAAGGCATCTTTACTTTGAAACAAGAGCCTTTAAAAAAAAATCAAAAATTTAAAATTACTAAATATACACCCCACTTTTTTACTTTTTTTTTAACAGAAAACCTTAATTTCTAACAGTTTTTCTTCGACCTTATGTCATACATAATTGCAATGTGTTTTCCAGCTAACACACTTTCTTCGACCTTGTGTCACCTACCACAATTTCTTCAACCTTGTGTCAGAACAAAATCAATCATTATCACTTGCATCATCTAAATTTATCACACTACTATTAACTTCAACTACTGGTGGGATGATGATATAAGTCCATTCAGGCGACTTATACTTTTGGTTTGGCTTTATTACTCTCTTTGCTCTGCTGTTAATTACTTCAATTTTCTTTCCTGCTTGTTTTTTCTTATTCAAGACCTCTTCCTTCTGACTTGAGATTTCATTAACTTGCTCTTTTGCTAATTTGAATTTTAGGCCTTCATTTTCACTTGGCCAATTATCTCCTTTTCTTGATAATTTCTTTTTCGGTTCAGTTAGATACACTCTACTCTCCAAGCTCTTTTCCTTGAACTTTTTACTTTGGATTCATCATCACTTTCATCAGATTCGCTTTCTGTGATATCAGCTCTAGATCCAGGTACTTCTTTACTCAGCAGTTTCACTCTGTTAGGAAAATCATTCTTATAGCTTGTACTCGGAATTTCTTCTTCTTCTTCTTCTTCAATTACTTCCAACTTCCCAGTTTCAGAATTTCTGCTCCTGCTTTCAGAGCTTCCAACCTGCTTTTCTATACTCTCCTGATCTTGATCTTGAATCACTTATTGTTCAGCTTCTTTTTCTGCTTCTTGATCTAGCAGATCTTCATCATTTTCAGAATCTTGTTTCACAATTTCTTCATTTTCTTCATTCAATGCTTCATTCGCAATTGAATTTTCCAGATCTCCACTTTCTTGTCGATCTTCAGAATCTGGATTTCTTTAAGCTCTTCTTCAGAATCTGAATCAGCTGTTGTATCACCTTCGTCAGGATTCTCAGGTGCTGGCACACGAATGGTGTGGCTAGCATGAATCCATCTCTTCAAACCCTTACACTTTACTGCATTTGTTGGGATTAATATCACCTGTCTTGCTTTCTGGGTACTAGGCAGTTTCTTCTTCGGTGAACTTTTGTCCTCACCCAGTCACCTGGTAACAGATCATGAGCTTGTTCCTTTTCTTTTGTACTCACTTCAGTTCCCACCTGATGGAACACAGAAGTCACCACTTCAGATAGATTTTTGCAATAATCCATAATGATACTATCATTAATGCTCAACAGTTTATCAACTGGAACAAATGCTTGCCTCATGACCCTGCCCATTAAGATTTCATGAGGGCTCAAACCTGTTTTTCTATCTGGAATGCTTCTCAATGACATCAAAACAAGTGGAAGTGCATCAGTCCACTTCATTCCTGTTGCTAAACACATTTTAGCTATTCTATTTTTTATTGTACCATTCACTTGTTAAACAACACCGGATGCTTCTGGCCTGTAAGCACAGTGTAGCTTTTGTTTTATGTCCAGAGCTTCACAAACCAATTGTAGCAGTCTGTTTTCAAAATGTGTGCCACGATCTGTCTCGACCGTCAGAGGAAATCCGTACCTTGGTATGATTTCTCTCAAAAGCAATTTTGCCACAGTAATTGAATCATTGCGGCGTGTTGGGAATGCTTCCACCCATCTTGAAAACAAACAGACTATCACCAAGACATATCTAAGTTTGTTATGAGGTGGCATGTCATTGAAGTCAAGCTGTAATCTGGTAAATGGACCACCCTCCCGTCCTATAGTTCCCATGCTCACAACAGTTTTTCTATTTGGATTTATCTGTTGGCAGGTAAGACACCTCTGACAAAGGGATTATCCTGAATTTTGGATTGTACCATGTCTGCCTAAATGATCTGATCATTGAATCTCTTCCAATATGTCCTGGACCAAGGTACATGCGTGCCATGTCAGAAATCATACTGTCTGGCATTACTGGTCTGTCATCTTTGTAAACCCAAACCTCATCTTCTTCTCTTTGTCTGCATCCTGCTTTTAACCATGTATCCTTTTCCTCATCATTTGCCTCATCTTGCAACTGTTTTACTCCCTGCCAAGTCTCAACTACAGATGTTAGCATAAGTGAGTTCAAAACATGTTCATTTTCCTTTTCCCGATTAATTGCCATATTTTCTTTAGCACAGAATGTTGCTATGGTGTCAGCATATGCATTTCCTTTTGTTCTATAATCTTCTCCTTTCTTGTGTGCAGAGCACTTTACGACTGCAATTTTCTCTGGAAGTTGAATTCCGCCGATCAGTCTTTTGATCAACTGTGCATTTCTGATGGGTGATCCCGCAGAAGTTAAATAACCTCTTTGAGACCAGAGCTGCCCATAGTCATGGACTACACCAAATCCATACCGACTATCAGTCACTATGGTAACTTTTTGCTCTTTTCTCAATTCACATGCACGAATCAAAGCAATCAATTCTGCTACTTGAGCTGAACGAATTCCTTTGAGACAGGAGGCTTCAATTACATCTGCAACTGTGCAAATGGAAAATGCTGCATTCAGAACACCTTCTTCTGTTCTTAAACATGAACCATCAACAAACAGAACATAACCTGATTCAGGTAATGGGACATCTTTAATGTCCTGTAGGGGTTTAGTGCAATATTCCAACACATCCAGGCATTCATGATCAACTTCATCTCTGATTTCTGTCTCAGTACCATCAGGTAGTAATGTAGAAGGATTCAAATTCACACATCTTGCAATCGAAACGTTGTCTGAACCAAGGACAACCTTTTCATATTTTGTTAGCCTGCTATTTGTCATGTGCTGTGTTCTGCTTCTTGTGAGGAGAATATCAACTGAGTGTGGTACAGATACTTTTACAGGAAATCCCATTATTTTTCCTTCACTTTGTTCCAAACTTACACTTGTTGCAGCTACTGCTTTTAAGCAACCTGGTAATGCCTTTGCAACAGGGTGAAGAACAGCTGAGAAATATGCTATTGGCTTTCTCAGTCTTCCATGTCTTTGAATCAGAACTGACAATGCACATCCTTCTCTTTCACTGCAATACAGCTCAAACTCTTTCTCATAGTCAGGCATTCCCAATGCTGGAGCTTCACACAAATTTCTTTTTAGCTGTTCAAAAGCTTGTAACTCAGTTTCTGATAGACTAATTGGGTCTTTTATGTCTGCTTTTGTCAGTCTCTGCAATGGCGTTTGCAATTACTGAGAATCCACTAATCCATTGGCGACAATAACCTACCATTCCTAGAAACATTCTAACCTGTCTTTGTGTTTTTGGAGGTTTTTGGAGGTTGCATTGCTTGAATCATGTTTATTCTCTCTTTGCAGGAGATACTTTATGTCCCTCATCTGCCAAATGATTTAAAATAGTAATGGTATCAGTTACACAATTATCTCTTGTTTTTCCAGCCACAAGGAGATCATCAATATACTGCACTAACGTAGATTTTCCAGGCAAATCTAGATTTTCCAAGGATTTTTTTAACAACTGATTAAAGATTGATGGACTTTCAGTATACCCTTGAGGGATACGACACCATGCTAATATGCGCTCTTTGTACCAGAACGTAAAAATTTGCTGGCTCTCTGGATGCAATGGAACAGTAAAGAATGCATTACATAAATCAATAACTGTAAACCATTCTGCATCATGCGGAATCTGGTATAGAATTACCGCTGGGTTTGGCACAATTGGGCAACATGGAACTACAATTTTATTAACCTTTCTCAGGTCTTGAACAATTCTGAAAGTTCCGTTTGGCTTTTTAATTCCCATAATCGGTGAATTACATGGGCTACTCTCAATTTCTTTTAGGACACCTTGCTTAATGAATTTGTAAATTACAGGAATTACTCCTTCAATCACTTCTGCTTTCATTTTGTACTGAGGAATGTTTGGATAATCTGCTCCTTGTTTTACTGATATTTTTACTGGATCTACATTTTTCATCAGACCCATTTCATCTCCAGTGAAATCCCAAATTTTAACATTGACTGTCTCTTTTAATTCTTCAGGTAGATTATTCTTGTCAAACACAGGAAATAATTTACTTTCCTCTGCTTCAACCATTAACATTGTTAACTTGTAAAGTCCATCTTCTTCTGGAGTTTGGAGTTCAATACCATCCGGTGAGCAATACATTTTAAGTTCATTTTACAAAGGATGTCCCTTCCTAACAGGTTTACAGGACTGCTATCACAAACTACAAATCTATGCATATCCTGAAATTTACGAATTTCAACTTCAACTGGTTCAGTTAAATCTGTTTTTATTTGTTGATTAGCTACACCTACTACTTGGATCTTTTCACCAGAGAGAGGCAGGTTTTCTATTTCCACTGATCTAACAGTAGAACGGGTAGCACCTGTATCCACTAGAAAAGTGATTTCTACATCATTCACTTTACCATTTACAAATGGACCGGACTGATCTACCTCAAGAGTGGCTCCAAGCACATACTCTTCCTCTTCTCTCAGGCACCGTCAGAAGTAATCATCAGATTCACTCCCTCCATCTTCTTTCATCCAAAATTGTTGTGACACATTTGACACATTCACTCTTGGCGGTCTGTTTACCTGTTCACCTCCGCTGAATCCTGTTTCTGCACTGTATCTCTGCACATTTACACAGTTTGGAAGGGGCGGTTGTGGTATCTGACTCTGCTGCTGTTGTGGTATCTGACTCTGCTGAAACACTACCTGTCGCCGCAGTCGTTGCTGCTGATTTATCTCATTCTGCATCTGTGGATTTAATGATGCATTTTTAAAATTTCTGGGCGGATTCTTACATTCACGCTTCCAGTGTCCAATTTCGCCGCAATTAAAACATGGGAGTTTGTTTGAACTCTTCTATATTTCCCATCAATTTCGTTTTATTATAATTACCTTTAAATTTCCCTTGATTCTGATCAGCACGCTTATTTCCTAATGTTGTTATTTGTTGTTCAGCCACTTTCACCTGTGCCCACATAGCTTTTTCTTTTAACTTCTTTTGTTTAGCATCTATTTCATCACTACAGTATTTTGCCTTTCTCAAAATATCATCTACTGTAGGCGATTGCCAGCCAACTATTCCTGATCTTATCATTTCACCAATTTCAGGTCTTAAGCCATAAACAAATCTGTATATGAAATGGCTCATATCCTTTTCACTCAATTTTTCATAGCCACTGTATTGTTTAAATACCAACAGTAATCTTTCATAGAATGAATGTACTGATTCTTTTGGCTCTTGGTTTGTTCTATCTATTTTAACTCAATCTACTTCTTTTGGGGGAATCGTGTTTTTCAACTACACAATTACCTTTTCGTACACATTCATAACATCTGATGAAGGAGCACCTGTTACTTTATCTCGAGAAGGTTCTTCTTTAGGCCAATCTATAGAAATTTTACATTCTGTCCATAGATCTGATGGGACAACTATGTCAAAGAATCCATCAAGATCAACCCACAGAACTTTTGAAACTTTCACAAATCTGTCTACCTGTCGATACCATTTCACAGGTTTTTCTCTCAGCCGAGGAAAATCATTTGTAAACAGTAAAATGTCCTGTCTTGTCCATGGGACATGCACATACCCTCCCCCGGTATTTCTCTCATTGGAAACTCATTTGTTACTTCTCCTCTTTCTCTTTTTTCTTCCTCTCATTTCTTTGTCCATTTTACTCTCCATTTACTTAATTCACCCAATCTTTTTAGAAACACAATTAAATATTTCATATGAATCATTCTTACTGTGGTATTCATGTTTTCAATGTCTTTTTCAGAGAAATCCACCCTATAATGTTTCTGCAAATTTTTGTGTCTACTCAAATCTACTTCTAGTTCAGCAGCCATTTCTTCCAATTGATCATACTTGGTTTTCGTTTTCCATGTTATGCTTTTACAAATAAATAACAATTCTTCATCCTGATACAGCTTCAAATTGTCAGTTCCAATTGTACCAATTATTAATTCCTCTAAATCTGCTTTCAATTTTGCAACATCAAGTAATTTATTTTCTGGGGTTTGTGGGGTGTTCGGTAAATCTATTTTATTCAGACTCTTTTCCGGAGTTCCAGAATCTGATTCTGCAGCAGATGGAGTTTTACATGACAGACTTTTATTAAAAGTTAAATCAGGCATCATTGTTTTTTCTCGGTGAATTTCTGATAAATCTGAATAAAATTTTTCAGCCACTTTCTGAATTTCTGCATTTAACGGAACAGTTAAAGCTGAATGTCTAACTTCCCTTTGATCAAATACTGGAAGAACAGGCCCAATCGTTACTGGTACTGTTACTGCTTCCATGCTTTTAGTTAACTGCTGTATTAGTTCATCTTTTGATCGGAAGTATTCTGAGGTATTTGGTAAATCCTCACATCTTTCTGTTCTTATTTCAATTCTTGGGGTTGCATTTCTTTGAACTGGCATATATGCCAGGTCATATGGCATATATATGCCATCTTGTCCATTGACCTGGCATATATGCCAGGTCAATGGACAAGATGGCCGCTGACTAAGAGCTCTGTGAAGGAGCTCTTGGGTTAGGGATCACCAAAAGTGGTTTAAATCCCAAGAATAACCCCTATGCCGACCAGCTAACACCGAAACGTACTCTTGAACTTTGGAGGAGCTGACGAAGAAAGTTGAGCAGTTGAACAATCACGTTTAACTCCAGCACAGAAGACCGGCCACCAGAGCGCCGGACACCGGACATACACTGACCTGGTAGAAGGGTCCATCTCTGGAAACGGACTGCCCGTCCATGCTGCCTCGGTGAGGACGATCATGAGGTGCCGCATCACACAGACTGCCGACAGGACACCTGCCCGATCCCCGGCGCAGAATTGGACACGTAGACGTCCGGAGTCTACACAAGAGCTGGGACGGTCCCCTGGTCGTTGGTGAGGCCTGGAGACCCCGCATGGGTCATCATCAAAGACAGAGGGTCTCGCAATCAGCCCCCTCCGAAAGACGCGAGACGGTGACCTGAGACGCGACCTGAAAACTGAGACCAGTCGGAGAACAATCGGCAGGAAACAGAAGTCTCGAGCGGAGGAACCGCGAGACTGCAACTCACACGCTGGCTTGATCAAATCTCACTCCGAGTGGTGAGTAGATTTGGAGAGATAAGGCTCATAACTAAAATGGAGGAAAAGGCATAAATATCAGAATATCAGAATAAACCGGGAAGTAAAAAACAGCCTTGCCTGACCTTAAAATGGCGCCCAAATCAGACATAGGACATCGAGGAATTATCAATATCCCAGATAAGAACAACTAATCGACTGTTCCCATTCTACAATTGAAATGAAAGGAGGGCTTTAACACAAAACTGACAAAAGAGGTCATACTTTGATTAGGGCAAATACATCAGACAGGACGAACTGAACTACACTGTCTGACATAAAATGTCGGGCAATACAATTAGGATAAAACATAACATTAGATAGGGAAAAACCAACAGAGAAGTAGGACCAGTCGACCAGGAAAGATGGACTAACTCAAAGAGTGGAAAGAGAGAAAGTCCTCTGCCCACAGAAGAACTACTAAAACGGCAGACATCTTGCAATGACTAGTTTCTATACCATTCCACCCAGAGCATAACAAAGGTCAGTTAGCTAATTACTGTTATTTGGAACCACAATTACTAAGGGATAACAGAAGAAATTATTTGAAGGAGAAAACTATATCTACCACTACTCAGCATCAGCACTGGAACAATTAGGAGTCAAACATAGAAGAGTCACTATAAGACCTCGAAAAGAAATCTATATCTATACACTATAAGACCTGGAAAAGAAATCTATACCTACCGCTACACAACACCTGTAGTGGTTCAACCTGGAGTCAAACAGAGAAGACTCACCTTAAGACATACAACACGGAGCTACAATGAACGAAAGATACCTAGCGGCTGTTGGCTCGAAAGCCCAGAGCATAAAATATCCATCTAATTCAACCAAAAATGCAGCTAAAAAGTTCAAACACGACACCCTGAGAAAAAACCCGGACACACTATTCTCTGACCTATATTTTAATGCAGTTAAAGGTGCGATAATGAATGACCTGATATTTTACACAAATAGAACAGCTAAATGGTGCAATGCCTTCACAAGGATGCTTGCCATAAAAGCTATGAAAAACATCCCTCATGGCACAAAAATAATGACCACACCATCAAAAAGATGCAGAGCTGAACTATGCATTACCATATATAAATCTGGAATTGTGTTGATACAAGCAGCAAACAAAGAACTAGAGAAGTTTGACAAGATATTCCAAACGGTAAAAGAATCACTAGAGGGCCCAAGATACCAACTACACCTGACCCCACCAGTAGACACTCCTGACAGCAACATTATTACTACCAGAGGCGCCAATAGAACTAGGGGCCACCATGCTCAAATCTCTAATTCGGGAGATATATTTGAAATAGAAATGACAGTACCTGAGAACGAGACAGAAAGAACAAAGAGGTCTACTTGTCAGGCGAACAAAGAACAGGACCAGCTCCAAAGAGAAGAGTCGTTGTCGCTTCCAAACAATGAGACCTCACACGTAGAGCGTACATCGGCCCCAAGTGTATTACCCTATGATAACCAGGAATTGGATGAGGTAGAAGATACCAACCTTCCTTTACCTCTCTCTAGTACTAAACTAGAGTCTTGTAGACCCTCACCCACAAAAGCACTCCCAACATCACATAACTTAGTTAACACTCTCGACATCTCCAATAGATACGGAACCGACAACCAAACAAGGGATACAAAGAAAATGACGATGGAACTGACAACAGATCCAAAACAGAGAAGAGCAAAATGCAAACCTCGGATAAACTGGTTAATCATCCCTAAAAATTCACTTCAAAACAGGACAGATATTAAAGAGCTTCAGAAACTAGTTGGCAAGCTGGCACGAGACACTATTAATACCTTACAAGCGAATGAAAAAATTTGGGAGATGACAGTGAGCACTCACTCTAAGATCACGCATATCCAAAATCTCGTACACTCCTCACAAAGAAGGAGTAACGAGATGGCCATGCCTTTAATAAATAGACACAACTGACCAGATAGGACAAAATCATTATCAAAAGAGGAAACTCTTGCCTTAATCCGAACATATGAACTACCGGACCACGAGGGAGAGGAAAGAATCAAAACAGTCCCACTCGACTCTAACAGAACATCCAGAAATAATGATAGAAAATCCAACTCTCACAATTTGCAGCAAGTCCAGCTAACAACAACCGAATCCGAAAATGTGAACCGTAGTAACCCAGAGAAACCTCTGACTGGCCTACTACTCAATTGTTGTTCGGCAACCAAACATACATCAGACATAGCGGCCCTCATCATCAACAAGGATATTGATCTGGCAATCCTTACAGAAACTTGGCTAACGGAATCATCATCCCCAACCATGGATCTCTTAGTACCACCTCAATATAACATTATGAGACTTGATAGACTTAAAAAGTCAGGGGGAGGTATAGCCTGCATTCATCAATCAGATATAGAGGTCAAACAAATTCAAGCCGACCCTCTAGAATCCTGCAAATATCTAGGTCTTAATATAAGATCAGCTAGCAAGCAAAGATGCAACTTGCATGCTTTTTACCACCCACCAGGAGATAACGCAAAGTTCTCAGACCAGTTAATGGAGATCATAATGGCCAACTCTAACAACGAAGCCAATAACATATTTCTAGGCGATTTCAACTTACATTGGGACGACTGCAATGACAAACTGGTCAACACGCTTAAAGATTTCCTCGTCGAACTAAACCTCACCCAAGCATGCACGCAACCTACACACTCGAAAGGAGCGACGTTAGATTGGATTATTTCAAGAAACAAAGATACATCAATCCTCTCCATAACTCCGTGTGACTGGTCTGATCATCACGCCATAACATTCGTGATACCCATAGTGAAAAAAGGCATGACCGTGCAACCCTTCAAGCCCAAAAAAAGGATTCGAGACACAAAAGAGGCGAATATTGAGCTACTGGTCGAAAGCTGTGAGAGAGACCTAAAACCACCTAGCAACCTGCAGAATGTTAATGAGCTGACCGATCACTACATAACAACAGTCAAAAATATCGTAAACAACACCATGCCATTAAAACTGAAAAGAGTCTCGGAGAAGACAAAAAATCCTTGGTTTAATGGGTCACTAAATGAAGAAAGGCGCAAATTGAGAATGGCCGAAAGAAAATGGAGACAACACCCTTCATCCCCTGAGCTGAAAGAAAAGTTAGAAACCAATATAACAAAATGATCATCAATTCAAAAAAGGAATTTATAAGATCAGAACCGGACAATGCCAAAAACAGATCACGAAAACTCTTTGAAATCCTAAGGCAACAATCAAACAAACTAGCCAAATCCGTTCAAGAGAACTCAAAAACACCCTTAAGCTGCGAGGAATTTTCCACATTTTTCACGGAGAAGGCCAAATCGCTGGCAGTAGAGCTCAAAAGCGCCGTGGCGAACCTTCCCATCGAACCATTGCCTACGAGCGATACTGACTCTACAACAGAGTGTACTAAGACAAAAAACAAGGCAAATTGGGAAACATTCGAACTAAATGACCAGTACATGATCACCAAGACACTCTCAGAAATCAAACCTAACAACCACTACCAAGACCCCCTTCCCGCAAAATGCTTAAGAGAAATCAGCCACATTTTGGTTCCAATCTGGACCACAATATTAAATGCTTCACTATCAGAAGGGATCCTCCCCGACTGCCTAAAAACAGGCCAAGTTGTTCCCATAATCAAAAAACCTTCAGCTGATACATCGGATCCGAACAACTTTCGCCCAGTGACCAACATCCCGTTACTGGCCAAACTAATTGAGAAATGCGTGCAGAACAAACTGAGCCAACACATCACCAAGTTCTCCTTGCTAGATGAATGCCAAACAGGATTCAGAGTAGGGCATAGCACGGAAACAGCGATCCTCCATATTGTTGATGACGCGCTACAGGCCCTTGACCAAAATCAAGCTTGCTTACTGATTCTCCTTGACCTGTCATCGGTTTTTGACACGGTAAATCACGAAGCATTACTGACCAGGCTGCAGGACAGGATGGGATTGTCTGGAAATGTGCTGAAATGGTTCGATTCTTTTATACGGAACAGAACACAATGATTCCTGGTCAACCAATCAATCTCACCACCAAGCCCTAACTCAATTGGAGTCCCTCAAGGATCGACGCTATCCCCAGACCTGTTTAACCTATACATCGAACCTCTTACAGAAATTCTCCGAAAATCACAGATATCCTATCACATGTATGCAGACGACACGCAAATATACATAAAGATCGCCTCCCTAGAAGACATGGAACTAATGAATGAGACATTAAAAATGACACTACAATGGTTAACTACCAATCACCTGAAGCTAAATGCTCACAAAACAGATATCCTACTAATTCCACCACCAAGGAGCCATACGGAAATAAAGGAATGGACTAAGTTTGTGACTGCGCTAAACTGCACCCCAACCCTAGTCAACTCCGCTAAATCGCTAGGAATCACCTTAGACGAGAACCTGGACATGAAAGCCCACATTAATTCAATGGCTAAAAGTGCCCGCTTCCACCTGAACTACTTAAGAAAAGTGAAACCTTTCATCTCAGAGACGGATCTCAAACTGGCAATCCAATCCTTGGTTATCTCGAGGATCGAATATGGCTGCACCACCCTAGCTGGCTTACCAAAAACGTCCATAGCACCACTAAAAGCCTGCCTTAACGCTGCGGCAAGACTTATCATGGGATCTAGGAAATTTGATCATATATCCCCTCACTTAAAAGCATTAAACTGGCTACCTTATGAAGCCAGAATCCAAATGAAGATAGCATGTATCACCCATAAAGCGCTCCACTACAACACTCCAAGATACCTAGCCTAGAAAATTCAGCTATCCGGAGGTAACAGACCAGCTAGGAGCGCTGAGGAGTTGCTGTTACGGCGAACTATCTTCCGAAAGAAAAAAACTTATGACAGAGCGTTCTCAGGAGCTGCCCCCAGAATCTGGAACTCTCTCCCTCCAAGCATTAGGAAGATTCACAATATTGCAACATTCAAGCGGGAAGTGAAGAGCCATATGATGAGAAAATACGTTACATAGAGAAGATTATTGATCACTGTTTTGATCTATGGCTGCCCAAACACAGAACATTTATGTCATCAGAAAGGGAAACATAGACAGGAATAACACGAACGCTAATCGATGACATGCGACTGACCTTATGTATAACACTAAACGATATCCTTACGGCAACTTCATGTCAATGTGGACTTATAACTGCATCCCACAAAAAGCTTATAATGATCTACCTCATTTATGTTTATGTATATAGCTTATGATATAAGTGAAGCCGCAACTTACTATTAATGCAATCTGCACATGTGTTATGAATATATACCATCTACCTCATAACTGTTGTTCTTATAACTGTTAATATATTTGTTAATCCTTAACTTCCTCTATGTTAAGCGCTCTGTTACCCACGGGTCTTGTTCGCGCTATACAAAACTTTATAATAAATAAATAATAATAAATAAACTGGAGTTTCAGCATAATTTCTATTTTCTCCTGATATTCTAGAGTTTGATCTTGTTTCTACTCTTTCAGGTGTTTTTTCATTATTCGAATCTGATCTAGGGGATGTCTCATCAATAATTTCTTTTGGAGGAGCACTTGGGGAAGTTCCTGGTGGAACTCTTGGGGAAGACCATGAACAAACTGGTTGATAAGGTGGCGGTTTTCTAGTTAAAATAATTTCTTCTAATACCGCATCCTCTTGATCACTTTCTTCACCATTATTATTTTTCTTTTGAGCACTCTTTTGACCAGTTGCCTCACCAAGTAATCTCGCTGGGTACAAACCATCACACATGTCTGCACGTCTCCATCGACGCATTCTATCCTCATGTGTTTCTCTATTAATATCCAATCTGGTACCTCTTATTACACCTCTATTTTCTCGCTCTAGTTCAAACATTTCATCCTCCCATTCAGCTAAAGCCTCAAATTGTGTAGGTCTGGGCTTTGGTACAAGATTCATCAGCTTCTCTCTTAAGTTTTTCAAAACCTTAATGTTAAATGATCCATCTTCCGGCCATGCTAATACACCATCATTTTTGGTATATTCCATCCAATTCTCAATCCACAGACAAGTATGATAGCCATATTCACCTAACATATAGGCTGCAGGTGTTTTGTACTTATGAAGTAACCTTCCACCTCGCGTTTCAATTTTCTTGTCAGGTTTAAGTTTGTTTTTCAATTTCTGAAACCATGAAAGCTTCTTTTTCTCTTTCATGTAATAATAATCCATGTTTTTAAACTGTTTCCCTTACTTCGGTTAAGATCGTAACAAGGAAGTTGTTATTCCGCAACACCAACCAATCCGTGCGTGAAACTCACCAACAAGCCAATCGGGTTAGACCACGTCACTACTTTGCTCAACCAATAGAATTCCTGCTTTCAGGATGAGCCAATCAGCTGTAAGCTTGCCTTAGTAATGTGAGCCATTCAGTGCGCGAACACTGTGACGTATGTTAGCCAATCACAGCGCGACACTAGTGACGTATACTGCCGCTGCAGCTTCTCTGTCTCTTGCTCCGCTCTGACACCTCCTTTACAAAATATTTTTACAGCGCCATATTTTACAAATCTTTCAATTGAATTCAGTTAGTAACTCCACAAAAACAAACCATTTGTCTGTTTTGCTAAAATAAAGTGATAGCTTTCTCAAACATTCAAGTATTCTTTTTGCGTGAAATAGACAACGCTATTTTCACAGAATATTTTGATTTGTCGATAAAGTAAGGCTACTCTACCCTTCTAGCAGGTAATAACGAACGCGTTTCTCTCTAAATGCACATACAGAGATATTTTACATCTCCTTCGAGACAATTCATAGTTTAACACGATCGAGTATTACAAATTCATTTACACACATCCATACAGAGAAAACCCTAAGCATGCATACAGAAATCTTTAGTAGGACTTTAACCCACCATAGAAATCTTCACTCGCCAGTAAGATAGACAACGCTTCCTTACCCTTCACTCAAGCTCAGATAAAATTCTACTACTCTTTTCACAGTGAATTTTAGAACTGGACACCAGTCCCTATACTCAAAAGCTACGATTTCATAGACAATCCTCACTATGCATTCTACCTTACACACCTAAAATCCCTAAACTTGTGCTGTACGTCCACAACACTAGTGATATATAGCAATACCACTATTTTGAAACAGAACAAATGCACTGTGTAACTTCACCTGTCACACTACTCCTGCCGGCACAACTAGGAATTTTCACACTGCTGGAAAAGACCTTTCGACTACATATAACAACTGAACAGACTCAACATATGTTAAACATCGATCCTATGTAATTACCATGTAACATGTCAGTTACCATAGTAACCGTAACTCTGCTACCAAGGAATTCATCCAGCGCTCCTAATGAAAAACTGTCTCAATAACACTATCTATCACCACAATACTCACCATTAACCATGAAACTCAAATATAGACCCATAACACCAATGAGACAATTTATGAGCGACTGAATCATGTGACCTAATTAATCAGAACTATTCACAAACTATTTACAGATTATATACAACTGCAGTTTGACTTTTCTTCCCATGGTTTTAAACATTTATCATTTATTTAGGCCACTAAGGCGAATGGATCAACTGATGGAAACTAGACCATGAATAAACAAGACCAGCTTGTCACTTCAAATCTAATTTTTTATTAACTTTATTTTCAAAGAATAAAAGCATTTACGTTTTAGAATCTTTATTTTATAAGCAAATAGAAAGCAGCATTAGGAAGTGTTTTAATAAACTGACACCTTTAAAGCAAATACAGCATCATGAATTATGAGCAAATAACAGTTTCCATTCCCTAAATCTATCTCCCTGTCTATTTCCCTCATCACCTAGAAAGGAAAATCATTTCAAAGACTGCTGTCCTTACGTGCGCCAAAAGTCCGTCAGCATGTCACGTCAATCAGGACACGGAAAGTGAAGAGCACCCTCCTGCCCATGAGGTCAGGTTTTATACCTTTATATCTAGCTAAACTTTCTACATTTGTATACTTTCTTAGAAATCCAGAGTTTTCATTGGCTGTTTTATGTCAGTCCACATTAGATCATCACCGTTCCTAAACCAAGATCAGGCTTTTTCTTAAGCCCTATTGTCCTTTGCTTTCGCGTCATTTGGCTTCCTCAAAAGAGTTACTTTTTTCTCTCGAGTATCAGTTCACAACTTCCTAGCCTTGGCAATCACGCCTGGTTTCCTGTCCTTGAGCCTTTTCTCTCCAAGAGCACGTTCAGCACAATTAATAGACTGCATTTTCAGTCAAAGATGTCAACGTGGTAAAGATTTCCACTTCTGCGCAAATGCAAGGCTCCACTCTGGACAAGTTTTCGCAACTGCATCTCTGTCAGCCATTTCTTTGCCATAGTCTTAGGCCTCACTTGGAAATTATTATTCAAACAAACACAAAACATCAATTAATTAAAGAATTGAGACCCATTCTGTTACCCACCCCCTTTGCTAATTAAAAACCCGTTAATTTATATTACCTAGCTAAGCACACAAAGCAGCGTTCATATCTACCTTCTTCTTTTGGACTGCAAGAATTCTCCTCGAGCTTTTGTCACAGAATAAAAGACATAAGCACACAAATAAGCACATGACATTAGTTAAACAGCCGCATTTAATACTGACAAAGACAATAGACTAGGTTAGTTTATTATTCACTTCGCATTTGTAACATAAAGCACATAAGTTAGTCCCACGTGTTTTTCTGATAAATGCATTTTAAAACTAAGTTGATTAATAATTTCACCACATTCCTGTTAATTCAGTTACGTTTATTATGGAAGTTTAACTTTTCAATTTTGAACAAAATGTTGTTCATCACCTTGCTCCATCATCAACAAACACATTTGCGCCCTATAAGGGCTTGCTCAACCAACAGCTAGAACAATTCCACCCTTTATCTTGCCCTGAATGGGCGTACTGAGCTGTATACCTATGGCCAGTGGTTCTGCTGCAATTTTCAGAGTGGGAGTACTGCCATCAATGTTACATCAACGGGCTCAGGGGGATTGTGAAAAATCCAAGCGGTACACAAAGAACAAGTGTAACAAATGAGACTTGTCCAATCAGCAGGAGAGTGGTAAGGGTGTGGTATTTATCAGTTTGGAGCATGTGATTGCAAATATATTACTAAGACATTGTGTCGTAGCGTACAGTCGTTTAAAGACCGCACATTTCCCTTTAAAATGCCTACTAAATTTGCAAAGACATACAGTTTTACTGCTAAAACTATATTGTGCACAAATGATAATATGTGGCAGTCGGGTTTAAGTAAACATGTATAATTTGTGAGTCACCAAGAAAAGTGTCTTGATTTGTTTTGATCCTATTGAAATCTTTATTTCCAACACACTTCAGAATTACAAAAAATTGGAAAAGTATCTGCTGCTGATATATTTTGAAAAATGTGTACAGTTCATTTACAGGCATCTAAATGTTGCGTGTTTAAATACAATTTACACCCTGTAGCTTTTCCTTTCATGACATTTGCACTCCAGCAAGATTGTCACAGAGCTCGCTTTACAAAAGTCTCTCACTTTGCAGTCAGAAAATATCAATCTCCTTGTTAAAAGAATAAGCAGCAATTTGTCAAAAGACAGAGTCAGACATTTTACCTCTGTCTTTGAAGGCACCGCAAATGTAACAATATAAAACCCAAATGTAGAGGCCTCTTTATTGCTCCTTCAATTCCTGAACTCCAGCATACTTGAGTGCTATACCACCCAAGCCAACCCCCTACTTCCAGCGCCTACGAGTCTTGCTAGAAGGAGAGTGTAGCATTAACTGGTTAATTATGCTTATGTACAGCTGCAGTAAAAGGTCACTGAAGGGGAGACACTGTCAGTACATTTTACTGGAGTGCGAGTAATGAGATTAGCAAATTTCGAGGGTTGGGGCGTGACTAGCACTATATTTTTGCAGGTAAAATTGAATAGTTTTCGTTCAAAGAGCAGGGAGCATTAAAAGATCGCTGAAGGGGAGACACTGTCGGTAAATGTAACCTGAGGGTGAGTAATAACGTCAGCAAATGTCAACATGTGAGGAGAGGGCATACTTGTGCTATATTTCAACAAGTATAGTTGAATGATTTTGACTGTCAGGCAGCTGAGAGCAATCTATTGCTTTCATCCCGGGCAAGAGCTATGAGGAAATGACTAGAAGTTCTTGTCTTAGAGTTTTTGTGCATTTTATATTTTTGTGCATAACTAACAACGTGCAGAATGTGGATTTACTTTAGAATTTACATGTACACACCAACTTCAACTGAATTTTCTATGCCTTGTTAAAATCTGTTTCTGGCTTATGTTAACTAGGTCTGAATTTAGGCTTTAACCCCATCTTGTTCAAAATGGATGTCTCTCTCCTACATGTTCATTATTTCTACAGTGTACACAGTCAAACAACGTCCCATTTGTTTAATCCAATATGGGGGGGGGGGTTCTGTTCTCGAAGAAATCTTTCCAACATGGACACAGTAATGTATTTCACTGCACTGCATTCACTCAAAATAGTTTTATGTTGTTACTGTAACTAGTTTGCCATGCCATATCCGGTTGACCTTAACATAGACTGGGCAGAATAAAGGATAGGATAGGATGAGGATTTATAAAGCGCACTAATACCCGTAGGTGCCAAGGCGCAGGGGGATCGAGGAGAGAAAGGAGAACGCAGAGCTGCTGACTATGTTGAGAAAAAAGCCAAGTCTTCAGCATCCTTCTGAACACCGGGAGTGATTCCCAATGAGAGATAGAGGAGGGCAGGGTATTCCAGAGTTTTGCGGCTGCCACAGAGAAGGAGTTTCCGCCCCATCTGGCCTTGCGGAAATTTGGGGAGATCAGTTTTCTCTGGGAGGATTATCTGAGTCCTCCCAGGCATGTACCATTTAAACATGGTTTTCAGCTGCCTTGTAGACTTTGAAATAAATTTGCTTCCTAATAGGGAGCTAGTGCAGAGTACGAAACCCCTCCCTTGCTGACTGCCGTTTAGGGATATTCAGGATCAGTCTAGCAGCCGCGTGTTGGATGACCTGAAGCCTGTTCAAGGAGGCCGTGCTGTTATGAAGGTACAAGGCATTGCAGTAGTCGAGCCGGGAGGCAATGATGGTGGGTCGATGCAGTGTGCTGGAATATACAGGAGCACCTTTCTGAGGGTTTTCAGAATACAGAAGCAGATGCTAACAGTGCAGTTGACCTGAGACTCGAAGTGGTAAGGGGACTCAAGATCAGTGCCTTAATTTATTCCTACTGGCAGGGAAATATACCTTAGCTAAAGAAGGGTCATTACAGCTGGCATGTATGGATTTATCGTCAGCTTTTGACCTGGTCAACCGGTCTAAACTGTGGCAAATTTTAATTGAGATGGGGATAGAACCTAGTCTGGTCTCCTTCCTATCGGATTTGCACCAGGATCTTACTGCTAGGATAAGGATTGACCAAGAGGGTAATTGCACCCGGCACTTTAAGTCAGGCCGAGGTGTAAGGCAAGGCTGTATTTTAGCTCCACTACTTTTTACCCTTTACATAAATAATCTGGATAAAGTCTTAGACTTGGCTAGCCTGGATGTCAAACTAATAGGTCTCGCTCGTTGCCCGGTACTTCTGTACGCCGACAATGCCGTCTTATTAGCACGCACATCGGTCGGCCTACAGAAGCTTTTAGATGACTTTGGGCTCTTTATGAATTCTATGGACCTTAGGGTTTACACCGCTAAATCACACGTAATGACCTTAGATTGAAAAAAAAGGGGAATTTTAGAACTTTTTATTGTGAAGGTACGGAATTAATCAGGTTGCCCGTGTTTGCATACCTAGGGGTCGTGTTTGATGATGGAGGGACCTGGGCCGTACAACATAATGTCAAAATCAATGCAATGTCTAGAGCAATCACGGCAGTAAATGGTTTAGCACAGCGGCTAGGGGCAAAACCGGTAGAGGCTATTCTAAAAAATATACAAATCTAAGTGTTTAGCAATAGCGATATATGGCTCATCCATTTGGGGTTATAGAACGTTGGAAGGGTTACAGAGAGTGGAGAACAAGTTTCTCCGCAATCTATTGGCAGTCCCTCAATCCACCCAATGGATAAACTAAAGTTAGCCCCAGTAATTTGCTGGTTAAAAACGTGGCTCAATCCTCAACTTGACCTCAACCATAGAATCATGAGGGATTGTATGGCTTTGGATGGTGCAAACAAAATCACTTGGCTGTACTATATCAAGAAATCATTAGCAACTGTGGGCTGTTAGGATCTTTTTGACCTCCCGGATAAGATCGTCAGCACGGATCTGTTGCGGGTTAGAACACAGCTCTTGAATGTGTGGTCAAGTGAGCGAAAAGAGTTGGAGTTAGGAAAACCAACTGTTAGGCACAGTCTTTAAAAGGTAGTGTGTTCTAAGATGGAACCATATTTGGAAATTGTAAATAGGCCGTTTCAACGTCTGCTTTTAACTAGGTTTCGGTTTAATCTCATACACTTCTTACTAGGTAATTCACGAGGGTGGTGCAAACTAAACGAGCTAGGGCCTTGTACCTGTGACAATTTTTCAGCATTAGATACAATGCATTTCACCATGTTTTGTGAACATTACAACGAAATTAGAAAGAAGAACTTATTTCCTATTTTAAAGAGAAAGGCATTTACTCAGGTTAAACCAGCCCTAATGTATCTCTAACTTCTAAGTGAGCCTTGTGAAATCTTTTATATAGCTAGTTTTTTGGTGGCGGCTGTGAGAATTAGAAAGCGACGCAACTTATTGTGCACTGAGACCTTTTTATATTTATGCTTTTAACAAAAGTAGTGTATTCTTTTGTACTAGAAGATGAATTTTATGAATTTTATTAATTATTGTGGAAAAATGTTTGTTTTGTAGGAGCCCATATTTGAATGTTCTGTACTTTTATGGTTTTATTTAACTGAATAAAGTGATTTGACTGACTGACTGACTCGAAGGTCAAGCCCTCGTCAAAAATGACCCCAAAAACTAGGACCTCAGTTTTCTCTGCATTGATATTAAAGGTGTTACTTTGCATCCACCAGATAGTGCTAGCCCTGCACATTACATTTTTCTGCTACCAACTGCAGATCATTGGAGATAGAAACAATGATCTGCGTATCGTCTGCATGGGAAATCACCTGGAACCCAAAGGATCTTACCAGCTTGGCCAGTGGGGTCACATACACATTAAAGAGGGTAGGGCTCAGAGATGAGCCCTGGGAAATGCCACAGGGTAGGCGGAAGGCCTTAGATCTGAAACCCCTGCAGCTAACGATATTCATTCTCGCTGTCAGGAAGGAGTGAAGCATTCTCTAGAACATGTCAAAAGTCCGATCACATGCCAGTTTTCCTTTTAGAAACCTAGATTGTGCAGGATGTATGAAGGAATGCAGCACCATTTCTAATCATGACGCTAACATTTTACTTCTGCTCTACAATCTATAAACCTACCTTTAAGGCCATCTGGCTCCGGGGCATTAGTCGGGTTTAGGATTCTATGGCATTGGGACTTTCTGTCATGATATTTACCTATACAATATGCTTCTTCCCACCGCAAGTAAAGTAAATGGCAACATTTTCTCCAAGCATCTCTTGCCATCATTTAATGTGAATTTTCTATTTGTGTTGTACAGATTCATATAGAAGTGACATGCATATAGAATGTTTTTTTTAACTCCAGTTCTGTTTATTATTTTCAACAAGCAAAACATAGACAACATACATTTGACCTCGTACACTTTTGACGGTTCTCGGCAGCAATCTGTGTCTAAGGAATTGTATCCTAACTAATAAGATTGTTCGTAGTAGCCATTGAGATAAAGAGAAAGAAAGAAGAGAAAACGGTCAAACAATGTCACAGTACGCATTGAGGTTCCGTGAATTCTGAACCCGTTTCGTAAAGGTCATGGTTTCGTTACGAAATTGATATTAGCGAACCGTAACTAGTTAGTACGACAAGTATGAGTGTTTTCATCACGTTAGACCGATGGATTCACTACGTATTTAGGGATTTCGTTCTGAACCCTTGGGTTCCATTTTGTGTATGGCAGCCATTTTGTGGTTGCCTTCACATAGGCCGATGACTGTGGCTGAACAAGTCCTTTAAGTACATGTACCTCCAGTTCGTGCTGACTCCTGTTTGACCTGAGTGAACTTACCCTGTTGCCTGAAGCTGACCTTGTTAAACCAGTTTCTGCCCTTTAGCTGATCAAGATTAAGGATCAGAGCACAGGACATTGTAAACCTTTATTGCACACAAATATGCCTTATCCTACTCGCACCTGTTTCTGCTCCTTTCTTTATGGTCTGTTTACGATGGGGATGTGCCCTTTTTTATTATGGGTTCGTTCGACCTGTCTTAAGAAGAATGTTGGGTTTGACCAATGATTGATCATGGGCCGGGTAACTGAAAAGTGGGTTTTACCGGCATGCGATACTTTGGGTGTGGATACATGTGATTGGACAGTTTGTAAATGTTAGGTATTTGTCTGGAATGTGATTTTTGGCATAAAAAGGGATGACTTGCTTTGTAAAATTGAGCAGTCTCCTGAGAACTCATACCGTGATTACTTCTAGGACTTCTGTTACTGGCTGCAGCCAATAAATTTGATCTTTGACGCCACCAAGAAGAGTCCCGTGTCTCTGTATTCTAAGACAGGTGATACCCGAAGACTTTGGGCGTGCCCCTGGCGCCGCCGGGTCTTAAATAACCCGGTTCTTCAGTTGGCGCTTCCAACGTGGGGTGACTTCAGCGGTACCGGTCCAAGCCTGAAGATCGTGAGGAGCTTCGTGAGGAAATTCTGGAGGACGGCCACCACTTCATCGACCACGGCATGTTGAATGTGGACAGAAGGTCTTTTCTGCGAGGCTTCCCGCTTTCCTGACTGCTACGAAGGACTGCTGCCCTGACTGTTGCCCTGTCTTGGACCCATTTGTGATGCTTTGTACGGCGAGACGATAGACGGGTCTTCTGGTGGCGTGACTGATACCTCAGTTAAGTATAAGTGGGTCGCTCCCCGTCCTTAGTTTTTGGTCCTTTGGTTCTTAGTTTGTTTGGTCCTTAGTTTTGATTTGAAAATTGCAATTTCCAAAGCCGAGGGTCTTGTATATTTACGAGTGTATCGGTAGAGATAATCCCTTGAAGTTTGAAGCTCGATTAGTGAGCGAAGATGCCTAATCGTAGCAAATTTGGTACTTAGTTTGGTTGTGGTTGTAACAGGGATTCCCGATTGGAGGATTCATGTCCGATACCTCCAGTGGAACTCCGACTTTTGAGCTCTACTCTAAACACGGCGTGGGCCCCATTACGTTCAATGAAGTATGGGTCCGATACACTAGGAAAGACGGTGTTTTAAAATGGCCGCATCATGGTAGCTATGACACAGAGATTCTAGATAATTTGGAAGTTAAATTATTTAGGAAGAAAGCCCGGCCGGCAATATTTGACTCCTTTCGCCTTTGGCGTAAAGAAGCCAGACAACGAGAAATTAAACGAGATAAAAGAGAAAAGGATGTATCAATAATGCAAGCTGCTAGGCAGTTTAAAGAAAACGAAGAAGATAAAGCAATTGAGGTGTCAGATAGACAACATAATATTGCTATTGATAAATGGTATTCAGCATTGCCATTTCTTCTTGAGAATGCAACGAAGGACCCTGAGAAGGTTCCTTTGATGTCACATTTGTTGAGATTGCCACCCCCTTATGCACAGAGTGCTACGGCACCTCCGCAACCTCCAGTTGCACAACCTCTTGTTGCTGTTCAGCCACCGGCTCCTCCTCAGCTGGTTCTTCCTCCTACGGCGCAGCCTCCTCTGGGGCCGCCGACTTTGCTATCGGTTTTGTCTGGAACTACTTTGCCTTATTCTCCTGTACCTTCAACTTCTCTTGCTACTAACTCTATGCTTCTATCACCTCAAAATACTTTGTCTCCTGTCCTTATGACAGCTTCTCCTTCTGCTCGACAACGAATGACTGATACTGTTACTGGTCTTTTGTCTCCTTTCTTTGGGTCATTGAGTATGACCCCTGTTTCTGCACGTAAACAAATGCGTAGTCAGCTACCTGGTCCCGAAGAACGGGCAGTGTTAGATCTCTTGGCTCGCAGATGGGTTTCGAATGTTTCGAGGTATAACTTAGAATCAGTTATGGATGTCTTCCAACAGTGGGAGGCACCGAAACAAAGGTACGTTTTTGATGTTGTGTACTTTCCTTCGTGAGGAATGGGAAGATAATGATTTGGGTTCAGTTCCTGTAGAATTGCTAAATGTCCAGTCTGAGTTTGCGAAATGTCCAGTCTGAGTTTGCGAAAGGGACGATAGTGGGTCCCGAAATTGAGAATGCAGTTGCGATGGTACTTGCGTTAAGGAGCGATTTCCCTTCTCAGCGACTGTTTGAGCCGGATTCCGTAGTTAGGAGGAAAGTGAGACAGTATCCGATGAGAGAAGTTCCTCCAGTGTGGCGTGATGCGGTAGCTGCTGGTCCGAATAATGTTCCCCCAGCTATACCAGCACATTTTCAAAGAGTATGGGTACATGTGCCATGGAAGAGAGTAGAAGTTTGGGCCCTTAAACAGTCTTTACCTGAATCCCATAAAAATCCAGCTGGCTATTACAAAGAATTGTCCCAGACAGTTGACGCATGCATCATGAATTTGGCAGATATAGATATGCAGTTGGGTAACGTAGTACCTCAACCTCTTTGGGCAAAGATTCGTCATGAGGATCATGCAGTTGAATTAGGTGACACATGGCTCAATATTGCTGCTGCAGACGCTAGACAGGTTGGTGGTGCTAAACCTGAGGCTTTAGTGGCAGATCTACCTGGCAGAATTATAGATCTTATGAAAACGATGATGCCAGCGTTACGAGTAAATTGGGACAAGTTAGCAGCATGTAAGCAAAAGAAGGACGAAAGTGTATCTGATTTCTTCACTAGGTTTGAAGAGCCATTTATAGATCATAGTGGTCAGGATATGAGTACGAAAGGTGGGCAAAGATTGTTCGTAGATAAGTTCGTCTTTAACTTACTGCCTGAACTATGTAATAAGTTGAAAGATTCTGAAAGTTCTTGGGCTGTTTCTTCGTCGGCCCAGATATTGGCAACTGCACAGTACTATGAGAATAGGGATAAGGACGAGAAAGATAGAGTAGAGAAAAAGACTAAAGACTTAAAGACGAAGGTTCTTTTGCAGCAGGCGTATCCGCCTCGCTCGAATCAGCAAGAGTCACAGCAACGCCCACAGTTTCAGCAACCTCCGCCATTCCAGAGACCGCAACAGAACGTTGGGTATTTTCCTCCAAGACCACCCTTGGGTTTGAATCAGTGTGCGTATTGTAAGGAGGAAGGTCATTATAAAAATGAGTGCCCTGTGTTGTGACAATGTACAAGTGGTATGCTGGCCCCGAGAGGTCGTGGTGGTTTTCAACAAGTGTCAAGGTGTAGAGGACGTGGTGCGTTTCCTCAGAACGAACGTTCCTTTCCCCCGCAAAATTCTATGAATTGCTTTGATCAACAGAAAATGACATCTGGTCGGTCGACTCAGTACTATGCTGATGACTATTATGTTGAGAGTGAGAATGCTGACTATAATGATTTCTAGGACAGCCATGGACAAAGAGAGGGAGTAGTGTCGGTTCCAGTAGATCAGAGTGGGCCTTATGTTGCAGTAGCCACATCGGGTGTGGTAGAGCCTTTTCTTTTGGATACTGGTGCAGCGAAGAGTTCTATCATGCACTCTAAACTCCCTGGCGCACCTTTGTCTGGCTTAACGAATGTTTCGGTAGGATTCTCTGGCGCCCCAGTTCGTAATCCAGTTTCTAGTCCTTTGTCTCTTTCTATAGGGCCTTTTGAATTGGAAGCACCTCTCATTTTAACGACAGGTTGTGGTGAGAATTTGTTAGGCTTGGAATTGTTGAAAAGGTTGCATGCAACATTACGTTGTTCTCCTGCAGGAGTACAGCTTACATTGGGTAAGAAAGTGATCTCTCCGATGTATTTGTCTAAAGATCGGCTTCCACCAGAATTGCGTTCTCTCCCTGATACTCTTTGGGCTACTGGTCCTAATGATGTGGGTCTTTTGGAGATTCCACCTTACGTTGTAACACTTAAAGCGAATGTCAAATTGCCACGTATCCCCCAGTACAGGATTTCTAGCGATGGTGAAAGAGCGCTTTTAGCAATCATTTATGACTTGATTGAGAAAGATGTGATTGAAGAAACGAGAGGTAATGTGTGTAACAGTCCCGTTTTGCCTGTCCTGAAGCGCACTGACTCTACTCAGCCACCTGTTTACAGGTTTGTGATCGATCTTAGAGAGGTTAACAAAATTGTCGTGCCACAGTTTCCAGTTGTTCCGGATATTACTGCTTTGTTGACTTTGATTCCTGCTTCAGCTGCTTGGTTTTCGGTTATAGATCTGAAGAATGCTTTCTTCAGCATTCCAATTGCCGAGGAAAGTAGAGATATTTTTGGCCTCTCTTTAGGAGGCCGAAGCTTCCGGTTTAAGAGAGCTCCTCAAGGCTATTGTGAAAGTCCTTCTATTTATAGCCAGGCTTTGAAAACTCAGCTTGATACTCTTGCCTTGCCTGCTGGTAGTGCTCTTAATCAGTATGTTGACGATTTGTTAGTGGCTGCTGATGATGCGGAAACTTGTAAAGAAGCTACTATTTCTTTGTTGCGACATTTGTCGGACTTGCATCATAAAGTGTCACCTTCTAAGTTGCAGTATTATTGCCAAGAAGTGACCTACTTAGGTCATCTCTTGTCAAAGGAGGGAAGAAGGTTGACACCAGAACGAATTCAAGCAATTGCGCAAATGACTGTACCAAGCACACAGAGAGAAGTGCCAGCTTTCTTGGGTATCACGTCGTATTGTAGACAGTGGATTCCAATTTTTTCTCTATTAGCGAAACCTCTGTTGGCTTTGACTTGTAAAGATACACCGAATCCTCTTCCGTGGTCTGACGATTGTCAGAAAAGTTTTTCTGAGTTGCGTGATGCATTGTGTTCTGCTCCTGTGTTGGGTACTCCCGACTACAGTAAGCCTTTTACACTCTATGTCCATGAGAGAGAGGGATGTGCGTTGTCAGTGTTGACACAATCTTTCGGGGACAAGCAGCGTCCATGCGCGTATTTTTCATCAACGTTAGATCCGGTAGCTAGAGCGTTGCCGAGTTGCTTGAGAGCTACAGTGACAGCGGCTGTTTCTATCCGACGGTCTGCTGGACTGGTGATGGATAATACGTTGATTGTGATGGTTCCGCATGTAGTGGATACCTTATTAAACAGGACTAAGACACAGCACCTTACTAGTGCACGTCTTTCAGGCTACGAGTTGACACTGTTGGCTAGCCACGTCCACATCAGAAGATGTAACGTGTTGAATCCAGCTACGTTATTGCCAATCTCAGAGACGGATGCTCAAGAACAGCATGATTGTTTTCTTCGTACAGAGGAAGAAACAAAAGCTAGAGTGGATCTAAAAGACACTCCTTTTGAGAATGTGGATGGTACGCTGTGGGTTGATGGTTCGTGTTTTAAGCTTCCGAATGGTGAGACGACTGCAGCGTATGCTATCACAACTTTAAATACAGTTGTTGAGACAGCACGTATACCACAGAATTCTGCGCAAGCAGCAGAGTTGATTGCACTGACTAGAGCATGAGTGTTGTCGGAATGAATACGAGTGAATGTTTATACCGATAGTCCGTATGCGTTTGGTGTTGCTCACAGTTTTGGGCGTTTGTGGAGAGAGCGTGGGTTCCTTACTTCCCATGGAACTAAAATCCAGCATGGACAGTTGGTGAATGAGCTTCTCGAGTCACTTACTTTGCCGAAGCAAGTTGCGATTGTGAAGTGTAGTGCTCATCGGAAGGTTACGGATGATGTTGGCCGTGGTAATGCGTTTGCGGATGAAGTTGCGAAAGACACAGCAAGAAATCTGATGAGTCGAATGTATGTGGCAGGCCCTGCGAGATGGATTGGTGATGTTGGAATGTGCGAAGATACGATTGAGAGTGTGAAATCGATACAGGCTGAAGCTACTGAAAGTGAGAAGAATGTTTGGAGAGAAACTACGGGTAGACTGAATTCGACTGGTTGTTGGGTTGAATTGTCAGAACACCAAAGATGGATGTTGCCAGATGCGTATGTGCTTGCGCTGGTTACGATGGCACATGGTTTGTCTCACATTAGCGTGAAAGGGATTTGCAAGTTGTTGGCTCCAGTATGGCAGAATGCTGGAATTCCCAAATGTGCGGAGAATGTGGTCAAGAATTGCATGGTGTGTTTGATGTATAATCCTGGCAAGGGAACTCCAACTCCAGCTGGTCATTTTGCGCCTCCGACGTATCCGTTTGAGGTTCTGCAATTGGATTTTATCCATATGGAGAGGTGTAACAACCTGAAATACGTCCTTGTAGTTGTCTGTGCCTTTTCTAGATGGGTGGAGGCATACCCCCTAAAAGACAATACGGCCTTGTCCACAGCTAAAGTCTTGCTCGAAGAATATTTCCCTAGGTTTGGGTTGCCAAGGATGGTGTGGAGTGATAATGGGAGTGAGTTCGTGGGGAAGGTTATGAAGAGAGTGTGTGAAGGGTTGGGAATACGACAGAAATTCCACGCTGCGAATCATCCCCAACCAGCTGGTTTAGTTAAGTGCTATAATGGCACGTTAAAGTTAAAGCTGGCTAAGATTCAAGCGAGCACTGGTCTTCAATGGCCCGATGCTTTACCTTTGGCACTTTTGTCAACTAGAACTACAGTACATTCCCGGATTGGCCTTAGTCCCTATGAAATTGTTTTTGGCCATCCGGCGAATGTGTGGGGAGTGCCGAGGCCAGTGAAGTTTAGTGACATCGAATATCCTGTGTTGGTGGACTATTTGTATGATTTGACGGCTAAATTGCGTGTCTTGCATCAACAGGTTCATGATAACTTGCCACCAGCATCTGTGGAACCAGGTCACACCATCAATCCCGGAGACTGGGTCCTAGTGAGGAATTTTCAGCGGACTAAAAACGAGCAGCCCCGCTAGACCGGCCCCCACCAAGTGCTCCTGTCCACAAGGACCTCAGTGAAAGTTTTCGGGAAAAATAACTGGATCCACGGCGTACATTGTAAGAGGGCGCCGTTGCCTCTGCTGTACGACCAGTGGGTCCGTGAAGGTATTGCAGATTCAGAGACTGAAAGGGTGCCGAAGTTTGCACCATTTAGCGACGCTGAGTTGGCGTGGAGAGGCTCCGAGAAAGAAAATGACGATGTCCTTCAAGAAGCTGTGCCTGTGTCTCAAAGATTAGACACTACTGAGCCTGAACTTTTGTTTCGTGATCACACAGTGCCTGGAAAGGCCGTTATAATTTACGACCGAGAAACAATTGACAATTAAAGTTTAATTTTTTTCCTCCTTTTGCTTTTGGAGAACTGCACTCTCTCATCCAAGAAACTGTGTTGGCCTATTTTTCTTTTTTGAGCTGCCATCTGAGCTCAGCTGTAGGGTCGCGGTATAAAGACTTGGGACTGCAGGCCATAGACACAAGGTCGACGGTTCTGGTTGGTTTCAGGGCTATCCCTGGACTGACAGACGCATTCCTTAGCACGGAAGAACCAACTGCCGCGAACAGCACGGTTAGAGGATGGAGTTTCCTGGGACAGAGCGAGCTGCTGAGAGAAAGAACTCTAAAATGAAACTCTGTAAATTAATCTACAGCAAATGTTTTCTGATAACATGTGTCCTGATGTTTTTAAGCAAGATGTTAGCATTGGCGGGTGGGATTGTTTTCGCTACCCGATTGACTTCTGCACCCACCTCCCAGCCTATGTCTTTTTCTACTGCTACTTCTGTGCATTCTTTTCATGTCCTACCTGAACACGAGCAGATTAGGAGGTCAGAATTTGTACATAACGCATTCATACAGCTAGTACACCAGCATCAGTTGGTAGTGAACATTACTAATTGCTGGGTGTGTGGTCTTATGCCACATGCTACAGGTAGAGTTGTTCCTTATCTGATTTTACCGTTTAGTCAGAATGGGTCGATATGGGCTTTTCAGACTATGTTCATTTACGCCCTGGAAGTTTATCCTCTACATTCCATGAGAGATAACTTAAGTAATCAAGCTTTGATGAAGGGAGTTATGAATATGAGCAGAGATATCGACACGTATATGACTATTCCTAAGGAAGAGTTAGCGGCTTATGTTGGATGGAACACGACTGGTTACAGTGTTAGTCTGAGTGAAAGGCAGAAACGAAAGAGGTCACCTACGATTTGGGTCGTACCCCACCGAGGTCAATTTTGTCTGCAAGGTATTGGCAAAAATCCGAAAGCTCAGGTGGGGAAGAGTGTTTGTACCCAGACGTACGTTTTTACGTCTCAATCTTCCCTGCCGTTTTTGGCAGCTAAGGGCACATATTTTGTTTGTTACAACAGAGCATATACATGGTTGCCCCCTGATTTTTCGGGAACGTGCTATGTTGGATACTTGTTGCCTCCTACGTATACTGTTGCTTCAGATTACCACAAGACGAGAGTTGTTAGAGGTGTCTTCGATCAGAAAGATACTGCTGGACAAGAAGTGGGAGACTTCTTTAAGGGTTTCCTACCGTTTTGGGGACCTATGGCTAACAGTAGAGGTTTACGACAGTTGACGAGAGTGGTTGAATCCACCATAAATGAAACTGCTAGTGCCATTAGTAATCTGACCGCTGAGCTTCAAGTGGATCGCCTTATGACGTTACAAAATCGTATGGTTTTAGACATCATACTCGCAGATCGAGGTGGAGTATGTAAAGTGATCCAATCGAGTTGCTGCGTTTTTATCCCAGATAATGCTCCGACAGTTTACGAGGCCATTTCCAGGTTACATTAGATCTCCGAGTCTATACATGTGGACAAAGGAGATTGGTCGTTGATTGGATGGTTTTGGGAACTGTTATCGACCTGGGGATGGAAGATTCTGATGATCATTGGGATGGCTTTAGCGATTCTTTTCCTGTTCTGTCTTTGTGTGCAGTGCGCTCCTGCTATATGTGGCCTCTGTGCGACTACGTGTGCAAGGAGACCTGTCCCAAGAGAGGTACTAAATAATAGGATTATGCTCCAGCAACATCTTGATGATCTGATGAATATAGATCTGGACTCAGATTGAAGTGAGTGTAGGTTATTGCCTATGTAAGGGCAAAAGGAGGGTCTGAGGTTCCGTGAATTCTGAACCTGTTTCATAAAGGTCATGGTTTTGTTACGAATTTGATATTAGCGAACCGTAACTAGTTAGTACGACAAGTATGAGTGTTTTCATCACGTTAGACCGATGGATTCACTACGTATTTAGGGATTTCGTTCTGAACCCTTGGGTTCCATTTTGTGTATGGCAGCTATTTTGTGGTTGCCCTCACATAGGCCGATGACTGTGGCTGAACTAGTCCTTTAAGTACATGTACCTCCAGTTCGTGCTGACTCATGTTTGACCTGAGTGAACTGACCCTGTTGCCTGAAGCTGACCTTGTTAAACCAGTTCCTGCCCTTTAGCTGATCAAGATTAAGGATCAGAGCACAGGACATCGTAAACCTTTATTGCACACAAATATGCCTTATCCTACTCGCACCTGTTTCTGCTCCTTTCTTTATGGTCTGTTTACGATGGGGATGTGCCCTTTTTTATTATGGGTTCGTTCGACCTGTCTTAAGAAGAATGTTGGGTTTGACTAATGATTGATCATGGGCCGGGTAACTGAAAAGTGGGTTTTACCGCCATGCGATACTTTGGGTGTGGATACATGTGATTGGACAGTTTGTAAATGTTAGGTATTTGTCTGGAATGTGATTTTTGGCATAAAAAGGGATGACTTGCTTTGTAAAATTGAGCAGTCTCCTGAGAACTCATACCGTGATGACTTCTAGGACTTCTGTTACTGGCCTGCAGCCAATAAATTTGATCTTTGACGCCACCAAGAAGAGTCCTGTGTCTCTGTATTCTAAGACAGGTGATACCCGAAGACTTTGGGCGTGCCCCTGGCGCCGCCGGGTCTTAAATAACCCGGTTCTTCAGTATTTAACATGTTACAAGCTATGATAATCTGAAGACAAGCTAGAACTAGGCGGTTCTTGGGTACACCACTCCGCCACATGTTAAGCAAGAATCATGGAAGCTACATTTTGCATTATGTGTTAGCTTGTAGTGGAGAACAACAGTAAGCAACCCCTTGGGGTTTGATGGAACATGAAGAATCATCGGCGCTATCCGATGCATTTAGCTTATGGTTCAAAAAGCATATGGTGTGCTGTAACAGCGCCAGAAGGGCTGTGGCCCTTTGGGACATAGTTGCCTAAGCATATCATCTTGCAGCTGTTTGTGTCCATGGGTGCAGGAAGGAGGGCACTTTGCAGCTCCTTATATTTATCTATAACTAATTTTAACAACATAGAAACAGGTCGAGGTCGGCAGCTGAGAGGGCGGGGGAAGGGCAAGGGATGCCCCTTGAATGTCGCGGGGTATCGTGTAACCCTCGGTTACGGGTGAAGAAATTATGTGAAATATGAGGGTGGACTGCATGTGGTGGGCTAGCCAAAGAGGTGAAGCAGACACCGCCTCACAGGGTTAAAGCAAGTGAATTGTATGCACATTAGGTATTGGATGAGCGGCTTCCAAGTACGTTAAACCTTTGTCTGTGTGTCAGGGTGTGCAATATCCACTTCATGGCTAGATTGTGCCAGATGCGGGCAAACCATTGCGACATAGAGGGTGAGGTTTTCTGTTTCCATCTAAGTGCAATGAGCCGGAGTGCTGCTAGAAGGAGATAGCTAATGAGTTTCCAGTCAGCGTGAGTCATAGCACAGAGATCTGAGTGCTGAATGCCTAGAATGACTATGGGGTTTGAGGCAAGAATGGGGAATCCTACAATCTCCTTAACGTGGCCCAGAATCTCTTTCCAGTAAGTTCTTATAACCGTACAGGACCTACAGGACCACCAGATATGCTGACAATCCCCCCTGTTGTCCCCACAGTGCCAACAGTGATAGAATGTGCCCTGGTCGATGACCGAGAGATGTGATGGTGTGAGATATCATTGAAACATCAGTTTGTAAGCTGATTGCCTAAGTGAGAGACTGCGATACGTCTTGTGAGTGTCTGCCATGGGGTCTCCCATTGTTTAGGCATTATCTCGGTCTGCACAGAAGTCAGCCATACTGACTGATGAGGGTGTGTGCAGGAGGACGTAGAGTACTGAAGAGCCTGATAGGTATTGGATATGAGAGGGTTGGAACCCGCGAAGGCGCAGACATGTGTCTTGAAGAGGTTAAATGGTCGGACGGCCACGGGGTACACCGAGGAGTGTAGTGCCAAATGCTGCAATTGGCAGCATTGGAGTCGGGGACATCGGTGAGTTGGAAGTCCACCTTACACTGTGCAAAAGTCTTCATGTTAACTCCCACAAATAAGTCACTAAGCGTCCGGCATTCCCCATCGCTCCACTTACGGAACGACGAGGGAGAGAGCGCCAGGTGGAAGTCAGGGTTATATGCAATCGGTGTGTTTGGGAGGGAAAGGAAGTCCGGTCCTTCTTAAGCTGCACTTTTTCCAAATATCAAGCACTGTGTTGGTGGGAGTGGCAATGTACACACTTCGGGACGGGCATTTTTGGGCAGCCATGCAAGGTCCCACAGTGGACGGCACGCCACTGCTCTGTCCATGTGGAACCAGTGTTTGTCACTCTACCGAACCACCCACTCGGAGATATATGGTAGGTGGGCAGCCCAGTAATATTATAGTAGGTTAGGGCATGCCAGACCCCCCAAAGTGGGAGCATTAACAATAAATTGGCTATTTGGGGTTGTTTGCCATTCCGGATAAAATTGCAAACTTTTTGAAAACACAAGATAGCATCTGGAGGGATTGGTGTAAGCAGTATTTGAAAAAGAGAGGACTCACATTAGTGTGTTCATTTTACTGACATTCACACGCCTGAGCCAGGACACATGCAGAGGCTTCCAACTCTCTAGGTCAGGCAGGATGGGGTGTTGTGGTCGAGCTTGGGGGTGAGAGTGAGGCCCAAGTATTTAATCGAGTTAGGGGACCACTGAAAGGGGGCCAGACGCTCTAGAGCTGGAAGGTTCAGGGGGAGGGTGGGGGGCTATGGTCAAGTTAAGCACTGAGGATATAGTCATATTTATCCGTAGGCCTGATGCTTTTTTTTTTTTTTTAAACTTTATTTACCATTTTCAGGAGCATCACACATACACCATCAGTAGTGGATAAGAAAACACACCAGAATACAGTACAGGTCATTTTTGACTCCCAGTTCCCGGCGCCTAAGCAAACACAAAGTAATTAAACGGCAAAAGGGGGAACGTTGACATCCTCAGTCGGCCCAACCCAGCCTCCCAATAGCCCCAGTTGCCACATCATTCCCATCCGACATGTGCAGTCGACATGCCATGACCGTGCAGTACTTTTTACAGCCAAACACACTAGCCCACTCCCTCGGGGTACAGGTGATTGTCCAATTGCTCCTGACGTTCTGCTGTGAGCTTAGCAATGTATGTGCGGTAAGGACCCCAAATGTCTCGGGGCCTAGAAGACGTAGGGATGGTGGAGGAATATTCCTCACAGTTCACCTTGCAGGAGGCCAAACTCTTCAACCAGGACTTCACTGTCGGGCTCCTCGGGGAACCCCAGAGCAAGGCTACCTCCCGTTTGGCCAGCAAGAAACCTAATGTAGCAAGTCTCCGAACCGCAAGAGGGAAGTTCGTTACGAAGCCTAACAAAGCAATTTCAGGCGTCGGGATCAGCGGGATACCCAATACTTTACCAAATGTGGTGTGTACCTGTAGCCAGTAGTCCCTCAGTCTGGGGCAGGTCCATGAGAGATGCGCAAAATCAGCACCTGTGGTTTTACATTTCGGGCAATCAGGGGAGCGCGTGGGATCTATCCTGTGGGCCAGAGCAGGGGTGTGGTACAGGCGTCGCAGAAACTTAAAATGGATGAGTTTGTGTTGTGTGTTCAATGATACTGTTTTAGTCACTGCGCAGCACTGCGCCCACTCTACATCTGAGATCGGTTTCCCCAAGTCAGTTTCCCATGCCAGGCGGACCCTCGCATCTGCAGCGGGAGTGGCAGTTATGCTGAGTCTGTAGATCATAGCAACCATGTGCGCCCCCGAGGAGTGTTGTATGACCGTGGTTAGGGGGGGGGCCTCCTCCGGTGCCAGCGGGAAGGTGGGGAATGTTGCTCGTAGTAAGGAGCGCATCCGAGACAGCACAAATGAGTCCATAAAAGTGCGGTCTTGGAGGCGGGGGTCCTCCGTCAAGCTGAAGGCGTGGCCATCTGGGAACAGATCCCCCAACGTGTGGAGGCCGAACTTGGAGAGGGTAGTGCGTACCACCTGTTCGCCGGTGATTGGAAGCCAGTGTGCATTAGGGAGGGGGAGGTGCGGGGAATACAGGATATCTAGTTTCAATAGTCTTCTGAGTTTCTCCCACGCCCAACATGTGGATGACACCGTTTGGATGTCCTGGGGGTCGCGCGGGACACCCTTCGGGAGCAGCGTGGCCAATGGGTGGGGTAAAACCAGATCTGCCTCGGGCCTTAGGAAAAGGATGCGCGCATCTGGGTGGAACCAGGGGTATGCAAAGGAGCACTGGGCCGCCAGAAAATACAGGTAAAAATCGGGTACCCCCAGGCCTCCTCTCTCGTAGGGCAGGGTCAGCACATGCCACGCAACTCGAGGGGATCTGCTGCCCCAGATCAACCGCAGTAGTAGCGTTCGCAGCTGTGTAAAAAATATTTTCGTGAGAGGCACCGGGATGTTAGTAAATAAATACAGAAACCGGGGCAGCACCACCATCTTAACTATAGCAATGCGCCCCAACATAGAGAGCGGCAGCCGGAGCCACTTATCAATGTTATCTTCCAAAAAGTCTAGTGCCCTGCCATAGTTGAGGCGAATGATGTCTACTGTATTAAGGTGAACGTGAATGCCTAAATATTTCACCGAGTCGTCACACCATTCCAAAGGGTATTCGCAGTCCCAAGGGAGGGTGGCGGGAGTCAACGGAAAAATGAGGGATTTGCGCCAATTCACGCGTAATCCCGAGTAGGTGCCAAACCGCGTAATTTCTTCTAAGAGCGGTGCTAGGTTGTCAGCAGGTGTGCGGACATAAAGGATTAGATCGTCTGCATATAGGGATGCCAGCAACGGGCCGGTGCGAAATTGTAGGCCTCGGAAACTATGCTTTTCTTGGAAGTGACGGACTAGGGGGTCCATCGCCAATATGAATAGTAGGGGGGACAATGGACACCCCTGTCTCGTGCCCCTGGACAGGGAGAATGACTCCGTGATGGTGCCATTCAGGCGTATTCGAGCCGTGGGCTTGGTGTATAGCAATGCCACGGTGGAGATGAAGCACTCCGGCATGCCCATACGTCTCATTACCGACAGGAAAAAGGGCCATTCCAAGGAATCAAACGCCTTTTCGGCGTCGGAGTATTGCGGCTGCCGGTATGTTGGGGTCTACACGATGGAGCATCGCGAATAAGGTACGTAGATTCAGTGAGGTGGATCGATGGGGGACAAACCCTGACTGCGCGGGGGATATGATATATTCCATTAAAAGGGCCAATCGTGTGGCCACTATTTTTGCCAAGATTTTATAATCTGTATTTAACAGCGAAAGGGGCCTATAGGAGCCACAAAGTGTTGGGTCTTTGTCGGGTTTCGGGAGCAAAATGATCACTGCCTCCCGGAATGTGGGGGGCAAGATACCCGTCTCCAACGCTTCGGAGTATACTTCTAGGCGTTCCGGCACCAATTCCTCCTTGAAGGCCGTGTAAAAATCGGCCGAAAAGCCGTCGAGGCCTGGTGCAGCGGAGCCTCGTAGAGCGTCTATGGCCTCCACCACCGAGTCAGCAGTGATTGGGTGGGCAAGGAAATCCCGCATATACCGCTCCAAAAAGACCAGTGCAATTTCGTCGAGGTACGAGCCCTGGGCCCGTAGGTCTGTGGCAGCCGTTGAGGAGTAGAGGGAAGTGTAATAGGACAGGAATGTGTGGGATATTTCGGGGGTAGTGCGCAGTGTCCTCCCCTCCGGTGATGTTATTTCTGTTATGTAGTGCGCCTGCCTTGGAGGGCGGAGTAGGTGTGCCAGCAATCTCCCGGGTCTGTCTCCCTCCCCATACTGACGCGCTGAGTATTGCGTAGCAAGGAAATGGAGCTCCCTGTCAGCCGCCTCGCGGAACTCTAGCAGCAGTGAAAGGCGTCGCGCATCTAGCGTCTCAGAGGGGTTACGCAGCTGTTCATTTTCTGCAAGTCGGATATCATTCTCTATGCGTGTCAGGGTGGACCGAATGGAACGAAGGACACCCACATGAGTGGCGATGGATACCCCCCTGATGGTGGCCTTAAACCCTTCCCACAAGGTTGCATGTGTGTCGACCGACCCCGTGTTCAGTTCAAAATAATCAATGATGGCGGTGCGGATTGTGTCGGTGAAGACAGTGTCCGACAGGGCTTTACCGGGAAATCTCCATTGCCGTTCAGAGCCGCCAGGACGTGGAAAGACTAGTTGTAGCGCCACCGGTGAGTGGTCTGACAGTGTGCGCGGCAGTGTAGTGTGGGATGACACCCAAGACGCCACCCCGGGTGATAGTAGCCAGTAGTCTAGACGTGTCCATGTGTTATGGTAGCCAGAATGCTGTGTGTATTCCGGGGTCTTCCCATGCATCCTGGCCTCTATATCTATGAGGGAGTAGTCATTACAGATGTCCACCAGGACTGGTCTGGAGTTTTTTTTGGGGTCGGTAGCAGTCGAGGTGCCGTCACGTGCCGGGTAAAGGAGCAAATTAAAATCACCCCCGGCAAGCACGTGGCCCGTGGCTGTCACGGTCAGTTTCGCCTGGAGCTCCTGAAAGAAGCCGGGGGAATCAGTATTGGGGCCGTACACATTTACCAGTGTAATAGTTTGATGCAAGAGGGAGCCCGTCACCAGCAGGTACCGGCCCTCCGGGTCTGCTACTGTGGAGAGCGGTATGAAGGGTAGTCTTTTATGTACCAAGATGGCCACCCCCCTGGAGTATCTGCTAAAATCTGAGAAGAAGCGGTGTGAACCCCAACTCCTAGCCAGGAGCCGGGACCCCGTTGGGTTTAAATGGGTTTCCTGTAGAAACACAATGTCAACTGCGTGCCTGCCTAAATAGTTGAAGACTTGCCTACATTTCCTCGTGTCATTTAGTCCCCTCACGTTCCACGTCATCAGGGTAATCAAAGTCGAGTCAGTCTGCCTGGGCCGTCCAACCATGATCGTCTGGATCATTATATCTGTTCCAAGGTGTGTCAGGGTGTGTCGTAGTGTGCGATGGACTGTGGTGTGTGTTCACAATCTGAATATAGAATAACATCAAACTAACCAATAAACTTCCCCCCCCGCCCCCCTCCCCCCACCCAGCCTCCGAAGAACCCGTGGAGGCACATCCCCATAAACCATGCAGCGAGCCAAACATAGCACAGGGTAGCAATGTACAGTTCTGGAAATAAGCTCGGTTGCATTAAGAAACAGAGTACTAAGACAACAATGGCGTTCGCCATGGGGTGTGGCAACGCCACGCCGGTCGGGGGAACTCCAGATCAAAAAAAGAATCCAAGTGCGTGTAGCCCAACCAGGTCGGGTGACCGATAAGTAAACAGATTGTAACTTCGGCCTTGTAAGTCTAGGTGCAACGGTCAGCCGTTGCCCGTCTCGGCAAATAAATCATTGCTGGCTTGGGAAGCATTTCTGACCGGGGAGGACTACGGGAGTGTTCCAGATCGAGCACCGTCCTCCTCGCGCCTTTTATAGTGCTGACAAAATTCCTGAGCCTCCGTTGGTGTCTCGAAAATGCGGGATCCACCTCCGATGTCCACTTTGAGCCTAGCCGGGTAGAGCATTCCGTATCGCAGGCCCAGGTTCCGTAGTGTGGCCTTAACTCCGTTAAACTTTTTTCGCGCCTCCTGGACTGTGAATGTGAAATCAGGAAAGAAGGACAGCATGTTTCCCTGCCATTGCACCTCTCCACGTTCGCGAGCTGCTCGGAGGACAGCGTCTCGATCTCTAAAGTTCATGAGGCGGGCAATGATCAGGCGCGGTGGGAGTCCAGTTCGGGGTCTAGGCCCCAGTGATCGGTGAGCTCGCTCTACCACAAAACCCTGAGTGAAGGAGTCCCGGCCAAAGAGTTCAATGAGCAGTTTTTCGATAAATGTGTCCATCCGGCCAGTTTGCGTTGTCTCTGCCAGGCCCGTGATTCGTACGTTGTTTCTTCGTCCCCGGGCCTCTAGGTCTTCATTCTTGACCGCCACTTCTTTGAGGATCCTTTCCAGCCTCTCCCGCCGTTTCAAGGATTTTGCAGCGCCGTCTTCCACATCCAAGACTCTGGATTCTGCCAGGTCCAGGCGTCGGTCGTGTGCCTGGATCTTGGTGCTCATGTCCGCCATTTGGCGCTCCAGATTGTCGAAGCGCCCATCTAGCGCCTTGAAACCAGCTCTCATCTCCGTCATCATGGCCGTCATGAGGGAAGTGGGATCCTCTCGTTCTGCACCCCCAGACGCCTCAAGTCGCGTTTCAGGAGGGGGGTCAGCGATGGGGAGGGAGGCTCCCGGAAAGGTCAGCTTACGCTGATTGAGGTCTCGTTTCACCATCGCGGCCGCGTTGCAGGGTCACCCTACCCTGGCCATGGAGTGTCGGTTCGGTCTCCCGCAGCAGTGGGTTCTGTGCTGACCAGTCTGCTGTGGTGCGTGCCGGACCAAACACCATCGCTGGAGGCAAGCTATGGCGCAACTCGGGCCAAATCCCAGGCAGTAATGAGTGGCGGAGGGTGGGGTGTGAGCCGGTTGAGCCTGGAGCAGTATTGACCACCGGCACCCACGTGGTCAGTCTGGCCTTGCGGCGCGTCCGGTCACCCAGTACTGGCACTCCGGGGTCAGCAGCGACGCAGCCACGGAGCAGGGCGGCAGCAGCCGCGGAGACCCCCAGGGCAGTCCCGCCGTCCGGCCGCCAAACAACCCGTCCCCCAGCGCCGGGCCTACGCCTCCCGCCGCAGCCCCCGCCGAGCTCCCGGCTTAAACCCGCCTCCAAGGCCAGAGGCCCGCCAGCGGGTCCGGCGCCCAACGCCGCCCAGAGGGAGCCGAGGCTCAGCAGGGCCGCCGCGGAGGCGAGCCCCCAGCCCCTAGGTCGCGGGAGTTATCGCGGTCCGGCCTCGCAGTCCGCCCAGGCGCCACACACGCAGCCCGCCCTACCTGCGCTCCGCGCCGCCGCCTCCACCGTCGCCTCCTTCGGCTGCCGACCAGAACGCCGTATCGTCGGATCCGTTGCCTCTTCCACCACCAAAATTGCACCCGTCGAGCTGGGTAGGATGTGTTGCAGGATCGCAGGTGTGGATGCGGTGCAGGATCGGGGGTTACCGCATTATTCGGGTCTTAAATTCCCCGAGCCGGCGGAGCTTCAGCAAGAGGCGGCCATCTTGGTCTCCTCCTCGGCCACGCCCCCAGGCCTGATGCTTCCTCGTAAACCTGGAGGCAGTCCACCAACGCTGGGAAGAAGGTTTCGGGCCTGGTCAGTAGGTTGTCTGCAAAAATACTAATATTGTGCTGTTTCCCCCATAGGGAATGCGTTTCACATCATCCGAGTAGCAGATCCTTATAGCTATAGGTTCTACTACGAGCACAAACAGTAGGGGGAAGAGTGGGCACCCCTGATGTGTGCCTCGAACTATGGTGATGTGTTCTGTTAGCTTCCTGTTGACCCAGATTCTAGCCTCTAGTGCTGCATAAGAAGCCATTATCTTTGAGATAATTCCTGGGCCTAATCCGATCTTTTCAAGGACCGCACATAAGAAGGACCAATTAAACTTATCAAATGCCTTCGCTGCGTCTAGGGAGAGAAAGCATGCGGGGAAGTTATGGCGATTTGCTTTTTCCTACCAGATGCCCTATTCAGCTGACGTTATCCACTCCCAGTCTATTGCTTAGGAAGCCAATCTGGTCTGGATCTATAAGGCCTGGGAGGTAGGGCTCCAGCCGTTGTGCTAATATTTTGGTGAACATCTTAGCATCCATGTTAAGTAGAGCAATGGGGCGGTAGGAGGAGCAAGAGGCAGGATACTGGCCGGCTTTGTGGATGAGAGAGATTTTGGCTGAGATCATCGTGGGCGTTATTCCTGACATACAGGAGAAGCAGACCAGGTGATCTTTCAGGTCGGCAGAAAGAGCTGATAAAAGGCAAAAGGGAGGCCATCAGGGCCATGTGTCTTATCCATAGGGAGAGCACCCACCGTCATCCTAAGCTCATTGATGGTGATTGGCTCATCGTTAAGGGTGGCATGGCAGGAAGACAGCAGCTCCCATTCAAAAGCGTCCAGGTAAGACTTTCCGGCGTGGGTTCTTCTTGTGAGTAAAGCTTTTGATAATGTTCGTAAAAACTTCTACGTTTGTCTCCCTCTGCTGTCGCCCAGCTGCAATCCTCTGCTTGCAGCTTGGCAATATGTGCCCTAACTCACAGTTGGCGGAGTCTGCAGGCCAGGAGCCTGCCCACCTCGTCACCTCCCTCATAATAGCACTGTTTTAAAGCCAAGAGCACCCTTTCTGCCCTCTCCGTTCTATGTGTAGAAAGTTTGCCTCTCAGCACAGCCAGCTGTTGTTTGGTGCGACGGGAGAGGGTAGCCTTATCCTGCTATTTTAGTTGTTTAATTTCGGTGGTCAGGTTGGTCTCAACAAGCCTAGATTCCCTCCTCGTGTGATTGCGATAGATGTGACTGTGTCTCGGATGGTGGTTCTGAAACCATCCCAAAGAGAGTGTAGTGGGAGGTTGGAGAGAGCATTAAGTGAGAAGTATTCAGTGATGATTTCCTGAATTTCGTCTTATAGCACCAATGTCGACCAAGCCCAGGTTCCTGACCTTGCACTTGAGTTGTAGTGACAGGGCCCCTGTGTTTTGTAGAGGGTGGAGTTCCACACCAAGTTAAAATCTCCACACACCAAGATGTTTCCGTTCACCCCCTACAACTGCTCTCTCAAAACCCATCTGAGACCAGTGTCCTGGGAGGTGTTAGGGCCATTAATGTCACCTAGGGTATGCTTTCGTTGACCCTTAAGAATGTGGAGTGGCAGATATCGCCCTTCCCTGTCCTGCACTGCCCTAGTGATGGAGGAATAGAAACCAGCCTTGCACAAAATGCTCACCCAGAGTGTCTTTGAGGTCGTGTATGCCCAGAAACGCTTTGGATATCACAGGTGTGTCATGCAGTGGTAATCTGTTTGCAACAGGTAGGTCTCCTGTAAGAGGAGTACGTCTGGATCATGTAGAATGAATCGCCAAACTTGTTTGCGTTTATTGGGAGAGTTTAGACCCTGAACATTCAGTGATATCAATTTAATGTCTCCCGTCATCCGTGAAAGTGGCAGGGGGGCAGCGAGGTTACCAATACAGTGCTTGTGGTACCCACCACTTCGGTTCCCGTCTGTGACCTTAGTGTATAATGGTAATGCCCGCCCATAAGAGAGATTGACCTGTGTAAAGAAACTGTCAAAATGGATAATGGGCAAACTGGGCCCAACACTGACCTCCATACCGTGCGAAGGTCAACACATAGTGCACCTGGTCCACAGGCGGGGTCGTCTTCTTGGGGTAGTGGTCTTCAGGGGTTGGCCGTTCGGACGTGGAAAGGGCACTCCATGAGGGGCTGGATTGTGGTTCTGCTCCAGACCCCAGGACCCACCGCCACCATAGAGCTGTAGGTGAATCCCAGGGCAGAATGATGCGAGGAGTGTTTATGAGGAGTGTTCACTAGCTTTGGTGTGGGGGTCTGGTCACAGGGTGGCCCCGTGGGCCCCCTAGCTCTTCCCCAGGCATGTCAGGGAGCAGGGGGCTCTGCTTTGCTTCGCTGGCAGGGATAACTGCTGACAAGCCTCGGAGGGGAGGGGAATGGCTTCTCGGATGGTGTGTTCTGCCGCTCCGCCCCAATCCCAGCCTCCGATTCCGCCACCAGTTCTTACTTTGCTGTAGGGCCCAGCTTCGCTGATCAGGTCCCAGTCAGAGTGGGGTCAGTGTCCTCCTTCACAGGTATGATGTTTAGTCGGCCTGCAGCGGCTGGTAAGCGATCCACCCCGTCTTCTCCCAGGGGCGCGGGCTGCGGGCTGCAGGCCTCCTGTCAATATGCAAAAACAACAGTTGATGGACAGAATGCAGAGCAATGTCATACATTCACCCCAGTACAGAGATCTAGGCCTAAATCCATCTTTTTTCGCTCACCATGCCATTCCAGTTTGAACCCAGCCAAATGCAAATCCGTCTTGACCCTGTGCCTCATGGGAACAGTCCAGCCCGAACTGCCAAGCCACGTCCTCCCTGGACTGGAAACAAGCATCCTAGGACCAGTTTCAGACTTTCAACCTTCATCAACCAGGATAGCTTGATTCCAGTGGCATGGAGAGCACGGGACTCACGTTTCGAGCCTACCCGTCCCACTCGGGGTGACAAATGCAAAAACAACAGTTGATGGACACTGGAGTCAAGCTATCCTGGCTGAAGACGGCTGATGGCCAGAAACCGGTCCTAGGATGCTTGATTCCGGTCCAGGGAAGACATGGCTTGGCAGTTCGGGCTGGACTGTTCCCATGACGCACAGGGTCAAGACTGATTTTCATATGGCCATGTCTGAACTGGGGTGGCTTGGTGAGCAAAATAACGATGGATTAAACCAAGATCTGTGACTCTGGGGTGAATGTTTTGCCATTGTGAAACATTCCGTCCATCATCTTGTGTGTTTTGCTGTTCACACTATGTGGGAAGGGGATGCCCAGACGTGGGTCCTGTGCTCACTGCGCCACTGGAGTCAAGCTATCCTGGTTGAAGACGGCTGATAGCCAGAAACCGGTCCTAGGATGCTTGATTCCGTTCCAGGGAAGACATGGCTTGGCAGTCCAGGCTGGACTGTTCCCATGAGGCACAGGGTCAAGACTGATTTGCATATGGCCATGTCTGAACTGGGGTGGCTTGGTGAGCAAAATAACGATGCATGAAACCCAGATCTGTGACTGGGAGTGAATGTTTAGCCATTGTGGAACATTCCATCCATCCATCATCTTCTTTGTTTTGCTGTCAATATGACACCCAGGACATACCGGATGAGCACCGGGTCCCGGTGAGGTGCTGTGCCTGAACCGTTAAGTGTCTCACGGGCCCTCCGTTGTCTGCCTGTGTATTAAGCACTTCCTCGTCAGCCACTGGACCTTTCAATCATGTTCTTCCATGATGGATGGCGATGGATGGGCCCTGGGTCATCAGAAAGCGAGCAGGATATATCCTACTCCATTCCCCACAAGCCCATGCCCCCCAACTAGAATGTTTTTAATCAGAGTTTGAGTGATGTTGTTTTTATCATTGATTGGCAGAGTGGTTGATTTTGTTTTAATTATATTTCAAGAAGTTTGACAGAATTTTTCTTGCTTTGTTACATTTGTAGGGTGTTTCTCAATACTCCTTTGAATGCTTTTCGCACTTAAGATTTTGCTGTATTCATATTTAAGATTTCTATTTTATTTTTAGCTCTGGCAGTATTTCTAAACCTTTTGTGTATATTAACTTGTGTTCTACAATCTGGATCTTTTTATCAGTCCTCAAGTTTTACATTGATATTTGTATTCTTTGGCTCCATAAAGTTAACCATCGTACCTCTGACTGTGGCCTTGAGAGCATCCCACTTGATTTCTGGAGATGCCTCTTCATTGTTGTTTTCGTCAAGGAAATAGAGCATATCCTTCTTTATCTGCTTATTAGTTTATTTATTGTCCATATGGAAGTCATTCTGCCTCCATTTTAGGTGTGGTAGTACCAGTATTGTATTCCGTTGAGGTACAGGCATGTCCAAGGTAGACATTGGTATAGGGCTATGGGATTTGCATAAGTGAATAGTCAGCACAATTGGTTCATTGCCTTAAATTTCGTATTCAGGATTCTATCCATAATCTTTGCCCCTGGACAAATTGAAGTCTCCCCCCCCCCCCCCCCCCCCATGAGATGGTGTCAATATTGGGCATTTGAGGATAGCACTTTTCATATTCCCATTATTCAGTCTATCATTTGTATATAAAAGTATATTAGTTGGGGTTTGTCACATGTGCTATGATGCCAAAGATTCAAACCCAGAAGACCAATCTTTAGAGGCAGCCACATTTGTGTGAATTATGTGTATGCACCTGTAATCCTAGTGGTTTCAAAATTGCTCAATGTTGTCCTTCTTACAATTGATATCAGGTGTAACCTTTGAGATAAGTCAGCATATGAAGGCTAGCAGCTAGAATAAGGGAGGAAATTAAGTGAGATAGAAATACAATTGAGATAAAGATTAGCGTGATCAATTTCCCAATATGACCCCTCCATCTTTCTCCTCTACTGTTATGGTTGAAGATTTTAAAAAACCACCCAAGGTTAAATTTCACTCCAAAACTTTAAACAAATGTATGTCCTTACATTCTGCTGTATTAATAATGTAACCTTGTTGGACAAAATAATGTTGATTTTAAAAATTAATAGTTCTGTCCAACAAAAGATATCGCTAATGAACCATTAAATTGTGCTTAAGCCATGAGAGATTTCCAGGTAACTGATTGGGGGAATCAATTAACAGTCATGAACAAAGACTTATATAGTGGAATTGCATTTCTATCCAAAGAATATCGTTAGATAAAACATCAGTATTGAATGGTATTGAAATATTAAATGTATATGTACATTAAAGGGAATTTATGTCATAGCTAATAGCCAGTAATGTTAAAACTGTACTATATTTACCACAGTGTATATATATATATAGCGAAGTCTTCATGTGCTGAAGGGTTATGAAATTGTGCTAACATCAGAGAACACCTGAGACTAAGAGCCGCTGCCTGATATGAGGTTTAACGTAGGAGTAACAGAGATATTGTCAAACATAATGTGAGAACGGTGTTTTGTGGGATAGAAAACATTTGTAATAGTTTCAACTCATCAGCCAGGCTGGATATCAAACAGAACTGCCTCCTTGGAAAATGGTATGATTCAGGTGACCAATGAAGACTGTAAAATGTTTGTTATGAATGTCTGCAACTCACCTGGTTTGAAAATGACTATGGACTTTTTATTGTGGATAATTTTGAATCTTGACCGCCCTACAAATGCAAAGTGAATAGATAGATGTTTTCTTAGTGCTAGAAAGCCTTTCCTGTGAGAACCCGTCTCTTTGGCATAGTCGTTTGACACCATTCCAGTTGAAGTTTGGTAGTCTTTTCATTTGTCTCCAGTTCTCTTCATTGTACTGGTCTTATAAGGGCTTAAAATCTGTCCGAGATGCTGCACACCTTTTACTTTTTCAGATGAGATTTTCCCAGAAGAAATTCTATGATCCTCTCCTTTTCAAAGACCCGCCCAAAAAGAATTCCTTTCACCTTTTGTATGCAGGTTTTCAGAAATTCCGAGCTGGAGGTACAAGCCTACTTGTAGGTCAAAGATTCTAAGACTTCCACCACTGTTCCTGTCCACCAATTCAATCAGTTTTTTTTTCTGGTGTTGTGACTTTTGTTGAGAGCACTCCAGTTTGCTTCAGCAGATACATGTCTATATCTCTCCAGTGGCTTTATCCTCCTAGTTGCTTGTCAGATCACTGAAGTGCCGCCTGATGCCTTGGATTTCACTTTGCATGATGTCTGTTCGTCTTCTTGCTGTGGGCAGATCATTTAGAGATGTGAGCCTTTTGAAGGAGTAAATCAATTTTTGCGTTGACAACAGTTTTTGTTCTTATTGGTGACTCCAGGATTTTGAGTAGATTTAGTTTCTGACCTGTTGTAATGGCTTTGAGGTCTGATCGTTTTGACATGCCACCTTATGAGGATACCCAATATGTGTAAAGAGAGAGAGGAGGGTGAAGCACAATGTAATGATTGCTGAGTCTTAAGCGCCGGAACTACTGGTGTCACCGAGTGAACCAAAGTTCTAGAGAGGACATAAAGTAACTGATAATTATGTGTGAGGCGAGGAGCTGAAAATGGTGCCAGAGCAGCACAGCTACCCCATTCATGCACTCGAATGGGTGAGCTGTAATGGCACTTTCCCTAAATATGACAGAGGTGTGCAGGGGAAGCGCTTGAGTAAGGGGTGGAAGGGGTCGGAAGGCAGAGTGAGGGAGGGGAGTATAAAAACCCCAGCCCAGTCAATCATTCAATCAATAATTACTTTATTTGATTGGCTTCAGCAATCATAAAAGTACAGTAAAAACAATCCTACAAATAATTTAAGAACATAAATTAGTATAATTAAATACGTACTATGCAATTCAAGCTCAAGCTTGATAAGCATGATATACTGCTAATAAAAATCTGGACACATACCAACAAACCAATAACATTTTCTAAAAATTGTAGATATAAAAGAGCAGGTCTCGCTTGTTTAAAATTCAGATGTGCAAATAATAGGCGTATATACTTATGACGCAAATTGTCCCATTTAGGGCACATTAATACGATGTGTAAAGTGTCTAGTGCAGAAGACTCATCACATGAACATACAGGAGGGTCATGTGGCTTATGCCATCCTGCTACAATCTGCGGGAACATATTCAGTCGGAAATATATTAAAAATCTTCTATGGTTCACCGGCATGTCCAGTGTTAGATAAAATTCCGTTCTGTCACTACATCGTACCATAGCATGATGTACACAGCAGCGTTTGTGCTGCGAGTCTTGCAGTCTGAGTTCTTGTGTATACCCTAGTCTGTCCCAGTCTGTGCGCTTGGTGGTCAAAGGATAGCATTGATCAAGGCCAGCCCCAGGAGCCTGATGTTGTAAAGCGCTTCTGAAACCAAACGAAAGTTAACCCACCAGAGCCAAGAGAGAGGTTTCTGCCCCACTGCCGCGGATGGCTGTGTGACTGGGCACCGTTGTGCTTGCGGCGCATCTGACTTTGAGTAAAGGTGAGTAAACACATGCTTAGGTCAACCCAACCGGATGCTTTTCAGAAAAGCGCTGAAGACCTGGCTGTTTCCTGGTAAACCAAACCTTTGAGGCAGGGCCGTTTCTGCCATTAGGCAGGACTAGGCGGCCGCGTAGGGCGGCAAAATGGGGAGGGCGGCAAAAATCATGCGGGCAGCAGCACCGAGTGGAGTGCACTGTGCAAGCGCACCTGCTGCTTGTACATGCTGCTGCGCAGCTTAGAGCGCACCCTACCCTAGAATAGTGGCCTCACCCTAAATTAGTGGCGTGTGTGGAGAAGGACATCCTAACAGTGTAAGTGTGGGTCCCCAGGGCCGTCAATCTTGTAGCGCGTGATAGCACTACCAATGACTGCCCTGGGGAACATTTTTGGCCAGTCCGTGAGCAGTGCTTCAGCAGCCAGTGACGGTGTCGCGCACAACCCTCTCTCTCTGCGCGCGGGGGACGGACTGTGTGTGTCAGCTGGCGCGCTGCTCTGGTGCCTTGGTGGATGGTGAAATAATTACTAATACTGCTGCCACCTGCCACACAGTCTTGTCCTGACTCCCGGCCCTCTTTTTTTTTTTTTTTTACTGTCTCCAGACTCCAGCAGGAGCCTGCAAACAGCACAGCTTTGGACGACCTTACGTGACTTTCACCTGAGAGCAGTGCACCGGTGAGTCAGCGCAGTCAGCAAAGGCCGCTGCGAACGTGGGTGTAAAACATATAAATATGTCGGATGCAATGTATTAATGTTCACTGTGACTAAGGCCTGTTAAAAACGAGGCCTTGTGAGTCTCCGAGCTAGTCTTCAAGGCCCCAGAGACTGGTGCGCAAGCAACACAGAGAGCTGGGCAGCACTGTGAGGGCGGGGTGAGGTATGGATGGTGGCACGGGGCGGGTCTGTTTGTTGCAGCAGGCAGGCTAAACAGTACAACAACACAAACTTAAGGTGTACAAATAAATGGATACCCCATGGAAAATAAACGTGTTCCAAAAAGAAAAAAGTATGAGAAGCTACCCCTATCTAACCCAAACCACACTCCTTATTCTCTAGCCACTCTACCATTATCTTTTATGAATGGTCGAGCCAGGGAAGGCCTCAGTCCGACTAGAGCCAGGCTTACCAGCACAATTCACAACATGTAAGGGTGCTAGGAATTCACAAACCATTAGCTAGCAGCTGTAAATCCACTTATTCCAGGGTGCTTGTATTTCACAACTGCGTACAATAACATAGTTGTGAAGCCAGCCGATAGAGAGACAGAATTTTAATAAACGTATAAGGTCATGATCAACTCCAGACCAAATTAGAGGCCCAATTATTAAAGTTTCAAAAGTGCACCCATGGTATATGTCCTTGCATTAAGTGCAGCTTTACGGCTTTCGTGAATTCTCAAGAATTTGCAGGAGTAGGACAAGAAATAGTGAATACATTTCCAGCATTTCTCAGTAAGGGAAAAGATTAGAGAAGAGTTGTTGAAAACCCTTAAAACATGCAAGTTAGTTGGTTTGCACAGACTCAAAGGAGCATTCTAACCCTGAAAATATTGCTTACCGCTACCTTCAGCCCCAGTATGTTGATCTGTGGAAACATGATAACATTAGGGGATTGCAAATATTCAAACACCACTATGGTATGAGCCCTGGCATAATCAGAGGCTGTATCAGAGCTCTTATATAATGAGATTGCAGCCATAATTTGTCGCTGCACTACATGGCACAAAAGGGACAAGTGGATTTTGTTAAAGGACAAGTAGATTTATGAAGCAACCTGTCCCATGAACAAGTAGATATTTTATTAAATTCCACACCCCTGCAAATATCATGAACAGTGCTTATTTGGTTATTTAATGTATGATGTGTTTTATTGATTAATGTTGAATACAAGTTCTTTTATATCAAAGGCATTTATTCTTCTAGCGTGGATGACGGGGGGAAGAGAGTGATGGTAGAAAAAGGGAGGGGGCGGCATTTTTCAATTCTCGCCTAGGGCGACAAAACACCTAGAAACGGCCCTGCTTTGAGGCTACAGCACAGCTTTTCTCTGCTCACACACTCGGCTCCAAGATGCCTTGGCATTCGAGCGCTTTACAAGATACTATCCTATCCTATCCTATTTATTCAGGGAGTACAAAACAGTTCGTTTGGGAATTGTGCAGCTTCATGTTCTTAAACTAAATGTGAGAGCAGGCAGGAGGACGCTGAAAAAATAAAACTATGCAGAACTCATCTAGTACGCTTTTTTGTTGTGGCAAAATCCCTCAATAGTATGGTAGCTCAGTGAACAATGCACAGAGTGCAGAGATATAACTGTAACCTGAAGGGCATCTGTAATTTGGCATGCATACTAAAACTCGTTTCAGACTCGGATTTTTGAAGGAGTGGAAAGGTAGATGGTGAGAAATCCAAGGAGTTTAAATGGGCAGGTGTAATTTACAAGTCTGCATTTTGACACTTTTTATTTTAAATGGATTTTCCTACCTGATGTTACATGGCTATCCGAAATTTCTCAGTATTTCAACCTTTTCAATATTGACTTTACTAAGGTAAATATTTCATCGTTTACACAAGACCAACATAAACTTTAACTATATGAAGTTTTTGGAGAAAGTTTTACTGTGGTCGTCAAAACTAGCTCATTACTACATTCAAAGGTTACTCTGATAAACAAGTGCTCAGTTCGACCCCATCTTGACAAATAATGTAGCTCCAGATTGGCTTGGGCTTGTGTGTGTGTGTTCTCAATCCCTTACGTTTCTTCTTTCGAATACACAATCGGGCATGAACTCCACCTTTTGCTTCTGTGCGTTTTATTGTAGCTCACTCCATGTCATTACGCGTTTTGGTCATATAACGTGACCTTGATCACATAAAGAGCGCTCTCCGGTAATGGTTTAAATCACCCAGGCCGTGTCACATGACACTTGCTTAGATGGACATAGCCAAAAGACTATATAACATGTACCATTTACACTGGTATACATTTGACAATATATATATACATATATATATATATATATTTATTACCTACAGGCGGTCGCCAGTAGGTAGTTATAGTTAGGACCTATTATCCATAGGAAATCCGCAACATTCTATTTGGAATAACTTTGGCGCCGTTTGACGAATCTTCGCGACATTTTCAAAACTTATGGCACGCTCCGGCACGCTCCGGCCCGCTCAAGTCCGCTCCGGTCCGCTCCTATCCTGAAAGTCTCGGCGTGATTCGTCAAGTGGGGGCCGAGAAAAAAGGGGGTCCCAAAATGTGTTTTTCCCCATACAATTTACCATAAGAACCTTTAGTCGCAGCTACAGCCCAAACTGCTGAACGGAATTACACCAAATTTGGTAGAAAGGTAGACCTTGGTTCAGAGTCGTGCCTTTTGGTTAAATGGTGTAAATCCGTTCAGAAGTTCCGGAGAAAATCAAAATTAAATTCACATATATATCTATGGCCGCACAGGATCCGCGCACCCTGCCGAGCACGAGCTGTATGCTAATTGGCTGTCAACACTCCAAACCAGGAAGTGTTGGCAGCCATCTTGTGCCTCAGTAGACCCGAGGCACAAGAAAGCAGAAAAAAATGGAGAAAAAAATGCAAAAAGGAGGCAGGGTAGAAATGCCCTGACCCCCTAGGCTTGCTTGGGGGGTCCCACAAGAACCCCCAGGGCCCAAAATGTATTATTATTATTCTTATTTTGCAGGGTATGCGGATCCTGATAATAAAAACAAAAAAACCCGAAGCGCGGACTCGCGCCCTTCGATGCTAAAAACCCACACTGCTCCGGGGACATCCACCCCCGGGGCAAAGTATGAATAATTGAGGGGGGGACACGGCCCCCAAACCCCGGGGACCGCCACCCCCGGGGCTCGCCTTAATTAACATTGCGGGGGGCACACTGCCCCCCCCCGCAGCGCCGGGGACCGCCACCCCCGGGGCTTTCAGAAAACAATTGTGGGGGGGCTCAGGGCCCCTCTGCACCCCCGGGGACCGCCACCCCCCAGGCTTTAAAAAAAAAAAAAAAAATACCCTGTGTGGGGGGGTTCAAGCCCCTCCCACACGCCCCGGGGACCGCCACCTCCCAGGGGCTCTAAATATTTAGATTGGGGGGTCCGAGACGGACACCCCATCCCCGGGTCCACCACCCCCCGGGGCTTTGAAAATGTGGGCCCCCCTCCTGGAGCCATTGATGGCCCTGGGGACCACCACCCCCCAGGGCCGGCTCCTGCAGTGTCCCGGGGTGCTCACCCCCGGTACACTGCTGTTTGCAATGACAGGGCGGGAGCCTCGTGGCTCCCACCCTGTCATTGCAAACTGCTTTGCTTCATTGAACCGAGAGCAGGGAAACCTGCTCTCGCTTCAGTGAAACAAAGCCGATTGTTTTTCCACATGGGGAGCAGCATGTTAGCTGCTCCCCATGTGGAATAGCAATGCCGGCTCCCGCAGGAGGCGGGGAGGCATCTGGGACCGTCGGGGATAGGGATAGCCCCACAGTCCCCAACGAAGAGGGTCAGCCCCGGGGCTACAAGTGGCCCTGGAGGGGGGCCACGCGGTCCCCCTCCCCTTAAAATAAAAAATAAATGAGGCAGGCCGGCCCCGGGGGACGGGGTCCCCGGGGCCATAATAGGCCTGAGGAGGAGGGCCATGCGGCTCCTCCCCAAAAAAATAAAATAATAATGGCCAGGCCCCGGGGGATGGGGTCCCCGGGGCCAGAAGTGGCCTGGCCCCCTCCCAAATTATACAAACATTTTTTTTCTTTTTAAAAAGAGAAAGGCCAGCCAGTGATTTCATCAGTGATGTCACAGACCATGTCATGAATGATGTAATATGTAAGCATGGACGTAAAATCCGTTTCGCTCGCGGATTTTGCGGATTTTCGGCAAATTCGCAATCCGTGAACTCTCGCGAACTTGCCGAAAATTCGTAAATCCGCGCGAAGCGGATTTTTTGCTTGGTCGCACTTGCCAACTAGAATACTATACAATTTCGCGGGAGTAAACACTTGCGAACACGTAGATGCGGCGGGCAGCGACAATCTGGCAATTGCGAGATTGCAAAATTTGCAATTTCGCACAAGAAATCCACCAGCAGGCAGCATAAACCTTGAAAATTATGATTTTTTATCAGAATAACTCCTCAGGTTGACATTTGCCTGCACTTTTTTTTTGCAAGGAGTCCATTTTGGGGGGGAGGGTGGGAGGAAGGAAGTGCCCCACAGTCTCCAACTTCCTGTTCCTGTCCAGCAGGCTCCTCCCAGTGCTTTCTTCATGTGCTGGTCACTTTGATTTGGATCTTGACCTGGAAGGATTACTTTTTGTGGATGCTGCTGGATATTTGGATTTTTGCAAAACTGAAAGCACTCAGCAGGTGCAAAAGTTCAATCTTATCATTAGTAACCATTCCCTGTAGTGCCTGGAAGGATTACTTTTTGTGGATGCTGCTGGATATTTGGATTTTTGCAAAACTGAAAGCACTCAGCAGGTGCAAAAGTTCAATCTTATCATTAGTAACCATTCCCTGTAGTGCTTCCTGAGGGGCCCCTTCAGAGTTCAGTTACCTACTTGCAACTATTCTATGACCCTGCTCTGACCCTCACAGCAGGCTCAGAGAATAGCTACAAGTATACAACAAAGGTCCTTTAAAAAAAATACACTGCAACAGAAAGCAATTACAGATAAGAAAGCAGGTGCCAGCCTGGAAGTTCAAATTCAATTAATCAGCCCCTAATTCATTCATGTCAGTTGAGGCAGGGCAAGTGTGCTTTTCCCCCCATAATCTACAGTGATGAACTAGAGGGTGGCATGGGTGAGCCAGAGGGTGGCATGGGTGAGCCAGAGGGTGGCATGGGTGAGCCAGAGGGTGGCAGTGGTGAAACAGAGGGTGGCAGTGGTGAAACAGAGGGTGCTGTGATGAACCAGACGTAGAAACAACATGGTCGCGACCGTTGCTACCCGACAAGTAAGTTCGCGTTTGCGAACTGGTAAAAAAACCCTTGCGAAATGGCAGAAACACTTGCGAACACAAAAAAAAGGAATCCGCAAAATTCGCGAGAGTTCGCGGATTTTGCGGATTGCTAATCCGTAAATACGCAATTTCGCGGATTGCCAATTCGCAAAATCCGCCCATGTGACATCATCAGCAGTGAATTGCGAGCGCGCGAGATATAGTTAGTACAACTAACTATAACGGAGGAATTTCAATGGTTTTGTACGAGTGAAATGTCCAGCTAACTATAACACCTCTAAAACCTATGGTTTTTTCAGTGAATTTCTAAGGTTTTTTAAATGCTAACTCCTAACTATAACATGTCTGAAACCTATGGTTTTTTTTTGTGAATATATATATGCGCCTTTTGGATGTTGCGGAACATCCTTCCTCAGGGCTCATGAGGAGCTTTGTATTGGCATGAATTTGAGAAGCATCCATCTGTGGATTTTAAGTACGGACTACACATCCCAGAAAACCTTTACATGCAGGCTCATTGGAGCAGCTGAATGCCAGCGTATGATTCGGTTGAAAAAGGGAGGCGTGGCCCGACATGCTTCTTTCGACCGATGCCTCTGAGGAAGTGATAATGAAACGCGTCAGGCTGTGGTCGTGTGCTTTGCAATAATGGACTGAGGAAAGTGGTCTGCACACCAATAAAGAGCTTTACTGGGGAAAGCTAAGTCGTGTTCGCGTGCTGCTTGAACTGGATACCCCACTGAGCTTCAATTTATACAAGCGGCCATCCAGCCGCTAAGCAGCACCACCCCACGGACTTATGGGGTCATGGAGTCTTTTTGATGGACTCGAGAATGAAATGCGCCTTTTGGACGTAGCGGAACATCCTTCCTCAGGGCTCATGAGGAGCTTTGTATTGGCATGAATTTGAGAGGCATCCATCTGTGGATTTTAAGTACAGACTACACATCCCAGAAAACCTTCACATGCAGGCTCATTGGAGCAGCTGAATGCCAGCGTATGATTAGTTGAGAAAGGGAGGCGTGGCCCGACATGCTTCTTTCGACCGATGCCTCTGAGGAAGTGATAACGAAGTGCGTCAGGCTGTGGTTGTGTGCTTTGCCATAATGGACTGAGGAAAGTGGTCTGCACGCCAATAAAGAGCTTTGCTGGGGAAAGCTAAGTCGTGTTCGAGTGCTGCTTGTACTGGATACCCCACTGAGCTTCAATATATATATATATATATATTCCAAACAAAGCTCCCGCCACTTCCGGAACCTCAACAGCCGTGAGGAAGGCGAAGAAGTAGACTCAGACCCCGATGGCTCTTCAGGCAAGCCATTAGGTCGAGGACCGTAGGCTGCGCTTGCACAGTCTCGGGAGAGATTTAATGTTTTGGAGTATGGGGGCTTGAACCCGCCTCTCTCCTCCATTGGCTGGCTTCCTCAACGGAGGCCAGCCATTGGAGGAGAGGGGCGTCACTCAGTTCAAGCCCCGTCTCTTTCGGATTAGGGGGCGTGTTTTTTGCGTTCTTTCACCCTGTGACGTCATCCATCACTCAGAATGCCAAAAACATGCCCCCGATTCCGAAATTTTCGGAGTTGCGGCCGCCATTTTGCTGCTCGGTAAAACCAGGAGAGCAGCGTCGTACATGAGGTAACTATCCCTTGTCTTATGTTACTTTGCTGCTGTATTCAGTAGATCAAGGAAAAGAAGTATGATCCGATGCCTCCGGTCAGGCTGTAAAATAATCGCCCAAACTCCTGTGTGGGGTCGCTTGCTTACCAGTTCGCTAAGAGATATTCGTGACATGATCAAGTAGGGTTACGGGTGGGCACCCTTCTGGCTACTCCCTTACGTGAAAAGAGATCATGGAATCCATAAATGTTTGCAAAAAGCTGAGGTTAGCCATCTTTCGTTTACTTTTTTATTTAAAAAATATCGATGTATATTATTAATTTCATGGCAGCGGCCGGACGCCGTCCCTTTTCTACCTTCAGTACTGAAATCTACCCTCCTTTACCCCTACGTCACATTTCGGAAACACGTCACCCCCTTTCTCAGCGGCAAACAGAACACAATGACAGACTAATAATGTATGTGGTCTAATATGAGACGTGAGGCGACAACGGCTAATGAAACTACTGAGACCTGGCAGATGAATGTTGTCCAAAAGATTTTCCATTTTAAGATGACATTATTTTATTACTTAAAACAGGTTCGTGGTATCCTTCAACATTAACAATTTTCTCCTGTTGATATTAAACAACAATGAATATTTGTCCAACAAAAATCTGAATGACAATATGAACTGTGAAGAATTAAAAAAGTAATCTGCTGTAATACAACAAATATATAATATGCTACTGCTTCTCAGAAGTACGAGCCCGTTCCTACAAGGACATTCCAACATGGTAGCGAGGCAAGCCATAATCTGAAACCAGTCTTACGATCGTTTGCGCCGTACGAAACGGAAGCGGAAGTTGTTCTGTAAGCACCACCGTTGAGAAGACGTGAAGCTGTTGTGTTCTTTAGAACGGAGATCGCCAGTGAAAAGAGCAATCATGTAAGAACGGGAGAGGGATCTGGGAATGGGGGACGTATGGTAAAGGGATGCATCGCACCTTTAATGTACTGTTTCACCGGGGCATAGAAGTGGGCAGTTTTGGCGATGTCGGGACAAAGGAGCGGCGAGCAATGCTCTGCACCTCACAGATCGCCATAAGGCACCACGTGTTTACAGCTTTGGAAAAATATATTCATTAACACACGCTCCTCTCCGGGGACCTTTTCCGTCTTTCGCATCAATGTATGCCTTTGTGCCGTGAGAGAGGGTAGGAAATATGTATATGAGCGCAACAGATAGGGTATGCGTTTTGTTTCCCTGCCTATTAAGCCCACATTTGAGCGCCAAAGTTCCAGGATAAGCTAGATGTTCATTGTAACATTGAATGGGTTATTAATGGCCGCCTCTACCAGAAATTGGATATTCCAGCAGCTTGTAGTATTTAGGGAAACATTTGGTAATTCTTTGAAAAACCTGACGTATTGGACCTTCTTTACAAAACCCGAATGTTGTCTCCGTTTTGTTGCTAACTTTACCCTTCTATCAGTATAATAGTCATAGAATGTTATCAGATGGTATTTAGGTAAGCCTCAATTAGCAGCCGCTTTACAAACTAACAGTCAAGTGCTAATTGGTCCTCACAACCGAATATATGTTAGTCACCATACCATACGCCACTTGCTTATTCCTGTTCTATTCACCACATTAATGGTTCTTTAAATGCATTTAGCTAGTATCTTTGAAGGAATCGCCAAATAGTTTGCAACGGCTGAGTCCATTCTGCTGTTCTTTCCCCTATGAATTACTACAATTGTTCGAAGTTATTTAAACGAATGATTGGTAAATGAGGAAAACTAATTAATTTGGGGATACAGAATCTTGGTCTGTCTTGCATGGTATGCAGCATTTTTGTGCTAGGTAGTGGAAAACAACCAAGGCGAAAGTATCGTCAACAGTTCTCGAATGTAAAATCTGATAAAAGCTTCTCTGACCGGGAACATTAGAGGTTCAACCATATACACTTGTGGAGTAAGTTCTGCATAACGCCTGTTAAGTTCAGCATTATTTTAGCATAAACATAGATTGATTATTATTATTATTGAAACCACAGAAAATCAATGAATATTTCCCCAGTTGGGCTTTCAATACTATGGGAGAATAAGTTAAAATACCGTTTGCTCAAAAAGTCTCAAGCTTTAATAGATGGTCTAATGCAGTTGTCTTAAATGGATTGAAAGGTCTTTTGATGACTTCAGCCCTGGGGTTTGCTCTTTGTAACCTGAATCAGTACACTGCTGCTGTTTTGGCAGCTACAAACCTTCAGGATGTATTCCCCAATTCTGATCTCAAGAATGATTGAGAGGTTCCTTTTACACTTCTCAGTACATTTTACCCGTAATGTAATTCCTCGTCAGCTGTACCCGAGAACGCAGACACTTCAAAAAGCAAGCAAAAGGACATACAACCAAAGTAGGCATCCCTCTCCACCCCAACCACTTTATTGATTCAGCATGTGCAGACCAGAGTAATTACACATTTTGTGTCACAAAAATAAATTACTTCTCCCTACAATGATTTATGGGTATTTGTATCTCCCCTAAGTGTACCAATTGTGGCTCTGTCTGTGTGTGTGTGTGTGGCTCTGTCTGTGTGTGTGTGGCTCTGTCTGTGTGGCTGTGGCTCTGTCTGTGTGGCTGTGGCTCTGTCTGTGTGGCTGTGGCTCTGTGTGGCTGTGGCTCTGTGTGTGTGGCTGTGTGTGGCTGTGTGTGTGTGGCTGTGTGCGTGTGGCTGTGTGCGTGTGGCTGTGTGCGTGTGGCTGTGTGCCTGTGGCTGTGTGCGTGTGGCTGTGTGTGTATGGCTGGCTGTGTGTGTGTGGCTGGCTGCGTGTGTGTGGCTGGCTGCGTGTGTGTGGCTGGCTGTGTGTGTGGCTGGCTGTGTGTGTGGCTGGCTGTGTGTGTGTGGCTGGCTGTATGTGTGTGTGTGGCTGGCTGTGTGTGAGTGGCTGGGTGGCTGTGTGTGTGGCTGGCTGGCTGTGTGTGTGGCTGGCTGGCTGTGTGTGCTTGTGTTGCTGGCTGTGTGTGGGTGGATGGCTGTGAGTGTGTGTGTGTGTGTGTGGCTGGCTGTGTGTGTGTGTGTGTGTGTGGCTGGCTGTGTGTGTGTGTGGCTGGCTGTGTGTGTGGGGCTCGCTGTGTGTGTGGCTCTGTGTCCGCGAATACTCTCTACTACTCTCTAATGCTCACCTATTGCCATTGTAAATGACAATACCATTTATTTGTTTTTAAAAATAAAATGAAAAAAAATGTCATGAGCAATGCCAATAGCTCTACCTTTAATAATGCCGAGACCATTGCATTTTAAAAGCTTGTTTTTATTTATGGTTTCACCAAAACCCACGTGAGACGCGCTTCGGGCTATTCAAGAGCCCTTGTTCACATACAGCTTAACACTGCGCCATTATTCTTTTATACATGCAAAAAATGTGTGTATGGTAGCCACCCGCTTACTCTCATTGCGATCACATGCCCATAGAAATGGACAATAGACTTGTTGTAAACATTTCTCTTAGGTTAAATCATCGGAATCTTACCCAGAAAAAACATTTAAAATGCCAATATGGAATTATGTTGCAAATACATTTGAAATAAACATATAAACAAATAATTAAATATATAATTGTAAATATATATGTATAAATACATGAACATAATATTTCTTCAAACTAAATGAATAGTTTCTATCCAAAATGTTGTTTGCCATCGGCATATTTGTAAACAACAAAGAATTTTGTGTGTGTATATGTATGTGTGTATATGTGTATGTGTGTGTGTATGTGTGTATATATATATATATATATATATATATATATATATATATATATATATATATATATATATATTAGCATTCATGGTGATTTTATCAAACACTAAAACAACTACTAAAAAAACAATATACACTGAAAATATATATCGGGTTATATATTACTTTTTTTTAGTGCATGCATTTCCCAGTTTTATAGTTTATTCCTAACCTTCACTAATGTTAATGCTATTGATACCTCAGGAACAAAAAGTAAACATGTTTTCTACCCTTTTGTTTATTGTTCATAGTCCATCTAAAAGTGCTATGTGTGCTATACAATCTACTACAGTGCTTTGTGCTCCCAAAGTGCTAACAATATGTATACAAAAATGTTTTTAAATTACACTTGGGTATGTTGGTCGGCTGGAGGAAAAACAACTTTTTAGGTCTCGCCTGGAATTAGCATCCAAAGGATGCGTCCAGGTTGGAGACTTATAGTTATCTGTCTCGAGGGAAGGAAGGACGAGAAGGTGTACGAGCTTTGCTTGTCTTGGATTTCACTGCGTGCACGCGCACCGCCACTCACGCATGCGCACATTCACAGCCACACCGCCACTCACGCATGCGCACATACACATCCATACACATCCATACACAGGCACACACACCCCCGTTGCCGCCGCACCTACACACACACACAGAGACCCCCCACCTATGGCCCAGGAAGCGGCGAAGCGCCAGCGTGGCTCTCCCCGGAGCAGCGGGAGAGCCGCTCATTTAATATGCAGCGCAGCCCATAATGCCTTGCAGGCCAGGACCGGCCTGCAAGGGCAATACAGCGTTTTCTTGGGGTCTCGTTGGAGCGGCCCTGCTGACCAGGTGGGGCCGCTCGGTGGCACTGTGGCAAGGTCCGGAGCTCTTCTCTTTCTCCTCCCCCCCCCCCCGACACTCACCGGGCTCTCCACTTCACCCGGGCCCCCGGGACTTCTCTGCATTTTCACCGGTACTGCGGGGCTCTCCCTTCCTCATGGGAGCCCCGCATTAACGAGCAACACCAGCCTCTTCCGGCCGCGTCACAGGCTCCGCCCATGTCACGGGCAAGTATGCCTGACTTCCTTGTTTGGCCCCCGCCCGCAACGGTGATTTTGTCCTTGTTGATTTACACTTGAAAACTCTTAGATTGAAAATATCAACTGCCTGCCGGGGTGTGACTATCCGACTCCACCGGTCTCCAGTAATTTTTATGAATAAAACCATAGTGGTGGGCAATAATTCTGGTTGTTTAATAAACTAACTGGTCGCAATATTAGCCGCACACTTGTATTAATGTTTGGTAGGCAGACAGGCTAAATAGCATTTGAGGATTATAAGTATAATAGTCTCTTTTCGAATGTAACAAACTGGCAGCATGACGTTAAAATCACGTGACACGAATTTAGACTACAATTCCCAGAAGCGCGAGCGTGACACAACTTAATGCCGGAAGGACACGCCAGATAGTGTTTCCTGTCACGGAACCACTTGGCAAGTTGAGGAGATACGGCAGCTCTGACCCAAAAGAACTGGAGGTGAGCATTTGAGCGTTAATCTATGCTTTAGAGCAAAAGAGGCACAGTGATAAACATATGGTTCCCAATATGACCTGTAATGTCATTACGTTGCAGGAATCGATAAATAAAGTGGCTTCGAGAAGTAGACGGTAATAGCTTCAGTATTTGATACGCCGAGTTTCATGAAGGTATGTCCAGCATAACTAAGTTCCCCACTCAGTTAAAACGTGTCTTTGACGGGGTGTAAAATCGTGTAAAGAGATGCCAGTCATGCGTGGTCGGAACTTGACGCGCACTTTTATTACTTTTCAGAACGGGAGGCATAATTCAGGAGTTTGGAAGTAGACGGCCAAGCGACTTGACAAGTCTTTTTAATAAAATGATGGTTTGTCGTGCATAAGTAAGAGCAGCATGACTGCAATTAACCAAAAGTCCACCCGTATCTGGCTAGATAACTGATGAAAGGGATGCCGGTTTTTCGTACAGAATCAACCTGTTGTGACTCCTACATTGACATAAACTGCCGGAACTGGTGATTTGTTATCGGATAGAATTTCCTCAGAAGGTATGCAGGCTATTTGTGAAAAGCAGTACCACGATGCTAATTTAGTCACTTCAATGGTAGTTTTTTTAAATTGAACTTTACTGTCCACAGACGGTCAAGAGTACTTGTCTTCTCTTTTCTCGTCGAGCCCTATCTTTCTCCCTCCATTTAACCATGCTTGCATCTCGTTCTTGCTCTCTTGTCCACTGTCCATATGTTGTTCTCTCTTTCATCCCTCCTTTGTCCAGGATTATCTCCTCCTTTTTCTCTCTGAAACACCTTCTCTCACTTTTCATTTGTCCACCTACTTCTCTCCCTAATCTCCATTAATCCCACTGTCCAATGTCTGTTTTGCCTGCAAAATATCAGATTTTGATGTGTATCATAACAATAAATATAAAAGGGGCACCAATAACTTGTCCCCCATCCCTTGATATAGTCTGCCAAATTCCAGGGCCTGGACAGGCCTCCAATGGGATAAAGATCGGCAGCACCAAGCCAGAGACATTTGTTTACTCAGGATCGGGACTTCTTGTGGGACAAACATTCGAAATTCCTATTCCTCAAAAAAAGTACCGGCTACCACAGGCCCAAATTAAATACAGCATTAATGTTGTAACATCATTAAATTACATGACAGTGATAAAAATGCATAAATCCTTGGTCAGTATCTGTATTTATAATTTGTATTTGTGCGTCAAGAATGTATTTCCACAAGGCACATTAATTCATAATAAGCACATGAATAAAGGTTTAGAAAGCATGTCTTGCGTTCATATATTACATATATGTTTGATTTAGATTTGCATACATTTTACATTCTTATACGTATACTATCTAAGTTCTAACAGCTTCGGCTGTAAAGTAGGTTAATTCCGTTTACATAAGGAATAGTAAAGGGTTGCAGCATCACTTCTAGTTGCATTTTCCACAGGTCACTGCATATGATGTAATTACATAAGCTAATTAGTACCCTCACAATTGTCTTTAGGACGCGCCCTGATGCTACCCAAACAATCACCCTCGACCAGACATGACACAGCAAACATGAAGGCCATATTTTACCTGGAAGAGCTGATCAAGCCATCAGTGCAGAACGTTTTCAGACTCAATCAATTGTTACCTACGGTTTGTATGTCAACACTTAAGTGCAAGATAGATCTTTTAAATCCCATGGGTGTTAATGGACCACCACACTACCTTTTACCAGAGGCCTACCTCACCTAAAATGCACACTCCACTCTCCATGAACTACCTGATTTTTCAACAGCTTACTAATTCACATCAAAAAGAACTGGCAACAGAGCAGCTTAACCTGCACAAAGGACATGAACCATCAAAGGAATGCTATCCCCACTCCCACCAGTGGGGTACAGGATGTGGCCTAACGGCCAGAGTTGCTGCCTTTGGAGCTGTGGAACCAGGTTAGTCTCGTTGTGGGCTCAACATCCTGTGATCCTTGGCAAATCACTTAATCTCTCCATGCCTACCAAAAAAAAGCATTTGCAATGCAACAGGTCTCGCATTTATGCGAGTTTGAGATATTGGCATTCTAAATGACAAAGCCTTTTATTTGTTTTGTTTTTTGAAACAGAAATAAACGCATTGTCATTTACAATGCCAATAGCTTAAACTCGCGTAAATGCTAGACCTATTGCATTGCAAATGATTTTTTTTCAAGTTGGGAGCAGGTGTTTGAAGTTAAATACAGATTAACTGGTCACTTTGCCTCTCAATTCCTCCAGAATCAAACGGCCATCAGGAGGAACAAAGATAAAACCGCCATCCCTTCAAAAGCTGGCCAAAAGAATTGCACATTTAGGAGTTTTACTTTTTTAGCTTCTGTATATATAGGGCTCTGTGTGCCCTGTATTTATGTGAGGCATCTTGGTCTGTGCGTGTAATTACCCCAGCCATGGCCCTTTTATTGTACACATTACAGATTTTTTGTATATATTTGTATGTATTGTATAGATTAATTTCATTTATTAATTAATGCAATGTATGTACTACAAAGTGATAATTACTCCCCAACTCGACAGAATTAAACTTGCACCTTGCAGGTTTTCATAAAGATGTCTGCCGCAGATCCATAAACACAGAACTTGAAACCAGCTATTGGCATTGTAAATGACAATGTCTTTTATTCATTTGTTTTTAAAACCTGCAATCGGTGCATAAACACGCACTTTGAACGTATAGTCCTTGCTTACGATGAGCAGGGCTGGCAGTAAAAGAGACTGCCAGCCATGCTTCTCATAAGCATGGACTATAAGTACAAAGTGCTTGTTTATGCACCGATGCTAATGAATAAAAGGCATTGTCATTTACAATGCCAATGGCTCAAACTTTAATAATGCGAGACCTATTGCATTGTAAATGCTTGTTTTATAAGGGTAATCTCTTATTTATCTAGACATTGTAGGTTTGATGCACTACTATTCAGATATAATGATAATGCATGAGCAAATCACTCTGTATATATATATATATATATATATATATATATATGTGTATATATATATATATATATGTGTATGTGTGTGTATATATATATCTGGGCTGCTGCGTCTTTTCTTCTTTGAGGAGGGACTTTCCTGTACATATATATATATATATATATCTCCAGCAAAAAGTTCTCTCAGGAATGAAGAGAATACACCGAGGCTCAACCTACATTTTTGAATCTCGTAATACATGTAATTGGCATTTATTGTAACCCAGTACATGACTAAGAAAAGGACGAATTATTTCCTTCGGTATTATTTATTTGTGTTAAGTCAATGCTTAGCAATGCTGATATCATATGTCATTGCTTTTCCTCTGTCATTAAACCGTTCTAAAATGGTGGTCAGTTTGCTTAAAGAAAGTATAGCAGCTGTAGTCCTTTTTTGATTATGTTGAATGTGATTTGCATATATCATGTGACCACGATAAACTCCAATCTGACCCGTGACCAAGAAACCTACGGGTTTCGAAACGCGTCGGGAGTTGTTTGCCGCATCCTGTATGAAATCAATACACGCTAAGAAACAACAAATTGGGGCTCGGTGTATTCTCTTAATTCCTGAGAGAACTTTTTGCTGGATTAAGGAGGTTCGCGACCTCGCCGTAGCCCGCCACCACTAAGAAGGCAGAGGTCATAGCGAAGTACGTATTGATATATATATATATATATATATATATATATATATATATATATATATATATATATATATATATATATATATATATATATATATATATATATATATATATATATATATATATATATATTACCTACTGGCGGTCGCCAGTAGGTATATATAGTTAGGATTTTTTCTCTATGGGATTTTTGAAAATTCTATGTCGAACAACTTTGGCGTTTGAGGACGGAATTGGCTGAAATTTTCAGGAAAATGGCACATTTTGTTTCTGAGCAGCCCCTGAAAATTTGGGGGGGGTTTCGTCAAGGGGGGGCCGAGAAAAAAGGGGGGTCCCAAAACGCGTTTTTCCCATTCAATTTTCCATAGGGCGGTTGGCCTCACTTTTAGCTCGAACGGCTGAATGGATTTCCACGAAACTTGGCAAAATTGTAGGGACTGGTAGCCCGATGTGCCTTTGCAAGGTCTCAATATATGTGTTCCAGTGGATTTTGAGAAATTAACGTTCAAAAAAATATATATATCTGTAAGCGCGCTCCGGGCAGCGCCCCGGTTCGCGTACCTGACGCGTAACGGAACTTCGCGAAGCGAAGCTGATTGGCTCTCTGGTGTCTGTCAACATTCTAAACAGTCCGGAGCAGCCGCCATCTTGTCTCTCGGTAGGATCGAGAGACAAGATGCGGTGAAAAACGAAGGGGGAAATGAAGGAAAGGGGGGCAAGGTAGACCCCTCCTGACCCCCTAGGATTGATGAGGGGGATATTAAAGTGCCCCGCGGGGCAAACATTTTTTTTTTCGATTTTTCGCCATAGAGGCGCGTCCCGGTACGCGAACCGGGCAGCTAACTGGCAGCGTAACGGGAGTCCGCCATCTTGTGTTTTTGGAGCGTCCGGTTCGCGTACCGGGTAGCGTCCCGGTAAGCGTAACAAGAGAAACAGTAAAAAAAAAAATTAATGGAATAGATTATCAAGAAAACTTTGAAAAATTGTAGGGACTGTTTGTTTGATGTGCCTTTGCAAGGCCTCAAGATATGTGCACGTGTGGATTTTGTCTATTTAAGGTTAAAAAAATTATATATATCTGTAAGCGTGCTCCGGCGCGCTTACGTTACGGGTTTTGTTTGCGCTGCAGAGCCGATACGTCACGGTTATGCGACGCGTCATGAGGCGTCTCACGTGGCTACGTGATACGTCACGTAATAAAGAATATATTTTACAGATATAGATATTAGCTTTGACCTGTTACGCTTACGTTACGCGCTTCGCGCCTCGGTTCGCGTTTCGGAGCACTTCCGGGTGCGCTAACGCGGCGCGTCATAAGACGCATTACGCGAGAACGGCATACGTCGTGCTTACGCGACGCGTCACGATGTTGTTTTCTAACGCGGCAGTTGCGCAAACGGAACGTTTACCGGTTCGCGGACCGGGTCGCGGCACCAAATTGAGCTAACGGGAAGCTACCCGGTTCGCGGACCGGGAGCGAAACAAAAAAAAAGACATTAAAAAATTGTATTAAAAACATATAAAATATATTTTTCGAATTAAAGAAGAATACATTTTAAAGCTTTTGATATTTGCTATTAAAAAACCATTGAAATTCACTGAAAAAACCATAGGTTATAGACCATATATAGTTAGGAATTAGCATTTACAAAACCTTGAAAATTCACTGAAAAAACCATAGGTTATAGACCATATATAGTTAGGAATTAGCATTTACAAAACCTTATTTTACTCACACAAAACCATTGAAATTCCATATATAGTTAGTTGCACTAACTATATATCGCGCACCCGCAATCCACTGCTGATGATGTCACATATTACATCATTCATGACATGATCAGTGACATCACTGATGACATCACTGATGACATCTCAAATGACATCACTGATGACATCTCAAATGACATCACTGATGACATCACTGATAACAACATCCAGTGACTGTATGTTTCTGTAAAGTTAAAATATGTCTTGCATATTGAAGAATGAGTGGATTTATAAGTGTCTGGATGAAGGATTTAGTAGGTGCATGACTGACTGTATGAGTGAGTGATTAAATGTGTCTCACTGAGTGCATGGGTTAGTGACTAAACTGTCTTAATTTGTGCATCATTATATCTTTTGTTCTGTAAACTGCTGCATGTGTTGATCAGTAGCTATATGAGTAACTATATGGGTTATTGATTGGTTGTCCATGTATTTGTTTGGGAGACTGAGTGTGTGTGTGGGTGTCTGGGAGGTGTATGACTCTGTGCATAGATGTGTGAGCAGTTGATTCACTAGATGTATGGGTTCAAAAGTGCATGTGGAAACAGCTGTATGGGCGGTTGACTGTGTGCATGAGTGTATTGGTGAGTGAATGGATATCTCAGTGCTACATGTCAAAGTAAGTACATATGTAAAACACAGTACATGTGAGAGTTGACATATATAAATAACTGTGCATAAGAGCCAGTGAATGTGTGAGTGGCTGTATGGATCATTGTGATCTTGTATCCGGGATTGTATAAGAGAGTAAATATGTGTTAGTATGTGTTTGAATAAGTAAGGTGTGTATAACTGTATAGTTGAGAAAATGGAGGTGTGATTGATTCTTTGCATGACTGACTAGGTGTGTGTGTAACTTCATGGATGAGTGACAGTCTGTGAGTGTCTGTTTACACTGAGTGTATCTAAGGTTATATTAGCGACTGAAGAAGTTCATCGTATTATCACATGAATGATGTCATCAGTGATGTGATCAGTAATATCAAATGAGATGTCATCAGTGATGTCATTTAAGATGTCATCAGTGATGTCATCAGTGATGTCATTTGAGATGTCATCAGTGATGTCACTGACCATGTCATGAATGATGTAATATGTGACATCATCAGCAGTGGATTGCGGGTGCGCGATATATAGTTAGTGCAACTAACTATATATGGAATTTCAATGGTTTTGTGTGAGTAAAATAAGGTTTTGTAAATGCTAATTCCTAACTATATATGGTCTATAACCTATGGTTGTTTCAGTGAATATATATATATATTATATATTTATATATCTGTGTGTGTGTGTGTGCGCAGTTGTGTTATTGTGTTGGGCTTCTTTGTGATTTAGAACAACAGGTACCTAGGACTGTGGGAGAGAACAAGCAGGGCGATCTAGCTGAGCTGGCAGGTTGTTTGGTTAGGAGAGAAGCTGATCCTCACAAAAGCAGGCTTGTCCTTAAGTGCCTATGGCGTTGCTGGAGTGCGAAAGCAATGTATATAAACACAGCGGTCTCCACTGACAGAAATAACCAACAGAACAGGCAATAAATAGTTGTGTTTCTATAAACAGTTTTCAGGTTCCTTGTGAAGGTAACGTTGGAAATCTGGTCTATTCGTCCGGAAAGGCAGCTCGACATGGATATGGGAGGGCACTAGCTCTTTTCACTTTGCTGAAATAAAATGGATTGCAGGCACAGAAGTGCGTGATGTGGCTTTTTGGTGTTTGCTAGATCAAATACAAGCACCTATTCTTGGAGTGAGGTCTACGCCTGCTGCAGCCGCTACTTTTGGCGGTCAGGAGTTTCTGTATATATATATATATATATATATATATATATATATATATATATATATATATATATAATATCTTTAATTTCAGTGTTGCCAGCTGGACCCCTTCCAAAAATGCTTGCTTCTTTTAGTTCATTTTGATGATATTCGTCATGGCCTTTTCCCATATTTTTAAAGCCTCTGTATGTAAGCAACCATTCTTACACTACAAGGTTTGTGACATCGCCATCTGTACTAAAGGATGTTCATTGTCTGAAACCATATCACTTGGCTTAATATGTTACTGCTTTGGATGTGTTGTGTGTGCCCTGTTGAGTCACACTGTGCTCTAGCACAACGGTATGCTTCTGCAAAGCTGTTTAAACTTATCTGGGATTTACAGTTTGTTATGGTGATCATTTAGTGGTGTGTTTCTGTAATATTTACAGACAATTTGCCCACTCTTTTTTAGGTCTCGCCTATGCAGCGCGCATGTGCTACATAGGCAGGAGACCTTTAGGAATAGATTCACTTTTTCAGCCAAAAACATGCAAGCTTTGCATTGCTTTCAATGGCATTGCGTGCACGTTTGGCGATTTCCTTGCGGTAGTGAGCTTTGAAATCGTCTGTTTGTAATTAACTTGCAAACAGATGGTGCCCCTGCTCGCTCCCGCAAGAAAAACAGGCGCATGCCCCCTCCTCTCTCCCCTCCCCCTGCTGCCTCCTCCTCTCCTCGTCTAACTTGTTTCTAAGGTAGTGTACACAAAACACAACAAAAACCAGGTTCCGGAAAAGAAGGAAACTTTTTTTTTCCTGTTTATATACTCCAGGGTAATGTTACACAAACATTATGCCATTTTGGCATGAACATCAGCCGTCATAATTCATCGCATGCCTGCGCGCTTCCTAATGACGTCAGAGGCAGGCGAGCCATTGAAATACAAGTACCCATGGAAACACCCCTATGTTAACTCGGAACATTTACTCACGCAGACATTTTACAAACATTGTTTACTTTCTTTCACCTTTACCTGTCCCACGAGACTGGGCTGGGCGCGTTACAGCTGCCAATCTTATTCCTGCGGAAGTATTAACATGTTGTCAAACCACTCACCCCTAGGAAGATCAAACTCAAAACATTACTGGTTGAAAAATAGGGGCCTTTTCCATCACCCTTACACCAAGAACTCCCAACAGGACAAAAATCTGTCTGTGATTATTGGACATGTTTGAGAGAAGTCTGACTTTGACAGGCATTAATTAGTATGAGGTTAGCTGGGAATCGAATATTTGCATACTCAAAGCATCAGCTGGTACCTTGAGAGATTGTGTGTAGAGAAAAAAAACTTCTCTTTACCCAGTCCAGCCTCTCTAATACTTCCCAACGATTGGCGTTCTAGAATGTTCCTTTGCTGATGACTGCCTGGTGTTTGAGACTCATGGTCCCCTGATGACCTATTTGAGGCTGCTGGGAACAGCACGGTGCATGGATTGCTTTGACAAATGTGCCTCTTTTGCTGCACGATACAGTGGGATTTTTCCGTTTGTCAACATTCCGTATTTATTTATTTCAACATTTTATAGAAGTACCTAAAAGGCCAAATTGGGCATCCGAGCGCTTTACACAGGTCTGTGCCCGAAAAAGCTTACCTGCTTCCTCGCCTAGTCACCTGGTGTCTTCGCACGCTCTGTGTTTTGCATTAAATAGGCCCTTATTATATACTGTCTCGGGCGCCACTGACCCTTGTCCTGAGACATTAATACCGGAGTAATATTATCAAAGCCACGAGAGATGAGAATTCCCCTTCCTGTGCATGTAATAGCACCCACTAAGCTGCCAGGGTCAACTCTTTCACCACATTCCCTTAAATGGGCCATTCAGTGAATGATGTCACAATAGATCTAAAAACCCTAACAGACCACATCAAACAAAACAAGCATTGGCATAACCAATAGGTCTCGCCTTTGGGACCTTATAGGTGTGTATAGCCATGCAACAGTTGATGTTGTAGCACCAAGGATATTGTGCTGCATAACTAAATACTTATAAGGTCCCAAAAGTGAGACCTATTGGCTATGCCAATGCTGGTTTCCAAAGTTTCCATTATGATGATCCGGCTCCTTGCTTCGCTCGCTTGTCACAGGGCACTCATCTAAAACTTTTATGCCTCACCACTTTCAAATGTCACCACTGAGCATTAGTGAAAAGATGTGCCTGTGTGTTTGGGCGAGGGAGTATGGGGTAGAGTGAAGGCTGGTTGCATGGAATATCACGAAGGCACCGGCTTCTAAATAGATTAACATGCGATAACTGTGTGGTATATGTCCTGGATTTGGCCTGAGGGCAGTCCTTTG